>NC_087064.1:2166130-2766130 GCF_963678635.1 Symsagittifera roscoffensis
CATCGCCATTGAGAGAAACATTGGAGTTTTTTTTCAGCTTCACAGAATTCAAACGGAATGGAAAGTAGTGATCCTGGAAATGAACCCTGCGGACTCGGCGTTTTATTCATGACTTTTCGATTGGATTCTGCTTACGTTCTGATAAATATGAATCTAGAATATCAGTTTTTGGTTTTTTTATACCGTAGTCTTAATATTTGTTTAAAAGCAACTTGTGATCACTGGTATTCTTAAATGCTGGTAATTCTTAACTCTATTCTTATATCAAGAAAGGTACACTGAGTTTCAATGGCTTCGTTGTCCCAATTAAATCTGGTTTCTTCTACTAGAGAAGCAATAGCGTCAACGAATACTTCATTTTTTTCGAGGATCGAATCCAAACTAAGATTGATGTAGCATACTTTGCTGCGTGACAAAATCATAAATTTGGGTGTAACATATTCGTTTAAGTAGTTTGCCAAAAACGGGTAAAAGTGATTTTGGTCTAAGAATGGAAGGTTCGAGTTCATTTCTTCTTTAAGTAAAGGGATCACTTTTGCTAGTGTTAATGAGCTCGAAAAAATGTTGTTTTCTATATGTGTGTGTATATATATATATAAATCATTTAAAACAGGAGCTCGGAGTTGCTGAAGCCTTGAATGTCGAAGTTTTCGGTTGTACTAAAATGTAAAAACATACAAGAAGAACATATAAAAACATACAGCCGTTTCCGGTTTCACAGTAGTCGTTCCAGAACTTCAGCTCAAACCGGAGATGAACTTACTGATTGGCGAACATTATGTCAACCAAAAATACCAATTAACAAAAATGTGTATATTTTTTAATTGCGTGTAAAGTCATCAACGTTATTTCAAAAGCAAAAATTTAAAACTCACTTTACAAAATTTTGTCACAAATGAATGCCATTTTGCACGGCAAAAATTGCTGCCAATGTTATGATGTTTTTTAATTGAGAGTTTTGATGTTGAAACAATGTGTATATAAAAGGTGCTAGAAATTTCCGCCCCTGGTTTATAAAAGAATTATTGAGTAGCTGAATAGCTTTTTTCAACAAAATTCGACATTCATATGCGACAAAAAACAAATTATTACTGTGAATTTATATAAAAAAGAAGAAAAAAGGATTCAGCTTTTCCTAATTCACTCTTTGTTTTACTTCAGTCAAGACGCCGACTTTTTCATTCAGGAATAACTTTCTGTTTAATTCTCCTCTAGAATTTAAAGTGGTCTTTTGTGTGAAGTGCTTGTTCTTTTTTCTTTGACACTTTGACAGTCTTGTTTCATTCTTAACAGTCAATTTAGTTGCATTTGAAGACGAGACGCAAAAATATATAGAATAATTTGCTGGACATTTATCATTTAATAACCTTGTTTGATCCCACTTTTGGGACTCTTTCTGGGAAAAAAAATAGTTTTTTTTATCAAGTAAGTAAAAATAAATTTCAGGGTAAATTTTACAATATCTCTTTATTTTACAATGACTTGTAGTCCCCCTTTCAAGTTATTGCTCGCTTCCGCCCCCTTGCACTTAAATGCGCTGCACTTATTTTTCATAAGATAGTTTTGTCAAGGCTATCAACTGCGGTTCTTCGTAAAAGAGCTCAGCTACTTTTGATTGTGCTATAATGAAAAAATTGCTGCGAATAACCTGACATACTTCAACTGCTTAACTCAAATTAAGTCGCCTCTTCAGGAAAATATCATCTTTCTCTATTTCTATTGAATTCTTTACTTGAAAGTAACCAAAAGACTGCACTTTGCACTCGCCATTTTTTGTCTTTCTGGCATGTGCAGCCTTAAATTATTTCAATTTCAATAATGACTTGAAAAGAATGGTTGCAATTGTTGCCACCTGATCCTAATTCTTGAGGGATATAAATTTTCCTTGAAGTTAAGGAAGTTTCCTTGACATTTCTTTGTTGCGTGAACAAAACGATAGCTGAAAAAATAGACCAAATAGACCAAAACAGGTTCGAATTCTATCACGCGTTAAAATTCATCCATCTTTTTTGGGCTTTGAAAAGGTGATGAAATCATTTCGTTGTTCGTTGGATCTTGTAACTATCTCCTCCCCACCCCCGCCCCTCCGCCCCTATCCTTCAGGTTCTCGTATAGAATTTCTACCCCTGCAAAGGTCTATTTCAACAGTTGAATATTTGAGCAATTTTTAGCAAATTTACCCCGATTTGCTACAGAGGAGGCAGGGTAGCTATCATTTAAAAAAACGAGCGAACACATATTTAATTTGTCACCGCAACAAATCGTTAGCTAAGAGTAATTCCTTTCTTTTTCTTTTTTCCAGGTCAAGCATAGTCGAATTAACAATTTTATGGATCCAATTAAGGTAAGACACGCCTGTTTTTTCAGAAAGTCTTAACTGACATTCGTCATAGGGGACCCATTTGGAGCGATGGGTATCAAATGTTCACCAAGAGTTCAATTTCACAAAAGTGCACTTTTGCTAGCATTTTACAATGCAATTTTTACGTAACTTTGACACTTTTACAACTTAATGTTCCTGGAAATGAAATTCTTACAGACTGAGCTTCGTATTTTTGCAGAATACGATATTCCCCACAAGGGAAAAAATTTCAGTGCGAAGTTGCAGAAGATTACTATTATATTTTGCTACATTGAGTATGTAACAATTTGACTGATTTCATTCAAGGCTGTTAATCCAAGTTTCATCTAAAACAAAATCAATTTCAATTTTTAAAAACCAGGGGCTGATCTAGGATTTTCTTGAGGGGGCGGGTTTTGAAAAAATTTTCAAAACTTTGGTCAAATTTTTTTTAGGTCGATCAAATTGATTTTCCGAGCTCTCCCAAAGCACCAAAAAGACCCTGTTTGGCCAAAATTTCTACTCAGCCTGCAAAATTTTGAAACATCAGGCCGAAAAAATTTGTTTTTAGGCACTTTTTGCAAAATTTTGACAAAAATTTGCGTTTTTACGGCCCACAAGAGAGCTTGCTTTAATTGGAATTTTTTAAGTCAGGTTTTTTTTTGTTAGCCAATATTTTAGTTTAGCTTAAAATTATACTTTAATTTTGTTTAAGTGCTAACTTTTAGATGCTTGACTACCTCATTTCTTCAGATCCCAGATAACTCAAGGTTTTGAGTAAGTTTTTTCGTGGAGTACGTTTATTGAATACGCTCAACAGTTCTTGATTCAATTTTCAATTTTAATTGGGCAAAACGAGCCAATTAATACTTGATCAATTCTTTTTTTAAACCTCTTCGCAGTTTTTAATTTGATAGCTCAATAATGCACCATCAAAAACGATTCCGTATTTAGCAAAAAACTGCTGCAGATATGAAGTGCAACTATTTTCTCAAAAACAGTGCTGTAGAAATTTTCACTAACGTTGATATTTGATATTAATTGAAAGTGAAATCAAATTATTCAATAAAAATGAACATGTTAAGTTTCAACAATTTGATAGAAAAAACTGCAAAAGCAAGGCAGAAGTCCCTAACTACCAAATTTTTACCCTTCTCTATATAGCTTTTTTTCAAGCCAAGATTAGTATTTTAAGACCATGTCCTGCAAATGATTTTTTTGTCACTATTCAAAAAAAAAATTAATTGTTCTGATTCAGCGGATTAGGAGTTGTTAATCGGATTAAAGTGTGGGGTGGACGGTTACCCGCCTCATCAGGGATTGGACCCTATAAATACCCAAATAGTCCCTCTTTTGGTGCTAATATACGATATAAATTTTTAGCTGAGCGATATTTAGTTTTTTAAAAAAGCGAATTCAACTCCAAAACGTACCAAATTTGAGGACGGCTAATACGCTTTTGATGGAAAATTTCCGAAAACATTTCTAAAACGTCGGTTTTCGCCTGATTTTTTAATGGTTTGTCTAGAGCGCAGAGAAATTTCTCAACCTTTTTGGTGTTGTATAGAGATCGAAAAATCAAATACAAACCATTAAGCACACACACACACATACATACAATTTAAAGTAGTATAGAAAACGTTTCGAGTTACTTTTAAATTCCGATTTTAAGATAGTAAAACAAATTTTTCTTTTTATAAGCGTGTCCAACAGTCTCCCGTCAGTATTGGAGGTTTTGTTCCTTTTTATTAATCGGGTAATTTTTACAATCAGAAATCTGGAAAAAAATTGTGAAAATTTGATCTATTTTTCTATGTGGAAAATTGATTGTTTCAAGTAATTAGTAGAATTAATTTTACATTGAAAATTGCGTCAAAATTGCGTCATAACGTTAAAAGACTTTGATTTCTCGTCAGAAAAATCGTTATTCTCCTGTTGGTGAGTAATCCTTGTACAAATCAGTTTCCTCTAAAATGTAATCGTGTCAAAAAGGCGTTGTTGTGAGCTAAAATAATACAGTTAAAACACAAAGTGAGTAAAAGCTGAAAATACAAAAGCCTTCACACTTACATTTTTTGCCCAAACTTAATTTGAAACTTCAAACAACGGCTATTATACTCTTAAGAAAAGTTTTTTTCATTTGGAATGACAAAAAAAATTTTGGCTTTCTGGTTGTGATTCCAATTCTACAAAAAGCAAAAAAAATTGTCTCAGTCTCAAAATTTTTGATTTTCCGACAAATTGGCTAAAATTTGTTGAAAAGCTGACATCCCAACTTAAATTTTTCAGAGTTTTTAAAACGGTTTGATGTTTTTTAACTACATTTTGCTTTCTTTCTTGCTTATTGGCCTAATTTAACCGCATTTTCTAAAACAAAAACAATAAAAAAATATATATATTAATAACTGATGCTAGGAATTTTAGCTGATCAAATTTTCAGCAGACTCAGAACAATTAGCAAGACAGACCACTAAATTCTACAACTGCGGTATTGGCAATTCGCCACTACTTGCTCTGCTACGCTTTCATTCGGCACCAGTGTTATTGTGCGAGTAAAGCTGTGCTTTGCCGCTAAATTAGACTATTCTGTTTTTGAAGTTGATGTTTTTGTTGATAAATCGTGAGGTAATTGTCTTCATTGGGAAAGCTTGTACCAAGAATGAGCGTCTTTTTGATTTTGCTTTAGTATCCATTTTTCACTCTTTATGCTATAAAATTGGTCTGCTAAACGATCGGTCCCCATAAAAAATATATACAAATATAATTTTTTTGGTTTTTTCCTTATGTTTGATTTATTTCTGAAACTAATTTGGTCGGAACATTCTGTTCTACTTGCACACAGGAATCGTAATTTTGGGCTCAACCAAAATGCTGAAAAGTGCGGATTATTTTGAGCCAATCCAACATTTTAGAGGAGAACGTTAATCAATCTGATGTTTGAGACAGGGGCGGATCTAGGATTAAGGGGGGGGGGCGGATTTTCAAAAAAAAAAATCGAAAATTTTGTCGAATTTTTTATTATGTCAACCAAACTGATTTTCCGAGCTCTCCTAAAGCACTACAAAGACCCTGTTCCTGCAAAATTTTCTGCGCCGCAGACAAACTTTTGAAAAAACAGGCCAAAAAAGCGTTTTTAGCCATTTTTTGGAAACTTTTGACCAAAAATTGCGTTTTTTCGGCGCCCCCCCCCCCCTCAAAATTAGTATAAATTGGCGCCAAAGGGGCCTGTAGAAAAAATTTTTAGGTCCGTTCCCAAAAATGGATATCTCAAAATAGTACAATGGGGGGACCCTTTGGGTCGGCAGGTGGTCGAAACCTGAGGTGAAGGGGCGTCCTCTCCCCTTAAATCTGCCCCTGGTTTGAGAAGTACAAATTTGATTTTATCTAGCAAAGTTTGACAATTTGATATCTAGCAAGATTTGATAAAAAGAAGCTAAAACTTTGACGAAAATTACGATTCCTGCTTGCACAGAATTTCTGCTTAACCGGCTATCTTTGCTATGTTTAGAGTTAGAAATCGATATATAAAAATCCGCCTTGGCTATTAAGTTAATTACGGTGACAGTTTGCGACAGCTCACTTTTTGCGGTCACATATCTTTCACAAACTCAAATCACCATCCAATTATTGATTTTTTAATTCATTTGGTAAATCTTCAAATTTTATTTTTTATCTCGGGAAACATTCCTCTAAAAAATGCCACCAGAAATTTGTTTTTTAACAGAAACAGACCAACTTGATCGCTTCGATATTTTAATAGAGTGTCGCTCAGAAATTCGTTTGAAGTCTTCGGTTGAGAGAGGAGAAAAATGATGTTGTGAATTTATAATTTTTATATGAAGGGCTGCTTTTAACGCTCTCACCGAGGGAGCACGGTGTAACAGTCAATGGAATACCATCCATGCTACCATGTCAAATACGGACGACTGAATTCACAAGCACAGCGTATAATACATACCTCTCCCCTATAATTCATTTTTTAACAATCTCCAGCACTTATTTCTTAGATGCTACTTATACAAGATGGAAAACAATAGCAACAAAGCTTGCCATAGTATGAGTATATGCTTATTTGATACATACCAAGCGCAACATTGATAAATTGGTAGAAATCTATCTGTATGGTGCGCAAAAGATAAAGCTAGCGAAAATAATTATTTATGTCTATTTTTCAGTGAAAATATTTCAATGGCGATCATTTTTGAGTCTTTTTATTTGCCATCATCAATCATTATTCAGTTTTAGAAAGCATCAATTTTTTTTCTGGGGTTAGTTTTAGTCGATTAGATCTCTGTTTTAGAATCCGATTTTGTTAAGCAAAAGGTAGGTTGTACAAATGGATAAACAAGAAGGTCCCGTAAGCAAATTGAATCAATCTCCAACGGGTTTCATCAATCAAATAGGTATAATATAAATATAGTGCAAAAATTGATCCAAGGCAATTTTTAAACCACCTGATCGCGGGACTGAAAAAAAAAACAAAGCTTAAATCAGATAGAAAAAACTGCTCATATTTTGACTTTTTTTCACCATACCACCATAACTAACCCTTAAGTTTGAATTCCACTCAATTTACTGGATTTCAAAGTAAATATACACAGCAATCAAAAAAACGATAGAAGAAAACTTACAGCATATTGATTTTAAAAATTATTATCTCGTTAATCTGCGTTTTCAACATGCGATCCATCCGGGAAGCGATTAACGCTTAATTAGACCCGTGTTGTAATTTATTCCAATTATTTCTTCAAAAATAGACTTCATCCGTCAAACAAGCTGCGGCGCCAAGGTATGTATCCTTTATCCAAACTAATTGGCCCCTCAACCGATGTCTGCGGTATTTTTCTTTTCAAACAATGTAAATTGGCGTGTTTGTGTTTTTCACATTTTTCGTTCAGACTGTAGCGAAGGGGCGGATTTAGTAGGGGGGCGACCTCTTCTCCCTCAAAGATTTGACCCTCTCACCAACTAAAGAGCCCCCCTTTGTTATTATTTTATGACATCCATTTTAGGTCAACCAACCCTAAAACTATTTTAAAGGCGCTTTCGGCGCAAATATAAAACATTTTTGAAGGGGTTAACGCGCGCCAAAAAAACGCTGTTTTTTTTTCAAACGGCTTTTTTTGGCCTGTTTTCTTTTCAAAAAAATAAGAACAGCTTTCTTGACCTGTTTTTTTCTTCAAAAATTAGCATGCGGCGCAAGATTTTTGGTCAAATGTGGGTTTTAGATTTTTTTTTTGAAAATCCCCCCTTCAAGAAAGTCCTAGATCCCCCCTGCAGTAGCGGTTTAAAAACCAGTCGTTAAGCTAAATCTAGTGTTGGAGATTTTCTTCAACTCACTCAAGCGCAGGTCAAATTTTTACCTTGGTTCAGTGCAGTACCCTCTGCCGACCCAGGATCCCCCTTTGTACTATTTTGAGATTTCATTTTTTGGCTGGCTGACATTAAAATTTTTCTAAAGGCGCCTTCGTAACCAATCTATACGAATTTTGAGCGGGGTGCGCGCGCCGAAAAAAGGCAATTTTTTGGTCGAAATTTTCCAAAAAGTGCCTAAAACGCCTTTTTTGGCCTTTTTTCAAAAAGTTGCCTCCGGCGCTGAAAATTTCGACTAATTCCAATTTCAAATTAGGCTCTTCATAGTGGTTTGGGAGAGCTCAGAAAATCAATTTGGCCAACCTAAAAAAAGCATCCTCCCCCTCCCTCCCCCTCGAGAAATTCCTAGATCCGCACCTGGTTCAGTGCGAATTTAAAAAAAAGTAAAATTAAATGTAATTGAACCAAAATTCATACCAGACGTTTTTCCAATTAGTATTGGGAGGGTGATCTCTACGACAGTCTATTTAAACATCCCAACTTTGGTAGAAATAGCATGGCGTTTTGGTAGCAGTCACTAACTTCAATATCTCACAGTTGCTAGAAGAGAAGGCAATTTAGGGATCTTTAGGTGCTAAACAGATATTGGAGTTCCAGAGATTGATGGAGTGCTCTTCACGTTTCAAAAGCACTGATTTTTCTCTGAATTTCTTTGCCAATTTTTCAACTTTTACTGCTTATAGAAAATTTGGAATAGATATAGGTTTTGAGTTCGCGGTATCTGGTGCTGAATCTGAATCTGAGCTGAAAAGATTTCTTTGCTTTGCTTGAACGCTTAGTCAATTCATTTTTGTCTTCTAAGTCATAGGAGATTGAATATGCTTCAACTTGAGCAAGCGGAGAATGTAATTCCCAGTAATTTTTGTCTTTTGGGAAGTCTTTTGTTTTGTAACCCTACAATTTTAATTGAGCTGCGATGTATTACAAGAATACGTTATGCATAATGGAACTTTCTTTTGAAATTTTTGAAAGCAGTTTTTTTTTGCAGCAACTTTGGCCATTCTTCTGATATGAACAATTTTTTTGTCAAAACGTTCAACAAAAGTTTAAAAAAGAACATTACGAGGCCAAACTGTGCACTGGATAGGCGCGCAGTTTTGTGTCTGTATGTTCCAGGATTCCATAGACAAGTCTTTAAACATGTTAAAATTTTGTCGGAACGATCGAAGAAAATGAAAGAACAAAAGAAGAAAAAAAGGAGCGTCCTTGTTGCGGAATCCGCTTACAATGCACCAAATGCACAGTTTGGCCTCGTAATGAACTTCTTCAGAAAAAAATTTTCAGATCAGTAAGTTATAAAGTTTTTTCTTAAGAGTTTTCAGATCTCTTCAATTTAATATCTCGGCGCTTTTTGTTCCGATAGTTTTAAAAATGGAGAGGAACTTTGTATTCGGGTGTCTTACTTTTTTCTTTTTGCTTTATGTTTTCACGCAAAATCAGTTACCACAATTAATCATGGTTATGGTTCGAGTGATATCATATTAAAACTCTTACAATTGTGGTTCGAACGCCAATAGGACATTCTAAAAAATGTTCGCAGTGCTGAGTAAACCCCGTTTGAAGTTTTTGAGTTTCAGTCTAATTTCGAATGAGAAAAGCAAGCAAGCAGGCTTATTATAGACACAAAAGCCAATCATAATTTATAATTTGATTTTTGAATTCTGTTTTTGCTTTTCTAGTCATTTTTTGACAAATACCGGTTTGAAGGCTAGCTCGATTTGCCGGTTTTACTGTGATTGTCAAATAAAACCAAATTTCAGCTTTTCTTCAGACCCTTTCATCACATTACGCACAAAAACAACACAAGTTTGAATAAATACTTTTTGTCTTTTTAAGAATATGGTCGAAACATTCTGCGCTTCTTGCACACCAACCGGCTATCCTTGTGTTAATTTTTTTGATTTTCCTGCTTGAAACAATTTACCCGAAATTTTATCTAGCAATAGATATTCAATGTGCACTACCCAAACAACATGGTCATATGGTTTTCGGGAGGCCGGTCTAAAAATTTCTCATTGCAAGGGGTATTCCAAAAGTTCTTACGACAATTTTTTAGATCAATCAAATTTATTTTCTGAGCTCCCGTAAAACACTATAAAAATCCTATTTTAACAAATTTTTCTGCATCGCCAACAAATTTTTGTGAAAATAGTACAAATTTTTTTCTCAAAATTGGTATATATTGTTGCCAAAGGTCTCTATAGAAAATCTTTTGAATGGTGACGAGGTCAAATCCTGAAGAGTAGCTTCTGCCCCATCCCTCCAATTATAAACCCACCTCGGTTGGTTGTCGTAACTGATGAAAAAATACTCTCGAGGCCATTTCGTTTTTTGGCCACCAACTCTCCAAGTTTATTCATGCCATAATTTTTTTTTCGACTACGTAGAGTGCGGAGAAACAATGCGGGCCGATGTTGACTTTGTAGAGAGTAAAATGCGGCATCAGATTATGCGTTTTACTTGTGCTTTGAATTCTAAGATAAAGTTTCTCGAAAAGTTTACCAGTGTCGGAGAAACGGGTCTGAAAAATTCGTTTTTGAACGTTTTGTCAGAAGAATTTTCAGCTATTAATTTGATATTGCCTTCAATCGATTAATATAATTGTCCTAATATCGATAGGTACAGCTATAAAGGTTTTGTATCTTGTTCTACAAATAGCATATGTTGTCCATTATTTAGCTTTTGTTGAAATTTTGTATCGGTTTTCAGTTTTTGGAGCATCGTTTTAAATCAAGTGTAAACTTACAGCAATGGAGTTAAAGCTCATATCAAGGTTTTGCAAGCCAACTGGCTGTGTTAAAAAATGCCGTGGTTCCTAATTTGACTGTGACATTCCGACATTAATTGGAAAAACTAAATTGAAACCCAAGGTCAGTCAATTTCCCCCTTGATAGACCAAGTTAGGATTCTCCACCCCTATATTTAATTTGAATTGAATTTATTTAGCTCTGAGAGTAAAATAATAGATTTTGATTGTTAGACCAACTTGTCGTCCTCCACTGTAAAACGCATCAGGGGGAAGATGTTAACTTCGTTCCGCTCCGACTTAGGAAACAAAAAAATTGAATAAAATTTGAATTGAAAATTGCGAATGTTCTCAAACCCATCTAACTTCAAACAGAGTATACTTACCTATCGAATGATAATTTTCTTCGTTGTGTTTTTAATGCAGGGGCGGGTTTAAGGGGTGGGTTTGGACGCCCCCTGCCCCTCAGTGCTTCGAACCCCTCATCAACGAAGGTCCCCCCTTTGATATTATTTTATGACTTCCATTGTCGGCCGATCAACTTTAAATTTTTTCTAAGGTCGTCTTCGGCGCCAATATATAATAAATTTGAAAGCAAGCAAGCGCCGAAAAAACGCGAAAAAAACTTTGCTCAAATTAGTGTCGTTTTTGTACCTAAAGTGACCAAAGTATCTAAGATAGAGCGTAAAACTTGGACACATTCGACACTCATAAATGAATAGTTACTAGTTTGTGTAGAAATGTGACTAGGAAAACTAAAAAATCATAAAAGCTTTCAAATCTTTTCATAAAAAGCCCAATTTAAGCCTTTTCGCTCGTTTTATTTGCTCGAAATCAGACTAAAAATCAAAATTTCTAACCGGTTTTATTTTCGACCCAGTTCGATGATTATTTGTGGTACCTGATTTTACGCAGAAATTAAAATTGAAAGCACTCCGAATACAAAGTTCCTCTCCGTTTTTATTGGTTGGAGCAAAAACCTAAATAACAGAATGACTAGATTCCTACTTCATATAAGGTTCATATACAAAACAGTCCCATACAAAACAGTCCAAAAGAAAATAGTCCAAAAAATCATGAAATGAAGAAAACAAAACAGTCCATAACAAAACAGTCCGGTTTAAGGTCGCCGGTGGGCGCGCTGAGCGCGCGTCGCCGCTTCGTGGCAAAAACCGGCTCTAAATATCGTAATAAGTCCTACCCTCTGTTGTCAAGCTCGCAACACAGAAAAAAGTACAGACACGGAAAAAAGTATGTAATTGTTTAGTTTGCAAACATAAATTAAAAACATTAGAAACATTTATTAGAAAAAGTATAAAATTGTTTAAATAGCAAACATTAATTAGAATCATTAATTAGAAAAAAAATTTTGAAGCAAAAAGCTGAAAATTAATGCATGCAAAGGGATTCTTAAGTACGTCCAAAAAAATGAAATGTTGAGTAGGTCTCAAAATTGAACTAGAAAAAATGTTAACTGCAAAACCATTTCCAGAACAATTTCGAGACCTACTTGTTATCTCAAAAAGAGACCTACAATTTCTCAAAAAAAAGGAAAAAAAAAACTTCATTGCATAAAACGTTGACAGTATTTCCAATTAAAATGCTTGATTATTATCACATGAACGATTTTCTGTCGGTTGGCTTGAAATCTTTTCTATCAATCAATTTTTGAATTTTACAGAAAAACATTTTGCTCGATGTATATTAAAATTTATAGTGTGGTAGAAACCGTTTGGATGTTTTTTTCAGGGGCACTACTTCTGATCATGTAACTTGTGTAGGTTCTCATGATGTTAAAATTATAACTGAAAGGTTCTGTATTTTGTACAGAAAAACTCAAATTAGTTTTTTTTTCACATGAATAATGTTTTGGATTAATCACCAGGGGCGAATCTAGGATTTTCTCGAGGGGGGGTGAGGGGATACGGATTTTTAAAAAAATTTCGAAAAATTTATCAACTTTTGTTTTTAGGTCGATCAAATTGATTTTCCGAGCTCTCCCCAATCACTAAAAAGATCCTGTTTTGGTCAAATTTTCTGCGCCGCAGACAAAATTTTGAGAAAAATAGGTCAAAAAGGTGTTTTTAGGCACTTTTTGGAAAATTTTGACCAAAAAAGCGCGTTTTTTGGCACACGCTTCCCCCTCAAAATTAGTATATATTGGCTCCGAAGGCGCCTTTAGAAAACTTTTAGGGTCCGTCGCCAAATATGGATATCTCACAATAGTACAAAGGGGGGAGCCTTTGGGTTGGTAGGGGGTCGAATCCCTGAGTAAGGGGCGTCCGCCCCTACCCCCCCTAAATCCGCCCCTTTTAATCCCTAATATTCGTATGTCCTTCTGTGTTGTAGCCGTTTTTTAGAAATTTTCCGATTAAAAAATAGTTTTCATCTAATTCGATTTAATAATCAAAGTTAGTTTTGATTTATTTTTCAAAATCAAAATTTGCTTTTAAAAATTTAGTTACCGTGTTTAACTACAGTGGGGCATTTTGTTCACTTTTGGTTTAAAAGGAGATGACTGAAAGTTTTACTCCAGTTGTTCGCAATCATTAAATAAGATTATTTTTGTCTTCATTTTTGAGCTGTCTGAAAATGGTTGGATATTTTTTCAAGCTTTCTCCTTTTTTGAATTTCGCCATCAGTCATTTCAATTTTGTAAGAGTAAATTTGATATGCCGCTAAATGATTGTTGAAAGCAAACATAAGACTCTTTGAAAACGAAATCTTATTGATTTTTTGAAACAAACCTTATTGATTTTTCGAATAAGATATGCGGAAAATTTACGAGAGAAAAAATAAAATAAACATTAGAATAAAAGTTTTGAAGGGGCGTTGTCGTCAAACTATAAAAAATGGTATATAGGAGAAAACTCCTATTGTGTTCATATCAGATTTCTGATATATAAGAACAGCCCGTTTTTGTTATTTGTTTTGCGGATGACTTTAAATGGTATGAAATTATTGGAATCAATAGCGAATTTAGGAGGAGACTCAGGAACTCGACAGCCTAGCCCATCAGAGGGTCAAAACCTTCAAAACTTAATTTTTTTGGCGCGAATATGTAAAAGGAAGGGGAAAAATTTTGACTAATATTTTCGGACAAAACTTTCCAAAAAGTGTCCCTAATTGGTAGTTTTGGCTCAAACTTTCAAAGACTGGCACTGATGTAGAAGTTTTGGTCTAAATTGGGCCTTTTTGGGAGAGGGGTTCAAAGAAAGCATTAAATTGACTCTAAAAATTTCTGCAGGTAAAAAGCCTTAATCTGGCCCAAAGTAGGCATGCCTCGAGGTGACTTGCAACTGTTTTTTTCTTTTATGGGGATGTTGCTTTACTCTTGCAAAGTTTACCTAAGACTGTTGTTTTAGGTAAGAGGCATTTGGATATCGTCTAAAAACATATTTGAACCAACTCAAATTTCCCACTTCACAACACACGATAGTAGCACTCGGGTCATTGTCCGATCTCCCGAAATTACGAGACCACGTTCGTCAAATAGTTTGCGCTTGACTAATAGCATCACTCAACAACGTGACCGAAGTAGTATCGTAGTATCGTGACCACGTGACCATATTAGCATCATTACCACGTGACCATATAAGTATCGTGACCACGTGACCATATTAGCATCATTACCTCGT
The DNA here is from genome assembly GCF_963678635.1 of Symsagittifera roscoffensis. NCBI lineage: Eukaryota > Metazoa > Xenacoelomorpha > Acoela > Convolutidae > Symsagittifera > Symsagittifera roscoffensis. Next base: position 2,180,229 of record NC_087064.1, read on the forward strand.
GACCATAGAAGTATCGCGACCACGTGACCATATTAGCATCATTACCTCGTGACCCTAGTAGCATCGCAACCACGTGACTACCACAGTATCACTACCACGTGACCATAGAAGTATCTCTCTATCACGTGATCATCAAATGGGCAAGCAGAATTCAAAATTGAAGCCGGAGATGCTGGATGACCTCACCTCCCAGACCCAGTTCAGCCCGGCTGAGATCTCCGAGTGGTACAAGGGTTTCTGCAAGGACTGTCCTTCCGGTCAGCTGACAGTGCAGGAGTTCCAGAAGATCTACGGCAACTTCTTCCCCTACGGAGATGCTTCAAAATTCGCAGAACACGTCTTCAGAACATTCGACGTCAACAGTGACGGTCAGTAATTTCTTTCAATGCCTGCTTTTGCACAATTGGCATGTTATAATTGGGCTAGACAACATGATAACAAATTCAAAACAGTTGAATTGTTAGCAAAATGTTTATTTTTTGCTCAGCAAGAGACTTTCAAAGAATGAGATCTGAAGCTTTCAATATTACAAAGATTTAAAATCAGGAAATATTTAATTACAGGTGTTTAATCCGACGACTTCAGGAAGTGGGAGGGAGCTCTTATGTTAACTATGGTGTGTAGGCTAGCCATTATTGCAAAATTATGATCGGAATGTTCTGTGCTACTTGCACAGCAACACGCTATCGATGCTCATCGTTTAAATCAAGTTGATCTGAAGTACTAAGACGAAATTATCTCGACACTGGAACTATTGTTTCGTACTTTTTTGGAACTCAAACTATCAGCAAGTATGAGCAATACAATTAAGATACCATCTTTCACCTTCACGAGTTCTATTAAATTAACACAAAAAAAAACATCCTAGGCGATCGTTTCTTCTAGTTGTTAAGTGAAATTCTCAGAACAAAAAATCAGGTTTTTTTCTTATAAAATTGAATTAAAATGCTACATGATTCGGCACACTTCTCGCTGTACTTTAAAAAACCTCAGTTTGAACGTTCTCTTTAAAAAAATATTACTGATTCAGAGAAACGCTCGAATTGGAGAAGATTCGAATTTAATGTAAATAATAATGGATTTGATGTAAATCTTGTTCCTTTAATTGAAGCGAAAGCCATTGCTCCTTAACCCAAACAAGAGGTACTCAAAAAAGTGTCTGAAAAATTTTCATTCTCAAATTAGATGTGCAATAATGAGGAATGCGAAGATTTCTTTTTAAAATGACACAAAAATGAAGATATATTGTAGTATCATAAAAGTATTAAGTCAAATATACTACACTAACTTAGGGCTTAACCTAAATTTTCTAACGTTTTAATTATCATTCCGGCCTAATTAATTCTTTCAAGATTGGACTCAGTTTTACCTCTAGATTGGACTGCATTTAGATTCGATATTTTAAGAAGTATGTCACTAGTTTTTTTTAACCTGGTTACTTTTTTCTGCCTTGAAAAGCGGACAAAACAGCAATAAGCATGCAGTCTTCTTAAACCCTATCAGAAATCACTGAATATAAAAATTTTTGTAAATAAAAGGCTTTTAAGTGAAAAATTATCAAAATAAAATTTGTCCTTGCGAAAAGCAATGGTATTGCAATCGGGTGCTAGAAATTTCTTCCCGTAAAAAACTTCGTTCACAGGACCCATCTCTAGTCAACTTCTGGGATCTTTTCTTGTGGTACGTTGTTTCATAATAAATTCAAAAATGTCTCGAACGGCAAAAGTTTAGGGTTCGAACTTCACCAGGAACAATTTTGTTTTTCATGATCCGTGTCTAGTGCTTGAGGGTGAGAAAAAAACAAAAAAAACATGCAATGCAAATCTTAGGCAGTGGCTTAACAGTTATTTTCGTAATGAGCTATACAACTCGTAAGCTGGAACTTTTGTGGATGAATTGCCTTAGTTAAGTTAAAATTTATTTTGCAGCAGTTTTCGTTGCCACAAAATGTTTTTCATAATTTCTTTCCATTTGTGATTTTTAAACGAGATAGTAGATGCGTTAACCACAATTTTAAGAGCTATTTTACTCGAGTGATTTTCGAGTAAGAGATCGAAGCACAATTGATAAGATTTTATTGTGATAACTCACACGAAATTGAGTAGCAAGTCTTAAGCGTACCTGATTCGGTCTGAAAACAAACCTCAAGCTACGACACCTGACGTTAAAATATCTGGGCGAAAAAACCTAGTTTATTTTAAAGAAGTTTTTGTCAATTACTACTTCTCTCAGAAAGTGTAGCTGTTTGTTTCCAGGAACGATTGACTTCCGAGAATTCATCTGTGCTCTTTCTGTGACCTCTAGAGGTCAGCTGGACCAGAAGTTGAGGTGGGCGTTCAACATGTACGACTTGGACGGCAACGGATACATCACCAAACAGGAGATGTTAGAAATAGTCACTGTGAGTAGATGATACTTCTTTCGGATACTTAACAATCTCGCCCTGAAAACATAAAAGTTTGTAACATCCCCTGTAACTACATTTAGCCCCCAAACAAATCCCTCCTAACGAACGAATCTCAACCATCCCCCCCCCCCACACACCCCCCAACTACTTAACAATCTCACCCCCTCAAAATGTATTAAAATTGTACCTTCCATGTAACTACCTTTCCTAACGAATCCGTCTTAACGAATCCTCTTTGTAACAATTCCAAGCCCCCCCCCCCCCTACCCCCACACACACACTTTTGTAACAGTGGGGATAGTAAACAAGATCCAAAATTAGAACACAGTGACCGACGAAAACGTGTTTTCAAAAACCAAACTACTCATATTTTGAGCTTATTTTGAACCTTTTAACGAATATCGCTCATTATATACATTTGCAAAAACAAACTAACATAATTGTTGCTGTTTGTGCAGGCCATCTACAAGATGGTGGGTTCGGTCATGAAGATGCCCGAGGACGAGTCGACACCCGAGAAGAGAACGGACAAGATATTCCGACAGATGGACAAGAACGCAGATGGGAAACTGTCCCTCGAGGAGTTCATAGAGGGCGCCAAAAGTGACCCCTCCATTGTCCGACTTCTCCAGTGTGACCCCAGTGGCGCCACACAGTACTAGACCAGAACAAAAAATAAACAAAACAAACAATTTTCAGCTACTATTATACCTGAGTTGAGACAATGTCAGCCAAAATTAAAATTGATAAAAGATAATTCAATATTGATAGAAGAAAGTCACAAGTTGAAAGAAAAAATGAAAAAAATTAAAAGAGGCGAAGAAAAAAAGATGTTCATAAGAGCTATAAAAGTTTTTAAAAATGAGCAAATAAAAACTGCACACAGCTTGAAAGTAAATCTATGCCCGTACAAATATCTCAACACAGGTATATAAATATCAGCAAATAATCAACAGCCGCATTGAATATAAATTGTTTAAATTGTCTGGTTTGTGGGTTTCAGAGAGTTATCCCATTAAATCTAATCCTAAAAGTTAGACATCCAGATTATCTGGCAATCTGGGCTGCCTTTTCAAAATCAAAATAGAAAATGGAAGATAAAACAGTTTAACTCATGTTTGGCTATGTTCTCATTAGATATTTCAAAATTTGGATAAGTTTTTGTTGGCGCGGTATGATTATATTAAATTCATCAATTTTTGTTTTAAAATATGGCTGTTATTATCATCCGAATCAAAAGCGCAATATTAAATGAAGTAAATCGAAATAGGTATATTCATTTTGTAGATAAAAAGTTGGAAATTTTCAATTGTGTATGATATAATATCTATTTCTGATTTTGTTTGAGGATCTGTTTACCTTCTCATGTTTGGTATTTCACTACAATACATAATTTGCAAAATTATTTTGACCAAAAAATTTTAGATCTGGCTGTGGCTGTCAAAGAAAAACCTATTAAATAATAGAACCTACAAAAATTGGTTCTCAATTTTTGTTATAAGAAGGACTAGACTAGTTCACGCCAAAGTAAACGCAAATTTCTGTCAAAGTTTTTCAAAAATGCCAAAAAAAAAAAAAATTATTGGCTCATTTTAGATAAAACAGCATCTGCTGGAGAACGTCTTTGGTTATCGTTTTCGGTTGGAGAAAGTCTGAAGAACGTTCTCGTTTTTGGTTAAGGATAGCTCGGAATAACAAAGTTGAACCGAAGTTTTTTGAAAAATTAAAAAAAAAGAATTGAAAATCCCTCACTCGCGAAAATCCTTGATCCTTCTTGTGTCTTTTTGGAAGACTATTTAACAAAAGGACTGCGTGCCCAACATATTTCAGTGGGGGAATTCAACAAAACCGAAAAGAAACAGTGCCGAAATTGAAATTGAGTTCAACAGTGCCTTAAATTATTGATGATTAAAAATCTGATCTTATTTTGAGAAGCGCTGGCTATTTTTCGTGAATAGTGTTTTGGTTTGAAGCGAAGCTGGCAGTGAAATTCAAAGATCAATAAATATGCAAGATTTTCAGTCAATTTCACGCAAGTCAGAGGGGTTGTTACCACTTAGGTTATGTAACCAATGATGAAAAGATTTCGAATCTAAAACTTCGGCTATCCGAGTGGCAAAGAAATTTGTTTACGACACAAGTTCAATCTCCGATGTACCAAATTGCTGTCAATCTACTTGAAAATATTAAAAAGTCTCAGCTTTAGAGCTTTCTCAATCTCATCCCTCAGCCGCGTTGCTTGGAGAGCAGTTTGAATTCCAATTCCGCTACTGAAAACATTTTCTTTGGTGCTGCTCCTGCGTTTCAGGAGACAAACACATTTTGATGCTAGGAAAAGAAGGTTTTTTGGGAGTGAAGAAATGCAACGGTACACAACACATCAGTGAGCCATATTGCACATGAAAGTCAAAGTAGTAGTGACAGACCGTCAGAGGATCTAAAACAGAAAATTACCAGGGCCTTTCAATGATACTGTTTGACAACGCTAGTGACAGTGGGTCAATCACCAGCGAAATTATTTCAACTTAAAAGTTTGGACATTCGGTATACGGAGCGACGGAACATGCTGTAACGAACAAGTGTGACACGAAATTTAAAACCGACCCTTGCTTAACAGAGATTTTGAGCTCGCAAATAACTCCTCGGCTTAAAACCAACGTGTCAGTGAGCGAGTACATGCGACTAAGTGCACGCAAAGCAGTTTGCAGAGTGTTCTTAGCTGTGAGTGTTTCCTTTTTTTTAGCTCTATCTTCAGTGGAATGCTGAAAAATGATGTTCACTCTGCCTGTTTAAATCAACAAAACCGCAGATCAGTTTCAAAGGTGTTTTTCCACGGAGCGGATATCTTACAGCTGGATTTTCTTACATAGCCATGCTAAAAGCTTATGTCAAAAATATTCTTCACGGCGTGAAGGGCTCCGAAAAATTGTTTTTGGTTAACGACGTCTTTTTTAGAGAAGACCGTAGTATGCACAAGTTAATAGTTTTTTGCTCCAAAGATATGCCTATCTATTTGAAATAAACTCACAAATTCAGGCTCACATATCTCCTGCCACAAGCAAGCAAAGAACTTTGATTGCAATCCAGCATTTCGTCCGACTTATTCACAGTTCCAATGTTAGTTGATACTGACTAATTGCGCTCTCGGAAATGCAATAAAACAAACAAAAACTTTAACAACAGGTTAGGGCCGTCAAAAAAGGAGTTTCTTAGCAACTTCCATAGATAAAAGATGCCATGTTTAAAATGCAGTGAAGTTTGGATGGTTTATTTGGGTTTACCGTTAGGCAGTGCAAAATGTATCATTCCATGTCAGAACGGTTTTTTGAGTCATGATGGCTAATTGGCGTTAAGTATGCCTTCTTTAAACTGCCACAAGACTCCAAGATAGTTTTTGAAATGATGTTGTTTCTCCAAACGTTTTTCAATAGATGAAAGTTGAAGTAACGATGAGACAAAAATATCAGGAAGGACAATTTTTTTAAAGCACAGATCATGTCAAGTCAACGTGAATTGAGGTAGTAGTTAGAAATTGCTGAGCCCGATCATCAGCTGCGGACCTTGAATCAGCTGCGGACCCACAAAATTCAAGTTCATACCAACTTCTCACTTGATCGACGAGTAAAAATGTTCAACATTGCGCTTTAAAATAGCAGCTCGAACACTAGAATGTGAAAGAAGCCCACCACTGACGACTCAACCAATGGGTATACAAAGAAACAGGAGGATTTCATTTTTGTTCACAGAAAAAATTCGAGAGGCTTGACAGCATTGAACACATGTTGCCCGAAGTGATCTCAACGTCATCGAACTTAAAGACAACGGGATAATTGATGCTAATGGGGTAATTGCTCAGGCAAGTTTGGAAAGCCTGTGATATAAAAATCAGAGCTGAGACTTTCCTTTTTGAATTGGCAAACTGTAAAAATATTGTCACAAAGAATGATTTCAGAAAACGAGATCAATTTATCCTGCTCTGTGTGGACAGGTTCCAGAAAAAGGCAATCATTTACTGGAAAATCAATTGCATAATAAAAGGCATATCTAATAAAAGGCACAACAATGAGTTGCATGCCTGTTTATATCAACCAATTATTGAAATTAGATGAAAAATTCGTTGGTTTGGTGCAATTCGGCGTGGCGGTTTGCTTTAATTTAGGAGAAGAATTGTTGCTACTGTTGCCCTCCTTGTTTGCAGGCTTGCGGAACTCTCTCATAACCAGGCAACCTGATATAATGAATGTTTCACAGTCAAGTTTACTGCACTTACTGTATGTGTGCCTTCAGCAAAACAAGAGGTTGAGTCGTACGTAAGTGAAACAGTTTTTTTTGTAGTTCATTTGGGTATGCTGATTTGCGGCGGTATTTTCATGAACAACTCAGCACAACTCCACTTGGCATGTTTACTCATGCATAAAAACCTAGGAGCGTTTGCCTGCAAATCGAGGCTTGAAGCAGCACTAGCAAGCAATAGCAAATACTTTCGTGGGTGGTTCGTGGAAACCCCTTTTTACTGTGTCCTCAGTTCTGCACTTAATCAAGCATACACTAATCAATTCATGCACATCAGCTCTGCCAGCCGTTAGAATTGGAGCCGGCCGTTAGAACCCAAAACGATTAGCTGTTTCCAACATCTCTAGGTTGAGTTAAAAACTAGAACTTTCTCATGTTTCGAGGCCTTTTGAAAAAAAAACGATCTACGACGGAATTACATTTTATGTCGTCTTCATATCCTAGTGAAATTAAAACTAGAACTCAAAAATGAGATAATGGACGCTAAAATAGTAAAATTGACAAGTAACAAAAGCTGTTGAGCAGTCAGTATGAGGCGTGTAAAAAGACTTGTCTAAAAATTTGGTCAATAATGCCTATGGTTGTGTTAGGTTATATTCTTTAATACCAGGCATCAATGAGTTTTGCGAGATGTAGCCATTTTGAAAATGGACGTTTGTGCTTTGAAAAAAAATCATACTTAAATAAAATTTTTGTAACCTACCTAAATTGTTCTTGAACGGTGGTTCGACAAACCAGATGAAAGGACAAAAGTTTGGAACTTTTTACTTGAAATGCCCTTGCGTTTTTCTCAGCTTTTAAAACGAATTTCGGATATTCAGTTGTTTCAAAAATCGTTTTTGTTAAATTTTGGTTGTTTTCCTACGCAACAATTTTTTAGTTATTGATGACTAATAATTGACTGAATCTGAATCTCCTGCTACCTTGAACGAAGCGTAGCCTCAATCTTCTGTTCAACTTTCCTTGCCTTGTTTTAGCAGGAGCTGCTTCTCTCGGACTCTCGCTCGCAGTCTATATTGCAACCTTGGAGCGCTGCGAAATTGGTTTCTGGTAATAAACTGATTGGTTTTGAACTGGCATTTGCGCATGTGATTCCTGACGTCCATGAAAAAGTTCGATATTGTTTGCAGAGACAAAACCGACGTAAAATTTATGTTGACTTTGATTTTGCTGTGCATGGACAAAAGTTCAATTTCTTTTTGTTACAGTTTTTTTTCAGCAGTTTTCAGAGTTTTCTGTTTGTGTCTCAAAAGTAGCTGGTCTGTCATTTGCATTAATAACATCTGTAATATGCGATAGAGTTCAAATAGGGTTTTTTAATGATTTTCGTTCATTTATTGTTTCATCAATTTACATCATGTTGAAAAACTTCACCTATTTAAACAAAAAATTATTAGGTTTTATCTAATTGTTTGGCTCAAAAATAAGTCAAGTAGATGCACCAGACCAAACAAGAGGACCACTGCAAGGTTTTACAGCTCTCGTTACCAACTGAACTGAATAAAAACAAAGTACGAGACGAAAATGAAAGATTCTGGTCTCAGTCATTCGGACCGTCATAAATTTTTTAAATTTTGATTTCTAACTACAATTTTTTTTGAAATTTTTCTTATCTTCATGGATTTTCTGTTTTTGACAAGTTTGGATGAAATGAAGAAAATATCAGCAATTGATACATAAAAATTTTTCTCTACGAAAACTGGAGGTTGAATAATTTAGATTAGTGAAGTGGCTCTTACTCAATAGCTTATTTTAGGCTAAGTGTATTTTTAGCAAATTGTTAAAACTTTGTTTTGATCTAAGCGTGCATAAGACTGGGGGTCTTTTTGACGTGATACATAGACATTAGGTGCTGTTGTTTTCTTGTATGCTTTTTAGTCTCAATAACTAGTATCGGTTTGTGAAGATTATGACCTCAAGCAATCTCAAGGTCAGTTTAATGATTTCTCAACATCGTGTTACCTGTTTTGTTTCAAACTTTGGGAAAAACACTCTAAACTTTGTTTTAAGCTTTAAAAATGTCATCGAGGCGTTTTTGCAAAAACAGAGCATCATGTTTATGCAACAATGGAATGCCTTAACAACAAAAAAGAATACTCCAAAAACGTTTGTACAGAGGGCTGTTTAAACGCTGGTCAACTAAGGGCAATGAGGTTTTTAAGCTATCAAATTCAAACGTTGTTTCCTGGCAAGTTTATTTTTTGGATCTTTAATTTGTTTACCTTACAATTGTAAAAAGACGAAACCTCAAACCACGAGGAGTGAAGACAAAAGAGGCTCCACAAATGGAAAGATATGGGAAGTCGACGTCAGTCTAGAGAGGATAGTCAGTGTGTACCAAGATATCAGCTGAAAACTGACATAGTAACCCCTGAAAAAGGGTCTTGCTCGAAACAGGGCCCGTATGTTGTGGATAGCTGTGGATACTGTGGAAGAAATGCAACTTGCTTGAAACGCCTGGACAAGGGTGATGCGATTAGCAGAAGGAACTGGGCCACTCAACATTACGAGGAAATGAAGTCTGGGGCGATGAAATCCACTTGACAGGAACTGGGAGAAGTTATTACATTGATTTTTGATATGCGATGAGGGCTTCCTTGTCAACGAATTTCTTGCTCGGAAACTATTTTGATCGGACGGAAGCTCAGTTTTTGATTACCTTGGTCTTTCTAAGCGTCTCCAAGTTGATACCGATTACTTGTGCTCTCAAAATTGAAAAAAAAATCAGATTGAGGCCGCCAAAAAAGGGATTACTTAAAAATTTCCGTAGATAAAAAAACGCACAGTTCAAAATTCGCAAAAGCTTGGAGGATTTATTTGGATATAAAATTGGTTAGCGTGAGACAAAAATCATTTATTGTCCGAACGGATTCTTGAGTCGTGATGGCGGTGTCGCCATAATGATGCTTTCTTTAAGCTGCCATGATCGTCCGAAACGATCTATGAGACACAATTTTTCTCAATACGATTTTCAATTGATAAATATTAAACTAACGAAGAAAAAAAATTGTCAAGAAGAACAATCTGATCTTCAGCTTGGAGCATGCCAACATACGATGAGGTAGAAGTGAGAAATTGCTGAGCCCGATCATCAGCTGGGGACCGGGAATCAGCTTGTATAGACATCAAATTAAGTTCAAGTTCATTCCCAGTTCTCACTTGGTCGACAACTAATAAATCTTAAGCATTGCGCTTAGAATTAGTTGCTCGAACACTAAATAGGTAAAAAAGCCCACCAATAAGGACTCAGCCAGTAGGCACACAAATATCTAGGAGGGTTTTGTTTTTATCCAGAAAAAGTTTTTCGAGAGGTTTGACAGCATTGAACTTATCTTGCCCTAAAGTCATCTCAACATCATCAAAGCTATAGAAAACTGGTTTAATTGATGCAAATGGGGGAATTGTTCCGGCAAGCTTAGAACGCCTGTGATTTAAAAATCAAAGCTGAGAATTTCATTGACAAGCAAGGAAACGGTAGAATTGATGTTACAGAGTTTGATTTCAGAAAATATGATCATTTCATCCTGCTCTGTGGGGAAAGGCTCCGTCGAAGTGAAACCAATTACCAGAAAATCATTTTTTATCAGTTGAAAAAACCGGTTTGCAAGGCTTTTCGAGGGCAACGGGTAACAAGAAGTTGCACCCTACAAGGACAGGTGTCAAGTCTGTTTGAACTTATCTCTAAGTGAGGCAGAAAAAGGAGTACCATGACTTATTTATCTCAACAAACTATTGACGTTTTATGATGGCTTGCTACAACTTGGCATGGCTCTATTGCTTCGATTAGAAGGAGCAATATTGTTGCTTTTTTGTCATCCTTGAAGTTTCTAATAATTTTTAACCATTCCTCTCCCCAGTCATTTTTTATGTTCTCTTCGATCAATCTACCTTTTAATCTTCCTTGACTTTGGATTTTTTGACACATTTGTATGAATTGCCAGCAATAACAGCAGATGAGCCTAAAATTTTTTCTCCATGAAAACCGGAGGGTGATTAATTTAATTTAAGGAAAAAAATCCTACTCATTAGCATTTTTTAGAATGAGTCTTTTCATCAAATTCTAAAAGTGTTTGCTTTATCTAAGCCTGCAACAAATTGGGGGTCTTATCACGTGAAACACAAGTTTTGACTGCTATTGTTTTTTTTGTACTCTTTATAAATGCCAATAGTTTAAGTGTGTTATCATAGTTTGACTCCAGCATGCTCATGCGCTTTTTGCCAGCCTGAAACCTTCTTTTGTTATTAACATTTTTGGCAGTAACACTCTGCTTTAAAGGTGTCGTCGAGGCTATATTGCAAAAAAAAAGACTATCGTGTTTGTGGAATAATTCATAGAACTAACAAAAAAAGGGAATATCCCTGAACATGCTGGAAAGAAATTTGTTTCAAAGCATGTCAACTACGGGCAATTAATTTTTGAGCCATAAAATATTTAAACAGGGTCAGTTTAAACTCTTATCAGAGCATTGGGATGAAAAAAACTATGAAACCAGAGAAAAGCTAGAGAATCAACCAAGATTGATGAGATCATGCAATTTTCTAACAAGAAACTTGACAGCAGCCATGACATCCTTTGACCCATGATGAAATAAGAGGGTCTGCTCAAACCATCGAAGAAACTGGAATACCATTACGCCTCTGGGACAACCGGGATTGCTTAAAATCATTTCTTGAATGTGCAAGTCGTAACAGCTTATTTCATCTATGAGGTCGCAACGTTGCTGAAATTCTGGACGGAGAAACCATAAGAGATTGATATTCTTGACAGAGAAAAAACCATGTTAGGCTGGATTCTAGAAGAAAACTAGAGGGTTATATGAAATCCGAGGCCCGAGGGGATTGTCGAAGTGCGACATGAAATGAGAGAGAGCTTCTTGAATTCAAATGAGGATGTGGTATGGAAGACATCAAGATCGTCCTGATGTTCGCATTCTCAAGCTGAATGAGTTGCAAAATTCCGGGAGGATCGAACAAAAACGTAAATTAGAGCCAGGTACATGTTTAGTTTTTAAAGCTGTTGACGGAACTCGTCGTATGATGGTGAAAATCGCGTGAGAGTACAAGTAAATCCATTCCAAGACAGCCCCGTAGTTTGCTGACAGAAACGAGAAAAATAAAAACGATGTGCTGACTTGGTGAACTGTTACGAGGGAACGACTGTCAATTTGGACTCTTCTTCGGGATTTTTTTCAATATTCTGTAGTTTAGAGTCTCTTTAGTTATTGGAATTCAAACCACATCTGAGTGTTGAGTCTTGGCCAGGCGTTTTACAGATCAACCAGTAACACATCAAAACCTGGAAAGGGGGACCAGAAGCGGAATTGGTCTTCCCCGTGAGTGAGGTTTCTAGTCTGCCAGTCAATGCTAAAATTCTCAGTACTGGCAACTTACTGCAAAAGTAATTATCCAGGGCGAAGTATGGTGGTGGAAGATAGTATTCAGAGAATCTTGGTCGAGTTATGGAGAAGGAAACTCCTGGGAAACGAGAAGGAGAGTTCCAGCGATTTCGAGAGACAAAGTGCCATTGGCAAAGTGACGAAAGATGTTTCTGTGATAGATGAGTCCAAATCCGCTCAAGAGAAAATGATAAAATTTGAGCCGTCACTGGAAGCTTCCGGATGATAGCAATGCTAGAAGAATCAATTTGACATGATTATACCTGTCACTGTGCAGAAAAATATTTCGGTACTACGTGAAGAGTAAATTGGGACATAGAAGAAATAAAATCAATTGGTTGTCTGGACCATCAACAAAAACTTACCATGATCTTGATGAGCTCTAACCAGGATTTGCGCTGCGTCGAGGAGAATGTTTTGAAGTATCGAGAATTTAAAGCAACCACAGTGGAAGACATCAACCCGACAGACTATTCCAGAAAGCTGGATCTATTCGAGATTGCCTGTAAAGCAATCGCCATAACGAAAGTAGTAACACGCACCTGGAGCAGGATCCTATTCTTCTCTTTGTTCGAGTCACGCTGACATCCTGGTTATAGGTTCTTGCTAAAGGTCAAATGGAGAGCAAAGCAAAAGAACACAGGCCATTCCTTGTCGAGATGTAACCAGGAAGCACAGGAATCAAACGGGCCCTGTTAAAACACAGTAATGGAGTGGCAACTGCCTGCAGAAGTGTCGGGAATTTTGTCTGGAAAATATAAAAAAGGCGTGAAATTATCATTGAAAAGAGTCTTGCCAACAATGGGAGCCTGATTCTTGTTAACATCTTGAAAGAAAGCAGGAGTCTAGATTGAAATGCTGCCAAACCACGTTGACAATCCATACGAGTGCTGCCAAGTCTTACGAGAACAGAAAGAGTGGGTAAACCCCTATGATCAAATCGTGATCCGCTCAGACAATAGCGAGTTAGCGGGCAGCATTATGTCACAAATGAAGACACATCTAGTAGCTGCCAAGAAAGCTGAGGAGACTCAGTCCTTTTTGACCATTCTAGTGAATGATCAGGCGACTGTAGCCCACCAGAATTTGGCTTGAGTTGACTTGAAGTGACGCCATAAAGTAGCATCCGCTGACTCATATAGGCTAGATTTTTTTTAAATGCTTTTATTATATTGTTAATAGTTAAATGTATTCCTACGTGCCTGATTTCTTGCCACATCTGCAAATCAGAAGTCTGAACCATATAAGTCAAATTAATGATTGCGGAAAAGTTGTGCCTACATTTTCTCAAAACTAATTGCTGGTTGCAATTGTTCTATCAAGATATTTCACGAGAGTAGAGGTCTCTGCCTACTGACTGAGAACATCGAGAATGGCTTCGGAAAGCAAATAAAAATTACCAAAAAGTGTATCTGAATCTACAGAGTACAAATTCACAGGGGAACTTCACCAAAGGACTGACATTATGTTCCAAACTCATTTTGAACAAAACAAAATTTTTGTATTAAAAGGTTATCTCGATCTTGATCAAAGTTCGTACTGGAGTTGAATCCAGAAATTGCTGGTCATAATTTGATTACTGAATTTAATAAAAGGAGAGTTTTTACGTGATTATGCTGTGATGAGTTTCCATACTGATCTATATGAAATGGATCCAGCACACACTTTCCAGTAAAAGTTAACCAAACAGCACATTCCCGGGCCTGTTTTTAACGCCGTTTGCGTATTTTTAGATTTTTTAAAGATCTGGTCATGAAAGCCTTTTATTGAGAATCTTGAGTGGGAGTTTCTTAAGCAGTGGCCTATAAGCAGTAACACGATCTTGAGTTCCTTGTCTAGTGAAAACTGTTTGTTGGAGTCGGCCGATTGAGATATAAAAGCACGAGAGGTAGTGTTTCTAGTCCTTGATCTCTTGAGTATAAAGCCTCTTGTTCTTGATTCCAAGTAATACGTACACAAACGACTGTTGCGACTGTCGCATTCTACGTGGATTTTTCAAAAATATTTGATAAAATGTCTAATTTTAAACTTCTCCGGAACGCTGCGAAAAGTTGTGTTAGAGGATGCCTACTAAAACTCCTGTGCGACCATCAATATGATCATAAAGATTATCTGAAAACCGACATCACAAAAAATTGTCACGACAAACGATGTGCCACAGGGATCCCTCATGAACATGCTATTTTCTGCCCCTTAATTAACGATCTCCACGTTCGACTGAAATTTTCTGATCTGTTTATGTACGCCAATGAGCTCAAACCCTTGACAGTTAACATTGATCCAATAAAAGTACAACGGGATTTGAAAGGTGAAGGAAAACAAGATGGCCCTTGTTCTCTACAAATGTGCAGAGGTGATTTTTAGTGGCAATCCTCGAAGTCTGGCTAGCTTAATATTGAAACCTGATAATAAAGCCAAAGATCACGGATTAATGATCGATTCGAAATTAACCTGCACCAAACACGAAAAAAAGCGCGTAAAAAATAGGTAAAAAAGCATTTCATTCGATCACGCAGGTGATTTTGTAGAGGACAGCACCACTCCTTAAATTAAATTTTACAAATTACAAGCCCACAATAAGTTTTATTTGATCCAGGTACAAACTTTCTTTGGTCCATACCGAACAGCGTAAGCAAAGCACATAGAAGAACACTTAAAATTACATTAAAAAGCACGTAAGAAAACAGGTAAAAAAGGTATTTGATCAGGCGCTTGAATGCATACAGGACAGCACCACTGTTTAAACTAGTCGTTTACGAACTAGAAGTCCACAATAAACACAATAAAGCCGACTATGACAATTGGGCTCTCTTGTATTCATCTGGGGAGACAAAATCTCATTCGCTTAGATAACTTCCAGAAAAAATTCTGAAATGGATTACATTTTGCTCAAAAAAATGAAAACATGAACAAGTTTTGATCTTAAATTGTATTGCCGCCTTCTTGCAAGTAACAAATCTTCTTCTCTCAAGCGTAGAACAAAGAAAAGATCTGCTCTCGCATCTATCGCTGTACCCGCAATCGAATCTACAACGGCACATGGTTAATGAAGGGAATTTTCGAACTCGCCAGCGTAAGAACGGAGCATGTGTAACATTCGCCCGGAAGTACATAGCGACGGCAAAAAAGCTAAGTTATGAAACAAATGGCTTGCGTCTAAACACAGCTTCACATGCTTCTAACCGTCTCTACCAAAGCCAGTTCATTGTGTGGTCCATTAAAATGGGGTTGACAAAGTCTTTACTTTTTAAGGCTATCGACTGGATCGCGCAAATTAACTTAGTTACAAGCAAAAATAGTGAGATCATGGCTGGGCCTCAGTATCCCCAGACCAGGAGGTCACTCCTAAAAGCAGGGCGTATACTTAATTATCATATTTCTATAGTTTTTGCTCAGTAGATAAAAATCTACATATCCATCGGAGATGGATCAACCCTTTCCCTCAACTCCTAGCATCTCATCCTCTGAAAACGAATTTGGTATTAATTAAAATTAAATCAGGACATGCCAGGAAGCTAAAAGTTGCTAAAAATACGGTTTCAGTCTCTTTCCGAGGCCCTTCCAGATTCTTGAATCCGGACGAAGAGCAGTCGTATCGTCACTCTGGAAGAGAAGTAGAATTCTCCCGATACCCCTCAGAATTCTCGGGAATCGCTCCGTAACGATTGTAGCAGCACAACCGTTACAATTCGGAATGATCTTCCACCAATAATATCGATCGTAATTCCAATTCGTATCGCATGTCTGTTTTCTAACGAAATTTGTTGTTCTGTTCATTTTCGCGCTTTTTCTGTCTTCGCGAAAATAAAAATGTTCCTGTGTCTTTGCAACCGATTTTTTAAAAATTTCACATGTCAGTTAAAACCAACCTCTCCCAATTCGATCAGTTTATCAAATAAGACCGTTAATCCTCTGAAACAGCCAATTCTTCCACAAAACTGTTCCAATAAAATTTCGATTTCGTCATGCATTTTAACCGCCATTCTGGTCGAATGTCACATTGCACGAGGAGAACTCATCTTCCGAACATGCCAAGTCGTAAACCGGATTGACAAACATGTCGACTCCTGTAACATTCGCCCGGAAGTACATATCGACGGAAAATAGAGCTAAGCTATAAAACGACTGGCCAGCGTCTAAACAGAGCTCTACATGTTTTTTTTACCGTCTTGTATTCATCTGGGGAGACAAAATCTCATTCGCTTAAAAAACTTCCAGAAAAAGTTCTAAAATGGATTACATTTTGCTCAAAAAAAATGAAAACATGAACAAGTTTTGTTCTTAAATTGTATTGCCGCCTTCTTGCAAGTAACAAATCTTCTTCTCTCAAGCGTAGAACAAAGAAAAGATCTGCTCTCGCATCTATCGCTGTACCCGCAATCGAATCTACAACGGCACATGGTTAATGAAGGGAATTTTTGAACTCGCCAGCGTAAGAACGGAGCATGTGTAACATTCGCCCGGAAGTACATAGCGACGGCAAAAAAAGCTAAGTTATGAAACAAATGGCTAGCGTCTAAACACAGCTTCACATGCTTCTAACCGTCTCTACCAAAGCCAGTTCATTGTGTGGTCCATTAAAATGGGGTTGACAAAGTCTTTACTTTTTAAGGCTATCGACTGGATCGCGCAAATTAACTTAGTTACAAGCAAAAATAGTGAGATCATGGCTGGGCCTCAGTATCCCCAGACCAGTAGGTCACTCCTAAAAGCAGGGCGTATACTTAATTATCATATTTCTATAGTTTTTGCTCAGTAGATAAAAATCTACATATCCATCGGAGATGGATCAACCCTTTCCCTCAACTCCTAGCATCTCATCCTCTGAAAACGAATTTGGTATTAATTAAAATTAAATCAGGACATGCCAGGAAGCTAAAAGTTGCTAAAAATACGGTTTCAGTCTCTTTCCGAGGCCCTTCCAGATTCTTGAATCCGGACGAAGAGCAGTCGTATCGTCACTCTGGAAGAGAAGTAGAATTCTCCCGATACCCCTCCGAATTCTCGGGAATCGCTCCGTAACGATTGTAGCAGCACAACCGTTACAATTCGGAATGATCTTCCACCAATAATATCGATCGTAATTCCAATTCGTATCGCATGTCTGTTTTCTAACGAAATTTGTTGTTCTGTTCATTTTCGCGCTTTTTCTGTCTTCGCGAAAATAAAAATGTTCCTGTGTCTTTGCAACCGAATTTTTAAAAATTTCACATGTCAGTTAAAACCGACCTCTCCCAATTCGATCAGTTTATCAAATAAGACCGTTAATCCTCTGAAACAGCCAATTCTCCCACAAAACTGTTCCAATAAAATTTCGATTTCGTCATGCATTTTAACCGCCATTCTGGTCGAATGTCACATTGCACGAGGAGAACTCATCTTCCGAACATGCCAAGTCGTAAACCGGATTGACAAACATGTCGACTCCTGTAACATTCGCCCGGAAGTACATATCGACGGAAAATAGAGCTAAGCTATAAAACGACTGGCCAGCGTCTAAACAGTGCTCTACATGTTTTTCACCGTCTCTACCAAAGCCAGTTCTTTTGGTGGTCTTTCTAACATCGGGTCTACAAAAACGTTACTGTTCTCCGGCTTCGACCAGAACGCTCAAATTAACTTACTTACTTGCAAAATTAGTGAGCTCATGGCTGGATCTCAGTTTCCCCAGACCAAGAGGTCACTCCTAAAAACAGGGCTACTACTATTTGTCATTTTATTATTGTTTTTGTTCAGTTGATAAAAATCATCATCTCCATCGAAAATGGATCAACCCTTTCCCTTAACTCCTAGCTTCTCATCGTCAGAAAATGAATCCAGATGTTAATTAAAATCAATTCAGGACATAACCAGGAAGCTACAAGTTCGTATAAAACACTTTGAGTTCAAGTCCCAAGACCCCTCCGGATTCCTGAATTCGGGGAAATAACACACTTATTTCCTCTCCGGAAGGCTTGTTTCCATCCTTCACCGTTAGCGTGAATGGCCTTGCAACGATTGTAGCGACACAATCGTTGCAACTCGGAGCGGTCTCTGCTGACACTCTGTCGTGTTTCTCTATTTCTCGTCGTTTTTCTCACAACTGTCGTGGTTGTTGTTTGCGCAAATTCTTTTGTTGTTCTGTTTTTAATTTGGATTTTTTCCAAAATGGCCATCTTTGACGTTTCTCAAAAGTGTGACCTCACAATTCGAATTTTTAAAATTCAACAATTTCCGAATCCTTCAGCCTTCACGATTTGTCCAATTGTCTGAAAAACACTGTTAATCCTCTAAAACTGCTAGACCTTCGTAACTGTCTTTTTGTCAATTCTGGTCAAATGTCACATATTCCCCGGACAGCCCGGTCAATGTCCCCATTGAATCTCGTAGTTTTCGTAAAACTGGTACAGTGCTATTGAACAAAATTTACAAAATGCACGAAATCACTTTTATCCACATCATATTGACTCACTGCAGAATATAAATGACATCATACTACATCACTATAGCCTTCCAAATTCTTTCATTATTCTGCACTTCCGAAAACATTTGTTCTGACTTCCAATGTCAATGCCCTGATTTAAAACTTTTTCTCCTAGGTTTTAAAGGGTGTTAGTTTGCAGGACAATCCTACCAACCAACAAGCTAAAATTGTCATACAATGCTTCTTCCCTTTGGCAATTTTAGTTGTTATTGGTCCTGAATGTTAAAACTGAGGAACTCTGTGGTTAGAAAGAACAATGAAACAATCTCCCTCTTCAAGAGATTACCCAAGCCTTTCATGTCACCACAAAGTGATCAGTTGTCCTAGTTGATTAAAAACAATCATGCAGCTAGAATATTTGAATATACTCTTCACTCAAGCCTCTCTAAATAAATAGTAAGTGTCTCTAAAGCCACTAACTAAAATCATATTGCAAATTCATAAATGCAAAAAACTCTATAATCTTCAAAACTCAACTAATAGTTTTCTTTTCAGTTTCAATTGCAAACTTAGTTGCTTTGTTTCTAATTTGAGTTTTTTGTCACATACAAAACAATTCTGAGTTTTAACATCTTCCCTTTCGTCGCTTCCTTGTTTCCTCTTTTTTTTTGTCGTTTGGAAGTTCTAAAACTTCTAAATTCTTCTAAATTTCTTTCTTTTCGCATCTTGTTTTCCGGCCATTTGTCAATGCTCCATCTCCTCCTCCTGCGACATTGACTCTGCACTTTCAGTTTCTGCATCTTGCAACACATCGGTAGCTATTCTGACGCTGTTGGAAGCAGTCCCCCAACACTTTTGCTCTTCTACCCTTTGCTTACAACAAGGTAGAGGATCAACGTTAGATTCCCTGTTTCGGCAGAAGCTGTTAGGGAGGCACAACGTCACGTTTCTCTCCAAGTCTTCCTTCAACATCTCTTCTTTTTCCCTTCCATCACATTCACTTGTCCTAGGAGTTCTCTTCACTGCGGTGGTTACTGTATTCCGATGAGTTACAAAAGCTCGCTTAAAAGCTCCTGCTCCAATGTCCAGCTGATACGCACTGTACACTCTGCTGTGCTTCGACATATGTTTCTTAGCATATTCGTATAACCATGCAGTCATGTTGGCTCTACACCATAGCATCAGTCGTCTTCTGGCCCATATCTTTTTCACTTCCATCGGAATATTCAAGATTTTGCACATTGTCTCAAAAAAATCTAAATCTTTTAGACAATCCAAATCCTGTAATCGTTCTTTCGTCTGCGCCTCCTGTCTATTATTCTCTTTTACATGGTATCACATCGTATCGCCATCATAACTCTTACTATCACTATCGTTATGGGCTGTGATGAATCTGGTAAACCCATGGACTCACTGCAGAATATAAATGGCATCATACTACACTATTATAGCCTTCCAAATTCTTTCACCAATCTGCACTTTCGAGGATATACTTAAGATAAAACATCTTTTTAGATTTCCAATGTCTAGGTCCCGACTTAGAACTTTTTCTCCTAGATTTAAAAAGTGTAGGAACGCAGGACAGTCCTGCCAACCCCCAAACTGAAACTATCCTACTATGCTTCTTCCCTTGGGAAATTTAGTTGTTACTGGCCCTGAATATTAAAATTAAGGAACTCTGTGGTTAGAAAGATCAATGAAAAAATCTTCCTCTTCAAGAGATTATCCAAGCCTCTCATGTCACTACAAAGTGATCAGTCGTCCTAGTTGATCAAAAACAATCATGCAGGCTGGAATATTTCAATATTTCTTCCACTCAAGCTTCTCTAAATAAATAGTAAGTGTCTCTAAAGCCACCAACTAAAATCATCAAGCCAATTTTTTAAATGCAACAAACTCTTTAATGCTCAAAACTCAACTAAATCTTTTCTTTCAGTTTCAATTACAACTTGGTTGCTTAGTTCCTCACTTGAGTATTTTGTCACACATTATAAAACAATTCTGAGTTTTAACTTCTTCTTTTTCGTCACTTCTTTGTTTCTTCTTTTTTTTGTCGTTTAGAAGTTTACAACAAGGTAGGGGGTCAACGTTAGATTCTCTGTTCCTGCAGAAGCTGTTGTGGAGACACAACGTCACGTTTCTCTGCATATCTTCCTTAAACATCTCTTCTTTCTCCCTTCCATCACGTTCACTCATCCTGGAGATTCTCTTCACGGCGGTGGTCACTGCATTCCGATGAGTTACAAAAGCTCGCTTGAAAGCTCCTGCTCCAATGTCCAGCTGATACGTACTGTACACTCTGCCGTGCTTCGACATATGCTTCTTGGCATATTCGTACAACCATGCAGTCATGTTGGCTCTAAACCATGGCATCAGTCGTCTTCTTGTCCATATCTTTTTCACTTCCATCGGAATGTTCAGAATCTTGCACATTGTCTCAAAAAGATCTAAATCTGTTAGACAGTTCAATTCCTGCAATTGCTCTATCGTTTGTGCCTCCTGTCTATTGTTTTCCTTCACATGAGCTTCCAGCCATCGTATCGCCATCATAACTCCCACTATCACTATCGTTATGGGCCGTGATGAGTCTGGTAAACCCATGGAGGGCAGCTCTCCACACTCCCAGATCAACACCAGATTACTACGCCCGGGGTACCACCATGTTTGCAACAAACAATGGCAGGGAAACTCATCATGTGTTAACATGATGCTTCTCCAATTCCGCTTTCCCGAAGCTTCCAGTAGTGGTTCTACTTCCATCATCACTCGGTGGACTTCATCATTCTTATCTACTGTGTTGTAATCCGTAACGGTTGATCCTCTCTATTTTTGTCTTTCAAAGTCACTGAAGTTCCCACTGACGTATCCCATGAACTTTTTTCCCAGTATCGATTCTAACTCCTCCTTAGTTCTCTCTGGAACTGCCGAGATTATTTTGCACAATAACTCATAAGACTTTTCCGACATTCTTGCTAGTCCTACACTCTTTGGCACTGAGAAGGCCTGATCCACGATCGTTCTCGTACTTTTTACATCCACAGCTACGAAATGCACTGGGTATCTGCTCTTGCACATTGGAGCTAATGTCGATCCCACCAAATAACGTGACCATCTCATGTTTCTGTTCGAGATTCAATAGTGACTCTAAAGAACCAAACATGCTGTAGAATCCTAGTGCAGTCACTAGATTCACCTCGGTTCCTCCATGGCAATCTGCGATCAGCTCCGTTTCCGTTTTCGCTTTCATCACAATGTTCCCATACAATATTATCAACTGCTTGTGTTGTTTCTCCAGGGTTTTCACACAATCTAGACCTCCACAAACGTGACCTTCCAGTCCACAGACTTCTGCCAGACAGCTACCAGATTTAACCCAGTCCTCTGGTCCCCAGCCAGGCAACTCTACTTTATCCTCTCCATTGCTCTTAGAGGCTGTAGTCATCACGTTATAGATGATATTAAGATCACGCAGGTTACAGTCTGAATTTAGTTCCCTCTGTACATCTTGTGTGGCATGTAGTATCGAATCAGCGTTAGCACTAGGACACCATGAGGGTCTCATCAGTTCCCATACCACCATCAAGCTCGTCCTCAGCAATTCATCTGGGAATCCCAATCCAAACTCTACTCGTTTGTCGGATTCTGGCTCGGACGGTGCAGTCACCTTTTCCTCCAGGACTAGTCCCAGCTTGGCCTGCTGATTAGCAGCGCTCCTTATCGTCGCAATTGTAGACGTCCAGAATCTTAGCAACACTGCTTGCTCGTAATCAAAGAAGCAATCGCGTATGTCTTCATTTAGGAATGGATTGTACGCTATCCCTATGATTCCTGACCCGTAACTGTAGGACTTCTTCCTGATCGGTCCACAGTATTCACTGGATTTTGGCATTGCTACCATAGATTCCTTAGTGAGTCTCAGCTCTTTGTTTGAGAATCTCCTGATTTCGTCTATTTTCCTCATGGGTTCTAATTCCACGGGTTCTTTCATGTTCACTCTCATTGGTTTGCTTTGATGCATATCCAACAGTGCTAGCAAGAGTAAGGTTTTCGCTCGTTCATCGCCTTCTCCTAGCATCTTGACACAGGTGCTCAAGGCTGGCACTGAAATTTGCTCTATCATGAAACGGATGAAACAGAGAGCGTCTCTCCGCTTCGCGCACGCTACTGCTGCTCCCTCTTGGGTTATCAGATCTCTCATGCTCGTCATCAGGAATAACTTTTCTTCCTTTGATCTTCTCCTTTCCTCTGAAACATATTCGCAGCGAGTCAGTCCGATCATGCACCAGGCGAACCGCAGCTGTAATTCAGTTCTCACGTAAGGTACTGCTATCAGAGCGTGTATCTTCGGCGTGGTCCTCATTTCTTCTTCGAAGTACCGCAACACTACTGCTTTCCATGGTGTACTCCAACATCTCCATGTATCCACCGGCGGGTTCATCTACTGATACAGTCTCCGACAGTATCAGTCGGTTATATTCCACTGGGACTAGCTGTCCTACGACACTTCCCTTTCCGTGGTTCATGGGAGACGGTTTAAAGTCTTTCATGGTGATCTCCCCACATTGGCTGAGTATCTCCATTTCCAATGTTGCTCCAGTCAGAGTGCGGTCACTCCGCTTGGATTTATAACCTGTTGATTTTATCCCTACCATGAGAATGGGTGGCACCATCGCTACATCAGTCAACATTCTGTCTGTGCCAGGCAATCGATCATCACCTTGTCCCAAATCCATATCTTCGTCGACTCGTTTTCTTTTCGCCGAATTGGCAGCTTTTATCGAGATTTCAGAATCCACCTTAGTCTTTCCCGCTTTCCTCAATATCACTTTGCTGCCCAGCTTCATCTTCATTTCATTGATCTTATCGATCACCAATTTCGATCGCATCGTTCCTTTCCTGGTTCTCGACAGATATACCACTTCTCCTTTATCTTCTTGCGGCGTCATCTTGATAGGAGAGTTTGCCTCACTTTCGTCAGTGGCTGAGTCGATCAACAACTCACTCAACCTCCCTTCACACTCGACATTAGTGGTCGGTTGAGACCTACTTTCAAAATGGACTGGGTTCCGTAGCTCTGAACTACTGTCCAGACTTCTTCTATGAAGGCCACTCTATCCAATCTACATTCCTACATTTCTTACATTCCGTCCTATTTTCATGGTATTGGTGATGCACCTCCCACTCTTCTTCGGGTAACGTTCCCAAGAAGGGTTTTCTGGCAGCGCCTTCTATCCTTGTTCTCCTTGGTGATTCCATGAGGAGTCTTTGTTCTTTGTCTTTAGAATTGCCCGGAGAGCTACTCTCCGGCAAATCCTGAATCATTTCCACAAAAACTGACGGAGGTTCCAGTGTGAAAGTACCTTCGTTTGCTGGTTCAGTCGTTTCCAACGCGTCTGCGTTGTTTTCAAAGTCACTGAGGAAATTGAAATCTACGATTCCTTATCGTATTCCTTCTCAGCTTGATCGAGATCCTGTTCCATAGGTTCTTCCGATCGACGGCTTCCTCCCTGCCTGTCATCTTTTTCTGATTTATCTTTCGAATTTGAGGGCCCTTGCTCTTCAGTTCTGGCCCCTTCCGGAAGTTTCGGTATGATTAGCCTGCCGGCTGATTGATCTTCCTCCTCTCCATAGACTACTTTGATCTCCTCATAGCCGAAGGGTGCTAGGAAGGTTCTCGTCTGCAGTGTTCCTCCCACCGTTAACTCCGGCTTCACGCTCGTCAAAATTAGGGAGGCCTCAGGTAATTCAGCTCTGCCTCTCATCCTCATAGGCGCCAAATTCAGTTCTGCCCATTCCTTGTCAAATGCTCCAGGCTTCGGAGTCGCGGTATTGCTTATTCGCCTTCTCGTCGCTTGATCCGTGTAAGCAAATCGCGTGTACTGTAACACTGCGACATTTCTGCTCACAAAACACGGATCCATCGTTTCCGCGAATTTCGCTACTCTCCTTTCATTGGTCTCAAACGCTCTCAGACTAGGTGTTTGCACTACAAAGACTGCTCCGAGCAACATCCTTCTTATCAGAGGAAATTCAGGGATATCCTCTGGCAGCTTCTTATAATCACCCAAGCCTTTCATCTCTTCTCTCACCTTGTAATATGCTGTAGTGAGACGAGGAATTTTTGTGATCTCACCATTTGTCTTGTCATAGGGCCTTAGATTCCAGAGCTTCGGAAATACTTCAATGTGCCCTCTCTCCACTTCTCCCATACGATCACGGAAGTGATCGTCGAAGTTGACGACCGTCATTTCTGGCTCCGATATCTTTGGAAACAATAGATCTTCGCTCATGCGTTTTCGCAATACGTGCTGCTCAAATCAGTTCAGCACACTCCCGTCCACTGCTGATATGATGTTCAGGTGCAGCACCGACCTCCTGTATACTTCCACCTTAACATCACGGAACGCAAACGTGACTGCTGGTCCATAGATTACCGTCACAAACTCCGTCGCTCCTCTGATCAACGCTAAGGGATTGGTCCTCATAGCCAAGTTTACATCAGTTAGCAGGGGCATGCCCCCGACATGTCGTCTCACGTCTTCCTCCCTCTCAATCGTCTCATTCTCTCCTGTTCCAAAGCGATTCTGCTGCAGGAGATACTGGATAAGAATATGTCTCAAATCTCTTATCTTGTTCCAAGAATCCGTGGCTTTCTTCACCTCA
This sequence comes from Symsagittifera roscoffensis, assembly GCF_963678635.1. Classification (NCBI taxonomy): domain Eukaryota; kingdom Metazoa; phylum Xenacoelomorpha; order Acoela; family Convolutidae; genus Symsagittifera; species Symsagittifera roscoffensis. Next base: position 2,205,391 of record NC_087064.1, read on the forward strand.
AATTTCCTCACATTCTTTCTCATCTGCTCTGGGTAGCGCGTCAAATTCATCAGCCCTCCCAAGTTTCCATGCATTTTTGCCCATCTAATCGCGGGTTTTGAATTCCTTCGGTGAGCAACACAACCGGTCCTTTCACGAAGTTTTCTGCTCCAAACGTCACGAACAAGGCTAGTATTTCAACAATTGATACTTCCACTACTGCTTGGAGAAATTCTTTTATCAAACATTGAGAGAGTTTTGGGTAGACTTTTGCCAAGAAGGACGCAGTCCATCCGGCTCCCAGCCCTTCCAGCATGCTATCAGTCCGTTCAAAGCCTCCTTACCCTTCACCTTCTGAGTCCAGAAAGTTTCCAGGGTAACTTGGCACACTCTGTTTACAAGCTCGGCTGCCTTTTCCTCAGCACTTTCCGCCAGGTTCACCTCCTTCACTAGGTGGCATGGATCTTCCTGATCATCACTGGGCCCTGCTCAAAAGCATCCGCACCCAATACCGCTACTCGAGGAGTTAGGTGTAGCCACTGGTTACCCTCTGGTTTGGTTCTCAAAACCATCGCTTCCAAGTGAGCTCTGGTATCCTTGGAGTTCTTTCTTCTCTCTCCTTCCTCCTTTATGTCCATTCCTCGGAACTATAAACCATTCCACATCGCCACAATTACTCGATGGTCGTCATCTATTCTTGGCTTCAACTTGAGCTGTCGACTGAAGTTGGACAGTTCCAACCCCAGCACTTCGTCCAACACTAGCATGTGTAGTGAATGGTCTTTGAATCCTCTCATCGCATTCGAGATATCCGACCACACCGCAGGTAATTCAGCCCTGAGTGGTCTCAGATTCTCCATTTCTATCTCGCGATTTGGGGCCGATATGATCACATCATATGTCCCTTCCGAGAGCAAAGCCACAATCGCATACACGAACTTTAGTCCATCCGGGAGACGTGCATACCCCGGAGACAACGCGAACACGGCTCTCGGTGTTATCTTGGTGAAGGAAACCTCTTTCAGGATATCCACTACTTCACCCATTGACTTGAGGATATCTTTTATCGCTGGCGATACAGCGGTTTCGGCCGTCGTAGGCTCTCTGAGTCTGCTCAGGAAACATCTGTTGTGTAGATAATCATTGATGCCAGCAAACACAATTGTGATTGGGTTTATATCTGTCTGACTTTGCACTCCCATTGCCATCGACACGGATTGTGTTAGGTCCAGATCGACCGCTGCCAACATTATAACGTCCGGCCAAAACAGACTTGGAGGTATGTACGAAGTCTGAGTTCGGGAACATCATGATTTTGGCCTTCCTCATTTCTGCCTTGTCGTATGGAGCAAAGATGGTTTCGTCTTTCTTTATCGCCTGCAACCCACCATATCTCTGAACATCACCTTCCTGATTCACTTGTTTCGGATACGCTCTTTCTTTCACATGGCCTGGGGGTGCTTTCACCTGCCTGAACATCTTCACATGTTGTCCAATTGGCGCCCTTGTCGTCAGGAATCTTCCAGGTCTTTCTTCTCGATTTCCTTTATCGTGATTCAGTTTCACGTCTTGTAACGGTCTCGCATTCACTCGGCCGATTGTATTGTTCGAGGGCAGTCCCTCTAGGTCGGCAAACCTCAAGGCAGTTGTAGAGCTGAAGTTTATGCCAGCAGCTATCAATCAGTCCACTCCTGTTATCGAGTACAGTCCGCTGACAGATAACCTCGCTCCATTCAGCATCCTCATGGCATTTGCTGCAAAGCTCACAGTCTGAAGATTCAGTTTCATCAGATCATCCTTATATATGTGCCAGGGAGAAGGTATGGGCCTCGACCACATCAGAGAGCTCCTGTTTGGGTGTCGCTCCTCTCGACTGGTGCTCGTCATCTCTGATCTCGTATCCGATCTAGAGGTGCTGGTCGTTTCCGCTGTCGGGTTGACAGGCCCTAGTCTTCGTCTAGGATTGATGGTTCTTCTCAAGGGCGCTTCCCCCAATCAATCTTGTACGTCCGTTCTTTGCCCGGGTTCGCTAGAGCTTTGCGGCCTATAGACAGTCACGGCTGGGACCGCTCCCAGGCGTGTTTCTAAGTTAGGAAGCACAAATGTAGAAATTGGTGGTTTTTTCGACGTCTCTTCCTTCTTCAGCACTCCCGTGTCAAAGAGTTCTACTTCCATTTCATCTAGTCGCTCTTGCAAGACTCTGTTCAACCAATCTTGTCCCTCGATGCTGTCAAAGTGGACGCCGTCAGTAGTCAGTCTGGCCTGATCCATAGCTCTCAGCTCATGCTCAATATCCATAAGGATCATCCGTCCAGCATTCCGACTCGCAAGGTTCCTCAGGATGTTGTTCCACCTGATTGCTCCTTCATTATGTCTCCTCCCTGCTGCTGTCAACTTCTTCGTGCTCATTGGTACAGTGCAGACGGTCAGTACCGCGCAGTTGAGCTTCTGCCAGAGAGTAGTAAATAGGCACACCATCATCGATTCTCATAGTGCCTCTTCCTCATCTGAGCTTCTCGAGATGTTGTTTGTCCCTACTAGGATCATTACGTGAGGGATTCTCCCTGGGTTCATCAGCTCCACCATCCGAAATAACTGGGCTATCGTTGCGCCTCCAAACGCCATCACCGTGGTGATCCAGGAAGTCCTCAAATTTTGGATCACTCTGACCAAGCTGTCCCCCGGTGGCACAGATGTGATGTCCCAAGTGGCGGTTGTTGCAGGTTTACTGCTGAGTTCCAGGTCGCTCGATTGAAGCAGGCTCTCGGATCCGTATCCTGAACTCCTGTGAAATTATACTTCAATTGATTGTTTTTTTGTACATCAATCACTCGGGACACTTTCTTCGCCGGCATCCCTCGGATTTTCCTGTCTGGGATCTTAGAGCTCATCGTTTGTAATGCTGCATCGCTAACTCCCTCTTTGGTCATCGCGTCTTGGGAGACTTGTATTCCGCCCGTGTCGTCGATTGTTCCATAGGATGCAGTCACCCCGGAGCCTGGCGCATTCCTGTTGGCCACTAGTCGTCCAGCTGTCTCTATCAGCTTCCTCATCGTCTGTTGTATGACTGGGTCACTTATAAAGTATCACTCGTGTCCGAGATTTTCACCTGACCAGTTGCAACCGGGAGTCGCGTTTCTGTAGTCTGACTCATTTCTCGAGGCGTCAAGAGTTCCATTGGGGACTGCCCACGAGGAATATCGCTTGTAGGTATCACTTTTTCTACTGCTGCCGTTAACGACAGACGCTCCGATCGCTGCTTGTATTCTCGCCTCAAGCGCTCTATCTCTTTACCCTGCTTCTTGTTGCAGTCTTCAAACAACTTCCTCCACATATCCCTATCTTCTTTTATAGTGAGCATGGCCTTGGTCATCTCATCCAGCTCTTTTCTAGTCGTCTCCAGCTCGTCTTTCATCCCATCTAGATCTTGCATGGTTTCGTTCGTTTGAACCTCCTCTTCTACTCTCGCCCTCTTCGGTGGCACAGCTACTCTCAGTGGTGAACTAGACGAGGCAGCCTCGCTGTTCATTTCCTGATGCATTCTTCTCAATCCAGGCTGAGGCTTGGTGGGCAAGGGCATCTCACCTGGTTGGTAGGTCCTCGAACTTCCCAATCCAGGCTCGTTCGCCAAGTCACTCCCTGAGAGAGCCCCGTTTCTCCACCTCATCACTCTCATGTTCGGGCGGTCTAGTACTCCTCTTTCTCCATATGCTGCCATCAACAGGACTTCCGTGGGGCGGTCCCCACGGTTGTCATGCCCCAAGATGTTTATCAAGGCGGTCAGCAACATGACTACCTCTGGGTCCTCCAGAGCGAAGTCTCGATCCATTAGCCGACGATAGATTGCATCTACCATCTGTCCTACATATGCCTCTGCCAGGTCCATCAATTCATCCAAGTTGAAATTGTCCATTCTTTTTCGGGTTTGACTTGATTATTGATTCAACGATTTGAACTCAAGTGAGTGATTAAATGATCAATCAGGATCTAGAAAAGAAGTCACGAATATCACATTTGTCACTTTTTTTACTAGTTTTGTATTAAAATTTATTTAAAACAGTCAGATAAAAAGATTTTGATCCTAAAATTAATTAAAATCAATCGGTCTCTAAAATTTTGGAATTCGACCTAAGATTGGACAGTCCAAACTTTGGATCTATTACTAAGATTGTTATTCAGTTGTTCGTGGTCACTAACTCCTTCTTACCCAGGACTCCTTCTTACCCAGGCTCCTTCTTACCCAGGTAACTCCTTCTTACCCAGGACCTTAAAACACATAACATAACATAACACACATTACCTACCTTAGTCTGACACCCTCTTGCCTGCCACCTGAACTAAGCCAATCTTTAAGTAATATTTCTTATATTAGTATACTTGTATATTAGTCGCGGAGAAGATTACGTGTATCAGCGCATACAACTCCCGTGGATGCAGTCGTCCTCGGTTCGGATCGTACACTGGAAGTGAAAGCTCCTTCACTTCCCTTTCCACAAGGAAGTCCCTCAATCTCGTTAAGGACAAGACTAGATTTTCCGGGTCCATGTGCCGCTTCTCCGTCGCCCTCGTCACCAAGAAGCATATGTACTTTCCCGGTATCTGTGACGCCACTGGAGGCAAAGCTGCTGCGCCCCCTATTCCTGGTCTTTGCTTTCAAAGGAATTCTAGGTTTTTATATTCTCTCCTAAAATCTGCTGCTAACGCTGTCTTAAAACTCATGTCTGCTGTGATTGCAATCGCACATGTTCTATTTGTGAGTATGAAATCGCTGTCTGTTAGTATTATGCTTTTTGAAAATTCATTTGGTAAGTTAAAATATGACTCAACTACCCTCCCTATGTCCGGTTTCTTAGGGTCCTCGCCTGTTTCCGCTTCTAAATCTCCTGTCTCTCTTGCTATTCTTAAGTTTTTTATTAATAAATTTTCAGTGTGGGTAAGTCCTACCCCCACTCCCAGGACAAAAATATCCATCGACGTCCCCGTCGATCGCATACCGGATATCAAGTCGAGATTGGGAGACGGAATGAGTAGTCGCCCTTCCTGGGCAGCCCAGGAAGGATCTTCTTGTTCGGTTTTCCTGTATTTCATGCTTTCACGATCTACATCTTGAATCGTCACAGTGGGCTCCTTTGGGCCCGACGTTATTTCGTTCAACCACTCCAAGACACGCAGATTCGTCAACTCTTGTTCGTAGGATTGCTGTTGCTCGTCGTCGAATTCTACCTCGGGTTTCGACCGGTCCTCGATCCACTCCTCGTCGTGATCATCGACTATGTCAATGTCCTGTGATACAGTTATATCTTCTAGACCTATTACTTCTTCCACTATCTTCCTTAGATCTATCCTGTCCACTACAAAGGCGTCGCCGTAAGGGTTATATTTCTTCTTGGATCGTGTCCTGTCATTCTGTCGAGTCTGTATCGTGAACAGAAGATCCGGTTTCAAATTCTTGGGAACCTCCCCTTGTTCAAGGTCTTGCCAGTCCTCCTCTGCGTAGGGTAAGGTTTCTTCATCCGCTTCAATCACCTCGTTTGGATCCAGGTCCAATGATGGACTTGTTCCTTCCTCTACGACTTCATTCCCATCGTTCTTTTCCCTGGTACCCTTCTCGTTGACCTCACAGGCAGGGACCATCATCAAGTAAACTCTCTTCTCCATGTCTGCAGGTATACACCAATCTTCTGTCGATGGGTTGTGTGGCTTAATATTTTCGTAATGAGCGGCTCGGCCAGTACTCAGTCGATAAAAGCGTCCCTCCTGGTGCACTTCCGAAATCATGAAGGGTCCACTCCACTTTTTTAAGAGCTTTTTTGTTCCTTTTGGAGGTATAACGTTCTGAAATACCCATACGTAGTCTCCTACCGAGTAAGTTTTTGCACCAGCTGCACACTTGTCGAATCTTTTCCTCTGCCTTGCCTGTGCTTGCTGAGTATTTTGTCTACACAAGTCGTTCAACTCTTGCTGACGTCTAATTACATTCCTCACATAGACCTGTGGCAACGTTTTCTTTCCCTCATACTCTGGGTAAAAAAAGGTCAAGGGCAAAGACTTCTCGTGTCTGGTTAGCACCATGTGTGGTGTGCCAGTCGGTCATGTCTAGGGGTTTGACCTTGAGAAATACGCAATTTTGGAGTGAAATTTTAATTTTGCAAAATTCGAATTGAGCATGTCATGCTCAATTTTCTCGAACCAACTGAAAATGAAAAAGTCAGAAATCAGAACACCCGAATTAACAATTGCGGGAAACTACTCAAGAAAAAGGCAGGAAATTGCTATTCGCAATCTCTCGATACGAAATATCAAGAGAGTAGAGCTGTCTTGTCCTGAAAACAGGAGAATCGAATACGGACTTGAGACAGAACAATTATTCGAATGGAAAGGAGTGGACTCTGAATGGAAGAGTGGACAACTCGAGTGTCCAAAGGGTTCATTCAGAGACTTTGATTCTAGAGACAAAACTTACTTCTGTTATTGAAACTAATTGGCCTTAAAACTTATTTAGTTATATTACTTAATTCTCAAGCTGCTCAGTTATAACTTACTCCTCATATTCAAGTGCGTCGATATGTAAGTTCCAATTTAAATTTCTCGAGTGCATTTTATGATAGTTATGTTGAGATAAGGCGAGTTTTAGGTTGATCCATCTGAAATGGATCAAAGTTCCACTGTCCAATAAAAAGTAACTAAGCGGATTGTTCCGACCCGGTTTTTAACGGCGTTCATGTATTTTGGGTATCCCGAGACCTAAGTATGGGGACGTTTTTATTTCTAGAGTGGGGGGGTATTTTGGTAGTGGCCTTTAAGCTGTAATGGGTTCCAGTCTCATGTCGCAAGCGAACCGAATTGGCTCCGACCGTTCTTGAGGCGGAAAAACACAAGAGATAGTGTCCCTGACTCTTGAGCCAATGGTTATAGGGCCTATTTTTCTCAAGCCTCATATGTGACTAAAGTAGGCGACTGTTACATAGTGTTTTTATGGCGCTCCTGGGTGTTTTTACGACATCATGACTACGGAGTCGAACCCACTTGACACAGCTCCGGGCTACATGCCCATTCTAGAGTACCGGTGGTACGGTTCAGCGGGAACGTGTAAACCTTCCGGTTGTACCGTGATAGCTTTTTAAGAAAACTCAAGAAAACTTCCTGGTACGCTCTCCGAACGAGGCTTAGCTAACCGAGTAAAGGGGGGCAACTAGGGGGACAAAAACACGAGCAAAAAAGGAAAACAAATAGGAACAAAAACTATAAAACGAAAAAAGACAGTGACTTTGATACCAAATTAGTTGGATCGAACCTTTGTATTAATTAAATAGTATACGCATACTGTTTTACAAGACCGATCGTTTCGATCAATCTAGCAATTTAAACCAGTGACCTTGGTAGGGTGCCCGAGTGGGGGGCGTTGTTAAGGGTTTTTAGATAGATTGCGACCCAACCGGACCACTAGGAGACTTGACTGGAAAGGGTGACCAGTCGAGTGGGAAAGAGGTTCACAAGGATCGAAACGGACCACCAGGAGACTTGATTGGAAGAGGTGGTCAGTCGAGTGGGAAAGTGGGTCTGCTGTCAAGGGCAGAACAGAGACAACCAGCACAGGGCCACTACAAGAGGACGCACAGGGGTGTTCTCAAGTCGGACAACGGGTATCGTTAGAATCCACATTACATTATAGGAAATAAGTGTAAAATTGGATAAGCGGAGTCCCATTGTTTTGAAACAGTTTTTACTCAAGCAGACCTGGAAACAGGTCTACGGTTTTCTCAAGAGAGGTTTAGCACCCGGCGCTTAAAGGATTTTTCGGCTTAAGAGGGGGGCTAAACAGGGGGGAGGTTAGCAGGGGGGCTGGTTAGGTTAGAGGTTGGCGGTTGTAAATTGTAAAAAGGGGGGAATTAGAGTAACTAGTTAATCGACATCGTTGATTTAGTTACATTAGCCATCAACACGCGTGGTAACAATAGGTGGACATCCAAAACTTATCTCGAGTTAAGATTGGTACGCTGGTTGGATCGGTAGGGGGGAACGGATATAGACAGTTTTCGTGACACCTCATAAGACAACTAGTGGGGGGAGGAAAACGCGTGGCAATTAGGTACCAGACATTTTTTTTGAAAGAAGGTTGACATTTGTCTCCTTTGAATTTTAGGTGGGTCGATTACTCTGTTTTGTTATTTTTTCGGTACAGAATTTTATTTTTTCTATAGACATTGTTGCGTTTTGGGGAAGATTTGCGATTGGTTTTTAATACAAACAGGTGATCACAAGATACCTGCACACAAGTTTTGGCTCCCAATTGCTGGGAACATTCAAAAAGAGGTAACTAAAAAAGGGGGGCCAGATTTGGCAACCAAGAGAGGGTTTTTGGGAAAATTTTCACTAGAGCTTGAGTGGTGGTACAAGGTACAGACAACCAAGAAGTCCCTACAACGAAGAAGAAAGAAATCCTATATCCAGACACTCAGTGACAAGTCTTGGGACAGTACCGAACTAGTCTAGGGACATTGCAGTCTGGGGACAGTCTTGGAGCAACACAGTCTTGGGACAGTGCAGCTTTGGGGCAGTCTTGGGCCAGAGCAGTCTTGGTACGAAACGGTCTTGGGACATTGGTCTTGGGACATTGGTCTTGGGCCATTGGTCTTGGGACGTTGGTCTTGGGACATTGGTCTTGGGACATTGGTCTTGGGACGTTGGTCTTGGGACATTGGTCTTGGGCCATTGGTCTTGGGACGTTGGTCTTGGGACATTGGTCTTGGGCCATTGGTCTTGGGACATTGGTCTTAGGACGTTGGTCTTGGGCCATTGGTCTTGGGACGTTGGTCTTGGGCCATTGGTCTTGGGACGTTAGTCTTGGGACATTAGTCTTGGGACATTGGTCTTGGGACGTTAGTCTTGGGCCATTGGTCTTGGGACGTTAGTCTTGGGACATTAGTCTTGGGACATTGGTCTTGGGACGTTAGTCTTGGGCCATTGGTCTTGGGACGTTAGTCTTGGGACGTTGGTCTTGGGACGTTAGTCTTGGGACATAGGTCTTGGGACGTTAGTCTTGGGACGTTAGTCTTGGGACGTTAGTCTTGGGCCATTGGTCTTGGGACGCTGGTCTTGGGACGCTGGTCTAAAGGTACCAACGAGAAGTACAGGGACAACGCTGAACGGTCTTGGGACGGTAAAGAGAAAGTCTTGGAACAGCATTAGGAAGGGGGTACTACAAAAGTAATAGGTTAGGTTGAAGCACCAAGTATAACAACACGTTCAACACGTTCCCTATCCTAACCTAACACGAAAGAGCTTACAAGAGTTCAAGAAAAATTGTTTTTAGCGAATTATTAATTTCTTTTTCCTTGGAGTTTTTAAACCTTAGAATAGAATTTTTGTAGATAATAATATTGTAAATAATAACAATTGTAAATAATGAGGCGGAGCAGGGTACCGGTAGCTGAAAAAAGATCGACCGAAGCTAAGTATAATTCGTCGCTAAGCAAAGCAACACCAATGGGTCCGAAGATAACAAAGAAGAACTTTTCAGTTAACATGGTCAGCACAAGGAGTACAGCGGAGAACAGGGCGAAAGAGGGCACGGAAGGGGAGAGAGTAGAACCCACCATCGAGATTGATCTAGAGACACCCGATCAAAGTGTGGATGAAACAGGGAAGATGGCGACAGAGTCAACTCCAATGCCCAATACAGAGGAACCGAACCAGAAACCCATAGAGTTCTCACCGATAGATGACGCGGAAGATGCAATAGGCAACATCGAAGAAACGGTGAAAGAAGACTCTCAAGTAAAGAGGACATCTTTTACGGAAAAATTGGGAATAATGTTCGGAATAAAAACGAGAGAAAACGCGACTGAAGAGCCAAAAGCAGAAAGAGCACGAACATTTGGTACAGTGAGCACGAAAGCGACAGAAACCGGCCAGAATGAGGAACAAGCTAAAGCAGAGGCTATGGCCGAAGAGAAACCCACGGCTGACCATGAAGAGACTACCATTGAGCTGGGCGATTTGTTGGCGAAATTAAATCAGATCGACAAAAGACTTAAGAACAGTGAAGAAGACAGAGAGGTGATAAAAAAGGAGATAAGATACAACAAGCACGAGTATCTAGACAGTTATTTTAACCTAGCTAAAGCAACAGAGGAGAGACTCAAGGAAATGTCAGACAAGGTAGAGGCCACCAATGAAGAACGAGAAAAGAACATCAAAACAGACATGCAACAGTTGAAGAACCGATATGATGATGTTAACAGCCAATTAGGGAGCCTGGAAAGGAGAATGGACACAATGAGCAAGAGTCAAGCAGAGAGTTCGTGTGCAATACAGGCGAAGTTGGATGCAATCTTGAGAGGTTCTACACCACAAGAGAGACCGGCAGCGGATCGTACGCAAGGCACCAGAGTTGATTTTGTAGAACCACAAAGAAACAAACGGCAATCGACACCGTTGCCCATACCCAGGGATGCGATAAGCATAGCACCAACAGCTGCGAAAACAATAATGAAGAGTGGAACGTCGAACACGACGACTGGTCCGGGAGATTCAACAGCCAACAGCAACTCAGGACCGGATGCTATGACATGGGCCAGCACTTGGGAGATGATGAACAGGACTCTAGAGGCCTTCGCCACGAGGAACACTGACTCGAGCGACAGGAGAGAGGGAAAATCAAGAAAAACATTCAAGAAGCCAAAAGAATTCAAAGATGACTCCGATGGATGCATTGACACTTGGGTGGAAGTGATGAGACTACATCTAGAGCAAGATAACTTGAGTGACGAAAGACAAGCGTGCACAGCCATACTCAGCAATTTAGAAGGCACGGCATTAAAGTGTGTGGTTGCGAAGAAAGAAGAAGAACGCGACACCGCGGACAAAATCTTTGAAATACTGTTGAACAGATTCGGCTCAGGCATGAAGGGTCATCAAGCGATGATGCGATTTGAAAAAAGGAGACAGAGGGACGACGAGTCAATAGATCGGTTCCTAGATGACCTCGAGAGCTTGAGAAGGAGGAGTGACCCAGAGGAGTCGACAAACAGACGGAACTTTAGCATTGCCTCGAAGTTCATTGATGGGGTGAAAAGTGATGACTTAAGGACAATGTTAGCAACATACTACACGTTGTCGAAGGACAGCGCACCCACACCAGAAGAAATGAGACAGAAATCAAGAGAATACATGCTGATGAAACCTAAGAAGTACTCATATTCTGAAAACAGGAACACGCAAGGGGGAAGCCAACCCCAGAGGTCATCATGGTACAAACCTAGAGATGATATGGATAAGCGCAGATCATGCGCGAACTGCGGGTCAGCGGATCATCATGTGGCTGACTGCACAACGTACAAACAAGGCATGAAGAGCCTAGGTTATGCACCGGATGAGGAGGACATGAGTCAGATGGAGGAACACGAGTACTATAATGGCTTAATCATCAAGATAGGCGCCAGATGTTTTTTCTGTAACCAGGAGGGGCACTTCAGAATGGATTGTCCCTTGTTCTGGGAAGCGGTCAAGGACCAGAATCACCCCAAACATAAGTTGGCATTAGCGGCGGTGCAGAATCAGCGGAACAGGCAAAACGAGTTCGAATCTAGGAACTTAGGGGCACCAAACACCGAATTGCCGACGAAGACAGTGAAAGCTGTAACACATGTTAGCGGTGCGTTAGAGTCCGCGGCCGGGAGCTCTCTAGAGATAAATTATGAGAGAGCGGCGACGGAAGCAATTGCCAAAGTGAAACAAGATCTGGCTGCGAAAGAAATAGAGCAACGACTAAAGTTGGAGATCGAGAGACAGAATTTTAACGAAGCATTAACCGGAACGAACGTAGTACCAGAGGCTAGAACGGGCTCAACAAAGAACGGGAATTGTAACACCGTGAAAATGGTGACAGGTAAACCCTTTGGAATATCGAAAATCGGAGCAAGAATAATGTCGATAATCACAGTGGGCGGCCACGAGGTGACTAGAAACTTGAGCGAGCCGAGCGACCAGACGTTAATGCACATTGACGTGTATGCAGACTACTTGAGTGGAATAAGTCCACGAACTACTTCTAGAGCGCTCAGGGCACTACTCACGAGAGGGGGCAGCAAGTCGGTACGTGTTGATAACAGATACACTGAAGCTTACGGTCCACACGAGGTTATGCTAAACATAGATGGAATCAACATCTATACCAAGACGATGATAACATGCGACGAAGACCTGATTGGACAAATCTATGTAGGGAAGGAGGAATTGAAAGTAAGATCGATTGGACACTGTGCTATGCTTGAAGAAGATGCAATGCACATCGGAACGGAAGCAGACGTGACAGGGCACGTGTTGGACATAAGTGGAAAGAAGACTCAGTTACGTGGGTTACTTGACACGGGAACGGTCTTGAGTGTCATACCAATTGAGACTTGGGAGCGAATGGGCTTCAACAAAGATGATTTGATAGACTCGAGAATACGGCTGTCAGCTGCGAACAAAGGGGCCCTTCGGGTGCTAGGCAGGACGCCGATAATAGCCCTCAATTTGGGAGAACGTAACCTGTGGATGAGCTTCATCGTGGTAGAAAACCTGGATGAATCTGACCAATTCATTTTGGGCAGAGACTTCATCAGGAATTTCGACGTAACGATTGATCTAAATAATGCAATGTTCAGGATACGGAACCCGGATAGGAGGTACGCAATCAAACCGGTAAATTTGATAATGGCAAATGAAAACAAAGCACCGGTATTCTTGAGTAGGAGAGTGAGGCTAAAAGCTAATGAAGCAGCAATCGTGAGCTTGAGGATGAAAAACTACAATGAACTAAGTGACAATAAGCAAGTATGTATAGTTCCAAACCCTAATAGTCAAAGTGCTGCTGTTTTAGGAAGATCATTTTCGATAACGAAGAGTGGTCTCTGCGTCAGTGTCTTGTTGAATACCCTTGACATACCGATCACGATACAGAGAGGGAGGAAACTGGGATATGCTTTGCCGGTTAAAACTCGATATGAAACGATTGAGAACTTAAAACAAAATGAAGTTGTTGATTGTCCCAATCACAGGGATAAAATTTGTATCTTGAGACGATTGCAAAAAATTAAATATTCTTCAGGCCTAATTAAATCTCTTAAGTCAGAAACGGACGATGGGCTGTCGAGCTGTTCAAACTTTCCAGAGCGACCCACACTAGATGAGATGCAGACAGATAAACCGGTTCTGCCGGAGATTGAACATTTGAGGGGCAAACTGAAAGATGAACAGCTCGAAGCCATCAAAGACGTACTAGAGCGGAACGAAGAAGTTTTCTCGAGGCATAAGGCGGATATCGGGTGTTGTAATTTTGTGGAGCATGAAATAGAACTTGAGGAAAACGCGGTACCGCACAGGGAGGGGGCGAGGCGTATGACCCCACACAAATCGGACGCGTGTAGAAAAGAAATCGAGACGTTACTAGAGTATGACATGATAGAACCATCCAAGTCACCGTGGGCGTGTGGAGTAGTGATGGCCAAAAAGAAAGGCGACCAGTTGAGGTTCTGTTGTGACTTTCGATACCTGAACTCCGTCACGGTGAAGGATGCCTATCCCATACCTAGAATTGATGAAAGCCTCTCGAAGTTAGGTGATGCAAAATTTTTTACGACTCTTGATTTAGGCTCGGCTTTTTGGCAGGTACCATTAAGGAAACAAGACAGGGACAAGACAGGGTTCGCCTGCGAGTTAGGTCTGTTTCAATGGAAACGGATGCCGTTTGGACTCTGCAATGCCACAGCCACGTTTCAACGGCTGATGGCACACGCGCTGATAGGCGTGACGAAGAAGTACGGCAACCTGGTAATGTGCTACGTGGACGACGTGGTAATAGCAACGCCAACACTAGAAGACCACATTGAGAGACTTGATGAGGTGTTCGCGTGCATGAAAAGATCGGGGCTGAAGTGCAAACCATCAAAGTGTGAAATACTCAAGGACTCAATAAAATATTTGGGCAGGATGGTAGACAAGCACGGCATCAGACCTGACCCAGACGCCGTGGAAGCAGTCCTAACCTGGAAATCACCGAAGACAGAGCACCAGTTGATGAGCTTCCTGGGCTTCGCTAACTATTACAGGGAGTTCATCAAAGGCTACGCGGACAAGGTATACCCGATGCAACAATTAATGAGACACAAGGGCAAGAAGTTCACGTGGAACAACGCAGCAGAAGAGTCATTCCAGAGAATAAAGAAAGAGCTATGTGAGGCACCAGTACTGGGTATGCCGACTGAGAAGGGGATGTACGTGCTGGACACAGATGCGTCGGTAGTCGCGATTTCTGGGGTTCTCCATCAAGAACAAGAATGGAATGGGAAGACAGTCTTGAGACCAATAGCATACGGGAGCAAAGTCCTAAGTGACACAGAAATGAAGTACGGAGCACCGAAAGCAGAGATGTTCGCAGTGGTCACCTTTGTCGAGAAATACAGAGCGTACCTAGGCAGTGAACCTTTCAAACTGCGAGTAGATAACCGAGCATTAAGCTGGCTGAAAACGTACTCAATGGACCAGAGCTACATTGGGAGATGGATAGTCCGCTTGGACGGATACAACATGATAATTGAACATAGAACGCGAGACAAACATCAAAATGCCGACAGCTTGAGCAAGAAGACGGAGTTCTACGAGAGACAAGAACAAAGAGAGGCGGACAGACCTGAGATCAAAGATGGTTTCTCCTTTATGGACAAAGAAACATACGACAGTCTTCCACTCACGAGATGGCTGGACAAATCAGGTAAACCGATTGAAGATCATCCCGAATTGCCAAAAGAGTCTCTTGAAAAGACCATCTTGAAGAAAAGCAGAGGGATTCCGGTAGGAATAATGCTCAAGTCCAAAATCGTGAGGGAAACACTCAAGGCAAAAGGTCACGATCTCACCCAGGTAGAGGAGGGAACGGTCCAAATAGATGAAGACTTAATGAGGTTGCTTGAGAAACTATCGGATGACAAACCCGTGATCCAAGGGAAAAGTCAGGAGGCACCGGAACTAACCATACTTCGGAGAGAAAAAACAGCGAACAATACTGACGTCTCAAAAGGAATCACCACTGATAGCAAGGAAGTTGTGCGATCACTAGTTGAGAAAATCCCCGAAAAAATTCTGGAGCAAACAAAAGTCAGGGATAAGAAAGTGACATTCAGAGAAGAAATTGAACACCTGGGATTAGATCAAGAGTCCGGGGAGTGGTCCAGATTCATGAAAGAAGACGAAACCGGAGAAGGAAAATTGTCCGGGGAGCGTAAAGAATGGGATGAAGACTCGGACGAGAGCAGTGAGGATCAAGACAGTCTATGCATGATACTGGCGGAAGAGAAGGTGAGACAGCACGACAGGGAATTACAGACAGATCCATCTTCAGGAACGTACAATCTGGAAATGCAAGAGGTACGAGGTGGAACAGAGCTCGAGAAAATAGCAGTTTCAAGAAAGCCTCTTAGGGAACTATCGTGCAACTCAAACGTCAGAACGAATCTGGTACCAGAGGACGACATGAAGATCATGAAAAGGATAATATGTGTGAAACTGAGCGATGACATCCACAATCCTGGTGAGATGAATGGACAGATCATGGCGTTAAAGGAGCACGTTAAGGCGAGATATAGACTGTCTGACCTAATAAGGGCCCAGAAGAATGACAAAATGACAAGTAACCTCTCCAAATGGATCCATTCTGGAGTCAAGGAGAAGGGGGAACTTGAGGAAGACAGCTACAAGATCTTGAGCCAGTTCTACAAAGAAAAGAGAGACTTACTTTACCACACAGCGGAAGGGGTGGTAGCGTGCAAGAGAAGAGATGAGGAAAAGATATTACACAAACACAACCTCATCATACTACCACAACTGTACCAAACGGAAGTGCTCTTCAGATCACACGACCAAATGGGCCATCAGGGGATAGATAAAGTACAACAAAGGATACTTCACAGGTTTGACTGGCCGGGAATGAGAAAAGCTTGCGAGAGATGGGTGAATGCCTGCCTAGCATGCCTTCAAGTAAAAGACCCAAGGAAGATGAAGTTTCCCCTCAAGTCTGTCGAGAGTTCGGAATTCAATGAAGTGGTGCAGATAGACCATCAGAAAATCTGCATGACGGAATCGGGTTATAACCAAATACTAGTTATAATAGATCACTTCACCAAGTTGGCGGAAGCAGTTCCGTGCCAGACAGCCTCAGCAGAGGAAACATGTGATCACCTGATAACGCATTGGATATCGCGGTATGGTTGCCCAATGACTTTCCAGTCAGACAACGGCAAGGCTTTTGTGGGGGACTTAACAAAAGAATTGATGAAGAGGTCACACATTGCTCAAGCACACTCGACGACCTATCATCCACAGACCAATGGGTTGGTAGAAAGACAGAACAGGACACTAGTCAACATGCTCAGGGTGTACTGCTCAAGGTACATGACGGACTGGGACAAATACCTGCCACAGGTAGTAGGAGCCTACAATAGTACCCAGCACTCTACAACGGGTATCAGCCCTTTCATGATGTTGACGGGCAGGGAAAGGGCAATGCCTCTGACATTCTTCTATCCGGAGTACGAGGGGAAGAGGACGTCGCCTCAAGCATACGTGAAGGAAGCGATCAAAAGACAACAAGAGCTGAACGAGCTATGTCGGAGAAACACGGCACAAGCGCAAACGAGGCAACGCAAGAAATATGACGAAAAGATACTGAGAGCAAAGCCATACGAAGTGGGCCAATACGTGTGGGTCTTTCAAAACGTCATACCGCCCAAGGGAACAAAGAAACTACTCAAGAAATGGAGAGGACCGTTCATGATTACGGAAGTACATCAACAAGGAAGGTTCTATCGCTTGAGTACAGGGCGAGCAGCACATTACGAAAATCTGAAACCTCACGTTCCGTCCCCGGAGGATTGGTGCCTGCCGAAAGACATGGAGGGTCTTGACTACCTGGTGGTGGAACCAGCGTGCGAAGTGAATGAGAAAGGCACCAGAGAGAAAAATGATGGTAATGAGAACTTGAGTTTGGACGACAACGAAAAGATAGAAGTGGAGTCGGATGCAGGTTCATTTGTAGAAGAAGACTGGAACGACCCAGAGCAAAACGAGGTACCGAAGTGGATGGAACCGGATCGACCAACACCACCGGAAACCAGGACGGGCAATCGTAAACGCACAGGCATGAGGTACAATAGGTACGGGGATGACTTCTTGATCGATAAGATACAGCCAGAAAAGTTAAGCGAGGAACTACTAGGCGTAGGCGAACTGGAAGCCGAAGAGGAATGGCAAGTGATTGACGATGGTGGACATTATCCGCAGGATGATTACTCGACGCCAGAATTGGAGACGGACCTCGAGCAGAGTGAAATAGAAAGGAGGGAGAACTCGAACTTGAGGATTCTAGAGTGGATGCGTGATGTCAAGGACGAGAGCCGCGAAGGACAAAGCATTCAGCAAATCGATGTATCAGCAGCAAGTTACATGAAGACAGAGGACCCTCTTTTCGGATGGACAGCAACAGATAGGCCACTGGACATCCCTAAGGACAATTCAGACCCGACATCGACGGGGACGTCGATAAATATTTTTGTCCGGGGAGTGGGGGTAGGACTTACCCACACCGAAAATTTGATGATAAAGAAGCTCAAGGAAGTGAGGGAAACAAGCGGATTGGAACTGGAGGAAGAAGAACCAGAGCCTACCATAGGAAGGAATTTCAAAACGAAATTCGAAATACCCAATGAATACTCAGAGAACATCATGATAACGGATAGCGACTTCATCCTGTCAAACAGGACCAGCGCGATCTGCATCACGGCGGACATGAGTTTCAAATCAAGATTGGAGGCTGACTTCAAAAGAGAGTACCAGAACGTAGAGTTTCTGTTCAGACAGAGGCCAGGACTGGGAGGCATAGCAGCGCTTCCACCGTCAGTGGCACAAGTCCCGGGCAAATACCTCTGCTTCCTAGTAACGAGAGTCAACGACAGAAACATAATTGATCCCGAACACGTGATATTGGCACTGACAAGACTACGTGACTTCATGATTGAAAGAGGAATAGTGGAGGTCTCGATGCCGGTGTACGACCCAAACAGGGGCAAACTGAGCTCGAGGGAATTGTATGCTATCCTACATGTGGTCTTTGCAGAAACCGAGATAATGGTGCATCTTCACAAGAAGTACTACTTGAGCATCGCCTGAGTCGGGTACATGGAGGTATCGAGTCGGGTGTGAGGGAGGAGTCTTGAGTTAGGTACTGGGGTGCGGCGCAGGTAAGGGGATCTTAAGATGTGATTGGCATGACAATTATCATTTTAAATGAATGATGGTGCTAAAACATAAAATGTGTCTGCATGTTTTTTAGAAAATTTAAATTGAATCATTTTAGTAGGGCGAAAAGGGGAGGGTTTTTAATCATAAAAGTAATGGGGCTTTCTGGTTAGGAACATAGCTTGTCGGTCTAAATATCGGGTGTTATTTTCAGATTGATTTGTTGATCTCAAATTGACTACTCATCTGTATTTAATCAAAAGAAGAGAACGACATCTCAAGAAAACTCAAGTTGCTCAGGTAAAACTCAAGTTGCTCAGGTAAAACTCAAGTTGCTCAGGTAAAACTCAAGTTGCTCAGGTAAAACTCAAGTTGCTCAGGTAAAACTCAAGTACTAATACTCAAAGAGTCAATCGAAGTCACAGAAATGGCCGATCGATACTGGAAGTCCATGCCATCGGCTCTGAAAAAGCCCACACTTGATGAACTGTACAGACGGCTGAGAGATCTGGATTACACTCAAGTGAACGAGAGAATGGCAGTGATGCTGAACGCCATCCTACAATTGGAGGATGAGGGCGAGTGTCGAGAGTCTGCGACGGAGGCGGTCTTGATGGTAGGCTACACCACTGAAGGGGTGTCCGATCAAGCACAGACCAGATGGCTGTCCTGGAACGTGGATGGAGCGATAAGGGGGTTCGATTTGGCGAGGAACCCTGGTCTAAACAACAACACAGAGTATGGCGCGGGGGAATTCCCACTGCCGGCCAGACCATCAGTCAGGCCCGCGAGCCAGAGTACGAGTAAAGTACCGTCGATGTCACGGGCACAGCAGACGGGGGAGGCTTATCCGGACGTCAGTGCCATGAAAAAAGAACTCGAGAGAACCCAGCGGGAGAAGAATAAGGCGAACCTCGACCGGGATCAAGCGGTGCTCGAGAGGGATCAAGCGCGGAGAGAATTGGACATAATGAAGGCGGAACGGCTGCAGGCAGAAAGGGTGCGGGAGAATGCCGCGAATTGTGAGCAGCTGAAGCAGGCTCTCGAGAGAGATCAAGCAAAACTTGAGAGGATCCAGCAACAACAGCGCGAGCTCGATATGCAAAAAGGGGCTAGGCCCAAAGAGCGGGTAGTGACTGTCTCAAGGCCAGAGTCACGCATGGAGGTGGACGAAGCTCCTAGGTCAAAGGGACGATTCAACCTCGATCGTGCGGCGCAAGAACATATGAATGAGGGGCTGGAGGTATGGATACCACCCGAATCAACGTCCTCCCTGCGTGGAATGGAGACTCAAGTAATACGACCATTGATGGACGTCGCGCTGCCTGGATACACACCGAGTTCGACCCCAGGTAGTAGTGGCGGCTCGTCACGGCTGAAAGAGTTGCAGGAGAGGTTACAGTTGAGGAATCGCGAGAGTCCAGTAAGAGTGGATTTACCCTCGACTTGGGGGGAACAGCCTGTCAGGAGTGTGATGATCTCGAGCTACAAGAAGAATACGGATGGGAGATATCGCAAGCACAATCGTATAGACTGGAATCCGGCGCAGAGAGAGAGAAGAGATTGCTTCCACGATGCGACTTGGGTGGAGTACTTCACGTATCCTCGAGTGCCTGAAGGCTCGGTTCACTTGATCATTGGAGACAGCTTGCTGCGGGTGCTGACCCGGATCCAATCCCATTGGCAAACGGGAATCTTGAGCTTCGCCGGAGCCGCAACGCCGCAGATGTTAGCGACTCTTGAGATGCTAGGGATGGTGAGCGTGTACACAGTCACCCTGATGGTCGGGACGAATGATGTGTCAAGGGGGGAAGCGAGGAAGGTGACAAGGCTGCATGAAAAGATGAGCTGCATTCTCGAGGAGATACGGATCCAAATGGACCCGTCCATTCTCACGGTGTGTACTGTTCCCTACAACATGGGAGCGGATCAACATGCGGTAGAGATGAATACGAAAGTGCGCAGCCTGAACGAAACAATCAGGAAGATTCATCAGAGGAGTGTCCTTCCCCTTAGGCTACTGGACGTGGCTGAGCAAATGAAATTAACCTCTTTCCCTGACAATGCATCTGCGGATGGCATTCACTTTGACAGGCCCAGAGGGGTGGAATGGTTGAACGACGTCTTTCAAAAGCATATCTGCGCGCTAGAGACGGATTTGCTGGAAACAGCACAGGTCACGTTCGGGCCACCCCCAAACCCACCCTTCTTCAACCCGAGATCTTTGTCGAGTCGCTTGGGCGAGAGGGCCGATTCTAGAGATAGTGAGAGGAATAGCCGGGCCAAGTTGCCGAGCACCACGCCCATGGAAGCTGATGAAGTGACATCAGCAACTCCCCAGGGGTCGGTAATGTCCTCAGTGGTGGTTGCGGAGAAAAAGAGGTCAGAGAAGTCACTGGAGACCAGCAGACAGAAGTATGAGGAGAAGGTCAAGGAACTGGATCTGGAAGACCTAGAGTGTAGACAGGAGCTAGCGAGGGCTTTGGGTCTTGAGCAGGTCTCACATGAAGACTTGGGGAGGCACAAGTGTGTGGACTGGTTGAAGGCTCATGAAACGCGTTTCTCGAGAGCGAAGTTGACAGAGACAGCAGACCTGAGTGGAATTCCCACTAGGTCGATGATGGGACCAATTAATTACAGACCTCTCAAGTCCTTGGGGAGCCCGGGACTGGTGGTGGAGCCTCCCAAGCACCGGACCAGCATTGCCAGAATTAGAGTGGCCACTCCAGCACAGTTGAGAGTGGTCGACAAACTGATGAACCCAAGAGAGATGGAGTTACCAGACGTCGAATACGAAGGCGCAAAATTGGCCAATGACCCCCGATATGGGAAACCCTGTGGGCAGGCGCAACTGGCCAAAACCTTAGCGGTCTACGACAGAGCAGACCCAGCTGCAGCAAGGGTGGTGATCGTGGCAGGATCAGATTTCGAAGGTACGTCTCCCAAGTTGTTTTGGCCAGAAACCCTGATATACACCTTGCCGGGTGCGGAACTGAACCAGATGTTGACCCTGGTAGTGGCAATAAAGTCAGAAATGCCCTGCGAACCTGAGTTACTGCTGTTTGCGGGGATGAACGATCATCTGCACGCAACGGGATTTCTTGAGCAGCTCAAGGGTGGTGAACCTACGCCAAAGAGGATCTGGGAGGCCATCCAGACCTTATTCGCGGCGATTAATGAAGTACAGGAGAATGTTGCCTCAAGATTCGGCGCCAAGACAAAAGTGGCGTTCACAACATCCCCCGGGTACTCGAGCATGCCGCTGGCTCTGCAATTCGTGTACGCGATCTTGATCTTGATCGCAGAGGGGAATGGGTGGCGTGTCCTGATGGCAGCTCCCAACCGAGAATTGGAACCGACGAACTTGAGGCTGTGCAAGTCAGAACTCGCGGCAGCGTGGGCGGACGTCTCCCATGCATTGAGAGGCTTTCACGAGTTGGCTGATATCCTCATCGTATTGGACGAGGTCCTCCTACTGGAAATATCTAACTTTGCCAGGCAACTTAAGCTCAGCCCGATCCTTAGGGATGATCACCCAGTGATAATTCACCTGACGGCTAGTCTGTGGTTTCGGGACATGGAGTTGACCATTACGAGCTCGACCAGCAGGTCTAGAGGGCCAAACAACGAAAGGCAGAACGTGGCCACATCGGAAAAACAACTGGAGTCGATGGGGAATCGGTTGGCGCAAGAGGGAGGCAGATGGCCCTTCTTAAGCCCAAGGTTGGAAAATGCCACGAGGAAAACAAGAGAGGATGCGCCGCCTCTGGTGAAGCAGATCTGGGAGTTTCTCGAGGAGCAACTGGGAAAAGCTGAGGAAAAGGGGATGACGGTTGGCAGGTTCGTCACGGCAGCCAATGAGGTCACGATTGGAGGATTTTGGAGAGAGCACGCGTGGGGTGAGCTGAAGACGAGGAGGGATCATGAGATTCTCGAGTTCTTGAGTCCTTGTTGGGGAAGAGAGTTCCTGACTGAGGTGTACAGTGCGAAGGAGACGATCTTTGATGCGTTTATACAGGGAGATGTTGAATATGCCGATCAGCCTGTTGCTGGCGCTGTACCTGGTCTACCCAAGATACTTGTTTAATATGGGCCCCGCATACATGTTCAGTCGTGGTGTGGACACCCTCAGAATAGATGGATACTTGACGTTAGTACTCCTGACCCACGGTGAACTGGCGTCATTTCACCGATTGATGAGGTATGGGGAGCCCCTGGCGATGGGAAGAACACACTCGAGTATTGAGACCTACTCGTACAAGTGTGCAGCCGGGCTAAGGACGCTGCTCGTGCAGTATCTACTGATGCAGAACAGGCACCTGACTGGCGAAGAAAAGAGCCCGAAGACCAGAGAGGAGTGGAGGAAAGTGAATGGAGGCATGCCCCTATTAACGGATCTATGCCTAGCCATGAGATCGGATCCCATGGGGATTATCCGGGGGCTGGGGGAGGTCGTGACTTGTATATATGGACCGGCTGTCACGTTCGCATTTCCAGATCCCTTGGTGACAGCTTATCGATACTCCGTGACCCACGTGAGCCTCATAAGCGTACTGGATGGAACGACACTGAACTGGTGCCAGCAAGAGGTGCTAAGGGCACAAATGAGCAACACGGTGCTCTTCGGAAAGGTAAAGGATCCAGAGTTGATCGTGTACAGTTTCCGAGGACAAATGCAATGCCGGATGGGAGGCAAGCGCGAGGGCCCCATCGAAACTTACCCCAAGTTTTGGAACTTGAATCCCTTGGCAGCCAATGGACAAGAAATCTTGAGAATCCCTGCATGGACAAAAAGTTTCGAGTTGGTGAAAAAGGAGCTGGAAGCGATATTGGAGAGAGAAGCCCTACCGACGAGCATTCCCGAGTTCCCCATAGTGAGGAGAATGACCCTAGGGATGAACAGTTCCCTGGTTGTCCCATCCTCCTACGCGAGAACCACGACTGAAGAACGGCAGAAGGAGTTTACTGACGGCTGGGATCCGCTCTTCATCGGCTATACTGCAGCAATTTATTTCCATACTAGCGATGTGAAGATAAACTCATGGACGACTCAAGCCAAGAAGATCAGAGGGTCGATGCCCCCTAAATTCGACGTGCAAGATACCTTGAGAGTACTTAAGCGGGCAGGCCTAGAGAACCAGCGGCCGGTATGGGACGACGGCAGGATGATAGTGGAAGAAGGGCATGTAGCACTGAAAGCAGACGCGATGCTATTTGCCACAAGGAAGTACCGGGCACCTTACGGACTTGAGCTGATGGAGCGTAATAGAGAAGGAAAGAAGTTAGATGCAGCAGGTCCATTGTACGTGGCACTGACAAAAAGTGAGGCGACGAGTTCAGCGACACCATCACCCCTTCCAGTAGACATCCCTGGGGATAAAAAGAGTGGCACCGTGGCAGATCGATTCAAGAGGATCTTTGAGAGAAGGGAAGCAGAGTCAGGAGACGAAAGCATGGATGAAACCCTCAGTGAGGCAGGAGAGGATATGGAAGTGGGAAACACACCGGAGCAAAAGCCAACGGAAGTGGAATTCACAGCGCAGGAATTGTTGAAAGACCTGAGTGAAGAAAACTGGGCAGATACTCCCACGCCACCTTTGACCTCGTCCCCTCGCAAGTACCCGGAAATGTCGTTGACAAGCGAGAATCCCAACATGGGAATGATCTTCTTGAGTACGGAGAGGAGGGAGAAGAATACCTTCGAGGGAAACAGAGACGCCTTCCTGGGCACTCTGGATGGAGATGCTTGGCAAAAGTTCTTGAGCGAATTCAATCGAGAAGTGGATGAAGACACCACGTTGGATAATTTCAAAGAAGAACTGTGGGACACGGTGGTGAAGTTTGGTGAGCCTGTCCTGGTGGGGACGGGTTTAGAAGAGAAAGCTAGAGTGGAACTACTGAACAAAATGGTCGAGTTGAGAAAGTCAAGAAAGACCAGAGAAGACAAATGTAAAGACAGCTCTACTCCGAAACAGAAAACTGACAATAAAATAATTAAGTGTACAAGGGGGGATAAGGTAGGAACTAGTAATATGATTAAAAGTACTAATATCCTTAAGGCTCGAGCAGGGGGGAGGCAAGAGTTGGCTGGAGAAAAGGAAGTTGAATCAGTGATGATACCAATGACGCCCCCAAGCAAAGACGTGAGGTCTCGCAAGAGGAAGAGAGATGTGGAGGGAATGGGCAGTCCTTCAGCTGACGCGGTCTCGGAAAAAGACTTGAGAGAGACGGCTCCCATGGTTCTGGCGCGATGGAAAACGGCAGCCTACAAGAGTAGCTACGAACCGAGGAAACTGCTCGACATAGAAAAAGAAATGGAGAATCCCACTAGTTCAGTGACGGAGGAGGATTTCAAACCTCAAAGAATAAAAATGAAGCGAGGTTCGACGAGCGGGCAGACCTGGGAAGTAGATGTTGGCAAAGAGTGGGTCTCAAGTGAACATCACGCTGTCGGGAAGCAAGTGACCAGTGATCCACTTGAGAAAAGTAAAACCAGAAACACCTCCCGACCATGGTGGATAGCTCTCGAGACATTGAAGGAGATGGAAGGCTGTTTGAAGAAGTTGAACAGTGGAGTGGCTCGCAAACGATACAGCTGGGCCACCCAGCAGAAGGCTGAGGTCAACAAGATAGAGTTGGCAAACCAGCTGAAGAGATCCTGGCAGAACTTATTGAAGGATCATTTTGAAGAGGCGATGAGGACATCCTCATCGGCACCACCACTGATGGCGAATCCCTTTATCAGGACTGCAGGACAACTGATGTTCGCGTGGAGCCTGTTGGGGATAGAGCTGGAAACGCTGACTTCATACGACAAGTTGAAGCTGGGAGGAAAAAATCTAGAGATATACCGAATGTTGATGCAGCACGTTGCCAAGGACAACTCAGGCTTGAGTCTGGCAAGGAGGAAGGATGCAACCTGTTTCTTGAGGTGGACGATGTCGATGATGACTGACAGTACCATCCTAGCATGTCATCAGAAAGCAGTCGCAAGCAAGACGTTGGAAAGGAGAGTCTCCACAGTCATCTTGAATGTGTATCAGAGCACTGGGATAGAGAGGGAGGATGGTTCTAGGCAATCTCTGGAGAACCATAGGAAGTTGGATGAGATACGGAGGTTCTACAACAAGAAGTTCGAAGAGGAGCACGACGTTCACCGCAACCTGGCTTCGTCAGGGGAGTACTTGAAACTCAACAGAAAGGGAGAGTACCAATATGTTTCTGGAGTAATGGGAATGGCGTACAACCCCTTCTTGGACCTGGAAGCTGGAGGAGCCAACAGAAATTATGAAGTGGCGGAGCTGTTGAAGTTCTGGACAGAGAAGATAGTGGAGATAGACGTTGTGGAGAGAGAGAGACCTAGCCTGGGTCTGGTTCTTGAGGGGATGCCGGGAGTGATAAGTGTACCACGCTCAAGTAAAAGAGTGGAGCTAAAAATGGGTGATGGGAGTGGCGTGTTGATCACGAACCTGGGAGTGGTATGGAAATTACTCAGACCTTCCTGGTGTCCACATCCCCATGCAAGTATGATTGAGGAGGTCACTGAGCGAGTGAGATTGGCACCGACAGAGGATGAGGACTTGGCGATCTTGAGCATAGTACACAAACTGATCTTGCCTCAGGTGAAAGAATCAAGTGAGGTGACGAGTGGAACAGAGCCGGTGAGGAGGATGGAGCCGGGCAGTTGTCTTGATTCGACATGCAGTAACGGCGAACATATTTGTGATGGACGATTATGCGTCAGGATACAATCTTTCCAGAAAGAGGACCTCACTACCTGGTTTGAAGATATCACTGAAAGGGAGAAGAGTGAGGTACAGATAGTGGCTGAATGTTACGCGAGGACCACCGTGAACCTAGCGACAGCCTTGGGATTCTTCTCAAGAATGTGCAGTCTCCAGTCACTGGAGAGGCTAGAGTCAGAACATCACCTGGTGACCGCGTTAAGCGTGGAATCATGGCCCGGAGTGCTACAAGTGAACCAGAAGCACATCAAGAGTTGGAAGATCGGACTCGAGGCAGAGATGGGATTTCCCATGAGCGAAGCCTATGGATTGCCTCTAAATGCAAAATCCTTAGTGGGATCAGTGTTGGCTAACCTATGTGGGAGCCACTATCCACTACACATGGCGATGGTGGAGGTGTCCAGCCAGAGGGTGATGATAGACAAAGCCTTCTCAGTGCCCAAGTGCGTGAGACTAGCTCGGATGTCACACCACTCACACAAGCTATTGAGGAAGATCCGAGGAGCAGTACCAAAGGAGCAAAGAGATGACTTGAGTGAAATCTGGGGTGAAGAACTTCTAGGCTTCGAGAGCGAAAATGCAAGTGATCATGGGAAGCAGAACGTGGTGGGGAAACCCGCAGTAGGTGCTTCAAGCTCGGAAGAAGTCGACGTGGTGCATGAGAAAATGATGGAACTTGAGCCTCTCCTAGAAGCTTCGGGAGAACGCAACCTTAGAAGCATCGACCTCACGCATGGGGATTGTCCATGCCACTGTCTGGCGCAGACAGTGTGGTACCCGGACCGCGCCAATCTCTGTCTGATCTGGGACGTGGAAGAAATTAAGTCGCTAGGACTACCGGAGTATCGACAAAAGGTGACCATCTTAGTGGTAAGCACGATGCTGGCTCTGAGATGGATTGAGGAGAATATAGCGAAGTACAGAGAATCGAGAGCGCCAACAGCTGAATCGATTTATGCGATAGATTACAGCAGGAGACTGGAGTTGTTCGAGACTGCATGCAAGGTATTCGCCATACCAGTGCAAGTCAGACACATATGGAGCCGCCTGAGATTCTTTCCTTGGTTTCGTGCGACGTTAACATCCTGGTTGTATGCAGTGACAAAGAACCACATGAGGAAACATCAGAAGGAATATCGACAATTCCAAGCTGAAATAGGGCCAGATGCCTTTAAGAGACCTCTGCTAACCCATCGAAACGCAATCACGGCGGGGTGGAAAAGAGTAGGCAGAATATCCAGAGACAATTCTAGAGCGAGGGAAACGATACTGGAGGAGGACCTGGCGAGGAATGTGAGCTTGAGTCTTCATAACTCCTTCTGCTTGAACCGGGAGTCGAAGGTGAAAGGCCTACCAAGTCAATTGAAAAGGTTGCAAGAGCAGAGAGAGTGGATGCGAGCCTATGAACAGCTGAAGGCCTGGGAGGAAATTGTGATTAGCTCCGATGACGAAGAGGCACTATTGGAACAAATTACAGTGCCAAGAACACCGGTATCAGGTACCTCGAAGGCGAAGAACATGAGGTGAGCCAGTGGCTCGAAAGGAAATTCTAGAGTCTTGAGTCTTGAGAGGGAGGGGGCTTGAGCGTGAACTTGGATAAAATCTGGGTTCACGGAAAAGAAATTTTAGACGAATAAGATATTGTTATTAATATGATAGATCTAGTATATAAATCAAATTGATGCATGACAATTCTCTGACTGAAATAGGACAAAAGAAATTTTAAAAATTACCAGCTTAAAAAGCGGGGATTCATGGGTGCAGGTGTATGCAGATTTTGATTGCTGTTTAGCGGTAGTGTGAAAATTTTATATGGTCGTGAACTTTGCAAGGTAGATAAACTTAAGTCCGATGCAAACTTCTGTAAATGACCACTGGCACTGTATCTTGAGCAACACTCGGTTCTCTGGGACTTATTGGCAGATGACGACACACGATGAGGACATCGATCTCGAGTCCGGGGAGTATGTGCCAGTCGGTCATGTCTAGGGGTTTGACCTTGAGAAATACGCAATTTTGGAGTGAAATTTTAATTTTGCAAAATTCGAATTGAGCATGTCATGCTCAATTTTCTCGAACCAACTGAAAATGAAAAAGTCAGAAATCAGAACACCCGAATTAACAATTGCGGGAAACTACTCAAGAAAAAGGCAGGAAATTGCTATTCGCAATCTCTCGATACGAAATATCAAGAGAGTAGAGCTGTCTTGTCCTGAAAACAGGAGAATCGAATACGGACTTGAGACAGAACAATTATTCGAATGGAAAGGAGTGGACTCTGAATGGAAGAGTGGACAACTCGAGTGTCCAAAGGGTTCATTCAGAGACTTTGATTCTAGAGACAAAACTTACTTCTGTTATTGAAACTAATTGGCCTTAAAACTTATTTAGTTATATTACTTAATTCTCAAGCTGCTCAGTTATAACTTACTCCTCATATTCAAGTGCGTCGATATGTAAGTTCCAATTTAAATTTCTCGAGTGCATTTTATGATAGTTATGTTGAGATAAGGCGAGTTTTAGGTTGATCCATCTGAAATGGATCAAAGTTCCACTGTCCAATAAAAAGTAACTAAGCGGATTGTTCCGACCCGGTTTTTAACGGCGTTCATGTATTTTGGGTATCCCGAGACCTAAGTATGGGGACGTTTTTATTTCTAGAGTGGGGGGGTATTTTGGTAGTGGCCTTTAAGCTGTAATGGGTTCCAGTCTCATGTCGCAAGCGAACCGAATTGGCTCCGACCGTTCTTGAGGCGGAAAAACACAAGAGATAGTGTCCCTGACTCTTGAGCCAATGGTTATAGGGCCTTTTTTTCTCAAGCCTCATATGTGACTAAAGTAGGCGACTGTTACATGGACTAACTCCGGTGGTGGAGTGGTGCGTGCTATTATAAGCTCCCATCACCTGTGGAAGGTATCTGTCCCAATCGGTCATGTACCTGAAACAATATACCCTCAGCATCGACACTAACGTTCGACTCTGCCTTTCCACTAAGCCATTCGTCTGGGGATGGTATGTCGTGGAGTGAGCTTGAGCAACCTGTGAGCGTCTCATTAGCTCTTTCGTGAGTTCTCCTACGAAAGCTGTTCCGTTAACCGATTGAAACGTCATCGGACAACCATATCTCGCTATTCACGTATTGATCAGGTGGTCGCACGTCTCTTCCGCTGAGGCAGTTATGCAGAGCACCGCCTCTAAGTGATCTATCATAACCAAGACTTGATTATAACCACTTTCTGTCATGCATATCTTCTGGTGATCTATCTGCACCACCTCGTTGAATTCAGACGACTCGATCGATTGTAAAAAAAATTGCAATTTCCTTGGGTCCTTGACCTGTTGGCATGACAGACACGCTGTTACCCGCTTCTCACATGCCTTTTTCATTCCTGGCCACTCAAAGCTCTTCAGGGTCCTCTGATATACTTTGTCGATCCCCTGGTGGCCCATCTGATCATGCGACCTGATTAAAAGTTCTGTCTGATAGAGTTGCGGCAACACTATCGCGGTATACTTGTACAGGACTTTGTCTTCTTCTCTTTTCTTGCAAGCCACGATCCCGTCCTTGTTCAGATATAACCTTCCCTCTTTCTGCATAAAGTACTGTCTCAGAATACGGTAACTGTCTTCCTCGAGGTCTCCTTTGTCCGGAGCACCATTTTCGATACACCTTTTCAGGTTGCTTGTCATGCGGTCATTCCTGTGCCCTCTTAGTAGGTCCGAGAGTCTGTATCTCGCCTTCAAGTACGTCTTCATGACCCTCATCTGACTATTCAGCTCATTGGGATGATGCGTATCTTCTTCCATCTTAACGCACCAAATCTTTGCCAACGGCTGTTTTTCCTGTTCGAATGGCTGAAGATCAGTCCTGAGTACCTCTTTTTGTGGCAACAGACTTATCGAACGTTTCGATACCGCTATTGTTTCCAGATCATCCGCTGCGTTATCAAAGACTCTTTCACCTGGTATGAGGTAGCGATCACTGTCAGGGTCTTGATATACCTCCCTGTCCAGATTCCTTGCTCGAGTCTCCACTAGCAGTGTGTGGATCGCTAGCTCTGACAGTTCCGATCCTGAGCTCGAGTTCCTGTCTGAGTAGGTGTCGATTCCTGAGTTCCGGGATTTGCCATCCATTGAAGAGTCTGCGATAGAGCACGTCCCCTCCTCCAGATCAGTTCTGTGACTTCTTCGTATCCATCTGAACTCCCCGGACAAAACTTTATTCTGCAGGTCCTGTTTCTCCTCAGGAACTTTTTCATCTACATCAGACTCCCCGGACAAACTTCCTTGTCCCGGTTGTTGATCTTGAACTCGCCGGTTCTTCTCACCGTTCGTCTCCCCGGACAAACAATCTTGCACCAGGTTTCGTTCAACCTTCTCACCTTCTTTATCCTGGTCCGCAAAGGTAACTGTTTTCTTTTGCGTCTCGTTCCCCTTTTCTTTCCGACCGTATGAAGTACTGGTTTTTAAATCAAATTTTTATTATTTTATAGAGGGCAGCTCTGATCATTTGCTCTCCTGGTCTATGTAAAAACTTAAGTTTAAACACCCTGTGAAAGTTCTCCTAAGTCATCTTTACAGCAGGCATTTTAGAGAAAAAAATCTAAAATTTCACTGCTTTTGGAATATGAAGAAGCTATGCATAATGCATCAATACTTTGTTGCTGTTTTATGTTCGAAAAAAAGCTCCCCTGAATTCAAAAACCCGGTACGAGTATGCTTTCTGCGCTCCCAAAGCGGAGGGTTTGCACTGGTGCCATTTGCGGCGATTGTAGTCGCTCGTCTGGCCCACCGCGGGAGGGTAGCACCGCTGGACCCATCACTGCTGTGTCTTGTTTTATTGGTTCAGTTTTTCTGAAAATCTATTGTTGCTTAAGGTAACTTGCAATTGTGACCTTTATGGCTCTGAAATTTAAATTATGAAAGCATAAAAGCTACCATCTGAAATTGTTCCTTTATTGTATAGTCTAAAAATTGAATGGGTGAAATTTCAAACTGGAAATTTCAGAGCAATGCCCGAAAACGAGTATACTCTTGTAGAATATTTTGGGAAAAGTGACGGCTCAGAATGTGGATATTGTCACGGTTTGATAGATGGCAAGCGATCGACACATGGAATGTGGGCTCATTACATGACCACTGCAGTTTACCAGTCTTTAATTGATCGGGGCTGGCGCAGGTCTGGAAAATACTGTTATAAACCGGTGATGAATGAAACATGTTGTCCACAGTACACTATCAAATGTGATGTTACTGTCAACCAGTTGACCAAAGGTCAAAAGAAATGCTTGAAGCGATTTCATAATTACATCCAAAATGACGTCAAGCCGAAAACTTTGTCGAATGAACACAACAGTCTGGAGCATGCGCAAACTAGAAGCTTGGTTAAGGCGGCCGAAACTCCCAAACAGAAGCCAAATCAGACGAATAATGTACAAATAAAAGACAGAAGTAGGAAAAAACGCTTTCAAAGATATCAGCGACAGGTTGAGAAGTTACGTTCGAGGAACCTGACTGATTTGCAGATTGAAGAGCATTTCAAGAAGAGGATAGAATTTAAGCTTCAGAAGCAAAAACCAAAGGCGATAGAAGACTATTTCGCGTTCACGAGCTCAGCAAAAAATAAACTGGAAGTTAAGCTTGTCAGCTCCGCTGATGCCTCAGTATTCGATTCTGCGCAGAGGAAAAACGAGTTCACAGTATACAAGAAGTATCAAACAACCATACACAAGGATGAAGAAGACAAGATTACTGAAAAACAGTTTCAGCGTTTTCTTATTGACTCTCCGCTGAAGTACTCGGAGTTTGACCAAGAAGTGTCTGGGGGCTCGTTTCACCAGCAGTACTGGTTGAATGGGGAGCTAATAGCCGTCGGCGTGATTGACATTCTTGACTTGTGCGTTTCAAGCGTTTACTTCTTCTATGATCCCAGCTATAACTTTTTGTCTCTCGGACGAATTTCAGCCTTCCAAGAAATCATGTTCACCCGTAAACTTCACTCGTCGCTTGTGAACTTAAAGTATTACTACATGGGATTCTATATTCACTCTTGTCCAAAGATGAAGTATAAAGGAGAATACTCGGGAAGTTTTCTCCTTTGTCCAGAAGCATACTCGTGGCACCCTATTGAAGAGGTGTCTCACTTGCTAGATGTCCAGAGGTATACTCGTTTTGCTGCAGAAGGTGCACCAAAAGCGCCTCCGGGATCTTTGAAAGATTTGCTTGTTCTGTTTGATCAAACAGCGATGACATACATTCAGTATCGTCAAAAGACTGGATCCAATAAGGACGAAGATAAAGAAGTTCTCGATATCTGTCAATTAATTGGAAAGCGAGCAACGGAGTTTGACTTCGTCTTGTATAGAGGCTGACGGAAACTTCGTCCTGTACAGTTCCTGAGAAATAAAAATACTGAATGCTATTGTAGAATACTGATACTAATTAAATTCATTGTGTAAAAAGCCATTGAAAGCATATATTTTTGAAGGAAGTTGAGGCTCCTTCTACAGTTTAATTTACAGATGTTATATTGCTATTTTAATCTATCAGTATTCAATGTTGAAAAAATTGACATCGAAAGTGTTTCTCAAGAAAAATCTGGAAATGTCTAAAAATTCATACAAAATACGAGATAGAGTTGGGTTGAGTTCTGAGAAAGATTTCAAAAGTTCATGTTGTTTAACCTAAATATGTTCTTTTTCGAGTGTAAGTAAACCATCCGCTGAAGTATAAACCAACCGAAAATGGACAAGAGTATATAGCCCAGCCGACAAGGATCTCTTAGCTCTCTCACCAATAGGGTACTTGTTAACGAATTGCCACCCCTATAAAGAAATATTTCAATGATTAAGCATATGTCAATTTTGTACCTATTAACGAATCTGCCCCCTTGCCAAAAAGGGGAAATAGATAGAGATCCTATAGCAATTATGAATTTTTGGCTAGTTCACACTTCGTTTGGTTTATACACCATCATTTCTTAAGTTCATGTGGTGAACTTGTTGGATGGAAGTGTGTTGTTTTCAGTTACTATGCAATCATTATTTAATGAGTGATGACTAAGGTGAAGGGCGCCTCAGTGCGAAGTGCACAGCAGACACCGCGCACTACCCCCAATGACCCATCGGAATTGGCGACCTCCCCTGACAATGTAGCTGCCCAGCCGGTCAACCCGGGCGAACAAACAGAACACAGAAAGAAGAAATGGTCTCTATTAAAGATATTGCGCCCCTGGGCCTGGAAGAGCTCGAGGAAAGAAAGGCCCATGGAAAGACACAACTCTCTACCTCTAGGTAGGGATTATAGTAGATGATCGTGTAATATATATTCAGCATATAATATAACACAGAATGACAGCATATATGAAAAAAGGAGCACAGAATGTTCCGACCATTCAAAAACTATATAAGTCAAATAAAAGTCGTTCTTTTTGTGCGTGTTGTGGTACGAAAACTTATCGAACGCATAGACAGTTTGCGAATTAGGCGTACTCGACATCAGTTGCCTGCAAAGAGTGAATAACAAACAAAACATCAGAAAAAAAAACAAAAAGTTAAAAATACTTTTTTCTAATTTTGCAGAATAATTTTGTTGCCGAGGAAACGCTAAATAAAGCTTCCAAAACTAAATTTTCTGGAGTAAAAATAACTAGTTTTTCACTAGTTAAAATAAAAATTATCTATCATAAGTCGTGTTTTTCATGACGAAATGGCGTTTGGATCTTGTTAACTATCCCCCCTATGGTACCTTGTAACGAATCTCCCCCCCCCCCTTATAAAGAAAGAATTGAACTGTTAAGCATATCCGAATTTTGTACCTTGTTAACTATTTCCCCCCTATTGCAAGAGGGGGGAAATACTTAACAAGATCCGGGCTTTTATATGATATTTTTCTCGAAACATTCCGATGATTATTTGTGGTCCCAAATTTTGCATGAAAAAAAACTCATTCAAACACATCCGAAAAACAAGATCGAATCAGTGGTTGGAGCAGATTAATTTATTTATAATATATTGTAATACAATAGCATATGTAATGTATATATCAAACAAACAGACTATGTTATAGTTTAGCCTGAACCACATACTGAAAATAACCGAGAGACTCTGTATTTTCAAATCGAGACTAAAAAAAATTGTTCAAAGGACCACTGTTTGCGTGTTTTTCAATTTTTTTTCAATACAGTGAAATATAAAAATAAAAATGTAACGATTTTTTAGATAGTGCCTTTTCCAATGAAGTAAAGGTTGTCCAATATAGCTGGTCCCTTTTTAATGATTCCATTTCCTAGAGTGTTTTGAAATACCTTGTTCATTTTTTAGAAGGTAGTAAGTATACCATTAACGCAATGGGATAGAAGTGAAATTCACTTCATTCGTTACCCATGCTAAAACTACAAATAAAACTTCTGTTAATTCTGTGTTACACTTCAGTTGTCTCCAAATAACCATAATATATTTTAAAGATATTTTAAAAAGCACGATGAATAATTTTTTGTTCGGATGCTGAAAAGCATCTTTTAATCGTCAGAGGCTTTTACGTATGCGAAGTGCAGTTTTGCCGATGCTTGCGAACAGTCATTTTTTGAAGCATTTTTGAAAATCATCTGATAGTTTTGTAAATGTTGCTAATTTTAAAAAGTTGATTAACGTAGTTCAGACTTTTATATTAGTCGCGATGATATTTTTTTTCGTTTTTTGTTTTAAAGAAAAGTCTTAAGGTTTGTTTGTTCATGCTCAAATTTACAATTTCGCACTTTGAATTTTGAATTCAGTTCATTTCCTTTGTTAAAACGAAGGCAAACTCCGCTATCAAACAGCAAAAGTGTAAAGGTCACGAAAAACATGATTGACTTCTAGTTTCAGATCTGTTTTCCAAGAGTATTTAGTTTTTTTCAGGATAAAACTATTAAAAATTGTTCACGATCATTTTTATATTTCGGCGTTTCAACTTGATTTCTTAACCTGATTTCTTACGCTCATTTCAAATTCATTTGCTAATGGAACACGAAATTACACTCTTCAATAACAAAAGTGCAGATGGAAGGGAAATTAGAGCCTAGCTTTTAGCGTTAAACGTTTTGATTTGTAGATTTCCCAGTGGAAATAAAAACCTATCGGCAGGAGCGGATTAGGGGGGGGGGGGGGGGGAGATGCGACCTCCTGATCTCCCAAAGGGTTCCCTTTTTTACGGTTCTCTTATTATTTTACGAAATCGTGTTTTGGTCTAACAGCTTAAAAATGGACTTTTCCCCCACCTTAGAGCCAACCCCCACCCCATCTTAGAATTTCAATTTTGAAGAGTTATTTATTCATTGTCATATGGCAATGAAATGGAAATTTGAAAGATGGAAGGGGGCGGAAAAAGCCTAAAAATTTTCCAATAGATTAGTTTTGAGCGTAAAGCGCGCGCCGATAGTACTCGTGACTTTTTTGTCCGAAATCCCCCAAAATGGCATTTTTGGGTGTTTTTCACACAAAGAAATGGCGGACAAAATATGGATTTTTTGATGAGGCGCCTCTTGTAAAAATACTGGATCCACTCCTGTCTATCTAAAGTTTTTGAGATTTTTGAAGGTTAATCGTTTTCGGTTTTCGAGTTTCATTGAATTTAGATAGCGTAATATGGGCAGAAAAAGTAGCATAACTGTACAAATCCAGCTATCAGTGATGTTCAAAAAAGCTAATAAAATTATGTCATAACTCCCGAAAGTTAGTCGTTTTTCGACTGTTTGTTTTGAGTGAATTGCACTGCATGGATGTGTCTGAATGGTAACTGGTGTTAGTTTTAGATCCCTACAGCAACCAGGGAGAGTTCTGCCAACAGCCGGTGGGGGCTGGCATGGTTGGAAGTACGGGGGCCACAGGGTCAGTAAGACAGCAGATGCAGAATAATACGGATGGGCCGGTGATCAATGATGCGACTGAGAGAATGAAACAGGAGCTGACTGAAAAGTTTGCCGGGTAAGATGTGCTGATTTGTGCGTTAAGGTTTGATGTCATTATTGTTGACCTGATCTTTGAGCTATTCCATATTTCGCAAATTTAACAGTCATTTTTTGTGTGCGATTTTGATTTAACTCGCAATATCATTTGGTTTTTGCTACTGGTAGCATGAACAGAGAAATGTATTTTTTAAACTTTTGAAACTGAATGCCAATTTGAGAGTTATTTGAAAGATCCTGCGTGAATGTGTGATAATAATAATGTGTCTTGTGTGGTTTTAGTGGCTTTGGCAACAGATCCAACAGCTTTACCCCAAATGCGACATCAGCAGTAGATACGACAGACGGCCCACCGTACACCTACACTAAGCCCTCATCCTCCTCTCTCCGCGAGCACAGCTCGAATAACAGCAACATTAGCAGTAATATCAACTCCAACCTTAACACCATTTTCAGCCACAGCTCAGCTGCCTCTAATAATCCCAACAGATATCCCCACTCCGCAAGTGGATCCGGGAAGCCGATGGTAGGTGCCTCAGGAGACTCACAACGTCCCTCGTCTCAAGGAATCCCGAGTCCCTTCGTCATGACATCCACGTCATCATCAACAGCAGCTGTGAGTCATAGCATCAAACCGCATGTAGTAACCAGGTCGCCCAATCAGTTTGGACCGCAGCAGCCCAGAAGAGCTGCGCAGGAGTCTACTTCGTCCAGCGAAGGCGGCGGTGGTGGCAAAGATTCCGAATCGGACGAAGATGACGAGGAGGATGAGCCCATGCCAGACAACGCATTCAGTCGGCTAGCTAACATGTAGGCATTCCAGTAGAATTGTTCAATTCCTGACTCCGAATCTAGCAGATTTTTGCTGAATTTTTTTGGATGTATTTATATCATGCGTAAATTACGCCGGATCTCTTTAGCTATCCCGCTATCATTGTTAGAAAAGAATATAGACTGGCTAATATAAATTACTAATTCAATGTTAAGAGTAAGCGTATTTTTTACCCAGTAACGAAATGATCTTCTGTAATATAAAAAGAGATAAGTCAAGTTTTGGTTTGCATTTTGGTCTTATAGGTGTCTTCAAGCATTTTTAAAGTACTTTTTCGGCATAATTTAAACACTAGGCAAATCAAAGAAAGGGGGAGAAATATTTTAGCTGTGAACGTTGCAGGGTTGGGAAAAAACGATTTTTATTGAAAAAATCAATTCAACAGCGTTTTTTTAAAATAAAAAGCATGTTTTATTGTTTTTTTAACAGTTTGTTCAGTTCTAACTTTCTGCCCTCACACCGATGATCTAATAGATATGCGGCAAGAAAAACGGGAGTCAGATAATCATCTCTTTTTTGCTACAAAATGTTTAAGATGATCCGGTGCAAAATTGTAGAGATCGAACCGAGTCAATAAGGGAAAGCGGCTCATATCCCTATCGCAGCGGTTCGACTCCCAGACAATGCTAGTTTTTTGCGATAAAAGTTTTAAAATAAAAAACGCTGTTTTTTATTTTCTGTTGTAAATCGTGTTTTCACACTGGAATGTTGATTGTTGTTTCAGTGACAAACCCCAGAAGATGAACAATTCATGGAATTCGCCAGTGTTACCTCCTGCCGGCTACAACCGCAACAGCGGAGCACCAGTTGCCAACCACGCCCACTCCCATTCAGCAGCCTCTGCCGTGTCCCCCACCTCCTCTACTTCTGGGGGAGGGTCTGCTGCTGGGGGTGTGAAGTTCATGCCCACAGTGTCAACCATAGGGTTCCCAGCTCCCTCGGGGGTGAGCAGGGGCAATGTGATAGCCAATAGGAACGCGTCTGGTTTCGACCAATCGGAACTGCAGCAACGTCTGAGACAGCGCAATAATAAGAACAGAGAACAGCAACAACAGCTAAACAACACTTCTAGTGTCCTGAATAGTGCCAGTAGGTATGAGAGCAGATTGAGCGAAAATCATCATAATAACAACAACGACGATGACGACGAAGAACTCTATCGTGAGTAGACAATTTTTCCTCATTGTATAAGACGTTTAAACGAAATCTTCTCTTATTTATAATTGCGAAAGCAAAGGTACAACAACCGGTTACTAAACTTTTTTCACGTTATAACCTTTGTCCACAAAATTCGCACGTTGTTATACGTTTATCAACTTGCTGTAGAATAAATTTAATATCAATGACTGTTTCGTCCTGTTTATTCTAGAGGCTGTATCGGCACACACCTATGCTTGAGACAGCAAAATCCCTAGAGATCGAGCCCGGCCAGTAGTATTTTGCAAACTTTTTCAGATTCACCTATCTGCTTATTTTTTGTCGGCTTAGTTTTCGCAGCCGTAGCGAGTTTTTAAGTTCCTAATGATGCAGGTAACCCAGGCTAAGCGCCAAGCTTTTTGTTTATTTTTTTTTGCATTTTTAAATTGAGCAACAAACTATCTGAACCTTTTTATTGATTTGATTTGTTTATTCCTCTGCGCCTAATCACAGTCATTCATTTTTAAACTACAAATGGCGAGCAGTTCCGATTCGCCTCTGTGTTCGAATTTAAAATTGATTGAGGCGATAAGTAGTAAGCACTCAATGCCCCAGTACTGTTCCGACTTCCGAAGAAGGTGAGGAATATGTATGCGCGGAGTGTTAAAAAACTTTGGCCTATCTGGGGATCCATCTATTGATCTGCATGTCGCCAGCCGAGTGTGCACACTACTATAGTAAACTTTGCTTGTTTTGGTATCCTGTACTACAAAATCTTTCCAAATTGAATTGAGGCAGCTAATTGGCTTTATGAACTCAACCCATACACGACGCGAATTGCAATACTCAATTTTTTATTTAATCAACCTAAAGTTCATAGTTATGCCAATATTTAATTTAACAAAAACTATCCTAGACCAATTAAAGGGCAGTCGGAACATTCAGGGCTTTGCCCTGATACAAGCAGTCTTGTTTGGTTATGGATATAAAACTTAATATGGTAATAATACGTGAAGTTCATACGCGTCGACATGGGAACTGTTGCACGTAGTCTAAATAATTATGAATGAATTAAAGGTAAATAATTGAGTATGATTGATTTCCAATTACAGAGATTATGAACCGTTTAAGTCCAAATGGTGTGCCAAGCATATTTGTTTGAGTTTGGCAAAGGAGATCTAGAAATTACTATTTTGAAGAGTGACTACTTCTAAATACACTCGCTGTCGTTATACTCTCGAATTCTTAAAAGAAACCCTAAATGGATAGACGAATTCAAAAAATATGGGGAAACTTTGGTAAGATGTTCGCTTCACCTTCAGTTTTAACACAGGCAAATGCGTGTCTTATCGGTTTCACTTTTCGATCTGTTTTTAATTTCTGTGTTCAGTTTTTTTTCCGACTTTAGCGATAACGGCTGATTAATAACGGCTAAAAGCTAATGGTGACTTGAGCTCAAAATTAAAATGTTCTTTCACCTGCAATCATTTTTTAGTTGTCAAGCTGGGATAATTAAAGTGTGCTATTTGACTTTTTATTCCGACTTTCGAAGAAAGTGAGCAATATATGTGCGTGGGGTTGTTTTAAGACCACTTTCTTAAAGACAATCTAAAAATGGGAATTGAACCTGGAACCTATTTGAACTCACGCGGGTTTACTACTCTCTCTATCCTAAATGCACTTGAAGTCTTTAATTGCTCGCTTTTTACTTTGAAGACTTATTCCATAATGCTAAAAGCGTTGCACAAATTATTATACCGGGCACAAAATTGTTCTAAATTTGACTTAGGCCTCAAATTTTAACACTTCATTTTTGATATTATATATAGTTAACCAAAATTATCTTCAATGTTTGTTTGAGACCAATGAAAGGGCAGTCGAAACATTCAGGGCTTGGCCAAGATATACGACGAGCTCTCTTTTTCTATTAACTCGTAGCGTATGTGGCAGTTTCAATCATTTCAATTTGAAACGAGGAAATTTACTATGTGTCTTGTTACTAGATGAAACGTATATCACTAGTACTTGAAATGTAGAAAAAAACATCTAATTTTTTTTGGGAAAAAAGTAATTGCAAATATCTTTAAAGTAGTCGAGTATTCAGTGCTTTGTCTTAATAAGAGCAGTCATGTTGCAATATATGCATATAAACAATAGCTAAAATACAAGCGATGATGAAGATAACTTATACAGGCTATTGTATTTTTTCTTGTATTATTTCGAAGAAAATGACGGAGTGTTTGCGCTCCTTCTTTTTTTGCAACTAGCCTGCCTTAACAAATTTTGTATAATCTTTCAAAAATTATTGCAATGAGCTGAAAAAATTTAAAAAGTTATGAGTTAGGTTTAAATTTAAAAGTATTAAAAATATATCAATTTTTGTTCAAGTTATGTGTTTTCAATTCAAAAGGGGTAATTTAGGATAATGAAAACGCGTTATAATGAAAACGCGTTATTATCTAAACATTTTTTCGAAATGTTTAGATAACTATTTGTGAACAGTTAAAAAGAGTCGATAAAGGTAGTTCAGACTCTTATATAGGTCGCGACAATATTTTAGGTTCAAATTTTTTTTCGCGGTTTGATTTTGATTTCTTTGCGCTCGCGATAAGCAAGCGTTATCAAATTAGATTATAGACTTTTTTCTACTTAACTAGTTTAACAGAATCACTTGAAGAATTTGAGATTGCTTGCTTTTTAAGGAAGGTAATTTTCATGTGGGTACAGTAGTGTGGTGGTAAGGAGCGGGGCCATGACGCGAAGGATCGAGGGCTCGAATCAGAGACAATGCTAGTTTTTCTAATTCGATGGACCTAGTTCAGACTTTTATATAGGTCGCGATGATTTGTTTTTTAGGAAGTCTTGAAATCGAAATTTAATAATCAGATTTCTCAGCGGAATAAAAACTTTACCCAATGATCCCAGTTTTCTGAATTTGGGTTAGCTTTATCAAAAAGGTGCTAATTGTAAATTGTTCTAGAAATTGAAAGAGGTTTAAGGCCATCTATTTTTTTCTTGTAAGTTTGAAAATTGTGATTTTTTCAAAACAAGTCAGTTTTTTTTGCGTCACTTCTCTTTTACAACTGTCAGTTGGCTATGTTCATTATAGTTGCAAGCGTTAATCATTGTGTTTTAGGGGACTTGAAATTTTTTAATAAAATCACTTTTTTGGCTCAACGTGTCTGCTCAAAAATTGTCGGCTTTGTTTCCGTTTCGTCAGTTTTTTTCCGTTGCTAATTTAAATTTTAAATGCTTTGTTTGGCATGTTCGCCTACATTGAAATTTTATCGAGACAAACGAAAATTTCAGTAGACATAGTTTTTTCAAAATTTTTCGATTTTTTTGTACTTTGTTAAAAGGAAGGCAAACTCCAGTATAGAACAGCACAAGTCTAAAGGTCACGAAAAACGTGATTGACTTCGTTTCGAAATTGGAAAGTAATTTTCAGATTTCCCTGCAAAATAGAAATTTTACTTATTCATCCAGTTTTCTCAAGTTTGGTTAATTTTATCAAAAAAAATGCCGATAATAACTTGTTCCAGAAGTTCAAAGAGCTTCAAGGGAATCTAATTTTTTCTTTGAAAGTTGAATATTTTTTTCAAAAAACAAGTCAGTATTTTTTATCTGTTCACTTGCGTTCATTGACTCTTTTCCAACTGTCTGTCAGCTAGATTTAAATCGTCTTGCCATTTTTTGTTTCGTATCAGAAACACAGTGTTGAATGAGACCAAAATGCAGCTGTAATACATGCGTAATTTGTAATCTGATGTTTCAATTTGGAGTGGATGTTTCAGCCTCCAAGCTGGAGCGGCGAAGGAGTCTGGCGAAGCACATCCAGACTAGACCCACTCTGGCCGACTTGCACGAGAAGAACATCATCCCTTTGAGCAGTGCGATGGAGAGCAGAGAGAAAATCAAGATGGAACTGACGCAGAAATTGTCTCGCAGGATATCGATGCGACCTTCCAAGCAGGAGTTGATGGACAGGAACATCTACTCAGAACTGACCGACAAACAGAAGTCGGAGGAGCTGGAGTCAAAGAAATCGAATCTAAACTATAAGGTACACAACAAAGCGCCTCGCATCATCTGAATTGTCAATTATTTGATATGTTCTTAAGGACGACTTGGCTGAAATTTGATAATATGGATCATAGTTTAAAGATATGTTTCCAAGTTCGAAGATATGGTTCAAATTTGAAAATACGGATTCGAAATAGTTAAGTGTTCACACAAAACTTTTTATATCAATCAAACAATCATTCGAGTGTTTCAATTAGCTCTCACGTGGAAAAAAAGCTGCTGAGTTTGTCGAAACGTGCGGAAAGTTGTTATCGCAAAGGGCAGTCTTTTAACATGGCAATTAGTTTGTCATACTTTTCCAGAAGTTTCTCTGTGACCCAAATGTTCTTTACGCATTCTGTGCTGACTGATTGTGTGTTTGTGGTGTAGTTGAGTCAGCGTCCGACAGTTGAGGAGTTGAAAAAGAAGAAGATTCTGCGGTTCGACGAGTATGTACATGAGACAGACGTGGAGGAATACGACAGGAGAGCAGACAAACCATGGACCAGACTTACCCCCACCGACAAGGTACCACACTTAACAACTCCACGATATCAATATATAAAGACTCGACAAAATGGGCCTTTTCAAAAAACAGAAGTCAAAAAACATTTGGAAGCAAAAGCTTTTTTTCGCATAAAGCTAGTTCTTTGTGTCAGTATTTTTTGGAAGTATTCAGTCGGCAATACTATTTTATGGACCGACCACAATGCTACATGAGTGGAGGAGGAGAATCTGAACATTCAGATCTTAGAAGTTTTGTTTCACTTGTGTTGTTTCTGTTTTTAATGAGTCGATGAACGTAGTTCAGACTCTTATATAGCTCTTGGTGATTGTTTTTTTAACGAAGTCTTTGAGTCGGTTCACGTACAAATTTGTTTTTTCGAGGTTTGACTTTTGATTTCTTTTTAAGTTCAGTTCATTTCTTTTGTTAGAAGGAAGTCAAACTCCACTATCGAACAGCAAAAGATTAAAGCTCTCGAAAAACGTGATCGAATACTAATCGGCTTCTGATTTCCAAGCGGAATAAAAATTTTACCTGTTGATCCAGTTTTCTCAAGTTGGGTTCATATTATCAAAGAAGCGCCAGTCGTAAATCGTTCTAGAAATTCAAGGAGCTTAAAGGGCATCTATTTTTTCTTTGAATTTCGAAAATTGAGATTTTTTCAACAAAGTTAGTGTTTTTTATGTTTATTTGCGTTCATTACTCTTTTCCCAATCTTCGATTGGCTATGTTCAAAAACATTTCAATCATAATTTGTTCTTGAAATTCAAATAGCTTTAATTCTTATATTTTGTACTTTGAAGTTGGAAGGCCGAGTAGATAGTCGGCTAATTTTTACGATTAGGCATCGTTTTGCGATTTTTCATATGCATTTCATGATGTTTTAATTGTGACTACGCAAAACAATTGTAGAAAATTATTAATGTTTTTTTTGTTCTGAAAAGGAAAGCTAGTCGGAACATTGTGCGCTTTTTGTACAACTGGCTACTCGTGTTCTTCTCTCAACGAAGTCAGTCTGGAAAAAAAACATTTCATTTGTGATTTATTAGGCGTTGATCAGAAGAGAGCTGAATGATTTCAAGACGACAGAAATGGCAGTACATCCAGAAAGCCAACAATACACCAGGCAAGTACTCTTCACAGGATCCCTCAAACCCACTTGGTCTTTTGATATGAAAATGAAATTTCAGTGGCAGGTTTGAGTTTGCAAACTTTGCTATATCCCTTCATTGTATAAAAAAAAACAGGTTTCAAATGTTGGCGGCATGAAATTTGCGTTACTAACAATTGCGCAACGGAAAAACTGACCGAATGGCAAAAATACCAAGAAAAGTAAGGGCGGATCTAGGTGAATCAAACTTTTTTTTGCGGTGCTGCAACCCTAAAACAGTCGACACCCTTGGCCGATGTTTGCCCATAAGACAAATTTACCGATTAAATTTCGGTCTTGTTTTTTTCCAGTTTCAAAATTCGTGTATGAATACTGACTGCGGAGGCTTAAAGCCGGCCATGCCTTGTTAGTTGTAATTCTCACTTTGAACTTTTTCACAGAACTACTCAATAATAGACCAGAACAA
Source organism: Symsagittifera roscoffensis (assembly GCF_963678635.1). NCBI lineage: Eukaryota > Metazoa > Xenacoelomorpha > Acoela > Convolutidae > Symsagittifera > Symsagittifera roscoffensis. The sequence continues at coordinate 2,249,445 of NC_087064.1, forward strand.
GTTCTTTCTGATTGTTTTCCATGGAAGCACTCGTCCATGCATTTAAGTGTTTCAGGTTACACAAACCCTAGAAAACAGAGTACCCAAGAAAGCATAATGGCCATGTTAATGAAGCTCTGAGAGTATCGACAATAATGTTCCAGTATCTATGAAAAAATCCCGGATGGAAACGTCTCTCAATAGTTCGGGGCTGGTCAATCGCAAGAAAGGGATTATCATTTGTCATCGTAGAAATAGGAACAGCGGATGGGGTTATTGTGTGAATCAGTAACAGCAGTTTGAAATCCAAAAAAGAAAAGGATATGATAAAATTTAAGACTTCATGGTAATCGTAAGCGAAACTCAATCACGCTCTTTTTGATGCACACACATTTTCATGCCTTTTCAGTGAAAATTTGGTCATGTCAGCTCGTAAATATAAACTTAAATGGTGCTAAAATTTCTGAATTTTTCTCTATTTTGAATAGAATCATAGTTGTGTAAGCCTATCGTCGCCCGCCCGCCTGCAGCATCCCAAGACGTGAACGAGTCCTATTCGCGGTGTAATGAAACGGCTAAGAGACTTGGACTGTTATTTGCCCTAAGCAAAACTCTATTCGCCCCTCTAAATTTCTTCCCTCCGAACCGTTAATTCTGTATTCGTGTCATGATTTGTTACAATACATTTCGCATACGATAAGTGAGATGCATGTTTAATTAGCTCTATTTAAGGAAATTAGATTACATAACAATTATTTCTGATCCATATATACGATTTGAGTCAGTCGAATTTTTACTGTTTTGGATAAAATTACATGAAGTTGCCGCCAATAAAGAATATATATTGTTAGATAACATTTTATTCGATATTTTGTGCTGCTTCAGTCTAAGAGACTATTTTCTTACCAATTTCTATTTAATATGTGTAAATTAATTACATCTGATCTGCATCACGGCTCCACTTGAATTGTTCTGATTTCCTATTCAAGCTTCTCTAGTTTTCCCAGACAGTTTTTGAGACAATTCTACTTAGCACAGTATTCGAACTTTAACAGACATTTTCAAACCTTTTATCTAATATCTAAAATATCTAGAGAAATTGAATTTCGATCAGCTTTGGAATATCATTTACAGCTAGAATGATTGCAATCGATACTTAAGTGCTAAATTTGTAATGCAGTGTTTTTCGCGAAGAGATTTTTGACCTACCAAGAATTACTTTTTGGCTATCTAATGTTAACAAAAAAGCTGTGTACGACTCAATTAAATGGATGGCTTACCCTAATGTAGGTCAAAATTATCTCGAAAACCAAAGAAAGCTAAACGCTGTATCGATTGAATGAATGGTGTAGATATTGCGAATTTTTTTCGAGTCATTTCTTACATAATATCATTTTCAAATTGAATAGTATTCGCTATTTTTTTAAGAAACAGTAGGACCTTTTGAACTGCCCCTCCTTCTGCACCCCTGCCTAATACGGACTAATTCAATGACATAGAATATGGCAATGTTGTATCTTGTTCTCTTTGCAAGGGGTGGGGGTAGTTAAAAAGGTCGAGCGTACCCTCAATGGTTAAGTTTGAGCGTAGAATGGTTTAGATTGAGAAGCTGTTTTTCTTTTTCGTCCCGAAAATTACCAATTTTGAGAAAGAAGATGCCAAATGCGTCTTAAAGTAGCCGCCTGTGTTGATATGGCACGCTTAGATCTGCAAACTAAAAAATTTTCTCAAAATTGGCAATGATTAAGAGTTAAGATTTCATCACTTATTTAGCTCGTGTTTTTTGTTTATTTTTAGGGGCTTGGCTTCTAAATTCTGTTCAAATTCAAATCAAACTCAGTTGCTAAAAGGATGACAAATTGTGCTCTCCAAATACGAAAGGGAAACAGCGCAGAAAAGCGTTAATCGAAAAGGGAATTTAATTTTCAGAAGTCACAGTAGGAATTAAAAAATTGCCCTTAGATTGAGCTTTTCTACTTGAATTGTTTTTGTTGAAAAAGTCAGGCAAAAGATGTTTGGAACTTAAAGAGCCTGAGGGGATTTTTTTTAAGTCGTTTAACGTAGTGAAGATTCTTATATAGGTCTTGGTGATTTTTGTTCCGATCCTTTGACAAATCTGGAGGAACTTAGTATTCGGATGTGTTTGCTTTTCACGCAAAATGAGGTGCCACAAACAATCATGGGAGTGGGATGAATGATATATTTTATAAGAGCCCTTTCAAACGTGATTGGAACAACTTTAAAATTTTTGAAAAAAAATCGGTGTCGAGAAAAACCATTTTGAAATTTTTGTTTTCTAGTCTTATTCAAAAAAAACTGCCGAAAAATGGAATCTTTAACTTATTTTCGTGTTTCTAGTCATTTTTCTGCAAAAACTGATTTCCAATTGGCCTTTTTCGCTATGGTTGTCCATAATGCCTAATTTTCAGGTTTTTGCTGAAATATTTTTTTCAATTCGCGCGGAAAAAACGCAGAAATACTAATTTGAAAAAACTTTTTTCTTAGGCTATGGTCTGAACATTCTGTGCTACCTGCACAATAAACCGCTGTCATTATTTGTTTATTATTTTTTTCAGGAAAAAATTTAAAAATGCTCTAATAACAAGTAATTGAGTTTCTACAAAGTAGTGTAATTATAAACGCTATTAGAATTTTTAACTGAATTTTATCTGCTAAAAGTGAGGTTAAGCGCTCTCGTGAAATATGAAATGCCACGCAAATCGTGAACTACTTCTAGTTTTGAAAGTATTATTTATTTTTAAAATTTTCTCCCTAATAAAAAATTTTCCCTTTGAACCAGTTTCATCAAATTGGGTTAATATAATCAAATAAAGTTTCTGGCACAAACTTTTTGAAATTAAAAGAGCTTTACGCCAAATATGTTTCTTAATTCGAAAGTCAAAGTTTGTTTTGAAAAAAGTAATTTTTTATTTCCTTGCGCTCCTGGAATTTTCTCCAACTGTCTGTTGGCTATGTTTTATCTAAGAAACTCGAAAGATGAAAAAAAATATATATTTAAAAGTCTCTAAAGTTTTATGCCGAGTTTCGGTTAATCACAGTCTTGGATTCTTTTTCACAACCAAAGTTTCCGTTTTTGTGAAGAGAATTGAAAGTGATTTCATAGCCAACTACACTTTCGATAGCAAACATCTTGTAATAGGGAACTAGACTTTTGCCGTAAACAATTTTTACAAATCTTACTTGCTTTTCTTACTTGCTATTTCAATGAGGCTTAGATCGAGATTCTTCCCACATAACCCAGAGTTAACGCGGTTGCCTTATACGTTGTAGCTTGACCTTGTTTGTTTCAGTCTTTTTGAAATTGAAAATGTTACCGGTAAAACTGAAGAGTTCGACTTGTGCGTGTTCTGATGTTTTGTCAGCTTGTTTGCCATTTCGGGGATTTCTCTCGTGTTGTAATTAGTTTTCAACGTAGATGCAAGTGTTTCATTATTTATCACAGCAATTTGTAAAATTAGTAGCCCTGTCGTGGTATGTTCCTTTTTCCGCTTAAAAGCTTTCTTCCAGCTAAATAATTTTGGCTTATATTTTTCCGAAAAAATTTCATTTTTCTCCAATTTTTTTTCTGATTTCTTTTTTTTTCTGTCTCATTTTCTGTTCACTAGTTTGCAATGTTTTTACGATTGAGAACTAGGTGGGCGATTTTTGTTATCTCAAGCGCTTGTCTTAAAAATTCAGTTTCTCTCTATTTAAATTGCACGTTTTACTCCATTTTTTCGAATTTTTCATAGGTTTGATGCTTAGCTTTTTTTAAAATCTTTGTACTGCCTACTGGCAATGGTTTTTAAAGGCATAACAATGGTTTTGAAGCCAGGGGTTGGCTAGAAAAGTAATGAATTTTATACGCTTAAAATGATAATGTTTAGATTTCAATTATGAACTTTTTAATTTTCTATGTAATTGCAATTGAGTGGTGTTTTTTTTTTTTCAATTTAGTGACATTTTTACCTTTGCGATAAGCAATGGTTTTGCTATGGGGCACTAGGTTTTTTTCCCGTAAATAACCTTGTTCACAGAATGGTCAACTCAGTAGGAGATGTGAGTATCACTTCTGATATGCTCAAATTCTTCAAAGCTCAAAAAACTAACATCATTTAAATAGTGGTTAGGTAAAGCCCGTTTCAAGTTATAAACTGTTATCAAAAAAATTCTCGAATTATTTTTTTTTTCGTTTTCGTGGTTTTTGTTCCAGTTTCTGTCGGTTCATTTTCCGTTTTTTGAAACACCATTTAAAAAAAATTGCTATGGTTTCCTTGACTCAATTTTTAAAGTATGGGGTTTGTTGTAAAATTAAGTTTTTCTTAGTAAAACTAGAAGTTCAATCATTTGTAAGTTAATCATTTCTGATTTTGGGTTTTTTCTTAATTTTCGCTTATGTTATATCGGCATAGTCAACTTATGTTGCGTAATTTTGAGGGCAAATATATTCGCATGCAATTATGTGTTTCAGAATGCATGGGTCGTAAAAGCTTTAAAAACGGAATGAAAATTTTTATGGCAACAGTTTAGTTTTTGGCTCAACATGATTTGACCCAAAAATTGTTGCCGTTCGTTAAATGATTTCCAATTCTTTTTATTAGGCTGTATATTAGCTATATCGTATACAACCATGATTTTTTGTAGCTGATTTTTTTTTCATTTTTTCAAGTTGTTGTTTCTAAGTAATTTTTTCAAGTTGTTAATTCCAAGTAATTTTTTCAACTTATTTTTTCTGATTTTTTGTGTCGTTTTCATTCACTATTGTGTATCTTTTTCATTCACTATCGTGTAGCGTAATTTGTTTATTCCGTTGCAAGTGTTGCGAAGCTCCGCTTCGCCTGTGTGTTTACTTTTGCTTTTGAATAAAAAAGGCCCAGTAATTTTCATGAGGTCTTTTGCTGTCTTTCTTAAAATTTACTACGAAAAGGTAAAGCTCACAGCAAATCTGGAGTAGAGTACAGCACAACCGCTTGAGAAATTATAGATTCAAAGTTTGAAGTCTACTCTAAGAACTTCATTCAGAAATTGTTCTAAAGGAAAAATCACTTTATAGAGTAGATTTCAAACTTTGAGTTTACATATTCTCAAGCGTACATAAAGAAGTGGTCTAAAGTTTTGAACATGTAACACGAATAACTATTTCGCACTTTAAAGTTTTCGGAAATAAAATGAAAATATTTGGTCATTTCATTTTACGGCTCAATTATAACACTTAGCTTTGGATATTGTTAAATCGCAAGTTAAAGTCCAAAAGTTTTTTCATACCAAAAATTTTTGGAGTGTCTCGAGGACAGTCGGAATTTTCAGGCCCTTGTTCTAATACGAGTAGACTTAAAAGATATTTTATACTTCGAGTACAGCTGGATAGCTTACACTATTTTCACAACATCATATTAATCTTGTAGTTCTACTTTTCTGAGAAAGTGAAAAAATATTTGTTCTTGAGTGGTTTTTTCATCCGGAAAAAGTTCGACTTATTACTTAACTTTTTTCACAGTTTTTTTGTATAATCTAAAATCTAGTTTTTCTTTTTTCGTATAAAACAGTTCTTATTGTGAGTTTCAAATAAGGACTCAATTTCTAGTTTTGGATTCAATTTAGGGTTCAATTTCTCTTAAAGGAATCAATTTCCCAAAAACAGCGTCCTCTGGATTCCAATTTGGGATGTTTTCGAAGAGCGCCTCCGCGTCTCTTTGTTTGAATAACTCAATTATTTGAAATAGAGTTTTTGTAAGACCTGAAAATTTTTGATGCTCTGATTGCATAATTGAGAAGTTACTTTTCCACTGATAGTTTCGCCCTAAGCTACGGGGTTATAAAAATGCCATTATCAATTAGAAAAAAAATTGCTTGATATAATGCTATTCACGTACTTTTCAAATGGAAACAGAAACCGGCTGAGCGTTCACTCCAAATAACCCAACTCCAGATGTAAAAATATATCGTTTTGTAACTCATAGCATTTGCTGGGAAAATTTATCTATTTTTCTCAATTTGCTGATATACGAATAGTTTTGTTCTTCTCCTGAAAATCAAACAAAGCAAGGAAAAATATGCTCAGGTGTTCATACAGTGATTTTTGAATGAAATTCCTAGAGTAGACTACAATATTTTAATCTACATACTCTCACGTGGTTGTGCTGAACTCTTTTTTAGATACGCTTCAAGCCTGCGTAAATAACTGATCTAAGATGAAAAGTTAATTTATAATTTTGAAAGTGTAATACGAATAATTATTTCGGAATTGAAATCAAACTGATTGTTCATTTCTTTTACGACTCAGTTTAAACACGTAGCATTTGATATTGTTAAATTGAAACTTTACGTCCATCAAAACTTTTTTCTTACCAAAAACTTTTGGAGTGTCTCAAGAAAAGCCGTAGTTTTAGCAGACTTATAAGATATTTCAAGTTTCCATTAAACTTGGTTAGCTTAAATTACTTGAGAAATATCATAGTTTTCTTGTTGGTCAAACTTTTTAAGATGGTGGCGAAAAATTTGTTCTCGGGAAAAATTCGACTTCTCACTTTTAAGATTATATAAAAAGTTCTGTCAAAAATGGTAAACTAAAAAGTTGAATTTTGCCCGGATGAATATCCCACTCGAGAACAAATATTTTGCCATTTTCTTAAACATTTTTTTATATAACCTTAAAAGTACTTTTGTAGCTCACATTAATAAGATTAATTTCACTTGCCAATATAAGTTTTTAGTTTATGAGGGTTTCAAAATTACCAATAAGGTCAATTTGGCAGAAAAAAAATTGCGGTTCGATCCAGGAATCTTTGGCTTTCCAGATGCGTGTTTTTGCAGTAGAACAACATCTGGTAGAACATTTTTATTTGGAAAACAGAATTTTTATGTTTGGGGTGATTTTTGACAGCCAGTTTTGATTTTTGACAAAATATGTTTTGTACCATCTGGAAAATTGTTGTCCGGAGCTTAAAATTGAAAATAAATGTCTCTTGTGATTTTTGTGTGAAGTTATGGGGTTTGAAACGGTGGTAAGGCGTTCACTTCGAGACCCCCTGCATTGGCATTGCTAGCAAGTGAGGACGAGCTCTCAATCGACCAATGGCCCATCTACCTCAGTCAGCTGCACTAGTGATACCGCTAGGAGAAAGAGAGAGAGAGAGAGAGAGAAATAAATAAAGAAAAGGAAAACGGCATTGAGTCGCAAAAAAATTCGTCTGGATAGAATTTTTCTGAGTTTCGACTTTTGAAGTTGCCATTTTTTGACGAACTGATTTCTTAAGCTCAAAATGATACAAATATGTTTTCTGTGCTTCCAATTTAAAATTGGACATGCTAGTGTATCAGGGCGTCGCGCTGACACGAATAGTCTTGTTTTGAAGCTTAAAATTTAATATAAGGCAATGCTAGACAAAACAAGGAGAGCCGGTTGCTGTGCAAGTAGCACAGAATGTTCCGACATATTTAAAAAAAAAATACAAATAAAAGTTCTTCAAATTATTAAGATCTTCAAAATAGAGTGGCTTCTTGTTCGCGTAGTGATGATAAAACTACACATACGCGTGAAAAAAGTAAGTTAGGCATAATTGACAAAACTTTAAAAAGTTATTAAATAAAACAATGAAAAAATAAGAAATTTTGAAGTTTTCTCTTTTTAAGAGTAAATTTTTACAAATTTTTTATTGCCAGGAAAATGTCAAATGTAGCTTGGAAAATTTCTAGTTTTTTTAAACCTAAATGATGAAATGAATCACTTTATTTGTTCGAAATAAGACAAAAAACAGGGCTTTCAAAAAACCGGAAATCATACAAAAAACCGGAATTGAGACAAACCGGTTTTTCTTGACGCTGGGTGTTTTTTTTTGAAAATTTTGAATTTTCTTTCGAAACATGACTGAAAATGTTTTAATATGGTCTGCCAATGAACCCAGTTCGACGATTTTCTGTGGTACTTGAATTTGCGTGAAGAACAATAAAATAAGAAAGAGAAACTGAAAATGGAAAGGATTTTTGTATTCGCGTGAGTTTTATTTTCTCTTTCTTATTTTAATGTTTTGGAAGCCATTATAGGTTTTTGGATTTTTTAATTTGAGGTTACAACGAAAAAATCATCAAGCGCGAGTTTTTATTCCGACCATTGAAAATGTGAAGGAACTTTGTATTCGCGTGAGTGTTTATGGTCGGAATAAAAACTCGTGCTTGATAACTTTTTTCGTTGTTACCTCAAATTAACAAATCCAAAGCTTATCATGGGTTATCATTTCGAATCAATTGTATTTTTCTCCTATTGCACTACTTTTTTATCATTTGGCTTTTATTTTCGGACCAAATCATTTTTGTTTGGAGCATATTATAAATTTATCTCGAAAAATCAATATTTGGTCAACCTAAATTTTAGTTTCAGATAAAAAACTTCTCGAAAAAACTGAAGATGAACTTCTGATAATAAAGGATAAGAAAAACAAATCAAACAGAAAAAGATTTTTTTCTGATAAAAATATTTAATTTCAACATGAATTTTGCTACGAAAGATTGGATTTTTTGGGAATTACTTTCACGAAAATTGAGTACTCTTGTATTTTAGACCAAGTGAGTGGTGCCGATAAGATCGCCTACGGTTCGATCGTCATCATTTACATTAATTAGACAGTTTTTATAAGCAATTAAAGCTCTTTTTTCTTCATATACGCCCAACTTATAGTAGAAAAAACGTCATAGTCTAAAGGTCTTTCGATCGATATGATTAAAAACTGTACTTATTGTCTATTAATATTCCAATTAGTATGGCATTCCATTCACTTAAGATGAACTTATTTTTCAGTTGGTACAAAAAGCAAAATCGAAGGAAGTAAAAGAGCTTAGAAACTTCGAACAAAAAGAGTAATTATTCATAGAGAGATAATTGAAGTTTTTTTCATATTTAAGTTTTTTTGTCAGCCAAAATGACCAAATTAACAAGTTGTAATAGTTCAAAATCCAAGTTCTTTTAAGCCTAAATGACCAAATTAACAAGTTGTAGTCACTTTGTTTGTTCGAAATAAGACAAAAAACTAAATTTTTCAAACTATTATTTTTCTCGAGACTAGTTGTTTTTTTGAAAATTTTAATTTTCTTTCGAATCACGACTAAAAGGAGTATAACTTTTTCAGGAGTATAACTGACTGTTCAATGCAAATGATTTGGTACGCCTCGATTATAGTACTCAAGAAAATTCTACCTACGGTTGACCCATCTTTTCGTTTGCAGTCTGCGGTAGTATAATGGGAAGTGCAAACTTTTTCACATTCAAGATTCACTTTTATTTTAAGCAAAGGCGAAGCGGAGCTTCCCATAATTTTCGATACAACACAAAATAAAAAATATAAGTAGAAAAAAAGTTTGAAAAAATTAGATTTACCAAAGTTAAAATTTTCGTAGGTCTCGATAAAAGTTCATTCTAGTCAACCATGCCAGACATTTGAATACTAAAATTAGCAAGAAAGAAAAAGAAACTAAAACTCATGCAAATACAAAGTTCCTTCTCATTTTCAATGGTCGGAAAAATAACTCGTGCTTAATGATTTTACGTTAACCTCAAATTAACGATTTAAAAGAATATTTCAGCCGAATCCAGGTAATCGTCAAAATGGAAACTCGGTTTTACTGAGTTTTTCAAAACTCATATAGTGCTTTCAGGTTTTCGGCCAGCGAGTTTTGTTAAAAACTTAAATCACTCTCGCTCCAAAAATGGCACAAGCGAGAAGTGCAACAAGTATGATTGATAATTGGGTCTCTAGAAAAAAAACAGTATGAAAAATGAGTCTCGCTGTTTTAAGAAAACGCTCAAATTAGCCAAAAGACAGATCCAAAAGCTGTTCATGGCTTCTAAATTTTTGCTGGGACTCATCGATCTTGTAGGGTTCCAACTGCCTTTCTCGCACGAAACGAGGCTTAATGCTAATGTATTCATGGACTTGGCATTGTGTGGGAGCTGAGGTACGATCATTTTTTTTCTCTCTAACGAATTTTCGAATAAAGGCATTGTTTATTATTGAGTATGACTTGGAATTTGTTAAATATTCCCCCTACCGAAGAGTTGCGACCCCTATAAAGAACTAATTCAACGATTAAGAATATGTGAACTTTGTACCTTGTAATGATTTCCCCCTTTTGCAATGGGTGGAGGGGGTACTTAGCAAGATTCATTGACTCTTATTTGGATGTTTAATATTGGCCTATCAGCTATTTATCAGGACAACTATTTTTTTCCGAGTCCTACTTGGCTCTTCGATGAAAAAAAAACAATTTGAGAAAAACAGATAAATTAAAGTATGAATTTTTTTAAAACGATTTCTTCTGGGAAATAGCAACTGGCCACAGAAATTGCACAGCAAACTAAGTCTAGAAAATAAGAGGCGAGATAATAGATACTTCGCTTGCACGTCGCTGATTTTAGCCTAATTTGAATTTACAAATAAACTACAGAATTTTGGTCGGTTTTAGGAAAAAAGTTGTAACTAAACTTCAATTAACTGCACTCCATCCAACGACTTTTCTTTAACAGCTATGTCTGTTTCTTGATTATTTTGATTCTAAACTTTATCATAAAATTTTTATGTGCTGGCTGATGCATTTAATGGCAAAACGGGTGCCACCCGAGTTTTCAGCGACACCCCCCGAGTTAAAAAAAATACCTGCGCTCGCAAGTCGCATGTTTGAATTGTGGCACAATCGCCTCATATTCTTACCACAAAAAGGGCAAAGGAACGTTCGTTTTTATTTTTGACAAGCTTTATAATATCGGTTAAGAAACGGAGATTTCCCCAAACTTCTCAAGCAGCCTTGTGGAACCTGATCTAAACTACATTTTATGATTGGATAAATTAAATGTTTTACCAATGTAAAGTATTTAATATTAACCAATCATGATCCATCTAACTAACAACCCACTTATTTGTAAGTGCTGAAGTTACTTGTAATTTCAGCACCAGAGAGATTTGAATTTAACTTAGAAATTAGTTGGACTCTCCCGAGCACTTCAGCAGCCGCAATAAACCAGTATACCCTAGATCTATTGAGCCTAGCAGAGACTAGTTAAACAACCTGAGACTAGATAGTATAAGAGTAAGATTAGGATCGGTATTAGACTAAGAAGTTGCACGAATCTATCCGGCCGAAAATAAGATAGCGTGACGAGCAGACGGTGTACCCTATCCGAAATTACTCTATGAGTTATACACCCCAGTCATAACTCATCTGGTGCGACCATAAGTCTCGAACAAGACCTTACTAGATTAGAATTAACCAAAAATAGATTAGAAATTAGACAAAAACATTTACAAAATGTTATACGACAATAATTTAATTGAAATGTCTCTCCGACTCAATAGATCAGAGCCAATATTCCGAACCATAACAGAACTACCCGGAATTGGAAGAAGACCTCGAACCAAAGACGACATACGACAAAGTAGAAACTTGCCGTATAGTTATATGATAGTTCGGCAAAAGCCAGAACAAACTTTTATATTTCGAATACTACTTGCAATGAATTTAGATTTCCATTTGCAAACATAAAACCTTGAAGTTAATCTTCAAAATCATTTCAGGCGCTAAACAAAATTAATATTATACAATAACGATTGATAAAAAGATCTAAGATCGTTTTCCTAAAACTCTGCAGTATTATACAAAACATGTTTGAAAAATATTTATTGGAAAATAAAAATAAAAATTAGTAGCATGACAATAAATGGTTAGTAATCATAAATCATCTTGTTGTTCCAGCTTCATCACCTAAAACATAACAGCAATCATCAACTCACTAACATCATAAAACACTAAATCTTTCCTTTACACAAATTTAAAACTTTATTAAAACTTAAAGTCACTTAATTTAAAACCAGATCATCAAGGCTTATCCTTGGATCTTAAATCATTTTCTACTTAATTAAATTTCAAACTTGATCATCAAGGCTTATCCTTGGATCAAACAGAACAACTTTGTTCTCCCCCACCCACTTAATTAGTGTCTAACGACCTCAAACGTCGATTCACTATCCAACCCTCTCTAAAAACCCAGGACTAATAGAAATTTTTACACAAAACTAATCATTCAAATTAGGATAAACAGTGAAGAACTTCGGTTATTCATCCTTCACTTGACCCCCCCTCTTACCAGACCCAGGATAAATCTTAGACTTAGTAAGTTTAAAATAGTATCTAACGAACTACTCGCGTTCTAATTATACCTGAACCTTGTGGATCGATTTACTATTCTCCAACCCTTGAACACAATCACTACCCCTAAGTAAGATTAAGTAAGTTAACACCTTAGCTTATACTAGTCACGAGAAAGTAAAAATCATTCTTCGGAATCGATATACTTTTCTCTCCAACCCTGAACAAATAGACCCAGGTTAAGCTAACCAAAAAATCGTAAGAACTAACAGTTTAAGAAAATAGAAATCATTTAACAACCTTTGCATCCGTCATTCTAAACCTTATGTCATTTAAAAACCTAGGAAATAAACAAACAATCATTTTACACAATTGTGAAATAGATAACAAAAAATACGACCTTGTAATCACACCTCATACACAAACAGTTGGATACATTCGAACAAAACGACAAACACTAAAGAGGAAAATAATAACTAAACAAAGACAAATAACACGAAAAAGATTTTCAAAAAATCGAAACGCATTTTCAGAATCAGAAACCAACAGTTTAGACGAACTTTACAAACTAAAAGAATCAATAGATAAAAATTACCCACAACACGATCAATTATATTTTTCTGACTCAGAAACAACTTCAAATTCATCACAAAGAGGAAAAAGAAGAATAAAAAAGCAGTATAAACACAAACCAGTACATTTATACAATTGGAATCAACCAATTCGACACATTAATAATTACATATTAACAGTCATCGAACGGAAAAATGAGTTCAACACACACCCCAGGTGACGAAACTCCAGATGACGATGAAATCTTTCCTTTTATAGTAGATGCAGATACTGATAGAGGACAACACATATTTTGTCAAAATTTACTCGTAAATTTATTTGAACCCGGAATCAGTCCATGTAAAACAGAGTTCCCAGATGTAAAAATCAAAAGACAAATCATAGACCACTACTTAAAAGATATATGCAACATAACACAACAGTATGGAATCTACTCCATAGAATTCACCTCCCCAAACCACAATAATAGAACATATACTATACAAACAGACGATCTTGATTTAGAATTTTCAAAAGTTTTTTCAGAATATATAAAAAGCATCCAATATCAAAACTCACAAAGAGCAAACTCCATATTCACCAATGAAGTTTTCGCAATAATATATAGTTATATTTCGATATTAGAAAACGAAATCCCATTAACAAATGTCTCACCGACAGAAACATCTAAACATTTAAGAGTACGACATGAAATCACACTACTCTCTAGTTATTTAAACATCATTAAAGAAAATTTCACGAAAGACGACGTTTCACAACATACCAAACACGATTTACAAAAAATTTTGGCATGGTTCATAATAGATTATTTCACACACAATATTGATTTAATTGCACAAGCAAGAAAAAATTTTAGACCCCAAAATTCGAACGATGATACCGCTATCACAGAACAATCAGATTATGTTTGGGACCCCGAATGGTCTCATCCCGCATTTATAAGCTTCCCACAATCAATCTCAAGTCAAGCAATAGGTACAATATCTTACATAAGAGATTATGTAAGAGTAATACCATTAACAATTGATGCAACACCATTAAACTATAATACATTTTTACCCGATACACAAAATAATAGTTTAAACTCTACAGTCATACACAACGAAAACCTCAATGGAACTAGGAATCTTACTCAACAAGATATCCAGACACCATCACACTTCATAAATGAAGAAATTGTACACACAACAACTACACAACAAAGTATTTCACCAATACGCCCAAATTTAACAACACCAAGAAATACAAATCCTTCACAAACACAGGTAACCTTACAATCAACCGTTAAACCTTCGGTTGCCCCTAAATATTCACATATGGATTACCAAACATACAGACCCATGACAATACCATCAAAAACACGCAAAACATTCACTAGAAACAACTTTGCAGACCATAATTATAATCATACACATCCATCAAAAACAAATTATCAACCACAAAGGAATTTTAATCAATATACAAAACCTCGAAACTGGGATAACCCAACGGCCCAATATAATTCCAAAAATTTTCAACCAAATCCTCCACAGGATCGCAGTGAAAATTACCTATTTTTTCAACAAAATAAAAATAAAAAACAAACATCTTATCAAATGGATTATTTATCCTCAGATGACGATTTCTTACAACCAGATATATTTGCACCAAATACTCAAGAATATCGTAGACAAGGAATACAGAAAACACGTACAAATCATAGGAATTTTTCTCCACAACCGATAGATGCACAACATCAACAACCAATTCAACAACAAAATCCAATTAATACACAATCTTTTCAACCAATTCAACAACAAAATCCAATGACTGCACACTCGTATCAACCATCACAAATGCAAAATGAAATACCACTCCCATATTATCTTCAACAACATGAAATAACAAGAAACCAACTTTCAAATTTTTCTCAAATGCCAAATGCAGCAGAATCATTACAAATGACAATGAATCCATACCTAATGGGTGGATCATCAATAACATCAAACAAACCTTTAATGGTTTTCACAGGAACAGACCCTGAATACTCTGTAGAAGATTACTTAAATGCAGTAACAGCAAATTTGATTTTAAACATAGGACCTGAACCAATTAATACGCCACTACATCAAAACTGGATACATCGACGCACAGCGTTAATACAAACAACCTTAGATGGCGCAGCCCAAAAATGGTTTTCAGTACTACCTCTAGAAATAAAATCAAACTGGAAAAGATTTACACAGGAATTTTCAAAAATGTTTGACTCTGAAAGAAACAAACAACAACAAAGAGTTTTATGTAATGAAATTCGCAGATTACCAAACGAAACCATCAAGCAAATAGCAGTACGAATCGAAACACTAGTTCGAAAAGCATATTCATTAAATACACACGACTATAAAAACACAAAGATGACAGAAATCTTAATGATGACCTTAACACCACAATTAAGGAAAATAGCAATAAAAAAGAGAGCATCCCATCCTTCTTCAATTCGAGAACCCGATTTAGATTTTCGAAAACTAGTAGACAAATTAGAACAAGCAGAAATCACGATGAAACTAGAAGAAACGGAAAATCTGAAATTACAATACGTTAACAGAATTGAAACGACTCCCACTAATATTAATAATATACAGGAATCAGAAACAGACCTCGTTGAAAAAATCACTGAAATACTCAATATTTACGAAAAGAACCCGAACTTTAAAGGCAAACCATCTTTCAAAAAATGGTGTAATTATTGCCGACGATACGGACATAGTATTTCCGAATGTAGACAAAAACAGCAAGATAGTCAAAATAAACCTCAAAAATACAAAGAACCAAATAAATCATTCTATCAATACATGAAAAAAGATCAAAATCTACCAAACAAAAATGTATACAGCAACAACAGTTCAGGAAAGCCACTTCCGAACAATACAAGTTATACAAGAAACCAATCCCCATATAACTCAAGTTATAGAGGAAGATCACCAGAACGAAGAAACACGTATAATTCATCACAAAATCACTACAATAGACCAAATAGTAGAAATAACTACTCCAGATCAAATTCAAATACACAACGATTTGTTTCTAGATCTAATTCCCAATCAAGAAATAACTACTATCCAAACAACCAATCACGAAATTCATCATACAATAGGAATAGAAACTACTCCTATAATCGAAATAGAAGTTATTCAAACAATCGAAATCAGAATTACCCGAACAGTCGATCAAGGAATAACTCATATAATAGATCAAACTATAACAGACCAAACAGCAATTATCAAAACAGATCGCGAAATAATTCACAAAATCGACACCCAAGTTATAATAATCGTTATAGAAATTATTCCCAATCACCACACCGGAATAATAATAACTATAATAACTCTAATAATCGTCATAGAAGCAGTACACCTAAACATCAAAGACAAATCAATCAAGTACAAGCTAACCCAGAAACAACATCAGACCCCCCAGGTATTGATGACACAGTAACTAATACGTTACAACTCAATCAAGTAAACTGTACATCATCAGATTCAGAAAGTGATACTGAAAACACTCTTTCTATCAATATGATAAAAGTCGAAAATGACTATGAATCTGTCATATATGAACAACCCTTTCCATCACATATATATGAAAATCAATCAGAATTTCTTCAAAATTATTACACTACACCCATAAATTCCACACCAACGACGCAAGAAACAAACGAGATTAACACTACAAATCAAACCAATAAAAATACCAAAACAAAATGCTTGAATACAAACCACATTTATCAAAATATACAAAAAGAACAACCCAAAGAAAAAATTTGGACAATACCATTTCTCTTAGAAAGCCCAAGAAATAAAGAATTTCAACCACCAGACCTTGAAATAGATTTTTTAATTGATTCAGGAGCAGAATCAAACATAATAAACATTCCCACATGGAATGAAATAAAAACTTTACATCCAAAGCTAACACCTCTTGAAACCTCCAGTAAGCTAGCAACAGCACAAGGATCAACATTGATAAACTACGGAAAAATCCAATTATTTCTCCTCCCTACCAGAACAATGGAGCAAAGTAAAATTCTAAACAAGCCATTTAAACAAATATTCCATATCACTGATATTAAATATAATATCATTGGAATACCATTTATTTCGAAGTATATACCAACAATTAACATCCTAAACAGTAAAATATTAATCAAAGATAAATATACAAAAACAAAAGAAACATCCCTAACATTTTTTCAAAGATTAAACAAACAACCACCATTCTTTTCAAAATTTTATCCAATATATAACCAACAAAGAAAACACCTAAAACCACTATCAGGAAATATCTATAATTTTTCAATCAAACAAGTTCACCAATATGATAAAGAACAAAACAAACAAAAATTTTATATGTCAGATTTTGAATTCAAACCTATTCATAAATTTTTCAAAATCACAATCTCTTCAATAAAATATTTGAAAAATTCGAATTCCGATATCATTTCCTTACATGTCTATAACAACACACCTTACCAAGTAACATTACCTTTAGGACTTTTAGGATATTGTGAAACTAACGCTACAATATCACCAATACACGAAAAAGCCTATCGCGTAAATAATATACTCCAATTACTAGATATTTGCCAATCTACAATTCTTAATGAAGAATTATCTATAAATAATATAATAAGTAACGAAAACAGAAATACGGATTATTTCACAAAAACTCCATATTTCAAACCTACATTCAACATAAGTAACTACACAGAGGACCAACAAAAATTTTTAACAATGTTTAATTTCCAACATTCACAAATAACACAAGACGAATTCGAAAAATTAGCCAAACAGCTAATTAAATATTCATCAGTCTATGCAACATCAAAATTCGATGTTGGCAAAATCAGTTCATCACTACATCTCCCATTAAAACCAGACGCAGTTTTCAAAAAACAGAGAGCAAGTAAAGTACCAATTCACTTACACGATAAAGTAAACAGATTACTCGATATTTTAGAACAATACAACATTATATCACCAGTTAATAAAGAAGAACAACCAAAAGGCAACACATTCATCAACCCCGTTATCATTCTAGCTAAAGGAGAATCATTAAAAATCGTTCTCGACGCTAGATACCTCAATTCACTCATAGATGAATCAAAATGTAATTGGCCCATTGAACCAATACAAGTTATTTTAACAAAAATAAACGGCAAATACTTTACAACCGCCGATATGAATAGTGCATACAATCAAATGCCACTAGATGAACAATCACGACGTTTAACACAATTTGTTATCGGAAACCAACAATATGAATTTAACCGCTTATTCTATGGAATATCCATAGGACCAGCAGCATTTTCAGCTTTTATGAGCAAAATTTTTAGACCACTAATACTCAAGAAAAACGCAATCACCTATCTAGACGATGTTTTTATGCAATCACAAACAAAAGACGAAATGTTCAAAGTTTTAGAAAAATATCACCAAATACTTCAGAACGAAAATCTGAAGGCCGCCCCCGATAAATCACACTTCTTTCTGACAAGAGTTAAATTCTTAGGACATAACATAGAAAGAAAAACAATCATTCCACTGAAATCACGCATTGACGCTATTCAAAAACTTCAACCACCAACAAATAAAAAGAAAATCCAAGAATTCCTTGGAATGTTAAACTTTTTAAGTAAATATGTTTATAAAATGCAATTATATCTACGACCATTTTACAACATCCTTAGACAACAAAATAATTTTGAATGGAATACAGAACATCAAGCACGATTCGAAGAAATAAAGAAACTTTTAACTGAACAAATTTCAAACACAATTCCAGACCCTGATCAACCATTTTATGCAATGTGCGATGCTTCGAACTTTGGCATCGGCGCAGCACTATTACAATCACATAATGGTACAAATAAAATGAACCTCATATCAGCAAATTCTCGATTATTCACTCAAGCAGAGCTACGACTCTCAACTCTAATGAGAGAATGTACAGCCATAATATATACACTGACAGAATATGAATTTCTGATACTTGGATCAAAACATCCCACAGTTTTATTCACAGACCACAAACCAATCATCTTTCTCTTTACACAAAAATCTAACCCAAACCACCGAGTTTACAGATTTCAACTAATACTAATGAAATTTCCAAACTTACATATAGTTTGGACTGCAGGAAAAAATCTTGCATTACCAGACACCTTAAGTCGAAATACACCACCTGAATTACTTACACGAAAAACAACAGTTGAAATACCCAAAAACATAAAATTCTACCTTGCAGAAAACGAAACATCACCCCGATTGGAATGCAAATATGCAGTAAAAACTGATATTGAACAATCACAAATAAATAATTTACAACATTTCCCACTTTATTTAGATTGTCAAAATAATCATTATGAAGTTGATCTACTTGGAACATCAACTTTCAAACCAATCCCATACTCTCAATGGATAAAAAATAACACCCAACAAAAACGAACAAAACAACATCCGCCTAAAAAAGACCATTTTCCACTAATTGAAAAAGAAGATTTAACTGATAAAATAAATTTATCAGGACCACAAACAAATGATTCAAAATACACAATAAATCAAGTTTTTGACCTCCATGACCCACTTGATACAATACCCTTATCTAAATTAGAAATCGAAAACATTTTCCTCCCCCCAACAGAAACAATTACAATTTCAACACTGAAACAATATCAAAACCTTGACCCAGTAATTCGACAACTGAAATCATGGCACAAATATAAAACTAAACCTATCAAAGCAGATTCAACCATACTAGGCAACAAAACACTCCTCCGATACTTTCGCAAATTTAACAACACAACAATTAACGAAAATACAGACCTTTTAGAGTATAACCTGAATGAATCTACAGTTCCATGTCTCCCTTTAAGTATGATTCTTATAGCTTTTAATATTTCACATACACAAAATATTAAAGGACACTCTGGATCAGAAAAAACATATTCAAATTTTATACAAAATTTTTACTTCCCAAATGCACCAATTTGGATAAAAGTACTATGCAATGATTGTATAGTATGTCAACTAAATAAACCTTATCCAAATCAAAAACAAATAGCACAAAAACAAGATTTTAAAGGACAAAGTTTGTACTTTAATCACCGTATCTCATTTGATACTAAAGGCCCAATTTCACCCTCATCAGAAGGAAACTCCTACATTATGGTAATTGTTGACGCATTCACACACTATGTAGCACTTAACCCAGTACCACATTGTAATGCTTATTACGCATATACAACACTTTATGAACACTGGATAGCAAAATTTGGACTACCAGAAATTTTAGTTACAGACAATGGTACAGAATTCATAAATAATGAAATAATAACACTATGTCATTTATACAACATTAAACACAAACCACGTACATCTCATGCACCTTGGACAAACGGCTTAGTCGAAGGTATGAACCGTTCACTACAAGAATATCTTAGATGTATCATCAACGGAAATGATACAAAATATACCGAATGGTCAGCAGATGTAAAATTATTTCCCTTAGCATATAATTCACAAATCACGACAACTTTAGGAATGTCACCATACGAAATGGTTTTTAACCAAAAGCCACGCAAACCAATAATGTTTACAGCAAATTCCCATAAAAACGCACAAGGTTATTGTCAACCAAATAAAGACTCAATTTGTTATAACCTCCCATTACATACGCACGATGAAGATCATTTTCATCACCCACAAATTCTTAAACTAGCCTCCGGTACACACACCGAATGGATTTTAAATAGAGATAAGAAACACAATGAAATTTACCAAAAAATAACGAAAAAGTTATTACAAAGACAAAACATAAATGAACAAATCAATTCACGTTTTACACCAGCTTCCGATTTAAAAATTGGAACATTTGTTTTAATACCTAATTTTAATACTCAAAAAGGAATTTCTAAAAAATTACAACCCCTCCGAAAAGGACCCTACCAAATAATTGCAAGACCCACTGATGTCACCTATAAAATTACCGACTCCAATAAAAAAGAAATCGTTCAGCACCGAAACAACCTATTACCTTATTACCCAAAAGAATACGCACTCCGCGAATTAACCCAATTATATTCTTTCACAGGATTAAAAATCATTCAAAATGAACCACATCTGAAAAACACAGAACAAAATGATAACCCCACCGAAAATCAAAACACAAAACCAACCGCCACCAAAAACAATACACAAAACCATAAAGAATCTCCAAAACAAAGAAAAAATAGAAAAATGACAGAACAAATAATACCCCAAGAAGAAATAGACAAATCAGAACATAGAAAAACAACAAGACTCCGAAATCAACCACGTAAAAACTACAAAATGTTCATCCCCCAATCTAAAATATTAAAGAAAGTAGAATTTAAAAAGTAATTTTAAGATTTTATACTTCACAATCTTGAAACCTCCGTAACATTTTTCATTTTAATTTTTCAAAATAACATGCTCACAAGTACGCAATAATTCTAGTTCAAAATAGACCAATAGGATTCATCCAATCCGCCACTTTCTCTAACTCAAACTAAGATCAATTAGACGAATAATCTAGAACTCCAGGCACATCTCTAACTATAACTTTACAACCTCCAGGTCAAAAATAAGCAAACCACTCCAACTTGACAGCTAAAATAAATATCACCATAATACCGTACCCCTCCCTTATCTAATAACCCAAAGATCAACAATATTTCCCCAACTCAGACCACGAATACCCCCAAAACAAATTTGATAACTTAGCCTAAAGTAACAAAATGAAGATTTTAATTAGCCTAAAGTATAAAAATCTCACCATACCCCGGATCATTTGACAAACAAAAATAAAGAAAAAGACGACCTCCCAGTCACCATGAAAATTGCCCCCAACAATTTTTTACAAAACTCAACCCACTTGTCAAAAAACTAATAAATAATTCGACCACACTAGAAAATCGCCTCAAACAGCAAAAAATATTCGACCAAGAGATCATTTCTTAAATGCTTTTCTCTCAAACAGTTGCTCAAATACTTATAAATTTTAAACATTTTTTTTCAATACTTGAAGCCTTTATAATATTTCTTTTTGATATACTTGAATCTTTTCTAATAATCTTAATCATTTTTTGTAACATTTTTTTAATTTTCTACACTATACTCGAACTATTCCTCCAACTTTCCAAAACCCTTGAATATATCCACAGGTACGATTTTCACAACTTGTCTAAATGATACGAACAATTTTCAGTAGAACTGATATTTTTTTATTGTTTGTAATTTTCATAACATTTTTATCATCCCTCATTTTGACCATATGTAAATGTATAAAGAAAGCAATCATCACATTTGCCCTAGCAACAATTTTTCTAATTATTTTTTTGGAAGAATATTATAATAAACATAAACCTTCCCACTAAAGTAACAATTCAAAAATCCATCAAAAATTGCTACCCAACAGTCACAGAATCAGTCTTCACCGACATCATCCCAAGATAATCCAACACCACCTTCAACTACTCAAAATCCTCAAACATCTACACGAATTTCTTTTCAAGACAATCCATACACTTTTGAAGAACGGCACGCTCGTTTATCTGAACCACTAGAACCAGTTCAACGACAAGCATCTCTAAGTGAACCAACATATAATCTTTACCCAACACTACCACAAGAACTAAGCAGAATACGAAACCTTAGTCAAAACCAAAACACAACAGAAATAAATAGACAAATTATACATCCTCGACGAAATAGAAATTTTCAAACTCCCCGAGTTCATTTTGATATACCTCAATCCCCATCACAAACCACTCCAGAAAACACCACTGGTATATTACCAGAAACCCCTACACTTCTTTCACAACGTAGCACCTCAAGCTTACCATCAGATTACTTAGGTTCAACACCAACATCTGAACAAATACGTGAAAATCCTTTTAACCCCCCAAACCAAACATCACGATTTCCATATTGGACTACACATTCATTTACACAAGGTGAACCAAATTTAGTCAATGACCCCATAGATATTTCTACGGATACAACAACATCCTCATCACTACCAGAAACATTATCACTACCATCAACACCATCAATAAGCCAATTTTCACCACCACCCTTTAACTTAAATTTTCCAAATAATCTCGACGCCAGATATCGAGAACAATCATCAATAAATATTCCTTTAAGATTAGATTGGAATACATTCACAGCACCTCCACCATTATTTGGACAACATCAAGAAAGTAACCGCCTTCATAACTGGGCACTTAATAGATTACAATATCGCCAAGATATTCACAACGATATCCGTGATCACAATATTCAAATACTCCAACAAAACAGTTTACAATTAAAATTTGAAATCACAGTTAAGTTAAATAACATTACTCAACATCCCTATCCATTAAACCCACCTAACATAACAGCTCAATCACTACCACCACCGTTTATAACTACTGAAGTAATATATAAATACGACAGATATACCAAAAACACAATTGGTTACATTACATTTTATAATCCATACTCAGGATTATCATACACATGTATATTCTAAAATTATTAATTTTTCTCCAACTCCTTTTTCTAGTAACCTCAAATCAAAACATAAACCCTTCCCCTCGTACAGGACCACAAGATTTATTAGTAACACATTACGATTGCGAAGAAAATGAACAAAAAACACTACATAAATATGCAATAAATCAAGTATCACAATGTGAAACAGAACCACAAGCTATAGAAACCACAGATATAATAGCAACACTCTATTCAAAAGCCCGAGCAACAACAGTTACAGGTTATAAATTCACAGCGACATTTTCCGAAAAGAAAGTACATTGTTCACAAGTCTCGAACGGAAACAAAAACCGACTTGACCATGAATCATTCTATCAAAGTAATATAGAACGTCTTTTACATCTCAATCCCGACGATTGTAAAAATGAATTACTTAGACTAAACATCACACAAAATAAAAACTCCCAAAGAAAATTAGTTAATTTTCAAGTTTTTTCAGACTCTGTACACCAATCACAACTTGAAAGACACCAAGGACATATAAAACTAGACGAAAAATACCCGTATAACGGCGCACACGGACGATTAACCTATGACCTACATGATAAACATTGGATACCACACATTGGTATAAATAACCCATCAAACTGCAAAGCAGACACGAAAAATAAAGGATACCAAGAAATAATGTTTTTCGATTGGAAAATACAACTCGAAAAAATACAACTCACACGAGATTTATCTGATAATACAATGATCTATCAAGGAATCCGACTACCTTGTAAAAATGATCAAGGATATTGCGACCCTACAACGAGAACACAAGCAACAATTGTTTGGTTCCCCGAAGATACATGTACAACATTTCAAGTAGCAAAAATACACGCTCGTATGATAAAATTTCACGAAAAATATTTCATACAATCAATCCCTTATGAACAAGTCCATCCATCACGAAAACTAAGTTCTGATTTTAGAAACATAGACAATATAGAAAATAAATTGACACGTTTTCAAATATATCAAGAAACAGAACTTGCATGTAAATACAGGAATCCACTTCACAGAACACAATACTCTGAAATATTAGTTGAATACGAAAAAGGATTCGACATGACCACTGGAAAAGTAAAAATCGACCCATATGCCACAGGTCATCCTCTAAACGAAGGAACATCCTATATACCAGTTAATTTTGAAAAAAGCAACGGACAACCTGGTGGACATCTAAAACCTTATGACACCAGAAGCACACGCTTACAAGAATTATCACTAATGAATACTACATATTTCGGTAATATCCACTATGATATTCATTTAGATATGAAACTAGATTATACAATTAGCCGAATTTTTCAAGAAATGTCACTCTCCGAATTAGAAACACTACACCAACTATGCGAATTAGAACGAACACAAATATTACAATCACTTGCACTAGCAGTATTAAAAATACCCTATGCAGGATACTTATTATCAGGAAATAGATCAAATTTTCTAGACTATGAAGGAAACATCTTATGGTTTTATACTTGTACCAAAAAAGTATCACCACTATACGTTTTTGAAGATAAACGATGTTATAAAAGAATCCCTATCTTTTATAAGAATAAAGTACATTTCGTGGATACACTTTCACGAAGAACCTATTTCTGGGATACCGCAGTCCCATGTGGATCAGAAAATAGCCACAATGTAGTACAACTAAACCCTGATGAAAATAAATATTACCTTCTCACTCCATATCCCACATTAATGCAATCACTCAAAAAATTTTCACCAGAAAGCATTCGCGCTATCGCTCGAAACCCAAATATAGACTTACAATCAATAGGAATATACTCAAAATCAGATATTCAACATCACATTAGAACACAACAATTCCAGGAATTATTAACACAAATGGACACAATACAAAGACAATCAATTGACCAAAACTTACGCAAACTTGCAGAAACCGCAGGTTTTGCCGATATCTACACGCAAGACTATAGCGGATATTTTAAAGACATTAAAGATTATATATATCTAAACGGCGAAAAATACCGTCCCCAAGATATATCACCAATCAACATTTTTAGCTTTGTTACACTCAAAAATGAGATCCTCGATTTTCTAGGATGGCCCTACTACATCTTAGAAAAATTGACTATTTTATACGCAATGTTTAACTTTATTGGATTTCTTTTCTCACTCTTAAAAGGAATCTACAATACATGTGCTATACACACACAAGTAAACAGACAAGCAAGCGTAGCACGCATACTCTTTGCAGGATTTTTTGGAATTTTTTCCACATCTATAAACAAAATTCTTTTAGACGCACAAATAAAAGAATATAACACAAAAATAACAACACGACAAAATACATACGACGAAGAACATAACAATGTCGACACACAGCCAACGGCACCACAATTACCACCCCTACCCAATAACCATCCACTATCCCTAGTCCCACGAAATTTCCGAAATTTAGCAATCACACATAATCCAAATTTTCGACTCAATACATCGCAAAGTCCCGTCCAACATATAATGACACATCAATCACAAGATGATAATACTTATGAATAAATTATTGAACAGCCCCATACCACCGCTTTTCAATCTCAAAATAATAATTTTTTTAGCCCACGATGAGCCGCCAACTTGGATCACTACATCGATCAAATTCCCATCCAACCAATCTTACCTCTTCAATCCCAATCATACCACTTTTTGCTTTTCCGCCACCCGATTTTCCATCTAGCAATGTAACATCAGGCATGAATTCCGACACTAACTCACATATTTCAGTTTTATACTCCATCTCACAGCTAAATAACCCGAATATTGAAACCCCCGATGAATTTGCCGACTCAGAACCATCTCCATCCAATAATTTTCATAACCCTTCTAATTTTTCTCAACCTCCTTTTCAACCCATATTATCCAATAACCCTGACCCCATCACTCCGACACCCTCTTATGCTTCCCAAGTTACCCCAACCTACTCCTCATACCATTCTGACCAATCATCTCATTCTCCAGACACCCCCCGAATCTCCCCAGAGCTAGATAATTTTATTACCCTCCAACAACAACCCTACCACCTTAACACCCCGACCATAAACCAAATCTCCTCCACTACAAATTCATCCAATCCCCCTACACCCTCTTCAAATTATACTGAATCATTAACACCATCATCCACATCCACTATATCCTCACTAAACACTAATAGAGCTTACCGCACTTTTAAAAGAAAATTCCCCAACCATCCTTTCCCAGCAAAACCAGGAACAGCCCGTGAATACATCAACCACCCCCAGCATACTAACACTAAAGAATTTTTAGCTATCACTTTACCCTCATTTCCACAATACACCTTAAACACCCCTCACGACGCTAACGAAACACGCAACTTCGTAGATGAATACGTTTTAATGCCCACTCTCTCTTGGACCTCATACTATCATTTCACTAACCCTCTTTGCTTACCTTTATCCAGCACTTCCATCGATATAGACCGAAACAAAGACATGCTATATCGACTAACTACACCACTAACCGCTAGACAGTTTACTTACGTTGGATATAAAAAATCACTAAAAATACACACTGCACCTAGAGCTAATGAATATACGCTAGAATACTACGATCACAACATCATCAGAGCTAACCAAGATCAATTCTTAGATGACGATCGCTTCGCTAATCCACAAATCACCGAGAAATTTTTCATCAAGACACCATATGTATTTACACTAAACATCTTCGACCGAAAGTTTGATCACATTATTTCAGAAGCACTAACAAACACACAGGCATACGAAAGTTTTAAAGAACGCTTCCAAATCTTTTCACTAACCTTTCATTTCCTTACACCACACGAAAGAGATTTACACTGCTCACACGATATTATGTTGCGCACTAAACAAACACATACATACAGTTACTATCGTTTCATCCAAAATCACTTTGACCTCCACACACCCTCTAGACAACCACACCATCGTTTTCAATTCATCAATTCAAAATACACTTCACCGTATTTCCTAAATTTCACATATTGTATTAAAGACACTAACCTCCATGGTATTCTTCGTAATTATGACCCCATAACCCAAATGTACATTTTCTGCCCCATCACCAAGACCTTCAACGCCGAAGAATCCCGACCCTTCCTTATCCCGCACGAATTCCTACAACCTATAGAAATCCCAATTTTAGAATTCATCCACAACACTAAATTTAACCACAAATTATATAACTTAATCCAAAACACACCTTATGAGTTTGCAGTAGGCACTGAAGAACTAACCACTATTAAGGCACTTCAATTGCTTTGGCCACTGCTTCAAACTAAAAATATCATCCGCATCTTAGCTAAACTACTAACAACTTCAGAACTAATTCACGATATCTTCCCCCACGGTTTTTTCCCCGACGACTAACAGGTAAGTATGAATTCAATGAATATTACTAACTAATTATAATATTAAAAAACTCACCATTCTTTATTCATGTTTTCTTTAGATTTTTAGCCTTCATCCTAGATCATCTGAAAAATTCACAAAAGAAAAATAAAAAATAGCAAACTTCTTCAAAACTATTTAAAACCCTATTAAACTTGTGCACCAACAATTAAATAAATATAATACCAATGCAGTAAATTAATTTATAAAATTTTCCCCCAAAAGCAGTAAATCTAATTATGATGAAAATTTGTATCTTAAAATTCCCCCATAACTAGCAGTAAATTTCAAAATTCTATGCAGTAAATTAATAAAATGCAATTGCAGTACTAACCTTTTGATATTTTCATTCATTCGCACAGAAATTCTATCCACACTCGCACAGCTCGCCCACGAAGAATTGTTTAAAATAATGAATTTCAGTTTCAAGTTTTCACACTCAACAACTCTAACATATAATAACATGTTTCAAACTTTCCTTTAACCCGGTTGGAAAGGAATCATATACTAAACAAAACTAACCAACGCAGCTTACTAAATACCACAAATCATAGAATAACAGCATGACTAAGAAAAGGAAACCAACGGTACCCAAACGGGATTAACCCAGTTTAAAACTGGATAAATTATTCTTTTGAAGACTATTACAAAGTCTTAGAAAGAAATAATAAAACACAAAAAAGTCGAAAGACAAACCCATACCACAAACAATTTGATTTTTGAAAAAAGGACACAACCAACGAAACATAAGAAAAACCACAACAAACCCAACATAAAACGTTGTCACATAACAGGACCCCTCACAAAAACCGCATGAAATCATACTCCCACACCTGGCCTAACCCACCAGGAAGGACGTCCTGAGCATGCTCTATAGCCGGCCTAACCCACCGCGCTACATCCACGCTTTGTGACCACACCTTTATTTTTAATAAGAGCTACTCAAGGGTGAGTAACTCTTCAAAATAACCGAACTAAAACAAAAAGCTTTTGTGAAAACAACTAACTAAAATCATTATTAAAAAATATTAAACTAATAAAAGTTTTATAAAATGTAAAATCACATGATGCAATATATAGATCAGAATACAACACCAAGGACGAACATCAAAAGACAAGACGACCTCACTACACTCGAGAGAGAATGACCAACTACAATCGATATGCCGCTCACAATCACAACTCAAAGGATTTAGAGTACGACTTGACCTCGCAGAAAAGGACTTCATTGAACTAGACCAATGACCACCTCGATGACCCAAGTATACGTACAGATCCGAGTAACCAGGCATCCCCTCCACGCACAATCTCCACGCCATTCCCAAGCTAGATCAGACACAAAAGAAGTTCTCCCCGAAGAACAGAAAAACCTGACATAGCCAACCATTCTGAAATCAGAATTGGTTTTGTTGCAGAGACTCAGTCGTTGTCACAAGAAGAACACAACGTCTTATGTCTCTAACTCCAGTTTCCTGGAACTTCCTAAACAAAAAGGAAACAAAGAAATATGATGATTCGCCAAATACCAACGTCCATCATCCATCCTTGAATTACAGAAGAACTGTTCTAAAAAACTCTGTAAAACCCGGATGGGTGGAACCTGATCTAAACTACATTTTATGATTGGATAAATTAAATGTTTTACCAATGTAAAGTATTTAATATTAACCAATCATGATCCATCTAACTAACAACCCACTTATTTGTAAGTGCTGAAGTTACTTGTAATTTCAGCACCAGAGAGATTTGAATTTAACTTAGAAATTAGTTGGACTCTCCCGAGCACTTCAGCAGCCGCAATAAACCAGTATACCCTAGATCTATTGAGCCTAGCAGAGACTAGTTAAACAACCTGAGACTAGATAGTATAAGAGTAAGATTAGGATCGGTATTAGACTAAGAAGTTGCACGAATCTATCCGGCCGAAAATAAGATAGCGTGACGAGCAGACGGTGTACCCTATCCGAAATTACTCTATGAGTTATACACCCCAGTCATAACTCACTTGCCCGAAAAATATGGTTATCCGAATGACTTGTTGAAAGCATAAATAAAGAAATTAAGTCGAGATGGTTCGGCGCATTTGAGAATAGATCAATTTCATTTGAACTTGTAAAATACATCACAAAACATGGTGAGCTAAGTAATGGCATTCACTAAGGAATAGGTGAAGAGAAAAAGAACCGATCTCCTTAACAACTTCCCTCCCTGTAGCTGTGGGGGCGGGGGTGGGGTGGGGGGGGGGGGGGGGGTTTCGGGGGTTAATACTTCGTTTTGATTGACTAGCATAATAGCATAATTTTCGGGCGCTCAATTGTTCTGACATGAAGCATTACCCCCTAAACAACGTCTGAGCCAATTTAAAAGCAGGGATCTCTTCAACTAACCCCTAGCATATATAATTTTTGTACCTTGTAACGAATCCCCGCCTGTTGTTACAGCAGTGATGGGAAGTTAAAGAGAGCCAAAAACAAGTAGGAAGTGTCCGCCAGCAGTCACTTTCAACATACCATTTTTGTAAACAAAAAATTCAAGTGAATTCAACCACATATGAGTTAATTATGCTCACAAAACTTGATATGATAAAAATAATAACTATCAAATCGACACAGCACAACCTTGTTTAAGTTTAACTTTTCTGATAAGTACATTTTTCATACAACTGAACGATATAAACTTTGGGCTGAAACGTCATTTTTTGGTTCGATTTTTGCTTTAAAATTCGCAGCGGAGCAGATCATTTAGGCCTAATCTGGGCTTCCAAGTATTCCGGGGGCAATCAGAAAATCAAAGTGGTCGAACAAAAAGGTCGAAAATTTTTTTAAAAGTTTTGATCGGTCCAGCCCTTAAAAAACCCCTAGTACCTATTCTGCCCCTCCTGTGTTTTGACGACTTTTCGGATTTTTTGCAATTTTTGGAATTTCCAACCGATCAACATTTTCTTTTATTTGGTCTTATCTTTTCATCATCCGGGTTTTTCCTTTTTGACCAATTATGTTTTAGACAAAACGCCGTTTTGGCACAACGTCTTCAAAAATCAACGAAAATGCAGACATTTTTGGAAAAATTGTATTTGGAGTCTATAAACTTCTCTAGGAAAATCAATATTTGCTCATCCTAAAAATTGGTATCAAAAATTTTAAGTTATCAAAAACTTCTCCCAAAATACTGAGGATGAACTCCTGATAAAACATGTAAGAAGCGAATCAACCCGAAGGAGCATTTCTTTTCTGAGAAAAAATATTTAAGTTTGATTTCAACATGAAATATGCTATGAACAATCGAATTTTTTGGGAATTATTTTCATTACTCTTTTGATTGATTACTCTTGTATTTGAGACAAAGTGAGCTGTGCCGATTAGAAGATAGCGTACGGTTCGATCGTCATCACTTGAAATAATTAATCTGTGTCTGGTCTGTAAGCGATTTAAGCTCTTCTTCCTTCAGCTCCGCCCAAATTATAGAAGAAAAATGTCATAGTTTAAAGATCATTCGATTGATGTGAATAAAACTGTACTTAATGTCTGTTCATCTTCCAATTATTAAGTCATGCCATTCAGTTTAAATGAACTTAATTTTCAGTTGGTACAAAAAGCGAAATCGAAGGAAGTAGAAGAGCTTAGAAACTTCGAACATAATTGAGTAGTTATTTATAAAGAGATAGTTTGCGCGGTGGATTTGGCCGGCAGTGAGCCGGGAGATAATGAAAATGCAGATGAAAAAGGGCGTGAGGTGTGAGAGGGGGGGGGGGGTTAGTTTCAGCTGAGGGCTGGGAATGTGATTTTGAAGCAGTATGGCCAGAATTTCCAATAGATGCCCTTCACTTTGGCATTGTATCGGTCCTCCAGAATGTATTCAACTACGTCCAGTAAACATGACTCGAAGTCCTGAAATAAACAGGGAAAGCTAGCTGCTCTGCAAGTAAACCTAGAAACTTTTACTGGCCTTTTTTTCTTGCTTATTCTCTAATTCAGTCTTATATTCTAGAAAAAATCTGAAAAACTTTCGTGGTTTTTTGTTGCTTTTTTTCTAGAATATAAGACTGAATTAGAGAATAAGCAAGAAAAAAAGGCAACTAAAACTTTGAAACTTATTTTTGCGTTTTCTTATGTCTTGCTTTCTTACTTTTTTTCTATAATATGCAAATTAATTAGATGAAAAAAGCCCGAAAAAATTGCAATTACTGAAATTTTTCGGATATTTAAGTAAAGCGTAAAAATTCGAATAAAATTAAACGTTGGAGGTCAGCCTAAGCAAATTTCATCTTATTTGATCTGAAAATCGAAAAAAAAATCAGGCCGGTTTTCCTTGACATTGAGAGGACTTTCGAAATTTTTTAAGCATCCAAAAAGAATCCGAATCACGACCACTGGGGAAATATTATGATATCAAATTTGACGCCCTATGAATTTTCCTTGAAGTAGTCAAAAGTGGCTGGAATTTTTTTTATCGCGCATCCTAAGCCATAGTTCCCTTCCGCTCATCGAGATTGGTCGGATACATAAACTAGCCGAACACATGGAGCATTTAAAAACACTTAAATTATGAAACCACTAATTACAATTTTGAAAAAAAAATACAGGTTTCTTAACATTAACGGCTCAGGATTCACCGATTAATTTCATCTGTTTATTTTCCAATCGTTTCAAATTCAGCTGGTATCTTCACACTTATAATGTTTTATCTCAATTATCTTCAAAATAAAAACAGAATTTGTGACTTATCATCTATGAAAATTTTTTGTAAATGTTTTTAAAATTGTCTTAATGATTTATTTGGATAAGAAAATAATATGGTAGGAAGACACAAATCAAGTTCAGTTCGACCCTTACGGCTCTAAAAAGATATGTTTAAAAAGATACTCGTGCTTTTCTAAGGTTGAGGTAAATCAGCCCAAAAAATAATCAAAACAATAATGTTGTTCCTAATTTGGCGCGCAACAGCGTCTAGTCATAATGAGCTGAACAACGAGCTTCTTGATCATCTCCTTCATTAAAATAGTCCTTCCTAATCTTAAAAAACAGTGATAAGGCTCCGTTTGTTTTTTTTTAAATACTGCTCGCAACACCGATAAGTTTACAGCCACCTGGGAAAGACCCAAATATCAGTTGGTTTACTGAATTATTTGCTTGTTTTTGTCATGGTCATACAGGAAGGCTAACTTCAACTTCGCCGTAGCCCTTTACTAACAGCCTATTTCCAATATGAAACGTTAATTCAGTCTCTTAACGAATTGTTTGCGGCAAAAAACGCATTTCATTGAAAAAAATTTCGCTCTGTACTCCAAATGACCAAAAACTAAAATAATCAGATAATCTTTTCCGATCATTCCTTTTTTGTTTTTTTTTCGAATTTTTTTCTTAGTTTGAAGCATGAACAAGGCAGTTTTAACATAAAACACCACTCGGACTCAAAAGATGCTCTTTTCAGGTATATAGACCAAGATGCGAAAACACCTGAATTTATAGTTCCTCCAAAACTTCGCTGGTCAGAGCAAACAATGTCAACAAAAGACAAATTTTTCCTTAAGAAACTGCCCGGCATTAAGCTAACGCAGATCCAAAACAAAAAAAGCCGATCATGTGCAAATAGCACAGAATGTTCCGAGCAAATCGTAGAAAAAACTTCATTCAAAAATATATATATATATATTTTTCAAACTTGTGTCTTAATTTGTGCGCGTGTAATGAGAAAATTGTACGAACAGTTAAAGAGAAAAGTTAATGAAAAAGACAGAATCGACAGCGGTTCTATTCAAAAATAGAAAAACCTACAGATAAAGCTTTAAAAAAATTAATTCAAAAAATTGTTCCAAAAATTTTCTTATTTTCTATGTGAAAAAAATCATTGCTAAAAAATACGAAATTAAACTTCCAAATTAGTTTTTCCTTCGTAAGCTAAAATTTTGACACCTTCTAAAACAAAATTTTTTAGTCTGATTTTGAACAAGTCACGCGAGTGAGGAGGTTTTACACTCGCTCAAAAGTAGACAACAACAATTAGACTAAAATTAAAACAACTCAAAAACAACGCAACTAATTACCTTTTTGCTGTCGTTTGACTCAGGGCGTAAAATTTTTTTAATGATATATCACTCGACCCATTCATTATTTGGGTTAGCAGACTTTGTGTGGAAAACAAAAAAAAACTAAAACACCCGAATACCAAGCTCTTCAACACTTTCAATAGTAGGAACAAAGATAACTTTTGAGAGTTGTTATGATATTGAATGTCATCTGGATTTGTTCTATACTGTCTTATCAGTGAAATACTTGGCTACTTTGCAGTCGAATGTCAATTTTTTAGAGAAACTTAATAAAAAACAAATTCAAAGCAAAACAAAGGTAGCCGCTCATTGTGAAATATCACACGCATTTTTTTTGCAAATTTTGTTTTATTCGTTGATGTTTTTTAAAAAGATTTTAAATCTGTGTCCATTCAGTCCGTCATGAATAAAAATTTACATTCAGCATAGTAATTAGCTTTGCTCATACGTCAAAAAATAAGCTCATCCTACAACATACTTCTTCCATTGGTGAATGACAAGGAGATGAGTATAACGCAGACAGTGAAGTTAATAGGCAGTTATGAGAAACAGTAGGCCAAAAAAAAACAAAAATAAGGCACCCAATTTGAATAAACTGTTTGGCCGAATATTGAATCGCTATTTATTACAGCCGTTTGTCTATTTTTTTTTTTCTGTTTCTTGACAAGCAAATTTGTGAAAAGATTTTCGCTTGCCGCATAATTCGTTCAATCACCCGCCAACATGCCTTCATTTTGTTTGTTTTGCTCATTTGTAATTTCACTGTTTCGTTCAGACCAGTGTAATTTTTATTCACTATCGGCAAAATCATAATTTAATATGTTTGGAACTAGATTAGCCACTTGCTCTACAAGTAGCCTAAAATGCTCAGCCAAAATTGGCAATGAATGGAAAAAATGAAAATATTCCGTCACTTTCTGGGAAAAGATTGAAATTGAACTCCAACTTAATAAATTTGATAAAATATGGTAAAAACCATAAAAAATGTCAAAAGGTGAACAATAGAAAACCAAATCAGTGAAATCGTTTGGTGCCGTGTGTGAAGGTCCTGCAAACCAGAAAAAAACTGTTCAACCAGGTTCCAAAATGTAGGTGGATTCCACTGACAAAAATCTGTCGATTGCGCGCACAATTACTTGAAACTTAATTTTTGTCTCCAAATTAATGCAAACTTAAGAAGATAACACAAAATTTTATTGAAAAATGCGAATATGTAGGTGGATTCCGCGAATCCTAAGACCATTCCGCAAATGTAAGGGGATTCCGCAAAAATATAATCTATAATGAGATGAATACATATTTGTTTTTGAATTCCGCAAACTGTTCTGAATAGCCGGTTAGCGGATTCCGCGGCAAATCTGTTTACAGCCTCTGGCGGAATCCGCTTACAATTTATTCATGACATGAATTGTCTCACATGAATTAAAGAAAAATGCTGTAAAATCTTTTAATAATAGCATGATTTGTTCCGAACTAATGAGTAATAAATTTGACTTCAACAAAGTGACCTTTAAGATATGTTCAACAAATTGTCTTAAATATTTGGCGACCACAGATCAAAGAGCATTCGAAGTCAAAGCTCTCTCAGAAGAATATAGGCTCTTTGGTTGACATCATCAGCTGAGCCAACAACAGCTAAGACTACAACAGCTGAGCCCACAACAGTTGTACCAACAACACCGGAGCCAACACAACAGCTGAGTCAACAACACCTGAGCCAACAACAGCTGAGTCAACAACAGCTGAGCCAACAACGGCTGCGCCAACCACTGCAGTACTAACAACCGCTGAGTCGACAAAGGCTGCATCAACAACAGGTCCTGACCAAGGGTCCTACATCACAACTCAGGCTAAATCCATTTCGAAAACAATTTTTTTACTTCAAAAACATTTTTGTGCTTAAACTTAAAAATTCATGATCTTGCTACAAAAATTTCAACCCCATAGTCGATTGTGAAAGCTTTATTCAAGTTCGTGCTATAGCAAAACCCACATTGTGCTAAAATTTACAACAATTGCGCTAAACTTTTGTGCTGTTTTTTTTTAAAGAAATCCACAACCTCCAATGTGAAATATTAGAATTGGTCAATTTAATTTTAATCCTCGGCGTATTAAGGTAGTACCTAAAGACACACAAAAAAAACAAGGTTCCCACTTATAAAAAAAATACTGATAGCCAAAACCCGATAGCCAAAATCTTCTAGCCCAAAACTAGCTGCTGCGAATTTTCAAAAGCCCATTTTTTCTGAAACGTTTTCTTTAAACCCATAACTACAAATAGTTTACTAGCCACATCTACAAAACTTTCTACAAAAATTTTGAAAGTCTCAAAATTTTTTACTCAATTGAACTCTTAAAAAAAACCGTAAAAAAAAGAAAGTTTCACCGCTTAGTCCTTAACCATAATTAAAAAAGCTCATAACAGCGTGAGCTGTAGCTCACTTTGTTTAATTAACCACCGGGTTAACCCTCTGGCTGGTTGACTTTAACAAAAAATTAAACGTAACTTATAGTAAAAATCTTGAGAAAGCTCAAAAAAGCTTCATTACCGAAACTACTTTGCGATCGCTGCCATCCGAGCTCGTTAACTTTTAATACATCTTTTCTACTCTTTGTACTACTTTCTTGAGTGGCTCCAACGAAGCCAACCTTACAACAGCTACTCAATCAATGGAGACGCCGCTACAGTACTTTCGAGGAGCTTGAGGAAGAAGTAGTGATGCAAATAGCCAACTCAAGCGAAATCGAGTATGTTAAACTCAGTTTTGAGGAGATAACCACTTGTTTTGACCTGCTTGATACGCTCGCAGACGACTTAGCCGCGTTTTCTACTCAGGAAGCCTCAACACTGCTTCAACGCTACGAAAACGAAAGTGCGACCTACTAATCAATGTTAGAAAATACGAAAAGGTCTTAACAAACGATGGTTCAGTTTCCACAAGGTCAAATAGCCCACTTAGAGTGCAAGGCACATCTGCAACAGCCAGTGGACCAAAAAGAAGCTCAAATACTACTGAAAGCTTGGCCAACAACTTCATCAGTACTACGGCTGCCGACTTCTCAACTTACACATCCACCTACGGCTTGAGTACATTTGACTTAGACGCTCCCCAACGCTACAGTTTCCCACCTCTACCGGGAACCAACAGAGCTATCGATCAGACAATCAACGGTGTCATCACTACTTCTACAAGTGATTTCAGATCAGTCTCATCGTCTGCAAACCCATGTACTTTCAACTTTCGAGCTCCTCTACGATACAACTTCTCGCCTCCACCAGTTTTCAATGAAATTCACATTTGGAACGACAACTCAAGACACGAAGCCCAGATGTCAACTGGCAATAACCGATATGGTCTGCTAACAACTTCAATTGAAAAGAGTCCTGCTACTACATCTGAGCAGTTCGTTACCAACCACTTCAACGACCATCATAGGACTATCCTACAATCACAGGAACAACAATGCAACAGCCTTTTCGATAATGAACAAAGATAAGTCACCAACCACACTACCAGTCATCCGACCACTGCCATCAACTACAGTTTGAAAGGATTCAAATTACCAGATATAAAACTAAAAAAGTTTGACGGCAACCCACTGGAGTGGAACAACTGGTTCGAACTCTTCCAGACTGCGATTGGCAACAACCCACGCCTAAGCCCGGTTGAAAAAATAACTTACTTGCAGTCATTATGCACTGATAATGCTAAATCTGTAATAGAGAGCTACGGAACCAATTCTTCTCAGTATGAACAGGCAATACTTGAATTAGTGCGTAGATACGGTAACCCAAAATATGTGGTGTCAGCGTTCATCAGGGAACTTGAAAAGTTTGACAAATTGATACTAAGCGAATCACAGGGCTTTATAAGATACGCTGCTTTCCTACAGAAACTAATCCACAACTTCGAACTCAACGGCTACACCGTTGATCTAAATTCTAGTAACCTGACCCGACTTGCTCGATCAAAACTCCCACTAAGTCTACTAATGAAGTGGGAAGAACACTGCGTGCTGCACGATCTCGATTATGCTACACTCAAAGACTTGACGCAGTACCTCAATAACTACTCGCGAGCATGCGAGAACCTGGACATAGAGCCGTCGACTCCAAACCAAGCGGGACGAAATCGCCAACCTATGAAGCAACAACAACCCGACAGCCGACCCAACCAATTTACTTCTATGTCCAGGCAAAACTACGACAAATCTTCAGGCGTATCAGCAAGACCAACAACTTTAACATGTCCAATAGATAACCAATTTCACTACTTTTGAAAATGTGCGGACTTTTTGAAACTTCCCGTAGATCAACGGGCAGAGCTGGTGAAGCAACATAAGCTGTGCTTCAACTGCTTAGGCCAACACAGAATTAGTGAATGCACATCGTCTAAGCGATGTTTCATCAACAACTGCGGAGGGAAACACCATTCAACTCTACACATCGACAAAAAACCGTTTCAAACGCACAACCAAAAATCAAATAACATGCAGCTTGGCACTACAGTAACCAAGCCCTCGGAACAAGCTGAGGATCCAATCCAAAATATGCACAACATCAGAAATCAGTTACAATTTATGCCGGTAACACTGTTTAACAATGGCATCAAACTAGATTGCTACGCCATACTCGACAACTGCAGCAGCTGCTCATATATCCTCAACAAAACAGCTGAAACACTTCAGTGCAAACCAAGCCAACAACTACAGCTTAGCGTCCGAGGTGCTTTCAGTAAGGACAAAGTGTCTTCCTCGCTGGTCCGGCTTAGTATCGGACCACATAATGCTACAAAACCTACTTTCACCCTACAATCAGTCTATTCAGTTGAAGCTCTGAGTTTTGACGCTATCGACGCAAACAACCTTAATAAAACGTGCTCGCTCTACAATCACCTTCGACATGTCAACTTTCCTGAACTAGGCGACAACACAGTTCAAATTTTGCTTGGCGTAGATGCTCTCTGGAATATTGTGGAGCGCGATTTCAGAAAAGGTCCTACAGGCACCCCCTACGCTGTAAAAAAACCTACTATGATGGACGATCACTGGCCCACTCAACCAGAAATCTAATAGTCTCGGATCAAATTCACACTCAACTAATTTCATTGACTTAAATGATCAAGAAGACGCTAATCTCACTGAATTAGTGGAAACTTTCTGGAAAGTAGAAGGATCAGGCAACCAGGAAAATAACAAAGCTACATACTCTGATAAAAGCAAACGACAACTAAGATTTATGGAAAAAAGTATTGAGCACGATGGAGATCGCTACAAAATAAATCTACTCTGGAAAAACGAAATAAAAGTGCCAAACAATTATCCGGTAGCTAAAGCTCAATTGCTATCGCTACAAAAACGGCTCAGAAAAGACCCTGAAACCATGCAACTCTATGAGAAATCGCTTACTACCGACCTGGAAAATAACTACGTCAAGCCCGTTACTTTCCAATACCCACAACCTGAATTACTTTGGTACCTCCCACATCACCCTGTAACTAATCCAAACAAGCCCGGAAAGGTACGCAGAGTTGCCAACGCTGCCTCAACCTACAAGGGCGTCTCGCTGAACTCTTGCCTCGAAACTGGACCTGACCTCCTGAACAACATGTTTGGACTTCTACTACGATTCCGGGAAAAACCTGTGGCTGTATCGGCGGATATTGAAGGTATGTTTATGCAAATAGGTATTAAAGATGAAGATTAAAATGCGCTTCGCTTCCTTTGGCCTACTAAAAATGGTAGCAAACAATACCAATACACGCGACTTATCTTTGGTGCAAAATGCTCACCATCCATTGCCATCTTTGCGCTTCATCAAACAGCTGCCGATTACTGCGTAACCAAACCCATTATTGCTCAACTGCTTCACAAAAGCTTTTAAATGGACGACTTTGTTCACTCGTTCAACACGACACACGAGGCTAGAGACTCTACTACGCAACTAAAATCCTCCCAAAGACAGGGGGGATTCAACCTAACTAAGTTCGTATCTAACACTAATGACGCGATCTACTCCATTGATGGAGGCGAAGTTTCTACTAATGCTACAGTGCATCGTGTTCTGGGTGTCAAATAGGACACAACTGACGATACGATATTCGTGCAACCAACAACCAAGCTAAATCATACTACAACATCTACACTCCGAACAGCTCTCTCTACAGTAGCAGGGGTTTTCAAGCCCATAGGCATCCTAGCGCCGTTTGTCATAAAACTCAAAATTCTTCTGCAAAACTTGTGGAAGTCTCGTATCTCTTGGGACAAAACCGTGCCCAGTGACTTTGTTCCGATAATTGACAAATGGGTTGACCGATGCAAACAAGTACCCCCTGTTAGACTGCGCGCTTAGTTGGTCCACAGCTGTCACCTAGTGATATACAGCTTCATGTTTTCTGCGACGCGTCGCAAGACGCAATGGCTACGTGCATCTACTTCCGAACTGCTTGTAGCTCTGGCATACACGCTATTTTCTTGATTGGCGTAACAAAGGTAGCACCACTGAACCAAGAGAGCATTCCTAAACTGGAATTACAAGCCGCCCTTATGGATGCTCGGCTATGCAAGTTCGCTACTGATGAAATGCGATTAAAGCCCCACTCCACTCACTTTTGGACGGATAGCACTACTGTTTTGTCCTGGATCGCTTCACCTGGTAAACTGAAAACTTACTGCGCAAACAGAGTTGGTGAAATACTTACTTGATGCAAAGCCGAACAATGGAAACACATCC
The DNA here is from genome assembly GCF_963678635.1 of Symsagittifera roscoffensis. Classification (NCBI taxonomy): domain Eukaryota; kingdom Metazoa; phylum Xenacoelomorpha; order Acoela; family Convolutidae; genus Symsagittifera; species Symsagittifera roscoffensis. Next base: position 2,289,906 of record NC_087064.1, read on the forward strand.
CTGGTACACTCAACCCAGCAGACAGTGCTACACGAAGAATTGAACTTAAAGACGTAGCAAAGCTCTGGTTGGATGCACCACAATTTCTACTCAACAATGGGCTTATTTGGGGGACCAATGAAATAATGGAACAAAGTAATGCAACAACGGTTAGCCCCTCAACTACACCCTTAATCGATTCTTCCAGGTTTTCAGATTGGTTTCGATTAGTTCGGGTCACAGCTCGGGCTATTGTTTTTGTCGATACACTTAAGGGAAACAGTAAACGTTCTACTACCACTATGGAAGACCTAGAAAAAGCTAAGCTCCTCCTTTATCAACAGTACCAGCAAGAAACCTTTGGTGACACCTACAATCAACTACGAACCAAGCAACAAGTTGAAAACAAAGACAAACTGCAACAGCTGTCACCTTTTCTCGACAACGGTGTTATTCACAAGCGAGGACGACTACGAAACTCACCTTTACCGGACGCAACAAAGTATCCAATAATTCTTAACGCAAAGGACCTAATTGTGCGTATGATGATCGAGAGCGCTCATCGCCGCTGCATGCACCACGGCACTGAGTACATTCGCAACTACCTGCAACAAAGTTTTGTCATCATTGGGCTCCGAAAAACACTCAGACAGATAAGACATAACTGCTTTCTCTGCAGAAGATTCCAAGGCAAAGGGCTACATCCACTCATGGCCGACTTGCCGCCAACTCGTTTCGACGATCCGTCTGACGACCCATTTCCGTTCAAAAACACAGGAATTGACTATATCGGGCCATTCTACATAGCAACAAAGGATACAACTGAAAAAAGCTATATTTGCCTCTTCACAAGCCTCTCTACTCGCGCGGTTCACCTGGAATCGACAGACAACCTTACTACGAACAACTGTATAACGGCAATTAGACGTTTTATTGCTAGGAGAGGCACACCTAAGCTTTTAATCTCTGACAACGCTACTTACTTCGTCGGCGCGCGTAAAAAACTACGCTCAGAACCAATCAACTTCAACGAAACCACCCTAACTGAAACGCTACAAATCCACAATGTTGAATGGCGCCTAAATCCTCCGCCTGCCCCCCATTTTGGCGGCGTGTGGGAGTGACTCGTCTCAATGATAAAACGAGCATTCTTACTAAATCTCGGTTCTGATCGACTATCAAGAGATCTATTTGCTACTATCGTAGCCGAGACCGAGGCAATCCTCAAATCACGTCCGCTAACTCATGTCAGTAGCGACCTTGACGACGACCTTCCACTGACACCCAACCACTTCTTAATGGGTCGTCCATTCGTCTACGCTCCAGCAGCAGCCTTCTACGAAGCATCTAAAAATAAACTGTCCAACAAGTCCTGGAAGCGAGCAAAAGATAGACTTGACAGCTTCTGGAGGCGTCTACTTAAAGAGTACGCTCCGACTCTCATCAGAAGGACTAAATGGACGCAACCCGAGGAACCACTCAACTCCTTCCCCTTCGGTTCCAAATAAGATCTCCCTCCCCCGAGGATATTCATGACATGATTTGTCTCACATGAATTAAAGAAAAATGCGGTAAAATCTTTTAATAATAGCATGATTTGTTCCGAACTAATGAGTAATAAATTTGACTTCAACAAAGTGACCTTTAAGATATGTTCAACAAATTGTCTTAAATACAATTCACACAATTTACAGTTTGCCCTCGTAATGATTATGCTTGAACTCCCACTAGTGTTCTTGGACAACAACCAAAAGTTGATCGAAGATTTTACCGTGTTGACTAGAAATTTAATAAAAAAGTAAAACATCCAGCCAAAAACTGAGAAAGTTGAAAAACTGAAACAGTGACAGGGGTTCTAGCATTTCTAGCGCAGTGGTAAAAATTCTTGCCTAGTAATCTTATAACTGCGAGCTCGAAATTGCACGTGAGCCGTCATGTCTACCTCTGTAATTCAGCTATAGCTCAGATAAGCCTCGATAATTTATACTTAATGCCACATTGCAGGCAATATCGATTACCTTTGGAAATTAAATAGGGCACAACTATACCATTTTATGTTTATTAATTTTTGGAAATCAACGAGGAACTAAAATTCTACATCGGCATGAGCATTTTTAGGTTAGTTAACTTCGTTCAGATACGTTGACCGAAAAGGATATTAATTGCCAACAATTTGGCATTAACTATAATTTCGGGCTGATTTCTTTTGTTGCTCACCTTAAGGTCCCATAGACTTGCCTTTTGGATGATCTCTTTAGTTGTTTATTTTACTTTTGGACTGATCTCTTTAATTGCTTGCCTTATGGTCTCCTGGACCGGCCTTTGGGATGATCTCTTTAGTTGTTTACTTTACTTTTGTACTGATCTGTTAAGATGCTTACCTTAAAGTCCCCTGGACCGGCCTTTGGGAAAACACTTTTAGTGGTTTACTTTACATCCGGGCTGATCTCTTTAATTGCTTAGCTTATGGTTCACTGGACCAGCATTCGGGATGATCTCTTTAGTTGCTTACCTTACTGTCCCCTCGACCGGCCTTTGGGATGATTTTTTGGTTGCATTTTACTTTCGGGCTGAAATATCTACTTGCTTACCTTACTGTCCCCTGGACGGGATGGCCTTTGGGATAATCTCATTACTAGCTTAATTTACTTTCGAGCTGATCTCTTTAGTTGCTTCATTAAAGTTCCCTGGATGGGCTTTTTGGGATGATCTCCTAAGTTGCTTACCTTGAGGTTCCCTGGACCGGCCCCGGCTTTCGGAATGACCTCTTCAGTTGCTTTTTTTTACTTTTGGGCTGATCTCTTTAGTTGCTTACCATAAGTTCCCCCCCGGACCTGCCTTTGGGATGAGGAGATATTCGTTCCTCAGAATTCCTTACCTTAAGATCTCCTGGACCTGCCTTTGGGCCGCGGAGTTCTTCGTTCCTCAGACTTCCTTACCTTAAGATCTCCTGGACCTGCCTATGGGATGAGGATGTCTTCGTTCCTCAGACTTGCTTACCTTAAGGTCTGCTGGACCTGCCTTTGGGCCGCGGAGTTCTTCGTTCCTCAGACTTCCTTACCTTAAGATCTCCTGGAACTGCCTTTGGGATGAGGAGATATTCGTTCCTCAGAATTCCTTACCTTAAGATCTCCTGGACCTGCCTTTGGGCCGCGGAGTTCTTCGTTCCTCAGACTTCCTTACCTTAAGATCTCCTGGACCTGCCTTTGGGATGAGGAGATATTCGTTCCTCAGAATTCCTTACCTTAAGATCTCCTGTACCTGCCTTTGGGCCGCGGAGTTCTTCGTTCCTCAGACTTCCTTACCTTAAGATCTCCTGGAACTGCCTTTGGGATGAGGAGATATTCGTTCCTCAGAATTCCTTACCTTAAGATCTCCTGGACCTGCCTTTGGGCCGCGGAGTTCTTCGTTCCTCAGACTTCCTTACCTTAAGATCTCCTGGACCTGCCTTTGGGATGAGGAGGTCTTCGTTCCTCAGACTTGCTTACCTTAAGGTCTGCTGGACCTGCCTATGGGATGAGGATGTCTTCATTCCTCAGACTTGCTTACCTTAAGGTCTCCTGGACCTGCCTTTGGGATGAGGAGGTCTTCGCACTGCAGACTTGCTTACCTTAAGGTCTCCTGGACCTGCCTATGGGATGAGGAGGTCTTCGTTCCTCAGACTTGCTTACTTTAAGGTCTCCTGGACCTGCCTATGGGATGAGGATGTCTTCGTTCCTCAGACTTGCTTACCTTAAGGTCTCCTGGACCTGCCTATGGGATGAGGATGTCTTCGTTCCTCAGACTTGCTTAGCTTAAGGTCTCCTGGACCTGCCTATGGGATGAGGATGTCTTCGTTCCTCAGACTTGCTTACCTTAAGGTCTCCTGGACCTGCCTATGGGATGAGCATGTCTTCGTTCCTCAGACTTGCTTACCTTAAGGTCTACTGGACCTGCCTATGGGATGAGGATGTCTTCGTTCCTCAGACTTGCTTACCTTAAGGTCTCCTTGACCTGCCTTTGGGATGAGGAGGTCTTCGTTCCTCAGTGACTGACAGTGTTCCAGGAAGCTGCACGGTTCGGTGAGGGACTCCACACACGTGTCCAGTGCAGAAAATACAGTGTCTGCATGTGCGCTGAAATCGTCACTGTCTGCCAGTTTGTCCTGGTTTGTGACGTCATTGGGGGATAGTGTCTGCAGATGTCGGGACAGGTACTGCCTTGATGAAGGGCATTTGGCAAAAAATCTGAAACAATCATTGCAATCAGTAAACTTATTTCTTGGCTCTTCTACATTAACCCACTCCCATGCGAATTAAATATTAATTTTACGATGCTATCATTGATTTTCCATAATAGAGGGGTGTAAGGACTAGTCAATTGATTTTGAGTCGACTCAAATTAAAAAGAATCTATTGATTTTTTTAACCATTTTTAGCATTAAAACCGTGCTGGTTAAGGTAAATTTATAATTCAGTGAAAACAGCCTTCTAGATGAAATTTTTACGATATTCCACTATTGATGTTTTTCATAGATTTTAAGCGTTGGACCATTCTGAATGTAACCGAGTTTTTTAGTTTTCCACGCAAAATCAGGTACCACAAATAGTGATCGGAATGAGTCGAGTGATATATCATATTAAAGCCCTTTAATTTTCGATTCGAATGACAATAGTAATGTCGAAACGCTACCCCAAGGTCGAGAAAAACCTGTTTGAAGTATTCAAATTATATTTCACGCAAGCGAGTGAAATATAATTTCGAGCGAATGTAATTTCGATTGTTTGTTACAGAAAAATTGATATTTTAGGCTAAGAAAAGTTGGTTTTATTTAACAAAAACAAGTTTTTGAATAATCATTCAGCGCTTCTTTGGCAACACTTTTTTTCTTAGAAAAAATTTAAAAATCATGGTGCAAACAATTAGAAACATTTATTCATTTTTGAGACAAGTATTGTCGTTTATGTCTAATTACTAACTTTCTATTTTCATTAAGTAATTCTCTCTTGACCACGCAAGAAAAACGGCACCAACTTGAAGAAAAGAAAAATTGCATATTTTTGTACTTTTTTATTAATATGAATGGAGCATTCTGCCCCCGGTTTTATCTGAAACTTTAAACTACAAAAAGAATCGGTAACAATCCTAATTTTGGTAGAAGTAAACTTGATAATTTTGTCTGGTTTCACTGTTTTTTTAATATGATTTAGTTGCTCCAAGCTGTCTACTTAACGTATTTGCGTTTAATTTGAATTTGCTCAATTGCACGGTAGAAAGAAAGGAAACTTACGAAAAATTATAAAAACTAAAATTTGAAACTGTTTGCTTTCTTTTCGGGTCGTTTTTGCATAAAAATTGAAGTTTTGTGAAGTGCTGTATTGCATATTGATTGAAAACGTGTGTTGAACAACTTAATAGAAAATTTCTTTCGAATTTAGCAATTTTTTTTTCTCTTATAAGGAAAATAGCAAGTTCCGGTTATGAATTCAAAGTGAAAGGGAATTCAACAAAAAGATAGTTTTTCTTGTTAGACTTTTTGCAATGAAAAGTTTCAGAGAATTCATTAAGCCGTTAGCAACCCTGTTTGTTCATATTCCGGATGGAATCTTACTTTTCTTAGATTATTGATTTTTAGCAGCTGAGTTAGTTTTGCCTTTTCATTGTTTTCTTTAAAATTAGTCAATATAAACAAAGAAGAGCAAAAAGGTCGCAATTGTGGTATATTTACTCTCATAAGTTCATATTGAGTATTTTTTGAAACAAAAAAATGACGAGCAAACTCAGCTATAAAACCAATCTTGAAAAAATATAGCCAACGGACAGTTGGAAAAGAGTCAATGAACGCAAAGAACACAGAAAAAAAATAACATGAGTTTTTTGAAGAAAAAAAAACGTTCTAGTTTCAAAATACACAAAAAGATAGCGTTAAACTTATTCGAATTTCAGGAACAATTTGTTATTTGCATGTTTTTGATAAAACTATTCTAATTTGTACAAAAAACAAGATCAATAGGTAAAATTTTATTCCAGCTGGGAGGTCTGATAATTAAATTCCATCTTCAAAATTAGCACTTTTTTTTACTTTTTATTGATGTTGAGTTGGCGTTCTTTTTACCAAAAGAAAAGATGCAAACTTATATAGAAATCAAAAATCAAGCCAAAAAAAGAGTAAATTTGAGCCTGAACAAACTTCAACACTTTGGCTGAAAAACTTTAAGTTACTTTACTTTTTCATTGTTTTTAGACTTGCGCAAAAAATAATGGAGAGCAAAAACATCGCATATTGATAAATACGCTCTCCTAGGTTTATTTTGTGTAATTAAAAAAAACAATGAACAGACAAATTAACTCAACCATAAAATAATTCGAAAAAAAAAATAATAATCCGGAGGAACAATTTGCCACAGTTTACTAGCACTATCGAATAATTTATGGCAAACTTCAGATATTCTCTTTGACATTGTTTCAGATCAGACGTAATTTAGGTAAAATTAAAATGACAAAATCCTAATATGTTAAAATTCTATCCTTCAATTGGCACAAAAATCAAAAATTCTTGTTAAAAATAGTTTTTGTAACATTTTACGGCATTTTTTATGATACTTTTACAACACTTTTTTGGAAACTTATTGTTACACATGGCATAATTTTTGAGATATTTTATGAAGCAACAAATGAATTAAAAATTTCGGAAGAGCAAATTGTCATTTTTTTTTGGCTGAAAACTTTTTTTTTGCAAAATACTATTCGGAAAACCTGTCTGCTTAGTGGCTTCTAATGTTATATAAGCGTTTTAATAAATCAAATAAGTTTTCAAAAAAAAATCGAAAAAATTTTAGCAAATAAAGCTTATCAATTTAATTTTCCGACGATTTCCTTTTGTTCAGTGCTTTATTAACTATTTCAAAATTAAGTCACCTTGAAAATCTTTGGCGTATATAGTAACAGAAATCTTAAACTAATTTTGTCTGATTTTTTAAAACTACGCGCGTCATAATTTTTCACCAATTTCCTTTAGAAAAACCGATCCGATTAATTAAACCGCTTTTATAACTTAGCAAGACAAGCGAATAAAGCTTATCAGTCTAATTTTCCAACAATTTTTTTGTTCAGTGCTTTATCAACTATTTCAAAAATAGGTCATATTGAAAAACTTTTTAGTATATATCAACGACAATTTTCAACTAATTTTGTCTGATTTTTTAAAACCACGCGCGTCATACTTTTTGCCAATTTAGTTTGAGTCTTGTCAAGTTCGTTTTTCGCTGAAAAATTGAAACGACGGATAATTGCTTGGTGTCAGCTGTCGCACACTAATGAAATGAAGCTCATTTTCCTTCATCAACCGATATCATTTTCTTTTTAATTTTGGAAGTGATGTTTTTTTCTGAGTTAGATCCAATGCCGCAAACTTTTGGTACATTTTTTGAGATAAAACTTAAAATTGATTTTAAGTGCTTTAGATGAAGTTTTGTCAATCACTACTTAAAAGTTAGATAACAGTTAAATGAAAATTTTTGTTTTAATGTGACCGTTTACTAAACAAACATTTTCCATTGCAAAATTGCAAAATTTACATCTTTGAAAATTTAATCGAGTTGTCACGCCTGATTGAAATTTGCTCAATAAACAAGACGCCAGCCGTCAAATGAATTATTTTTTCTTGTACTTTATTGGTAAACCAGTGTCAACATAAGTTCGTTCCAATTTTTCCTTTGAAAGACTATATAGAAGAGAATAAGTTGAAAGCAGCAAGCAAAGTAGGTAATTTATTTGGATTTGGGTGGCACTAAAGAGAGGAAAACGTATGCCTTGGGTGGCTTTTTGATTGAGACCATTTAAAAATATATATTTTAGCTCATTTAGGGTTTCGATAATCATTTAGGGATTCGGGCTGGAGGGTTGCTTCAATATCAGACTGCTTGGGCAATTTGAACCGAGTCTTGCTGAACTTCTCGTTTTATACTTTGATGCTGATAGTGTACGCAACTTATTTACGCATGACGAATTATCCCACACTACAAAATTGTTCCAAATTTGATTGAAGCAAGCTAATTGGTCGTATTAATTTCAAACACGATTCACCTTACAATACTTGATTTTATTAGTTTGTAGTTCATAGTTTGTCGATATTTTATTAGCCAAAAACTATTTGAGACCAGTTAATGGGGAGTCGCAGCATTCAGGCTTTGTCCCGATACGAGCAGTCTTGTTGTTAGAAAGTTGGTCTCTTAAAATACCACGCGTCGCTCAACAGTTGCTGAATAAATGCAGAGCAAAATAGAGAGCAACTGTTGAGCGACACCAGGTCTTTTAAGAGACAAACTTTCTATCAGACCGAATTTTCGTCGTTTAGTTCCGAAAAGGAACTGAGCGACGAAAAATAACGTTCAATGAGTCATTTGAAACGTTAATTTACTCAAGCGCGGCACTGGCACTCAAAGACCGCTTGCTACGCTTGGCTTCGCTGCGCTTACATTTGGCACAAAATGCATACTGCACATGTAAAAGTGATTGTCGCAGTTTCATTTCAAAGTACTTGAGACTCAAAAAAGAAAAAAAAATTCCTAGAGAAAGAGCAAAATAATTGTCTTAAATCAGACTCAACGGCGTTACTGCATCTTTCAATCATCTATGTCTATCAAGTCTGGAAAATAACAGTTGCAATCAGGGGCAGATCTGGGATTTCTTCGAGGGGGTGGCGGATTTTCAAAAAAATTCGAAATTTTTTTTTTTAAACGTGAGTCAACTGAAATAGCTTCGGTGTCAATTCTGGAATTGAAAATCAGTTTATTATTTGTGCCAGGCAAGGCCCAGCATACCAGATATTAAGCTGACAAGAACAGATGAAAGATTTAATTCAGAAGAATCAAAATATACAAACAAGGATTATAATTTATTAAGTCACTCAAATAGATCAAATGTAATTTACGACATGTCGAGTTTTAAGTGGTAGAAGCGAGTTTTGCTTTTGGTGGTATCCGATATTTTGCTGTGGGTGTTTGTAGTTGCAGGTCAAGCTTCAATAAGTCTGGATATTCCCTGTGATGTGGGCTACTGCTATATTCCTTCCATGATGAACGTTTTGGTTGGCCAGTTTCCTCACAAGTGTTGCTCTTTCTTCTTGATTTGAGCAACCGTTCGAGAAGGTTTTGTGTATCTCTGTGTATTCCTCCCAGTGCTCCGAGTTGGACTGTACGGACAGACGTCTGGTGGCCGTATATGTTGAAGGCACATTTCAGCGCCTCATATTTTGTCGCCATTGCCATTTCGTGTTGCACATGGGTTTTGTCAAGTTCTGCTGAAACTTTGATGTCAAGGATTCGGGTGGTCTTTTCTTCCTCGTTTTGGACAATCAAGTCGGGTTGTAGATTGCCAAAACGCTGTTCCTTGAGTATGGTGTAGTTTGGGGGTAAGCTTGTTTAAATTAAGTCTCTGGCGTCGTCATGCCTTCTGATCACACTTGTCCGGCTGGTTGGGCAATTATTGATGACGTGGTTGAGAGTTTCCTTGTTCAGCTGGCAGCGGCGGCAGGTCGTGTTCCTGTTCGAACACCAAGATATTGCTCCTCTTAAGGGCGTGAGGATCAGCCTCGCACGGTGGATGAACCACCAGTCACAGAACTTTGTGTGGAAACTGTATATTGCTTTTGTAGAGACTGGTGATGAACTCAAGCTCTTCCAGAAACGGCCTTGATCGCGCGCTTCAAGTAGCAAGGCCAGACTCCTTTTAGTGAGAACGGAGTTCAGCATTGGCCATGGGTTCCGATAGCTCATCCCGTCTAGTTGCAGGCTCATTGTGTCGTCATGCAGCTCCAGCTTGATGTTGATCTTGAGGTACTTGCGTACTCGATCTAAGGCCATTGAAGCTTCCTTTGCAATCTCCGATAGTCCCGCTCTCTTCTTCTGGTTGATTGCATGTATCACCTGATTGGTAGTTGAGTCCCGAAGAAGCAAACGTCTGGTCAGTGTCCCAAGGGCATCTTTGATGTTGTAGGCATTGACAAAGGACTTGATTGTCATTTTTGCTTTTGTCAGGACTAAGTCAGGTATGCCAGGGCCGCCGTACATCCGGTTCAGGTTGACATATGCTGTCGTTGCTTTCTCGGGCAGGCACAGAATGCGTTTCGTCATCTTTCTTATGATTCGATTCATCCGTTGAAGTTGGCTCTGTGTTGTGTATGAGTTCTCTCGTAGGTGGTACAACATCGGGATAATTTTTTGTCCTCAGGGCGTGTAGCTTCTGCATTGGAGAGAAATGTGAGTCTTCTACAAGCTCTGCTAAGTTCCATGCTCTCTAGAAGCAGGCCTCTAGTCCGCCCATCATTCCCGGAAAGGTTGGTGTTCCTAGGTATTTGTGAGCACGTTCCTCGGTGACCACCGGAACTGGCACAACTCCGATGCTGAGGGTTGAAGGGATATTTGCTGCTCCGCACTTGTCTGGGTTAAAGGTGAAGCCCAGTGATTGTGCTCTGCTGACTATGCTCTGGAGAATCTGAGGCGCCTCTGAGGGGTCATCCAACACCACCACAAGGTCGTCCATGTAGCCCAGGCAGAAAGAAGTTGTCGTCTCGCCGCTTCTCACAACTGGGTCCAGGACCAAATTGAAGAGTATAGAACTAAGTGGGCATCCTTGGCGGACACCTCTAGGGACCTTTACTGGACCACAGAGTGGTTTGCCAGTCAAATCAGTGGGTTGTGTACTGCAGTTGGTGTAGACCAACATGATGACTCCTACGATGCAATCGGGATATTGGCTTTGTCGGAGGGCTTCAAAGATGACAGAATGCTCCACACCGTTGAAGGCGTCACTGAGGTCGAGGTACAGGACTCCCTTCTTAGCGCGTAGCGATTCCGCTACAATCAAAGTGTTCTCTGCTATGCCTCTCCTGGAGAAAGCAGCTCGTTGTCCGTGGGAGACACCCTCATTCTTTTCCAGCCATGACGACATCCGTTTGCTGAGCATCGAGGTGAGCAGCTTGTAGGTCACGTTAGACAAGGCAATGGGACGGAAGTTCTTCAAAACCATATCCATTCCCTCTTGGAACTCCTTGGGCTTCTTGAACAGGAGCAGGCTTTTATAGTTCCGCCAGGAGTCAGGTGTAGTGCCGGAGGCTGCTAGCTGATGGAGTCCGGAGGTAAAAGCTGGTACAAATCCCCTCAGTTGAGCCAAGTCTCTGTATGTCCATCCATCGGGGCCAGGAGCGGATGATGCATGATCCAGAGCATCGTTGACTTCTTTTTCGGAGAATGGTCTGGAGAGGGCGTCCTTGTCCTTCCAGCATCTTTTCCAGATGTCCGGTTGACTATTGGGTACTGGTTTGGACCCCACCTGGAAACTCATCTGGGTCTCTAGCTCGTCCGGGTTGACTTTGCAGAAAATTGTTTGCTGGCCTTCGATGTATTCCATTGCTCTCTTCATGTTTTGAGAGTACAACTTCTGCAGTTCGGCAGGCGTCAACGGGTTTTGTGGTGAGGGCGCCTTCTTCTATTTCTTGGGCTTTGCTGGAATGAGGGACGTCAACCACTGGTCAGCGTTGAAAATTCTGTTCATTTCATCTGGGCAGTCGTAGTTGTGGCTTGCGCTTGGCATGTCTACAGGATCAGTAGTCTCGATGGGTGGGCTAAATGTGGTAGCTCCGCTCTGAACAGCTTCATCTCGTGTTGTTGGTGTCGGGTACCAGTTGAGGTCGTCCTGGTCGTTTTCTACATTTGGATGGCGCTCGTCTGCGGTCTGTAGGTCAGGAGTCCTTTTTAGTCGTCCAATTGGGCTGGTTACCTCAGTCCCTGTATCATCGCTGGGTAGTAGCTGGGGTTCTTGTTCCGGATCGTTTGAAGGAGCATCTTTACATTGGCGGATGTGACTGCTCAAGGCTTTCTGTGTTGCAAAGGCCCGGTTACAGTTGCTACAGGGGTAGGTCTGGATCTCAAACTGAGGGTCCTTGAAATGCGTTGCTTGGTGTGTTGTTGCTTTTCTCCGGTCCGGAAAGGTATCTTTACAGAGTTTGCATTCAAAGAGAACACTATCAAGCTCGATGGAGTGCCTCTTCCTTGCGTGACGGATGATGTCCCACTTGAATGAAGCTTCTTTGATGGTTGCCTCACAGTCGCTGCACCTCAGAGGCCAAGTTGTAGGGAAAGGGACTGTTCCAGTTGTACCACTTAATTTGAGCATTATGCTGTCTTCTACTTTGCTCCTCACTCTGCAGCAGTTGTCCTGTGTGGATTCCTCTTCTTGGTCAGGCTGATGGTCAGGCTCGGGGTCTTCGTTCTTCGTTCTTCGCTCACTATGTGAGCAGTGTTGCTCGTCTCTTGCTGTCTTATGCTGTCTTCTACTTTGCTCCTCACTCTGCAGCAGTTCTCTTGTGTGGTCTCCTTTTCTTGGTGAGGCTGATAGTCAGGCTCGGGGTCTTCGGTCTTCGGTCTTCGCTCACTATGTGAGCGGGGCTGCTCGCCTCTTGGTAGGTCCATCAATAATGACAGAGTATAGGTTGTTCGAGTCAGACCCGGTTCCAACGTATCTCTGCCTCCTAGAATGCTAGCACCGCTTTCGCAATGTGTCGCTTAGACTAGGGTATTATTGGGACCAACCAACTTCTAGATCTGCGGCCGTGACACCCTCTCCTGCCCGAGAGCCGGCACCAACACAGATATCTTGTCTTCTTGGAGGGACAAAAGCCAATCAGGACTGCGACCAATCCAAGCCAGAACCCAGGTCGGGCTGCGCCCCTGAAAAGGTTTGCGAATGCCGGTTTGGGACTTGGTTTAAATAGCACCTTTATTTAGGCTTTATTGGTCGACTGATGACTCTTGAAAAAGAGTGCGTTCCTGGGACAATTGTGTGCACAGTGAAGTGAAGGCAGTGGAGAGAAGGCTCTTCGTCTTGGGTGGCATCAGTTGTGTCAGCATGATCTTAGCCAAGAGGCCGAGAAGCGATTTTGACAACCTTTTGACGACCTTTTTTTTAGGTCGACCAGATTAATTTTCCGAGCTCTCCTAAAACACTATAAAGACGCTCGCTATTCTGGCCAAATTTTCTGCTCCGCACGCATGTTTTAAAAAAAAAAAAAAACAGATCAAAAAAGCCGTTTTTGTGCACTTTTTGGAAAGTTTTGACAAAAAAATTGCGTTTTTTGGCGCGCGCTCCCCCTCAAAGTTAGAAGTTATTGGCGCCAAATTCACATAAATCATTTTCATTGGAGTAGAATTTTTTTGGATTAAATAAAATTTTTTGTCTCAATCCCCCTCCTCAAAAGAAAATTATTCAGAGGAGAATAATAAGTTAACCTCAATGAAACTTTTTTTGGCGTTCAAAATTAAATTATCAATTGAAACCTCAGTTCACTAGAAAAAAAGTAATTTCATTAATTTTGTCATGAATTTCCAAGTACTCTAGGAGAATTTAATTTCTTTTTTAGGACAATTTATGTACAACACTCAAGCTAGCACGATAATTTAGTAAATTCCAGTCAGTAAACACCCAGTCAATTTAAAAATCAAAAAGGTGTTTGCATTATAATTAAGTACTTTTGTTTACACTTCGAAAAAATGACGGAGTATTTGAGGTTGGGTTGTTTTTTTCTCCAGGCAAAACATGAATTTTCAGATTGCCATTTTGACAAAAATGACAATTGAAAACATTTGGATGCCCTGAACTCAACATTTAAAAAAACCATTCCACCTGAGATCAATTTTAAGAAAATGAAGGATTTAAGTTGACAATTAACCCCATTTTTCGTCAACTTGGAGCGTGTGCAGCGAAGTAAATCAACTGACCCAAACTGAATAAAGGCAGCTTTTTTTATTCCAATCAATTTGTTACAAGAACAGAAAGTATCACTTTTTACTTGACAATGCGAGAGGCAAAAAAACAGTGAGCAGAAAAAAAGCATCAAATGAAACAAAACATGATAAAAACATGTTCAGGTTAAAAAAGAACAGAGTGGTCAACTCAAATTTTAAATATTTTTTTGAGATACAAAGTGGGGAAATTGCGGACACTTCCGGCAAAAAAAAACGACAAAACAACAGCTTGAGTAGTTCACACTCCAGAATTAAATAGATTTCCTAACTAGCGTTTTATCTTGAAAAATTACGGGGATTTGAAGAAAAATTAATTTGACCAATTTGAAATAATTAACGCGCTTCTCAATTTATCAGTTTTAAATTAACGCACTGTTCCCGACTCAGAAGTCTTCCTAATTGGACTGCGGCAAGTTAGTTGGTTCATTTAACAAGCAACTAAACACATTAAAGGGCAGAGGAAACATTCAAGGTTTCGCCTTGATACGAGCAGTAGTAATTTTTTTTAAATTTAATTGCGTTTTTTTCTCCGCCATCACTTGTTTCTCTGATAAATGAATTCTGTTCGTGTTGAAAATAGGATGACAAAAGATGCAAATCTGAAGGTAGAAATGTGCTTATAAATTGTTTAATTTTGGTTGAGATACGTTTTATATATGAATTCTTGTTCCAAATTTTGAAATAAGTGATGGAATATATATTTTGTGCTCGGAATAATTTTTTTCTCCGGACATTCTTTGACTTATTAAATAACAACTTTTGACCGGATTTTTAAAAATCATTCAAAAGTATTATTGCCCTGAGCTCAAACTTAAAAAGATATTTCACTTTGATCTGTTTTCGTAAAGTTTTTGGAAAGTTCAGCGATTACCAATTGGGACAATTAATGCGCGATATATTTTATGGTTTTAACACGTAACCAGAGATTTAATCCGTCTTTGAAATCATTTCAAATTGAATTGAGGCATGCCATTTGATGTATTCTATATTTCGCTAAATGCTAAATAAATCACTTTACACTTAACATAACATGTGGAGCGATGATTTCAAAAAAAGTAAATTTTTTTCATGTTTTTCAGAAAATTTTATCATTTTTTGAAAAATTAGGACAACTCCGTAAAGTTTTTGGAAAGTTCAGCGATTACCAATTGGGACAATTAATGCGCGATAAATTTTATGGTTTTAACACGTAACCAGAGATTTAATCCGTCTTTGAAATCATTTCAAATTGAATTGAGGCATGTCATTTGATGTATTCTATATTTCGCTAAATGCTAAATAACTCACTTTACACTTAACATAACATGTGGAGCGATGATTTCAAAAAAAAGTAAATTTTTTTCATGTTTTTCAGAAAATTTTATCATTTTTTTGAAAAATTAGGACAACTCCATCAAACTTAAAAGATAGTCGGAAATTTCACGGACTTTTTCTGATATGAGCAGTCTTGTTGTTTAAAATGATAAATTCTTGTGCTCAAAGAAACTGTAAATGGAAACAAGTAAATGGCACTGACTGAAAACCTGACGCAATAAAGGCTCTTTTTAAACCTCATACTGGAGAAAAATTGTTCAAAATAGAAATACATTTTTTGTGTATCTGCACAAAAACTTTAACAAATGCATTCATTTCTCATTTTTTTGCTCAATCGATAGCCAAACTTACTGATTGTGCATTTTTTCCAGAATTTTAATCGCAATTGGTTTCTTTTGAAAGATAATTTTCTGACGTAATTCTTGTTTGTAACTTCTTCAAGATAATGATTTCTCCTCTAAAATAGTTTTCGATAAGCATCATAAAATCATTTGTTTGGTTATTCAACGTCATAATGAATTGAATTATGGCATGATGAACAAACTGACAGCTATGAACAAACTTATTTTTAATACTTGACATTGTAACATCATGTGTTTAGCCATAATAACACGTAAAACAACCAACAAATTGATATTTTGAAAAAAAGAGAGTGGAAAAGAGCAATTTATTTTTGATGCAAAACCGAAATACGAATTACTAAGCTCGTTCGGGAGAAAAACTTGCGCCGAAAATACTCTATGAAAGAAGTTGCCCCGCGGGTAAATAAATCAGTGTTCCATCAATTTTTGGTCTTTTTCGGTTATTTAGTTGCTCTTTTTTTCATACTTTTTTTCACTCTGTTCAAACGAACTTTTAGAGTTATTTGTTTTTTTTTAATCAGTTTCAAATAAATTGTCCTGTCATACCAGCACTGACAAACTTGAAATCGAAATCAGTTAAAATCGATTTTCATACAGATTAATATACTGTATAGAAATCGGTTTACGGTAGCTCATTTAGATACGTAAATCGATTTAGAATGGATAGAATGGATTTTTACTGTAGAAAAAAATAAATTTTATTGCATAAAAAATGGACTTAAATGCATTCTCGCAAGATGGTGAAAATCATCAAATTGTCAACAAAACTGATTTAACTTAAGCATTCTAGCTGTTTTTTCTGAGCTTGAGCAAATTTTTTTACTGAAGAAAGTCTCCATCAGAACTGCAGATAGCAAGAGTCACTCGAGGAGAGTTTTTTACCACTAATTATTGCGTTTATGGGATTCCCTTTAAACTGTGCTAACTAAGAGTTGCCGCAGTAATGAGAAGTAAGACTAAGGCAAAATGTTTTCAAATTTCATTTTCACTATCAACATTCTGGGCTAAATTTTGGTAAGCAAGTAACAAATAATTAAAAAAACTCAAATAGAAATTTATTTTTTGATGCAGAAAATTTGTTATCATCATATTATCACAAATTTGACTTTTGTTATCATCATAGTTTATTTTCAGGTCAAACATCAAAATTAAAAGTCGATTAAAAAGCAAACGTTAAATTTTATTTCCACTCTTTCTCTCTTTTTTGATAGTCTAGAAAATCTGATTATTATCTGTATATAGTCTGTATAAAATGATTATAGAAAAAAAGTCGTAAAAGTTTTATTTCAATCGATTTAAATAGATTTTTTTGTTTCTAAATACGAAAATGAAACACAAAGAGTTGACAAAAAAGATTTAAATCGACTTAGAATGGGTTGAAGTTGATTTTTAAGCTACATTTTTGTATCAAATTCAAATCAATTTTTTTTGCCTTCGCTTACATTATCTGTTTAAATCGATTGCATTCCATTTCTTGTCAGTTCAGGCAATCTTGTGTTCAAAGAAAACTATTATGAAAGTTTCTGGTTTTACTGAAGAACTATGTACTGTAATCATCTAATTAAAGAATATTATTAATGAAACTATAATAATAAAATGATGCCCCAAATTAAGTCACGCAAACTTTTCTCCCTTCCATTTCCAGAACATCTATGAAAGCAATTTAGTGAGCAATGAAAACTGCAACAATTTTCATGCGTCTCAATAGAATTTTAGTTTAGCTTTGAAGTATTTTTTCTAGTCATAATGATCAAATTAAACTCAAATAAATCACAAGGCTACTATATATTAGAATTTTAGAAAAAAATCATGTTATCTCGAAAAACTTAATATAGCGCTGATATACATCTAAGTATTAGTTGGACAAACAAATGGTGGTTTTGCGCTAGAATAAAGGGTGGTTTTGCCCTAGGGTACGTCAAATGTGGCATGATTGAGATGCGAGGGTTGGATTGGAGAGATCCGAATAAGCGTTACAATTAGTGAAGTTTGAATACCCTTGGTACATACTTGGCGAAGGTCATGATCATGGCTTCATTTCCCCTCCTATTCATGGCCTTCCACGTCTTTTGTAGGGTGAATCTCTCCCCGTGGGTGAGGGGTATGCGGGAGTCTATAGGCTGCAGGGCAATCGGAACCTCCGATACAGAAGGTGGGGGAGGCTCCTCTGAAACGAATTTTACGTTCCTTAGTTAGTATAAAGTTGGAATAAATCTAAACTATGGAAACGAGCTCAAAAAAGTACATTTGACTGGAGAGTTGGTGACATATTACGCATTATAACTACCATCGCGATTAGCAAGCGTTAGCAAATCAGAAAAAAAGAGACTTTTTTCAGGTTAACAACTTGATTTGAAATATCATTTGAATGATTGGGCACCTCGTGATGTTATGTTCAAATGCCTTAAAGTTTAATTAAATCTAAAAGACCACTGAACTGCTGGACTTTTTTCCACTCTTGCCCCACATTTCAAACTTTCAGTTTTTCAGTTGTCTTACGTGTTTTTATGTCTGAATGCGTGATTTTAGGATGAAAGATGTGAAGAATAAATTTGTTCACAATAGTTAGTGTCTTCATCATGCAAATTTTCATTACATTTCGACAACGTATTGAGTTTGTTTTTCAAAACTGAAAATCGAATGCACGGGGAAAGTTGAGAAAAAACCGTTTGTTATTAAAACGCTTTACAATTTATATCAAAACTCTTGATCAGGGGCCGATCTAGGATTTTCTTGAAGAAGGAGGGGCCTCTAAAAAAGTTTGAAAATTTTGTCGACCTTTTTTTTTAGGTAGACCAAATTGATTTTCTGAGCTCGCCCAAATCATAATGAATAAATAAATACCCCATTTTGACTAAATTTTCTGCGCCGCAGGCAAAATTTTGAACAAACAGGCCAATAATAGCGTTTTTAGGCACTTTTGGGAAAACTTCGACCAAAAAACCGCGTTTTTTTCGGCGCGCGCTCCCCCTCTCAAATTTTCAGGCTCCGTCAGACAAAAAAGGATATCTCAAAATAGTACAAAGTGGGACCATTTGGGTCGGCAGGGGGTCGATTCCTGAGGGGAGGAAGCGTCCGCCCGCCATATCCCCCGCTGGTACTCTTGATACTGAAGATTTTCTTGGAAAAGTTCAATTTTCGTTCTTATACATCTGCTTAGTTTTTGTCAGCTTAGTTTGCACAGCATAAACTTTATTCAAGTTCAAGTTACTTTTACTAAATTACGAAAGAGTTTCGATTTATTCCTGTAATTTTTAATTTTAAAAGATCCGATTTTCCATAAATTCTTGTTCAACTTTTTTTTTGCTTCAAAAGTTTATTCTTCTTGTATCTTAACTATTTTCAACCGATGTTGTCAAATGAGTAAATTACATTTTT
The DNA here is from genome assembly GCF_963678635.1 of Symsagittifera roscoffensis. NCBI lineage: Eukaryota > Metazoa > Xenacoelomorpha > Acoela > Convolutidae > Symsagittifera > Symsagittifera roscoffensis. The sequence goes on from NC_087064.1 coordinate 2,308,720, forward strand.
GGAAGGTAGTTTTTAAAACAAAATTCAGGCAGATGATGAAAAAAAGATATTCCACTATTTTGTGTTCACCTTGAAGTGGAAAGGATCTAGCAACCGGAAGTATGACCTGGGGTGTTTTTTTTTCCACGAAAAATCCGGCGCTAAAATAAAAAAATTCATGAGAGAAAATGACGCATCCTTGTACAAGCTTTTCAGACGTGAATTGGAATCCGTAATCCAATCAGATACTCATTGTCGAGAAAAACCAGTCTGTACGCGTATTATTTAGAATAATTTCACATGTTGCCCTACAAAAAAAAATTATTCCTTTTGTTACGCTGAGGTGCTCAATTTTTTTTTTATGCAGGACTGAGGTGCTCAGCTCATGAGATGACCGGAACAGTCAAACGATGTTTGGTTTTCGACTCAAATTGAAACGGTCGAACGAAGGCTCCGGTCAAATCAAATTGAAATCATGGGTCAAACAGGGTCGAATCATGACTCGAACAGCGTCTAATCAAGGGTCGAACAAAATCAAACCATGGGTCAAACAAAATCGAGGCATAAATAGACAAGCTTAGATCAACCTGGTTACACCAGCTTACTCCATTTTTTTTGGTTTCGCTTGATTTCAAAAATCATTTGAAACATTTCTAAAAACAAAATCTCAAAATTTAAATTATCTTTTCACTTTTTGGAACATTCGAACAAGAGTTATAGAGAAATTTAGAAAAAACAATTCAAACTCAGGAAAAACTTTTGTGGTAGATGAAAAATAGTTCATCATTTAAGTTAAGAACGTGAAAAAATGTGCATATCTTGCGGTGGGAGAAACCTAAAATGGTCGAAATGATTGAAAACTCAAAAAATTTCTAAATCGGATCTGTCACTTTCAATTGAAAGCATAATTTATAAACAATATAGTCCAGCAAAATAGATCGATGTCCCGTAAATCAAGTTAAACTGAACAAAATTGAAAAAACTCCTGTAAGTAGAACGACGTCTAGGAAAAAAGAACGAAATCGATCAACGTTTCTTTTCAATGACCGGCAAAGCCCAACAAAGTCGAAAGCTGGCATTCACTGACCAAAAAGTGGCAACCGGAAACGTAATTTCGGTCTAATCGTTATTCCAGCACTGCGCCACCCCAATAAACACCTGACCGAAAATTCGTACCAGGCAAAAATTTTTTACAGTAAAATAGGTGCAAAAACTGAATCACGAGCCTTTCGTGTCGAACGTAAGCGCAGCGGAGCGTAATGGAACAATCGATTGCAACTTGCTAATGCCTTGCTACGAATTGTCGCTGGTTACAATTTTTCGCCTATTTGTTTTTAGTTTTCGCCAAAAGTGAAAAATCACCTGTTACAATTTCCAGCTTACAATCAAATTCTACTACTAATTTCATCTTTATTCAGGCTTATTGTTCCGACTTTCCAAGAAATGCGGAATTTTTATGCTTGGGGTGGTTGTATTTCATTTAGACATTTTTGCCTATCTAAATAATATTTTTTAACAAACATATTTTTTACACCAATGAAGATGTCCACTCTCTGAGTTTAACTGTAAAAAGATGTTTTGCCTCCGATCATGATTTTGTAAATCTCTGGGGGTCTAAAAATTGTCAGTTTGGTCATGCGTTGAACTAATTTATAAGCGCTGTGAAGACTTCAAATAGGATGCAGAAAATCTAATGCGATTTATTTATGCGCAGCAAATTACCCCGCATAAGGAAATTGTTCCAAAATAAATTGAGGCAAACTAATTTTGGTCGCAATAAAAAATTGGACTTATGATATTGTCCAAAACGTATGTTTTAAAAAAAAAAAACATTTACCAACAACAGTTTGATACCAGTTAAGGGGTATTTGGAACAATCAAGACCTAAAAGTGTCAGAAAAGTATAAAAAATACATTCTCAAGAAACTTACGAGAAATAATTCCAAAACTCTGATTGTTTCCGTTTTTCAGTATTTTTCTTGACACAATTTAGAACGATCTATATTTAAAGCAGCACATTCAAATTGCACAACCAGCTTTCAAATGTCATAGGTACAAATAATTAATCTGGGATCAGAATTTTGAGTAATCATTTATGTCACTTTTTCAGATAAATTAACAAACTTTTTTCTAACTCGAAAATAGATTTGAGCACTGTTGCGAAAAGTTATGAAGTCATTAACTCGTCATCTGTTTTCAGCGCCGATAAGAAACACTTTGGCAAACATTGTGGGGTTTTCGAGCAAACGAGTAGTGTGAGATCGTGTTAAAGTACCTGACTGTTGAAAGAGCCAAGGGTATCGAGCATTGAATTATCAAGTCTCAAAAGATGTCACAAATAGTCGAATTTTCAATCAAGCTTTCAATTTTTTTATAAACTTCCCTTCAAAAATTAGGTTTCATTATTTTGAAATATCAGCTTTCAAAACATGTCACAAATGGTCGCATTTTCAATCAAACGTTCAAGTTTTCTAAACCTTTTCTTCGAAAATCATTGATTTTTATCTTGGGAAAAAACTTGCGCACATGGTGCTTTTCTATGTGATGAGACGCACCTTAAGCAAAACTTGTATCAAAGTTGTTTCCGTATTGCTTTGGTTTCCGAGAATATATTTCAAAAAATTCTCGGAGTTTCCAGAAAAATTATTCGAAATTTTTTTTGTTTTTATCAGGCAGTATCAACAATGGCTGAAATTTAATCCTTAATTCGAAAAAACTCTTTTATTGCTATTGCAACAGTATTCGAAGAGTTCAAAAATAGGTTTGAGCCAAAACATATCTTTTTGAACAAATTTGCCATTTTGAATAACGCTATTTAAATATTGTTCAAAATATTGCTCAATTTTTTTAAATGACTTATGTAAAGGTCTATGGTCTATTGGTTCAAAAGTGGGGTCATTTTATGTCACACATTTTTGAAAATTTATTAAATAGCGTTTTAAATAAACTTTATGTCACTTTTTTGCTATGAATTTTGTCCAAGATTATTTGTATTCAGAATTGGTTGTTCACATATGTTAGGAATTCGATTGAGACTTCTTTCGGGTATGAACAAACTTTGTTTGGGACTTCTTTTGACTATGTTCCGACTTCGGCTGGTATTTAACCCCGGCCTAAGATATCAGCACCGCTATCCTAAATACTCGACTTCGAACCGGCAAATTCTTCTTCAAAACTACCCGTAATTTTCCGACAAAAAGTTGATTGTTAAAATGTCTATGGTTTTGCTCTGTTTTAAGGCTAGGTTTCTTTTATTGCGCTTGCGGGGGCAGATCTAGGGTTTCTCAAGGGGGATTTTCCAAACAATTTTGAATTTTTTAGTCGACCAATTTGATTCTCTGAGCTCTCCCAAATGCTTATAAAGACTTTTTTGACCAATCTTTCTGCTCCGCGGGCAAATTTTTCAGCTAAAGTCACACTAAGAACAGAAAAAGTATTTTAATAAGCTTTCATAAGTTACCTGAAATTAATTTGCATGCTCACCCCATCAAAAAGAACAATGAACATTCTTAAATAATTCTTATTGTTTTTGCAAAACCGTTTTGATGTTACAGTAATTCAATTTTTTTCAACTGTTGGAAAAACTGAAATTGCATGCATACTCCACTAAAAACAAAAAAAATGCTTATAAGAAAAAGGGTTTTTGTTTTTCATACATGTTTGTGTTCAAACGTATCTATGCTTTGATGAGAAAATTGTTAAGGAAATGAACTTAAAAAATTAATTGCTTTATCTAATTTTAAACCCTATTGTTTTCCTTTTCACGGAAGGAAATTACAATCAATTTTTTGAACGAAAAGCTGCATGAAAAATAAAAATTATTGCTAAATATACATGAAACTAAATGACTCTATGATACAGATATACACGATTTGTTGAGAACTTGAAACACATCTAAGCAATCTTACGAATAAACCAACCAATGATTTCAGATTCAAAGGCAATAAAATCAAACAAGACTGCTCGTATCAGGGCGAAGCCCTGAATGTTCCGACTACCTTTTAAGGTTTACGGAGCAGTAGTAACATTTAAAAATTAAAAATGTAATAAAACAAAAAGAAAAAAAATTCTAAAATTTAAAATTTTATAATGAAAATCATCCCCCCACACGCCATATGAAGTACAAAAGGATAGATTTCACTCCTTGTAACAAACCATTTATGGCAAATAAGCTTCTTTCAACCAATTTGGAACGATTTATAAGACGGATTAAATCTCCGCTAATGCGTTAATAGCGCGAAATAAATCGCGCTTTAATTGTCCCAAACTGGCCAAAATGGCAATGCTTAAACCCCCGTAACCCCCGTAAAATTTCGTCAAAAATGGCTAGTTAAAAAGTCGAAATTTGTCTGAAGAAAAAAAAACCCACCCCGAGCACAAATATTCCGTTACTTTCGTATCGAAAGTCGGAACAATGAAATTCAAAACACGTATTAATGAAACAAACTTCTATTACTGAATACAACCTTGTTATCTTGAATAAAACACTGCTTAAAGAACTAGCAAAAATTAGTTTCTCTGTTCAGCAAGTCGCGAAGAAAAATCAAAACTCAAAATAGTTTTGAATTGGAAAATAAACATAGCTAAAAGTAAAGCAAAAACTTGTTAATTTTAAAAGCCCAATTCGAAGTAGTCTTGACGAAATTTTACCAAAATTTTTCAATTTTGAGATGAAAGGCGCGAAATTAAACAAAAAAATGAAATAGACTTGAAAAAAAAATTGTGAAAGTGCTAAGAAGCAAAAAAAATTACTGATTTAGCAAAAAACTTGTATTAACGGCAACCGAATCAAAATCAAACGGATCGCAAGAACCTTGTTGAAATTTTGCCACGAGAGACAAAAAATACATTAAAAGAATAAATTCGTCAACATCGTGAAGAAAATCAAAATCAAAAACATTGACAATCATTACATACTAAGCAATATGTCACCGAAAACGCTAAATAAAAACAATTACCTGGCGCCCAAGTTATTTAAAACAGTAAGAACGGAATTTAATTCCAAAAAAAGATAATTGTGTTCAATTAAGGCGTTTTCTATGAAGTAACTAATAAAAAATACAATGAACGCATTAAATTTTCACAATAAATCTCACAGCTTCGACGGACTCTCAACAATATCAGCTGGCAGAAAAAAACTAAGTTCAAAATAGTTTTGACAAAATCTAACCAAATTATGAAATGAATGGCACAAAATAAAAGAAAAATACTGGAAAAAGCCAATTAGTCTGATGCAATACCCATGCCTATCGCAAGGGTAAACATGAAATAGGTTTGAAAAAAAAATGTGAAAGTGCTAAGAAGCAGAAATCATACAAGCTTTTACAGATTTAGCCAAAAACTTCTATAAACGGCAAAAAAATCAAAACCAAGGTGATGGTAAGAAACTTTCGGACAATTCGCCACGAGAGACAAAAAATACCAAAAAACAATTAATTTCGTCGACATCGTGAAGTAAACCAAGAAAAAAATTAATGATAATCAACATATACCGAGCAATATTACCTAAAACGCTAAGTGAAATCAAAACGGTGATCAAATCTTGCGTTCCCTTTGAAGTAAAGTAGCAAATGAAGAATACGATGCAATCATTAAACTTTGTCATAAAGTTTCAGATATTATAGGGATTCTCAAAATTTTCAGTATGCAGAAAAAAATGCAATCTTGACTATTGCAATATTTTGACAAAGAAACTTCTCCAGAGTGTTTAAAGCTTAAAAAAGCATGCAGAAAGAAAAACATTAAAATTATCTATAAAGTTTTTGAACAATATCGCGTCTACCAATGTTTGAAAAAGTTTCCCAAAAAAGTTGATATGAAGGATTGTAAACTTTATCCAAAATTCGTTTTCTTTTTTTTTTTACGGTAAATCTACCGTAACCAAAAGGCCTCACAAAGCAACAGTCTATTGCTCTGCAAGTAACACAAAATGCTCACATCATGATAGTTTTAGACTGAAAATTTAAAACTAAGACGCAAAATAAAAAATCTTTACAAAAAACTGAACTTCAAATAACTATCGATTTTGTTCTAAATTTCTTGCTGGTTTTTTAAAAAGCAACTGTGATAGAAAATTGCAGAACTAGAGGTTATCCTAGCTGAATTAACATATAAAAAGAGTAAAAGTCGATTTCAGTCACAACAGTTTGTTAAAAAATCAATTTGATAGGTCTTCTAACCCTTCTTCTTCTTTTTAAATGGCATCTCCTTTCTTGGTTGAATCCAGAGACGATTTTAATTTTTGCCAGACGCTTGTTTGGTGTCAAAATAACGGGTAAATGATGATTTAAAACAGTTTGTCAGCTATCGATTTGTTTGAATTTTACATAATGAAGACTGTTAACAAGTTAAAGCTAGATGAAATGGATGAACAAACATAGGAGCAAATTTGTTATTTAAAAAAAAATCGGACTCTAAGTTTCCCTTTCAAACTCTTCTGTTATAACTTCCTTGCAGGGGAATAACTCTAATTTACAGGTAATATAGAGGAAGAGAGTTCAACTATTGAAATTGCAATAACAGTCGAAATTGAGTAAGTTTCAGTCAAAACCATTGCTGCAGTTTGCGGTCGATACATGGAAGGAAAACGCGCTTTTATGAAACACAATAACATCAAGTATGAATGATATATTATATTTAAAAACAACGCTTCCTGAATAAGGAGCTTTTTGCTGATTTTGTGACGTTTAAATTTATTTTTTTTCGAAAACAAAAGAATTTGTAGGAATTTTTCGTTTGATTTTGGGTGTGTTTATAGGGGCTCGTAAGAACGAATGATAATGGAATTTTGGTAATTGAAAAGCGATAGATTCAGATTCTCAGCAATATGCAAAATGGTTTTTAGTATGCATAGGGGCGGGGGAAATCAGTGGTGATTTGCTTATGGGTTTTAATCCATTTCGAGCGTGAAAAGCGGAGACAAAACCACTTGACTGTTCAAAGATAAAGATGCTTAAATTGCTTTCCAATTCAGAAAAATGGAAGCTTTTGAAGAATAATGGCTTTAGTGTGGTGATTCAAAGAGACATTACCAAACTGCTCGAAGTGAGGGGACTGAAAATGGCGCAACGTAATTGAATAATGGTGATTAAAAGCTGGTTGCGGGCAAATTGACAGCCAAACTTAAGAGGAATGCGGCTGAATAACTGTTATAGCACTAGAAAACTTGGTAATTATCACAATCTCCTTATAAGGCGATTTGACAAGAAACAACAATTGCTCGATATAAACAGAATCGTCATAAATTTAAAAAAGTCACCTTTTTATAGTGAATCGAAAATTTGTATAGCATTGGTTTTTAATGGCATTCAAAGGTGGTGTTGAAATTTGAAGTTTTGTTTTGACTTATTTTAGGAGTTTCGTAAAAAAAAATTGAAATTCAATCAACATCTACATCTCAAATAGATTGATTTGCGCTGAAAATTGTATGACGCTTCTGTAAAGACAGGAATGTAATCGCAGGGCTTCAATAGGCAGGGGAGTTGATTGGAAACAGCGGTTGGCTGAAGTTATACCATCAAGCGATGGTACTATTCTACTATAGTAATAGTAGCAGCAGTTTCAAAGGTAGGCCAAAAATACATGATTGCCTATCTATACATGGTTTGTATTTGGAGGTTAAAAAGAAATACTGTACTATATACTAACGAAGCTAAATGCAGTAGCTCAGGTTTTTTCAGCCATGGCTTGTGTCGCGTTTATTCAATTATATATTTTGGTCCATCAATGAATGGCAAACTCCACGTGAAAACACGAATGATCAGATATGGATTTGAAATTACTTCAGCTTCGATTATTTCATTTCAGCAGAAAAGACTCTTGCCTCCTATAAAAAGCTCTGCCGTTATATACACAGAAGCAGAGTAGTGTTTAAGTGTTTTATGTCTCAGTGCTCTCGCTTTTACCACCCTCGGGAAAAAAGAGGGAAATATATATTTTTTAACAAGGGGAGAATGGCGATGAAAATATACTTGCCACTTGTGTACCAATACAAACATATGTATATTTCAACCAAAAATGCAACATCAAAATATCGCGGCGTTGTGGGAAAGAAAGCTCAGTTCAGGCCATTTAGCCGAAAGCTTTTAGAGAAGAAAAATAGCAATGCAATGAAACCATCCAGCGATATGCTTTAAGCAACTAGATTTAAAAAAAAAACAGAATCTAGGTAGCTGCTAAAATGTAGCAAATATTTTTTGCTTGGCCGTTAGCTTGGTTTTTAGTTGCCAATATACAATAATATTGAAAGCGCGCTCCGTAAAAATTTCAATGTTGTCAAACAAAACCCCTTGGGCAATAAAGCCCAAAACAATTTTTTTCTCTAAGTCAGAAAAAAAACATGATACACTAGAAATATAAAATGCTTATGGTAGCAATTTTGTGAGCGCGCATAATTCAAATCGCTGTTAGAATGAGCCTTTTTCCTTTTCGCTTATTAATAAAAAAATAAAAATAATGACTTGGCTGCCGTTTTTTGTCGGCTACATTTTATTTAACCCAAAAAAGTCATTTTCAGTTGTTTTGAGCTTAAATAGCGAGCGTCAGGATTCTAGTTAGAAATGAGGCTAGTTTCAATTTCCGGGAAGCGGAAAAACAGATTACTTTCAATTCTCAGTTTTATTCGTTTGAAGGCAGTGAAAATAGGGCCCCGTAACCCTGTCATTTGGGAAATTGTTTGATAAGACACTTTGATATTGTCTTTTTCCCCGACCATTTCTTTTCTTGGTGGCACTTCACGGGAAAAAGTACAATACTCATCAATCTAATTTTATCTCTTGTGAAACCTGAACTACTCTCACAATTTTGCCCGACTGTGCCGGGTTGGTATCTAGTCTAATTTAAATGGATTTCCCGTGTCTGTAACTTTCATTAAATTTCTTCCTTTCGAAAAATGAACAAACTTAAATAAGGCGCCATTTTTCACGCAGAGCTCAACGCAACAAACTGTAGATTGAACCGTTTTCAACAGAAGACTAAATCCCTTGCGTCATGCCATCACCATGGTTTTTAAATAAAAACAGTTAACTACACCTTGAAAAAAAGCAATCAATGAACCCTGAATGAGGCATGTTTTTGTTCTGACGCAAAAGGAAAAAAATTGATTTTCATGTCGTCCTCCTTGAAAGAAAAATACTTGCTATACAATAATTTTAGATAGAAAACGATGATAAAAAGATATATTTTCAAGCTGTCGAAACAGCTCTTAAAAGAATACATTAGAAGTGAATACATTATTTTAAGCTTTTTGAGAGGTTTTTAATGTTTGTTTACAAAACTTATTACAAAATTTAAACAAAAATGCTAGTCATAATTTTCTCGATAAAAATTGTCTGATAGCATTTGTTTGTCACATGCTTTCATTTTTTCTTCCGAACAGTGTCAGGTTTTCTCAAGCTGAGTGTATTTTGTAAAAAAAAAATTAAATTTTTTTTTGCAATTCTTTTCAGGTCGACCAAATTCAATTTCCGAGGTGATTCAAAAAGCACTATAAATCTTTTTTATGCCAAATTTTTATGCACCTTGGCGAAACTTAAAAGCAACCAAGGTTTTCACACAACCAAGTTTTTCGATTGAAATCTTAAATTTAAAAGTGGAAGGGTAGTTTTTGAGAAAAGACGGAAAGTTTCCAAAAACTGTCAACATTTTGAGCACCAAAAAACGGTAGCCGCTTTTACAGGGAAGTTTTCCACAAGCAGTTGTTTTGACTGAAACCTTGATTTGGCAGGGTAGTTTTCGAGAAAAGTTAAAAGAAAGTAGACATTTTAAAGGCCAAGTTATTTTTAGTACAAAAATGAGGGTGTAGTTGCTTACGCCGAGAGAGTTTCCCCAATATGATCGCTCGATTGAACTTTTAACTCCAAATTTAGAGAGAGTTTATTTTAGAAAAGTCAAAAAAATCACAAAACTGTAAGATTGTCGTAAAATTGCCTTTCCGAGGCCAGAATTTTTTCTATAGAAATTGGGACGTAGCTAGTTACGCAAAGAAACAATTAACAACTCATTTTTTTTATTGAACCGTTAATATTAATTTTGTAGGGTACTTTTTTGAGAAAGGCAAATCGTTAAAAAAACGAGCAAAATATGCCTTAACTTTGAGGCCATAACTTTGTTCTTTATAAAAACACACACAACACCTGCGAATGCAGGGAAAATTCCGCTATCTGTCCTCTCTATTGAATCATTGATCTCAAAATTGGCCCAATTGTTTGGAGATTAATAATTTCAGCTCGGAACTTTTCGAGAAAATCTTTATTTACTATTTTTTTATTAATAAAGTTTTTGAATGACGAGGAAAGTATACAGGCACGCAAAGTAGTATCCGGTCACTCCATTGGTACCACTGTTCTGATAATTGATAAATAGCTGTGAAGATATTGTTTTTAGGAAAAAATAAAAAAGTTTCCGAAGCGTCAAGTAAAACTTGCTATACAATAAATTTAGAAGAAACAAAAACATGATAAAAAGAATTATTTTCAAGTTGTCGAAACAGCTCTTAAAAGAATACATTATTTTAAGCTTTTTGAGAGGTTTTTAATGTTTTTTTTACAAAACTTATTTAAAAATTTAAGCAAAAAATGCTAGTCATAATTTTCTCGATATAAACTGTCTGATAGCATTTCTTTGTCAGAGGTTTTCATTTTTTCTTCCAACCAATGTCAAGTTTTCTCAAGTTGAGTGTATTTAGAAAAAAATTAAAAATTTTTTACAATTCTTTTAAGGTCGACCAAATTCAATTTCCGAGGTGATTCAAAAAACACTATAAAACTTTGTTATGCCAAGTTTTTATGCACCTTGACGAAACTTAAAAGCAACCAAGGTTTTCACACAACCAAGTTTTTCGATTGAAATCTTGAACCTAAAAGTAGAAGGGTAGTTTTTGAGAAAAGACGGAAAGTTTCCAAAAACTGTCAACATTTTGAGCACCAAAAAACGGTAGCCGCTTTTCCAGGGAAGTTTTCCATAAGCAGTTGTTTTGACTGAAACCTTGATTTGGAAGGTTCGTTTTCGAGAAAAATTAAAAGAAAGTAGACATTTTAAAGGCCACATTATTTTTAGTACAAAAATGAGGGTGTAGTTGCTTACGCTGAGAGAGTTTCCACAATATGATCCCTCGACTGATCCTTTAACCCCAGTTTATCTAAAATTATAGTATAGCAAATTTTACGTGACGCTTCGGAATTTTTATTTTCATAAAAACAATATTTTTTACAGCTATTTATCAATAATCAGTACAGTGGTACAAATGGAGTGACCGGATACTACTTTGCGTGCCTGCATACTTTCCTCGTCGTTCGAAAATTTCAAAAATGGAAAAGTTTTAAAGATTTTCTCGAAAAGTTCCGAGCTGAAATTAATAATCTCCAAACAATTGGGCCAAATTTGAGATCAATGATTCAATAGAGAGAACAGATAGAGGAATTTCCCATGCATACGCAGGGGTGGTCTATTTTTTTTATAAATAGCAAAGTTATGGCCTCAAAGACATATTTTGCTCATTTCTTTTAATGATTTGCCTTTCTCAGAAAAGTACCCTACAAATTTAATGTTAACGGTTCAATAAAGAAAAAATTTGTTATTAATTGTTTCCTTGCGTAACTAACTACGTCCCAATTTCTATAGAAAAAAATCAAAATTAAAAATTAAACCGTTAATATTAAATTTGTAAAGTGTTTTTTGAGAAAGGCAAATCGTTAAAAAACGAGCAAAATATGTCCTAACTTCGAGGCCATAACTTTGTTCTTTATAGAAAATAGACCACATCTGCTTATGCAGGGGAAGTTCCTCTATCTATTCTCTCTATTGTATCATTGATCTCAAATTTGGCCCAATTGTTTGGAGATTATTAATTTCAGCTCGGAATTTTTTGTGAAAACCTTTAAAAAATTTCCTTTATTAAAGTTTCCGAATGACGAGGAAATTATGCAGGCACGCAAAGTAGTATCCGGTCACTCGATCGGTACCACTGTTCTGATTATTGATAAATAGCTATAAAAAAAATTGTTTTTACGAAAAAAGAAAAATTTTTCAAAGCGTCACGTAAAACTTTTTCAAAAAATATATTAAAAAAAAAAAATCCCGTGCATTTCATTTATCAAACAGGAGTTTTTTTAACAAACGGGAACATTTTAAATATATATATGTTAATATGTATATATCTTATGAATTTTCATATATTTTTAGGTACTTTCGGTAAGATAACAGTATTTGGTTAACTCTTTCATAATTGCAAAGCCTCCTGTAGTTTTCAGTCCATTGTATAGAAACTTTCTCGTTAGCAACTTTTTTCGTGCGATTCGGTTTTTTTTCTACCAAATCACCAAACAAAATAAATTTCAAGAGCGATCAAACGATATACTAATTTCTATTTCTTTCATACCTGGTTGAAGCGGTATTAAACATTTCGCACCATTTTCGCAGTTTTCTACAAAACGTTCAAAAAAAATTGTTTTCGTTTAAAAATATGGCATGGGGACAAATGTCAATTACTAATTACGTACACCATTTGAAGTAGGCTCAAAACTAAATATTTTTCGATCTGGTCGATTTTCAAAAAAAATTATTTGTTAGACGTATGGGCCTTTCCAGTGTTCTTTGCTGAAGAATTCAGGCTTTTATATATAGCTTACAAAAATTTATATATAGATTTTATATATAGCTTATATATAGCTTACATATATCTATCGCAACAGTAACGATTTAAAACTAAATTTTCAGTTCGCAGTTTAATTACCAGCTTTTTGCTCTACTCGCTGGCTTTATTCGCTCTTATTGTGGACTGAAAATAAAAATTGCAAACCGTTATTTGTTTCACTTTGAATCGTTTCATTCAAATTAGATGAAAAAAGATAAATCGACTTTTTTGTGATGAAAAATTCAATCAACTTCATTACCACTGACGTCATAGCTTGAGACCTCTTCAACAGTGCAAACTAGCAGCTCAGAATTTCAATTCCAAGCCCAGAAATACGGAGAAATGATGCGAATCTGCATAATAAATTGACACATGTCTTCAATTGTTAAGGCAAAAAACACATTCAAACATAATAGTTAGTCTTATTTCAATTTTCTATGGAGCCAATTAGTTGAAATTCAGCAGCTGTCTGACTACATGTATGGTTTGAATGCAATTTTCGAACTTGCTTCAGCAAAATTCCGTCATAACAAACTAGAAAAAACAGTGCGCTTAATTATTATTCAGACAAGGGTTTTTCGGAGCTGCTCTTATCATTTACTAAAGTTTGAAAGATAAGCAAAATTAAATTTAAGTGTATTATATTTTAATTGATACAATTAATCAGGGGCGATTTAGGGGGGGGGGGCGGAAGGTTGAACGCCTTTTTTCAGGGATTTGACCTCTTCTCAGTGATTTGACCTCAGTAAGCAGAGGGGCGCCAATAAATACTAATTTTGATAGAAAGCGCGCATAGAAAAAAAAACGTTTTTTTTTGATAAAATTTTCCTAAGTGCCCAAAAATGACAATTTTACAGAGGCGAAGCTGAGTTTCGCACCACTTGCGATACAAAATAAGGAGAAAAAAATTTAAAAAAAAATCGAAAAGGTGAAAAAACTAATTCTAATAAAATGAAAAAGGCTAGTTGTGAAACAAACACATGACAAGACAATAGAATGTGAAACAAGCATGGGAAGATAATGTACCCAGTGGTAACAAGGCCGCAGATATCTTGTCAGAAACGGAAGAAAATCAACAAGACTTCAGACTTCTGAAAAGTTGACAAGTCTGCCTCACCCTCAAGTACTTTTATTTTCCAGTCAAAAGAACCAATATGAGGACTTTAAGACCATACAATATAGGCCGAAATTATTTGGCCAGATTTTTTTTTTAATAGAATATATATAATTCAATTTTTGTTGGAAATCCCCAAGCCCTCGGAAAATTCTAATCCGCGGACCAAGTTAACATCCTCCCCCCTAAACACGTTTAGGGGGGAGGATGTTAACTTGTTTCTAAGTTGGGAATTTTCAGCCAATCAGAATCAAGCATTTTACATGCAGCGCTTAGCAAATTTAATTTAATTTAAGCGCTGGGGTGGAGGATCTTAACTTGGTCTATTTGGGTGGGGGGAGGATGTTAACTTGGTCTATTGGGGGAGGGAGGGGGGAGGAGGATGTTAACTTGATCCAGATCCGCCCCTGCAATTATTATTGTGATATTGTGATAGTAATTATTACAGTTATCGCAAAAAAATCTGCAAAATTTTGGTATTCGTAGATTCTTTCAATCATTTCGACAAACAAGCTTGCGAAAAATCTTTCAGTGGTTACATAGTGCACAGAGAAAAATTGAAATAATTTTATATGAAACAAGACTACTCCTTTCAGGGCGAAGCCCTGAAGGTTTCGACTGCCTTTTAAGGTTTTATGGTGCAGTAATAACATTTAAAAAAATAATTGTAATAAAATAAAATGAAAATTTTTTTTTCTAAAATTTGAAATTTTTTTATGAAAATCATCCCCCCACACGCCATATAAAGTACAAAAAGATAGATTTAGCTCCTTGTAACAAATCAGTTATGGCAAATAAGCTTCTTTCAACCAACTTGGAACGATTTCTAAGACGGATTAACTCTCCGCTTAAGCGTTAATAGCGCGAAATATATCGCGCGTTAATTGTCCCAAATTGGCCAAAATGGCAATCTTTAAACCCCCATAACTTTACGAAAAATGAGCACAGGTAAAATATCTTTTCAAATTTAAGCTCAGGACAACAATACCTTTCGAGTGATATAAAAAAGTTTTGTCAAAAATGGCTAGTTATAAAGTCAAAATTTGTCTGAAGAAAAAAAAACCTACCCCGAGCACAAATATTCCGTTTCTTTCGTATCGAAAGTCGGAACAATAAATTGAAGAAAGCAATTCGCAAAGATCCACGACTTTCTGTCATCGCATATCAACAGCCTTTTCACTATCAAAATTAGTTGAGCAGTCTGTTAAAGCTAAAATAAAAGATTTTGCTAAAAATAAAATTATGATCATTGAAGGTTGACTGGTTGAAACAAAAGTCTAGCACATAAACTCGTAGACTACCACAGTAAATTTCTGAAGAGCTCATTGTAGCTAGAATCAAGATACAATTTGGTTCACGTGCTTCAAATAGCAAACTTGGAGAACACTTCAGAGGAGAATTTCAATAACCACCGAGCCAAATTTCAGAACAATCGATTATGAAGAGCCTTATTAGCAACTAGCTTGGAGGAGAATTCCATAAATAAATTTTTGGTTTATTGGAAACAATTTTAAACAAATTGTTTGCTTTATTATATGGAGGAGTGTATTTTCATTGGGTGCCGGACATCAAGCCGACGGGACTTCAAGCCGAATCGTAAAATGAGGGACTTCAAGCCGAAAATTTTCTCATTAAGTCATAAAATA
This sequence comes from Symsagittifera roscoffensis, assembly GCF_963678635.1. NCBI lineage: Eukaryota > Metazoa > Xenacoelomorpha > Acoela > Convolutidae > Symsagittifera > Symsagittifera roscoffensis. The sequence goes on from NC_087064.1 coordinate 2,324,090, forward strand.
AGATTAATTTGAAAACTTTTATGAGAAAACTTTTGAAAACTCTGAATTTCATGATCTTTCTTCATTAGTTATTGGCGTTTTCATAAAATTTAAGCCACCAAAGGATGTTTTGGAAAATTGAAAAGTAAAACATGGTTGAAGGCATTTTTCATGTTTATAATTTATGCATTTCAAAAACCGGCTGATGTTATTAACGGATGCCAATCCCAAGTGGTGCATTGTCATGAATAACGCATTTGATGGACTAAAATTGCCTAAAGTTTTGAAAAGCAACGTTTTACAGATGAAAAAATAGTGTTTGAGGTTCTTGTAAAGCTCAATTTTCGGCTTGAAGTCCCTTCGGTTCGAAGTCCCGACAGTCTGTTGTCCTAGACCCATTTTCATTATCATCGATAAAGTGTTAGCATTTCAATCACTAGTAAGTCAATCCCTCACCCCACTCCCGCGCCTTATAGATCAGGTAAGCTATAATTTCGGCTCTTTCCTATTACAACCCCAGTGCAAACTTAATACTCTGGTTGTGATTAAGGCTGCAATTTTTTAAACTTAAGATGCGAATTGACCCAGGTAACATACCGCTCAAAGTAGCATCGGAAAAGTAAAAACAGCGAAAAGGCCAAGAATAACACCACACGAAGTAGCAAAAATATCACCTTTTGAAGCACATATGGAACGAAAACAGAATACCACCTGATCAAACATAGCGACGAAAAGCTCATCTAATAACATGAATTGGGAAAATGCAAATCACGCTTGTTTAGATAAAAACAACCTACAGCTTCCACCCTTGTCAGCAGAGGTTGCGCGGGACTTACAACAATGGTCGGAGGACGAGGCGATCATCAAAAGAAAACCCACGGAGGAATTACCCGAACCCCAGCCGACTAACTCAACACCAACGGAGACAAATTGATTTAAAAAACGTGACTACAAAAGTGAAACATTCGATTAGAAATACAAGAAAACACTTACATTCACACGGTATTGGTCCAAACTCAAATAGCAACCTAGACGTCTGAAAAACAGCGGGTTCATTTTTGGTCCACATCAGGGAAGTTACAGCCCAAGCAGACCCTCGGGGCTAAATGATTAAGTTTCCAACAAATCAGCCAGACGGACAGGACCTTGTTTAGGCTTGTAGAACAGCGGAACGCTCTGAAAGAGTCGATTCTAAAAAGGATGAAAAAACAGGCTTACTTAGAAAAATCACGAGGAATGAAACCTCAAACATACATAGCAAAACTCCAGAAACGAAAAAACGGAGACAAAAGACAGACAAACCAACCAATGAAAAACCACAGACCGGAAGCAAAAGTGGAGGACAGCCACCAGCGAAAACATCAACACGGGGTATACAGTTTTGATGACCAGCTAAGCCAGTAGAAGATAATGCACAAAAAGACGGAAAAAGCTAGAAAACCGACAATAACAGCAAAGAGACGTGACTCAGAGGCTCGGTTGAAAGTCACACAGGAACTTTTAAGCTCATTTGAACGTCCCACGAAGACTCTAAAACACAAACAATTGAGGAAGTGTCATCCATGGGGATAGATCGAACCATGAACTTCGGTTATTTTTCTAGGTATAAATGTAATTTTGTTTGTAATCGCCGACCAGACTACCTCAAAGATGGAGGGGAAAAAATAGTAAACATTCAAAACATAAGCAAAAACAATTAATAATTTCAAGCATGATTCTTTTTGCAATCCAAATCTTTTCAACATTAAATTTGCATTCATTCTATAAACACTCGTGAGTGTAAAATCTAATATTTTACGAAAGTAATGGGTTGTTTTTATAGCTCAAAAGTAAACACTTTCAAAGCGCGAAGTGCACCCAGTTTTGAAGAATAACAATGATATCTTTTTCAGTATTCCAAAAATTTCAGTTGATGAAACAACTTTTTCGGGCAACAAAACTGTCTTCAATTTGACATTGAAGTTCCATTCAAAAATTTCTATTTGATCCAAAGAAAATGAAATAAAAGGAACCGGTTAATGTTCTTTTGTCTTAAGTCTTTTTGAATTTCAAGACGAATTTTTGATTAACAATTTTGATAGAAATAACTCAAATTGGCGAAAAGGTAAAGTTTTGGTTCCGCTAGAAAATCTAACGTTTAAAATCCACTTTCGAAACTAGACGTTGATCACATTTTTTCGCGCCATTTCGACTTTGGTATTTACAGAGCGCATTTTACCTAACTTTGAGCAGATGAAATTGAATTGAACTCAAAAAGTTCATATATACCCTAAAGCATTTATATTTATAATATTATGTAGGAGCACACATCTGTAGTTCTTAGCTTTTAAAATTTTCCAAAAAACCAAACAAACTTATCCAACAGACGATTGCGAAACAGTCTAAGAACGCAAGTAAACAAAAAAGGCTACGAAGGAAACACAAGAAGAAACACAGAAAACCCTCGGAAATGAAAGAATGGAAACAAAAAAGCATACAAATAACCCATTAAAAAACCAGAGACCGGAAATAAACTAGAGGAAAACCACCAGCGAAATAAACAAGAAGGGGCATGCAGTGTTGACGATCAGCTACGCCAGTAAAAAAAATTCACCAAAATTGACAGAAAAAAAATCAGAGTCATAGGCTTTTCAGTGGACTGGTCATCAAACAAGGAGAATTGAGCAGAACATAAAAAATGAAAACGAATTGCACAAAGATACGAGAAAACGTAGAAAACCCACGACAACGTCAAAAATACGCGACTCTAAAACTCCATTGAACGTCCCACGGGATTTCTAAAACTCAAAAAAAACAGGGAAGTGTTATCCAGCCAGATAGACCGAAACCTGAACTTCAATTATTTACCTAGGCCTGTATTTAAATTATTTTTGTATTGCCTGTCAGACTACCTTAAAAATGGAGGGGGCAAGGATCGGTAAGAATCTTAACTCAAGCAAAAACAATTGGTAATTTGAAGGATGATTGTCTTTCAGCAATCTAAAAATTTTCCACGTAAATTGTGCAAACAATCTATGAAAACTTGTCAGAAGAAAATTTGATATCTTTCGAAAAAAAAAATTTCTCATTTTGATAGCTCAAAAAATAGAACTTTCAAAAAATGAAGTGCATCTATTTTTGAAGTTTAACTATGTTCTCACTTTCATTATTCGAAAGGTTTCAGTAGTATATGTGTGGCGATATGTGTGTGTGTGGGGGGGGGGGGTTAAGATAGGAAACAGATTTCCAGGACTGCTGGCTAAGTATTAAGATAGTGAATAGGTTTCCTATTGTGTTAAGAAATTTTAAAGGTTTCAGAGTTTTAGATGGTAAGGTGGTAAGTTTCAAAAAATTTTTGGCGCCTATCTTTCGAAACTTTTGTTGGCGCTCGAACATACCATTACAGCAGTGTTTAAGTTCCTTTACAACAATATTTAAGAACCTAAGTATCAAGATATGTGATACAAGTGTTCTAACCCGAATTTATTTTCAAACTATGTTGAAACTTACTAAAATTTTGAGAAAACTCATGTTTTTGACAAAAAAAACATATATTTTTGAAAGAGAGTATTTTATTATTGTTAATAGGGTATATAGTTTAAATTATTTTAAGTTGTAAATTAAAATCCTTTATTTTTTTGTGGTTAATCGTTTTTTAATTATTTGTGGTAAATCAATGGCATTTTACATCTATATGAAAATTTTCAACACTAATGGTATGAAAACTGGTATCACGTTACGACAATTGAACAAATTTTTGTGGTTTTTTGCATTAAAAGGCAGATATTTTTTCATTTTTCCCTCAAAATTTGAATAAGTAAAAAATTTCACCTAATTTGAATCAAAACGTGATTTATAAACTGCACTAATTGCCAATAAAAAAGAATCTCATTATCTAAAAATAAGCTGAAACCTAGCTGAAACGTAGCTGAAACCTTCGAATATAAGAAAAAAAAACAAAGTATTTGAAAAAGTGAAAAAAAACTTCAAATCAGGCTCAAAATCTGTCCACAATTTTCCAACTGACACCTTTCATTTGTATACACATCTGCTTTTCTGTCCAAGTAAAAAAGAGTAATGTTAACAACATCAATTCAAAAGATCAATTATAGCAAAAATCATGGAATATTCTTTAAAAAAGTTCATGACTAGTTTTCACCATGGAAGTTTGTCAAAGATTAACCCAAGTTTATAGAAAGCGAGAAAACTAGAGCGCTGTGTCTGATTGTATTTTAATAAAATCAATGAAATAAAAAAGAAATTTAAAAAATTCTGCTCAGTTGCCTCAATTTCACATTTAATCCAAGATTTTTTCTCACAATTATCACGCTAGTAATTAAAAAAGGATAATGTTGAAGAAAACCAAGATAAATTTCAAAAATTTAGTTTAAAAAAAGGACAAAATTTCTTGAGAAAAACTATTGATTGTTATCTGAAAACCTTCAAAGTTTCTCTACAGTAGAACTTTTTGGTGGGTTTCTTCACAGCAGAAAAAAAACATTGAAATTCATTTTCAAAATTTCTGTTTGATCTAGAATCTGACGGAAAAACGGTTTTTACGTAAAACTTTACACGGAAACGAAAACTGAGGTAGACGCTGCATCAAATAAAAAATTTGTAAATTTTAACTAGAAACAAATTTCAAAAATTCTAAATAAAACAAAACTAAAGTCAAGCAGAACAAAAAATACGGTGTTCCTTTTCGAACCCAGTCTTGTCAAACATCTTAACAAAGATTGATCTGGAGAACTTAAACTTCTGATTCTGCTCAATTGATCAAATTTCGAAAAAATTCCAACAAATTTAAGTAAAAGCATGACTTGAAAGCAGATTTTGCAATTCTGCTGCATCAAACACCTTCCAATGAACTATTTTTGCATCAAATTCAATAAGCAAAGTGCGAGCTATTTTTTGTTTCCTCAAGTTCTCTAAATATTCCAGTGAGTAGACTTGAAAGCAGATTATTCATTTTTGCTGCATCGAACGCCCTCCAAACGAAAATTTTTTGTATCAAACTCAACACAAAAAAAAACGATTTAATGGAAAAACTGAATCAATTATTCGATTATTCGTATCTATACAAAAAACTTTCTCAGATTAATTCTCCATTTAATTGACACCAAAAGATGAAAAATGAAGATAATAAAGTTTTCGAAAAACAATTTTCATGTTTACCCTTCGATACTCAAAAGCAAATGAAATTTAATCAATTTTTTCTTGATTTGTTCACTTAAAACCAAAGAAAAAATAAACTGCCAAGTTGGATATTTTCCTTCTCCTGCTGGTATACTGCAGCATATAAAACAAAACGTCTTCCTAATTTACAAAATAAACCAAAAAAAATTCTAATAAACCGAAAATCTGCATCAGTAATCAGTATCGAACTCAATTGAATTGATTTTTTTTTAAAATAAAATTTCTTCTATCTTTCAAACTAATTTATTGAACTAGTGGTGACTCTTTACAATGAAAAACCAGTACGATCTCAATTTTTGTCTTCGCTCGATCAATCTTGTTTTTTTTAATAGAAATTAAGCTCGAAAATCTAAGGTAACATCATTTGATAGACATTTTATTCATTAAAAATTCAAATTGAAATTAAAACTAGAAATACCAGCGACAGAAAATTTCAGTATTTTCCAAGATTTGTATATTTTATCCTTTCGTTCGTATTTGGAATTAAAAAATTCAGTTATTAACCCTTACCTACCAAAAGTCTTGATTTCAAGAAACCAATTAAAATTTCTATTCCTGGCAAAAATTTTGTTTGAGAACCAATGGAATTCAGAAATTTAGTAGAAATTTACTCAAAAGATATATTAGAGCTGTGCTGAAAAAAAATTAAATAATTTTTTATTCAATTTTTTTTGTAATAATTTCTAGTAATGCTCTTCCCATTTTATATTCAAATTATAACGAAAAATTACAATTCATTTCGGTTTTCAACAAAATTTACAAAAAAAATAGTAACCCAAGTTTACTGCGTTTCTACTCATAATTCTTTATGTTCATTGGAGAATTGCAAGTTCCACTTGGTTTTAATAGCAACATCTTTTAGTCAAAACCTAAAGAGACCAGATAAACTTTTTTACATATGTCCAAAATTTCTTTACACTTTGTTGAAGCACAGATTCTCTTCAAGGATTGTTGTATCATGCGAAAGCGCAATCAACCAGCTTGGTCGAGCAGTTTAACATAATTTACGATGAAAACCAAGAAAAACCGCAAAAAATGCCTAATGAAGCAACTCATGCGAAAAAAAACTTAGAGATATTATCTAAGTTCTAATCAAAAACTTGCTTCCATACAAACTCTGAGATCAGCGTTTCTTCACAGAATTCAAAAAATTTAAAACATGATTCGAAATTAATGAAATTTTTGATTTTTCATTGATGCTCATGGTTCTGTATGAGTTATTATTTAAGCTTCAAAATCAAATCATAAACTAACTTCAAACGTTTTTAGTAGCATGCACTGTTGAACCTTAAAAAAACAAAAATTCGGTCAGAAATATTACCTCAAAATGAGAAGAAAAATCGATTTTACACATATATAATAAACTTCACTATATGTGCAATAAGACAAAAAAAATCTGATTGAAACAAAAACCGATTTTATTTTCGAGTTTGTTATCAATTTCTTCATCAAGTGCAACACCATGATTTCTTCCCAACAGAGATACTTTATCCTGTTGAATTAACAATTTTTCTTCCTTGTATCTTCTATCACGAAGTGTTTCAACTTTTCGCGAATCATGTAGGGGAAATTTTGTTGGACTGAAACAAAATTTCAGATTTTTGTAGAAGACGTCAAATTCAACCATTTCTTCAAAAATAATCATTTGTAATGAATGTCCCCTTGTAAGCTAATTCAAACTTCTTCCGTTTCCATATCCTCAATTTCATCAACTTTTGTTCTCATTTGAATCACAAGGAAACCCGCATTTTTTCTCGAAGGTGTTTTAGACATAGCTAACTCTTTTCCTTACTCTCTGATTTTTTTACTCCAGTTTTCCCCAGTTTGAAAGATCTATAATAATTTGCTCACTAGACTGTGAGATTTTATTAATCTTAAAACTTTAACAGATTTGATACCAATTTTAAAGTGAATGCAGCCACTCATTCGTTCTGTTACGATTAGTTTGACTTTTTGGGACAGATTTCTGTTTCTTCTAACTTTGTTATTGATTTTCTTTGTGCTTGTTGAGTTGAAATGATCTGACCCATCAGTGTTTTTCAAATGAAAAAAAAAATAATTTTCTTGTCAGCTGTATATAATTATCAGCTAACATCTCAATAAGTTTTGCTTACGCTTCAATCATCTAAAAATTTACAAAATATCTGAAATAGTTCAAAAATTCATTGGTTGATATAATGTTTATAAGAAATTTCATTTAAAAACATTTTGTTGAACTGAAGCAGTTTTGACAATCTTTCTCAAAAAATTGAAGATAATTATTAAAAACATCACTTATTTTTCACAATTTTGATTGGATTCTTGGTATTTTGATTTAGATTTGAAACCAAAAATTAGCGAAATATATCATTTCGGCAAGTTATTAATCAATCTCTTCAACATGATAAAAAATTACATTTTGTTCTGCTATTCTGATTTGTTGCTTTTTAAGTGGATAATTCGAAAATATTAATTTTCAAAATTTAAAAAAAGAAGACTTAAGAAGTTAACGTGTAATTATAATTTTCTTATCCAATGGAATTATTCAAGACTTTCCACTGTTCTATGAAATTTTTTGGCTCAGTTCCAGTGTTTTTGGTTAATTTGGAAACATGCTGCTAAAAATTTTTATTTCAACTGTCCTAACTAAAATCCGGCTTCTACGCAAACTCTTGATCACCGTTTCTAGAAAAAGTTCGTAGAAAAAAAATCAAAATATTCTGATATGTTTAATTTAACTGACAAAATTTTAATTGATACGGTTTGGTGAAATTGATTTCGAAGAGACTACAGGCCAAATAATTTTAAATCTGAAAATCGAAATTTTCCGAATTAACTAAAATTTAAAAAAATTTGGCCTGTAGTCTCTTCGAAATTAAAGACGAATTTATTATTGACTGTTTTGATGCAAATAAATCAAATTAGAAAATAGGTATAGTTTTGATTCCGTTGGAAAATTTAACCTTTAAAATCCACTTTCAAAACAAGACATTGTTCAACTTTTTTGCGCCATTTCCACGTTCGTATTTCCACAGCCCAATATAAATAAATTTGAGCAGATGAATTTGAATTGATTTCAAAAAATTCATATATACTTAAGTGCATTTCTACCTAATAAAACCTGTAGTTATTAGAGAATTGAAAATATTCCTGAAAAAAAAAACATAGCCAACAGACGATTGCAAAATAAAGGAAATGACCTGAACTTGAAAAGTAATTAAAATTCAAACCGCAAAATATACTCGACCTTGAAAAGTTTCTATAATGTTTCCTGAACAAACAAAGGAAAAAATAACAGGAGCTGAAGTAAGAGACTGAACTACGTTCATCGATTTTTAAAAACTTCATCGTTCGAAATGCATAGTAAAATTATAAAGCTTTAAGGCTCATTGAATTTCAATAACAGTTTATGGTTGACACGTTTTAGATAAAATCAACTCAATTGGAGAAAACTTGATCAAACGGTAAAGTTTTTTCCGCTGGAAAATCTGAAAATTAAAATTCTTTTTCGAAATTAGAAGTCGAGCAAGTATTTTCTGACGCTTTTTTGATGCTGGAAACTGCCTTCCTTTTAACAGAGGAACTGAGAAAAACTGAACTTGAAACGAAATTAGAAGTCAAACCGTTATAAATCAAATATAAACATAAACTAAATTAAGACTTTCTTGATAAAAAAATTAAACTTTTTCTATAAATAAGTATTTTATGAATTAGTTAAGCAAGTTTAATAAAACAAGAAATAATCGCACGCTTCATTAGCATGAAATTAGACTTAACTGCAAAAATCAGACAAAACCGGTTTTTCTCGACTCTGGAAACAACTTCATATAAAAAATATCGTCTTGAAGCGCTTCGCAAGAATCAATTATGACTGAAATTTTTTGATGAAGCTAACAACCTCGGAAAGATAAAATGTATTGAATAAACATAAAACTTAGTTGCTTAGCAGTTTTCAATTCAGACAAACCAACTACACGATTCACTTGAGAACATCTACACAACAATCTCAAGTTATTGTATGCCCAAAGCTTGAAAAATGTATTATTTAACATTGAAATTTATTTTTTTTAAATATTTTCTACGTACTTTTTAACTAGCGCAAGGATTCAATAATTAAATAGCGAAAAAACGGTCTTTTGTTGCTAAGTAAAAAATCAATCCTTGCGCTAACAGCTTCATTACCGTAAGGGTCCCAGATGGCAGTGGAGAAAAACGGAGACAATCCGAAAAACGACTGTAAGTGCTTTTCTGAATAACGCACGAGCCGAAAACTTCATCCTGCAGGAAATGCCTCTCAAATATAGCCAACAGACAGTTGATAAAGAGTAAATGAACGCAAGTAACCGCAAAAAAAATACTGAATGTTTTTTGAAATCTCGCCGTTCGAATTTCAAAAGAAGTATATGCCCTAATTAGATGCCGGAATTAATGGAACAATTTTTTTGAATTGCTTAAGCCAAATTTAACCAAAGTTGAGAAAACTGGGTCAGTAAGTAAAAGTTTTATTTCTCTGGTAAACCTAAACTTAAATTCCCCTGACAAAACGAAATCGATCACGCATTTCAGGATCTTTACTTTTTTGCTGTTCGTTGATGGAGTTTGCTTTCCTTTTAACAAAGGAAAAGAACTGAATTTCAAAATGAATCAAAATGAAATTGCGAAAAAAGACTATTTCGCAAAAAAAAGAACAATTTTCCTTAAAACATCTGCAAAATCATCAAGACCTATTTAAGAGTCTGAATTACGTAATTAACTAAGTTATTCACCATTATATTGCACAACAGAAAAAACGTTCCAACACTGCTGTTTCCATGACTTGTGAATGTTTTCGGACGTGCGGTTGCCTCTACAATGGTTTCTTTCAGACCCTGTTCAATGTGCAATTTTAGCGCAGTTTGCGCAATTCAAAAACTATCACTCTCTCCATTGAATTATTCTGAAGACGTTTTCTCTATTTAAAAGCTAGCAAATGACCTTACCTACTATTAATAAACTCAGGGCAGAGAATTATTCACAAAAACGTGAGATCTCGCAACCGTTTCATCATAAAAATGAAAAACTTGCGAAAAACAGTTCATATCTTTTTTTTCTGGTATTCGCTCGTTTCCCCCTTCATGAAATTATTAGCACATTTCGCCCCTTAAATCGTTAAGAAAAAGGCGATTAATTAACTGCGTAATCAGTTAGGGGCAAAATGTGTGAGGACGAAATCTGTGAAACTAGGATCTTGTTTACTATCCCCCTTTTTTGGACATTAACTATTTCCCCCCTATGCATGAATTATTTTTGACACCCATTTCTGTATAAAATATGCATTTCAAAAACGACCAAAATTTATTGGGTTTTCACATTTCTGCGCGTTCGTATCAGCATTACTCACTATTCATATAATACTTACACAAACTTTTAAAAATATTTTCTGAAAATTGTTCTAAGCTATTGAAAATGTTGAATTTCTGCAGCCAAAGTTGAATTTCTATAAATCGAAATAGAAGGGGGGAAGGAAATAGTTGACAAGATCCTGAAATTATTAGGGTCGACACGTGTCTGGGGCGAAACGAGGTACATTCATTTTCCTACGACCTTCTGACTTTAACAGTATGTAAAATCTATTTAAAAGACTTCTTGCCAACTTTCCATTCAAGATCAAAACAAATATATCTAGGATACCTTCAAGGTATATTCATAACACTGATAAGATAACTCACTCATCGCATTATAGACATTTTAGGCTGATTTTCACTTAGATTTAACAAAACTCTAATTAGTTCTACTTTACAGAACGAATACTAAACAAACAGGGTCCAATTTTAACACCGAAGCCAATCAGTTGATCTCAATCACATTGTTCAAATTCCAAGTTAAAAATGAGCAGATTGGTTTCGGTTTTAGTTGTAATGCCACTTAAGAGGTCAACTTTGCAGAGAATAGCAGTATCATGGTTTCAACAATGTCAGGATTATCGTGGTTGTGGTGGTGAGAAACAATAATTCAGTCTTGTTTTAGAGTGCAATTACTTTCATTCCAAGTCTGTCCTTTAGTTCACTTGTTCACTCCTTCTCATTTTCATTTTCCATCTGATGACTTGGCTTCTGCCGCCTCCGTTTGGTCGTTATCATCGATCTGATACTCGGGCACGTATAGCTTTTTCGGCACTTCTGTGGGGAAGGGCTTAATCTCAGTACCCAGTTCGCGCTCAATTTGAAACAGATTGCGCTTGTCATTTTCCGTGATGAAGTTAATTGCAATTCCTGGAACGACATAACAATAATGTTGTCTAACTGACAAAAGATATAGGCTAAGAACTACCCATCAAAATGGTGCATGATTAAAATGTTCATTGCATTCCGGCACAATTTTGATCTTTGTTAGCTTACAAATCAGACCATATGCTCGAAGCTATTGAAATTGACCAATGCCTCTAACTGGTAATATTTTCTTATTTTGGTCCGTATGAAATATAAGCTGTAAACTTCGTATTCAGTTGCTTGTGACAACTCTTGACACAGGTGCAGGTGCACTTCACAAATACCAACAAAAATATTGGGATCTTTTAATCCTGCCCTAATGCAATTTCGAATGATTAGTTTAAAGCGTCGGAATTTGGATGGTTTAGGACCAAATACCCAGGACAAAATCACACCGGATAAAATCCCTCAAAGGACTCATCTTGGGAATTCAATTGTATTTAATTTATGGATTAATAATTGATTTGTTTGTTGATTTCTTTATATCTGACTTCGCTAATCGCATTCATGATATTCAGGAAGAATTACAGGATACCCAAAGTCGACATGGATACATGGCACGTCGATTTAGGACAACTAACGACCTTATCAGGAAAACCAATGCGTTCGCAGGAATTCGCCTTGACTGCAAATGTCAAAACCTGATATATAGAAATGTCTTTTCTCATTGCAGCCTTTCAGTTTTCATGCAAACTCAGATCCATGAAAAATATTATTTCAGGAATAATTTCTTGGAATAAACAAAAGTTATTTATTCTTTCCATAGCTTCCTCCTTTGCAATTATTTTCCATCAATAACTTTCTTCCAAACTAGCTTAGTTCTCTAATTCTAAGGTAAAAGAATCCAAACTGAAAACATGGGGATTTAGTCCTGGGGACTTTTACCCCGCTTGTTTTTGACCACGGAAATTTTGACCTGGGGACTGCCCGCGAGCTAGAATTTGGATACTTACCTCGCTCAAATTAGCTGCGGTTGCATGCTGAACATCAGTGCGCATAATTAACGAGCAAACTGACAATTACCAATTTTCCAGCAAATGCCCGAAAATTATGTATCTTTTTACATGGGAGCTCAAGGGTTCTACTCGGAACTAATCAGCCAGGTTGAAGGAAAGTGTTCAGGTTTTCTAAGATAAGAAAAACAACTAACCGAGGTGTCCAAATCTACCGCTCCTCCCGATTCGGTGCAAGTAGGTCTCGGCCATCTTGGGGAAATCAAAGTTGAACACCACGTTGACCGCTGGTATGTCAATGCCACGTGTGAACAAGTCAGTACAGACTAGGTTACGACAGTTTCCGATGGAGAACTCGTGGAACACACGATTCCTGTGACGCTGGTCCATTCTGAAAAAAAAACAATTCAGCTATAGTAAATATAGTAAACTGGGGCTTAAATGCAATAAAAAGCAATATTGGGTTTCTGCGACTGCACAAGAAAAACTGCAGAAACTTGACTAACTGGGTTTTAAAAAATACATACCCCTCCCCGAGAGTTCGAACGCCTGACCACTATTTATCGAGTCATATATTTCCACAAATGCGCCAGAGCAACAAGCCAGATAAAACATAATTACCCCACAACTAACAGTAACACATTCTCGTATATAAGAGAATTGCAAGGCTTTTCATTGAAAATAGTCACAATGAATTTTTTCGATAGTTTCCTAATAAATTTTTAAAATTCATTTTTCGACTTTTTGGGTGACTGCTTTAATTTCGTCTAGTTGATAAATTTTCGTCCATTAGCAATCTTTAACAAAAAACTATAGGCTGCTAATTTTTCATACTTTCAACTAAATTTTGAAAAATTGACTTATAAATTAATCTTGTTGTAAACAACTATGATTACTGTTTTTCTTTTGAATCACATTGGATCAATAGAGTTACAGAAAAAAGCTTCGAAAATTTTGTTGAGCTTTGATACCTTATTTTTTGAATATGTAAAGGTTCGAGTTTTTTAAATATTGTTTAAATTGCTTACATATTCAAGTTCGCTATGGTTACTTTTCGCGGAAATTTCAGTTACTAAAAAAAGATCACGACTGTTCGCGTATACCTCTAAGTATACATTAGTGAAAAAATCTGTTTTCAGACCAAGATGCAATACCGGACTTACAGGCTCTTAAAAAGCGCCTTAACAAATATATGGGATTCTAATCAAATAGATGTGGGATCGATTTACCTGGAAACTTTTCTGCGACTGCACAAGAAAAACTGCAGAAACTTGACTAACAGACTCAACTCAAACTGAGGGGGAAAACCTATGCTGTCAGCCGCTAAATTCATTTTAATATTCTTCTGATTATTTTTACAGAGGCAAAGCAGAGCTTCGCACCACTTACGATACAACATAAAAACAGAAGTGCAAGCTAGCAGACAGAAAAAAAATCCACTAAGAAAAAACACTTGGAAACTTTTTAAAAATCCAAAATGTAATATTAAATCATGTTCTATTTGCGGAAAACATGTCCAGTTTTTGCGGAAAACAATTAACAAGCGGCAACTGAGCCGACGAAACTTAATTTTTACTTGTAGACCCGAAAATATAATTGTTGTCATGAAAAACTTTGAACTATAAATTCTTTTCTAAGAATTTTAGCATTTTATGCCATCAGCAATGAAAAATATAACTTATCCTTCCTTGAAATGAACCCAAATTAGGACATTAAGCCGATAAAACAAACAAAAACAGCTAAGTATACGTAGTCAAGGATAGTAAATGCAGGAGTAATTCAAAGCACTGAAATCAACTTAATTGAAAATCGCAACAAAACATCTCAACTTTCGAATTCCCTTAATGCTCTAAGATTTTCTAGAACCATTTAAAACCGGAACTTTTTCGAAAAATAACCAATTGGAGAAAACTGAATGAAAAATTAAACTTTTTATTTCACTGAGAAATCTGAAAAATAAAATCCATAACTAATAGTCGCTCACGTTTTTTTAAAATCTACACTAGCTATTCGATAGTGGACCTTGCCTTCCTTTTCAAAAAAATGAACATAAAAATAGATCAAAATTAAAACTGCGAAAAAATAATTTGAGCCTAAAGAGTTTAAGTCCGGGGTGGCCTTTTCATAGAGTTATTTCGTATAACATGCACCGTCTAATCATCACGCTGTCTAATCGTCACGCTGTCTAATCGTCACGGATAGGTTACACTGTCTGTTCGTCACGCTCTTATTTTCGGCCGGATAGATTCGTGCAACTTCTTAGTCTTATACCAATCCTTATCTTACTCTCATATTTCCTAGTCTCATTAGATCTAGTATATACTGGTATTCTTGCGAGGTTAGAGGAGAGGAAAGGCAACTGCTTTCTAAGTTAAATTTATTCTTCTCAGGCTGAAACTATAAGTGTTTCAGCCTTACAAATTATTGTAAGTTTTAGCCATGGATCATGATTGGTTGGTTCTAAATATTTTACAGTGATAAATATTAAAGTATATAAAAATACCTGTTCGAACTGGTTCCAGTAAACAAAATTTAAAGAATTTTCCTGGAAAATCACTACAACCTATATGAGAGCCTGAACTACGTTTATCGACTCAAAATTACTATAAGTCACAGAGGCCAAAATAGCTTCATCGAAAACAAAAAATCATCGGCAGAAAGTTCCGTCGTTATATATACAGTTTTAGGATCCAATTTTAGCGAGGTTAAATTAATCGTTTAACACAGAGGCGAAGTTGCACTTCGCATACACAAGCAAAAATATGACCGATAACGCTACTGGGAAAACTGAAGGAGTAAAACTTTGAGTTTATAAAACTTCTTAAGTGACACAAGCCAATTATGACGCATAAGCAGTACCAGTCAATTTGAAAAAAAAATTACCAAATAACATGCCTTAATTTCAAGAGCGAACGCATTTTAGCTAGTATACGAAAAAGTTCATTAAAAACATCCGACCCTGCCCAAGTTCGTACCATTTTATTTTGTTGCGGGTCTCCTTCCTTACCTCTACGCTACAGATCCATGATACCTTGAAACTAAAGTGCTATTTGTAATAGCATGGTGTGTATTAATATCCTTAGTATTGGCTGTACTTGATAGCTGGTTATTGATCAAAATGAACAAATTTATTGGCAACAATATATGCGACTTATCTTTGAAAAAAGAGAGTTCAGACTATAACGCAAGTTTTGCTTTAGTAAATAAACGGAAACTAAGCAGACAAGACCAATATGCCAAAAAACTGGACCCTTGACTTTTTGAGCCGCCACTACACCCAAACCACCGCTGTTCGAACGCATTTTACAAAAATAACTAAGACAAAAGTCTTTTTACCGAGCACAAATATCTGACACAGAGGCGAAGCAAAAATTCGCACCACTTGCGATACAAAACGAATGACTCACTAGTTGCAGATGGACAGACGAACCTCTGCTTTTTCAAAATGAAAATTTGTAAAAACATCGAAATCTTGCAACTAAAATAACGGCACTAAGACAATTTAAAAGAGAGGGAAAGCAGCACGTTACATGCGATAAAAACCTTACATAGCAGATCAAGCTAACCGGCAAAAACAAGATGAAAACAGTAGAAAATTTAAAACTGATTTACCAAAATTGATTTACCAAAAAATTTTCCTTTATTTGTCATAAAATTTCCGTCATTAAAATATGCCAAAGTAACAAAATTGAATGTTAAATAATCATCGAAACAAAAATTATATGTCAGCAAAGCCGACAACCCTTCTTGAGCAGACACGCTGCTCTGAAAAAATTTTAGGAAAAATTTAAAAACTCAAAAAGCTTTCAAGTCCTCCCTCAGAACACTTCGATAAAAACTATTTGCTCCTCAAACCTCTCAAAAAAGCCTGAAAACTGCTATATTATGAGCCAATAAGAGTTAAAAAAAAACGAAAATAAGAGCTTATATACTGAAATCGGAGGTGGTAAATTTGCAAACATAAAAAAAATCGAAAAGAACGGGAATTTAAATTGCAAACATGCTCAAAAATTGCGTGTTCTCCACCTTTTTGTTCCTTGGCGGAAATAAACAAAAACAAAATCGCACTGGTTACACAAAGGCAAAGCTTGGCTTCGCAAACACAAGCGAGAACACGCCAAAAAGCCGACAAAACGTCTCGGGTTCGATCTTCTACCTACTAGCAATATTTCGATCCACGTAGCAGTATTTAGACAACCGCGTATTCATACTCGTCTGTAAGTAGACAGCGCTGAATTTAAAAATCAGAATCGAGACAAGGAATAAATTATAATAAACAAATTAATTGTTTCTAAGTTTGCTTAGCCATCTCGATTCTGATTAATAAAATTAGCATGTCTGCTCATTGACGAGTATGAATAAGCGGCTGTCTAAATGCGAACAGATCGTGATTATAAAAAAAACACACAAGTGAACATTTTCGATGAACACTTTTATTTGCGAGTGAGGTTAGAAAAAAAGGAAGGTTCGTAACAATACAATAAGCTGACGCTAGTGTAATAAGGAATAGGACCAACACAAACTCAGTTGTTTCTGACACAACTCAAATGCACTCCTAGTTTCTATAATATATTTCTGAATGTGGTCCAGCTTGGTGCCACAACACAAAAGAGGGGTTGACTCTTACTTGGAGTGTATGTAGTAGCAGGAGTACTTGAGCTGTGCGATTTTCTTAGCCAGCAGCTCTACTCTACTGACAGAGTTGCAGAAGATGATAGCTTGGTTGATCTGCAGCTTCTTGAACAGAGTGTTCAGACATTGCACTTTTCTCTTCTCCTCCAGAAACGCGTAGTACTGCGTTACTCCTACACATTACATTCCACTTAATAACTCCTAATTCAATATCAAAACAAACTCAGTATCGGTTTCAATGGAGGTTAAGTAGTAGAATACTACTTAGCATAAGTACTATCAGTCCTTCCTAAAAGACCTCTAATTTTTCCATCATTTCGGCAATTTAGCCTCCTATTGTAATGTAATCAGTTGTTATAATTCTGCTCGAGACATGAACGATAAAGTGTACCTTTGAGCGTGAGTTCCTCCATCAAGTTGATCTCGTAGGGGTCTGACATGTGTCTCATGACAAAGTCCTGCACTGTGCGAGGGTACGTGGCAGAGAACAGCATCACCTGAACAAAATCATAAGAACCATTCGAGAAGCACGCAACCTTGTTGGACCCTCGTTAAAACAATGGCACAACAGATGTTCATACTAGTGATGACTATTCGGATCTTGTCAACTTATAAATATTCAGTTCCTTGCGCTTTACCGTCGAATTAGTTCTTTATAGGGGTAGGAATTCTCTACCAGGTACTATAGGTGGGGATATACATAACAAAACTAGGATACCAGCCGGATACTGTGCAAGAAGCACAGAATGTTAAAAAATACAACTGAATTTTTTTTTTTCAAATTAGTGTCATTATTTGGGCGTGGTGTGATAAAAGGATCTGAAGGCAAAACTAATGCTTAGATACATTCGACAGTTATAGTCAAATAAGCAAACTGGAAAACAATTTTTGTAGAAAAAAGACAAGAAAAATGAAAAAATGAACTTTTTCAATTTTTTTTGCAGTTTTTTAAAAAGGCGCTAAAATACTTCAAAAAACTAGGCTTACTTGAGTAAAATTAAGTTTTTACGCCTTAAATTAAGCTATTGTAAGCTTTTTAGCCATTAAAATGAGCTTTTGTAAGCCTGTTTGCTCGCTTGATTTGCTCGAATTTGACGAAAAATCAAAAATTGCGTACCGTTTTTTCTCGACACTGAGAAAACTTTTTAAACTTCTAAGCATCGTTCGAATCACGACCAAAGGGGCTTTGAGATGCTATGATTCAACTCTAAGATAATTATTTGTGGTAGCTGATTTTGCGAGGAAAACAAAAACACTAAAACACATCCGAATACAAATTTCCTCCCCATTTTTCAAATGGTCGGAATAAAAATGTTTTCAATACGTTGATTAGGGAAGTAGACTAAAAACTTCGTACCTGGCGCTCTTTTGGCAGATAGTTGAGGATATTGCTGACCATCTTCTGGAACTCCTGGCTCAGCATCTTATCTGCCTCGTCCAGAACTAGCATCCGGCACTCACCCACACGCGCAATGCCCTTCTCAACCAGATCTAAGATGCGTCCAGGCGTCGCCACCACTACGTGAACGGTTTTCGTGAAACGCATGATGTCATCGCGCAACTCAGTGCCGCCTGTCGTCACGATAGTCTAAATGACAACAACCTCAATGAAAAAAACTAACTTCAACTAATTACTACAAAAACCTGAGTTACTTAACAAGTTTTCACATTTCAGCTCCGGTGAGATCAGAATCTGTTCCAGCTCACAGTTTCATTATTGTGGAGAGAATTCGGATCAAAATAACATCCTTCACCTTCATCTGCCGATTTAAGATTTTCTAGCCCTTCAAATAAAACTGCAACTCTGCGTGCAATAGACTGCATTTTCAACCAATTGGAATTGAACATTGGAACCTAGCTAACTTCCAGTTTGAGGCAGAGGATGCTAAACTTGGTCCGCGTAATCGAGTAATAACAAAACAAAAATTAAGGGTTCCGTTCAAATTTCACAGACCTGCACTCCGAGATATTTGCCCAGCTCCTTGCAGATGGCTGAGACCTGCAGCGCCAATTCTCTAGACGGAACCAGAACTATGGCCTGTACGTTGTTGTTATCCAGCTTGACCATATTCAGCAGCGGAATGAGAAAAGCACCAGTCTTGCCGGTGCCGTTCTTCGCCCTCGCCAGTACGTTGCGTCCAGCCAGTGCGATCGGGATAGCTTCCTCTTGGATAGGCGACGGCATTTCGAAGCCCTTCTCGAAAATGCCCTTCAGTAAATCCATCTTCAACCCGAAGTCCTCGAAAGCGACACCCTTTGTTGCAGTCACATCTGACGTGCGAGTCCTATAAATAAACGCACATTAACATTACTGGAGCTCATTTGTTGCCGGGTCCACTCAACTGCAAATTAAAAGAACGTCCATCCATTCTCCAGAAACTAATGAAAAGCTCTCCAATCACTCGAAAATAAAAGCTTTCTTAGTTTGAAGTCGACAGTTGGCTTTGCCGCGCGCATCACCGCTTCATTCGCGGCAAAAGCTGAAATTTTCGTTTAGACCCGATCCTCTATTCGTAAGCTCATTAACACGTTGACGCGACTGCGATAGTTATGTTAGCGATTTTAGGGTGAGCGGGCCAACTTTCAATTTAGGGTGAGTTGATTAATTTGATTGGTTTCGGGTAAAATATTCCCGTTCAGTCCACTTGTGCTCTCCAGACAACACGCTTTTTTTCCAGACAACACGTTTTCTAATCCGGTATTATTATTTTTATTTTACCAAGGAGTACTTTAGACGCGTTGGGAAGCAGTCAGCACATCGTATTATATATTTTATTAAATAACACCCAAAAATCACAAAACTGTCACTTTTTGATCGTATTGTGGAATTTGCTAGTGAAGAACAATCTATGTTATAATTTTGAAAACTGATTTGTGTATAAATTATTTATTTCAAAAATCTCGCGAAATATGCTGAGTCAGAATCTGTTCAGATTAATAATTGTAGAAACTATCTTGTTTATATCAAGAAATATGCTCGCTTCAACTTATTGTACGGTTAAACAACCATAATGGGGTTGACTTATTTGTCTTCAAAACTCAATGTTAGCGGTCTTTTTGAATTTTCCCACCTGAAAATGGTGAGGGAAGTTCTACGAAGTAACGAAACAGAAAATTGGTTTGAAAGTATACTGCTGCACCTTTCTGAATTACAAAATCACAATTATTAAGCGATTCAGAGCCCTAGGTGTCTTATTCGCAAGGGACCAGGTTATTTTCAAGGGACAACTCTATCATAGTAGTAACTTAGTTTTTTACGAAAAAATCTTTTTGAGACTGTTGTGAACTAACTCTCCCCCCCCCCCCCCCCCGCTGAAAAACTACATGAATTATTTTTGGTTATTTTTTTGCTGCGAATTGCTGCCTCACCCTCAAAACGAATATATACAAGTGGGCCTCAAACCAGCGGCCTTTCGCTTGAGAGTCAGACTTCAAAAGAAATATCGAAATTGTGAATAAAAACTAATCCGAATGCCCCAGATAGAATGTCTAACATGGCCGTTACCATCTTGATTAGGCGGATGACATGAAAACCCAGACCGAAGGGGATTCGAACCCAGGATCCTCGAGTCAATATATATCATACCTGAGGTCTTTCGGGGGTAGATTGAGGTGCGACTTCAGTTCGTCAATATCCACGATCCTCTGAGGGTCCATGTCCAGATCTAACACACCCATCACAACAAGAGATTATAAAATTATCAACAGGAAGGATCAAGTATAAATAATCAAAGAAAGTTCGGACAAAGAATTATTTAAAATGAGCTGTCAATTAATTTCAGCGTTTTTTTTCTGCATGTTAAAGCTAGTTTTTTTAACAAATTATTGTCTCAAGTTCGCCTGAAAGTTCAAACTTGCATGCAAATCTTGTTTAAATTTGGCGTATTGCTCTTATTTGATATTTATGTCCGTCCGAACTTTTTGCAAAGCCTCTATTATTAACCAGATTTGAATAGATTTGAAGAGATAAATTGCAGGTGATCATTAACAGGTAAAGTGGGGAAATTAAAACAACCAGGTCAACAGCAGTATGTAATACAACTCGTTGCTGCCTGTGAATACTAAAGATTAAGATAAATATGCGAAAAAAAAATTTGAAGTCAGTTTGAAACTCAATTTATTTTCTCTAAATTCCGATTTTCAGTGGTCAACAAGACACCGAGCAAAATCTATACTTTGAAATTTATGACTCAGACAAGACCTGTCAGCTTTAAAAAAAATGAACCATAATACACTAAGAACTGAATATTCCGAATCAAGGCCATTTTGATTTCACATTCACATGTGGATGCACGTTCAATGAATGCCAAACTATCGTTCGCCAAATCAGCAATTGGTTCATAAGAACAATAATTTAGCGGTCCATAAGAACAATAATTTAGCTTCCGCACTTTTAGGTCAGTGCCAATTGAAAACCAAATATTACTTAAAATTTTCAAAAAGCTGGCTAGAATTTTTTTTTGCAATGAAATGAAATTTATCGGGTTAGTAAATCGTAAAAAATAAGTATCTTCAGAATTACTGCTCAGTTATTGAGAAAAAGTTATCCAGCTAACCAACCAACGTAATGATTGGCTAGAAATTTTAAGCTTTGATTTTTTTATAGCGACAAGCTCATGAAATATGAAGAAACTATGGCTTGGTCGGGGTTTCGTCGAAAGATTTAATTTAGAACGAACAAAACTCGTAATCGATTGTTCGCTCCATTCTATTTACAGTCTTGGTTCGACTTCTGAATAGAAAACTACCAGATCTGTTAATATTAATACATGTAGTTTCTGCGATTCGCAGAGGATCTATGAAAGGCTATCCAGCCTCTCTGTCTCAGTATAGTACGTTTCTCTTATTTCCCGGAATGCGTTATTTGTTAAACTACACACACATCAATCGGAGTTTTTCAAAGCCAAGCTTTTTCTGATTAACTCCACTGATACGCATCTTCTTAAAAAAATGTGTTAATTTTAAACCCGAATGGTTGCACATGTGCTGAGGGCAGTGTCGCCAATGACAACTTCCCAATATTTCAAAACAAAAAAACACTTGATACTCAATACATCGAATATCTAAAAAGAAGCGTGGTAGATCATTCCATCCAAAGTTACGCAAAAATAATTTTAAAAAAAACAGCCAAAACAATTCAAGTTATCTGGATAGCTTGAAGTGGTTGAATCTTTTTAAACTCTTCGAGCAAGTTTTTCGAACAACGTTAATTTGAGACATAGCAAACAGACATTTGGAGGAGTAGAAAACTAAAAAAAAAACGAAATAAAACGATTATTTTTTTGAAAACTTTTCACTAAATGGACTAAAAGCTCTTTGAATTTCTTTGATGAGCGACATTTTAAAAAAAACTGAGCCAAATATAAGAAAATTGGATCAATATGTAAAACTTTATTCGGCTGAGAAATCTGAAATCCATCTCAGAAGCTCAACTTTTGCGCCGTTTGCACTTTTGTTATTTGAGTGTATGATTTTTCTGGCGTCCATACAATGACCAGAATGGTCTAAAAGCAGAAAGGGTAAAAAAACATGCAACTATTGTTTTATACGGTCCAATCGATCAAAAACAATTATTAAAATCCTTACCAGTTCCAAAAAAATACAGAAATTATACATTAATTGAGAAATTCCATTAATTTTTATCGAATTTTAAAAAAATTGCGATCAAATAGTTTAATTTTACGTATAAGTTAAAATCTTTGTTTTTTTCTGCCCTTGGACCCTTCTGCTTATTGCTCCCCTTATCATTTGCTAAAACCATATAAATAGGAATTGAATTTGTAAAATTAAAGGAAATCAAAATTCCAACCACGTCGCCTTAAATTTGAAAATGAACAAAATTTTGACCTAGAAGCGGGAAAAAACTTTATGACCTTACTAAGTTTCTAACTGCCGAGGTGGTTAAATTAAACGGAGAGGAGTTTCAAAAAAAATGAAGCTAACCTAACAAATTTAAGCTGTTCTCAAAATGATCAGACAAGCTATTCGAAGGATGAAACTAAAAATCATTCAAATTGATTTTGATAGCTCCAAACGCTTTTCTAAGGATGAAACTCAAGCGAGTAATTCAATGAAAAAAATTGATCGTTTAAGCTAATTTTACCAAATACATCGCTTCACAAAAAGTTAATTTTTCAAGCAAGCTAACTTTTCAAGAAACATTTCAACAACAAAAAAACTTTATATAATAAATATAATAATAAATTGTTTGCCACATAAATTTCATTCACTGTAAAATTGACTACATTTACAAGCAAATAAATTCTTGTCGCGAGAACGCCGTGGAACTTTATAGCCCGTTTTCAGGCACATCTGATCCTGTAATGACTTATGTTTGTTTCTAATATCCATAGTCAATCAATAGATCATTCAGAAAAATTATTTGATGCAAAAACTGAAAAGCTAAGACGGAACAAAAAAAAAACAGCAGTATAACAACCTTCATCGGTAATTTTATTGTTATGTAATGTTTCTCAAAAATCAGTCTAACCGGTTGATAATTACCTAGAATGAAGTTGTCCTTAAACCCTAGATTGAAGATTTGTATTTGATATTCTATGCAGCCCTGGACCCAGGATACAAGATCTGGGTAGTATTTTAAAACAAAATTGATAATTTTTCGAATTGATAATAGTTATCGAGGTTTTTCATTACCCTTTGAATACACAGGTATGTGCCTAGCTGTAACTCTCATACTCAAAATTCTACTCACATTTTTCTCAGTTACAGCTTCCCGAATTATGGTCGATATGGACTCTTTGCTCATCACTTAAGTATATTTTCAGATTTTCTATGCTCCCGTTTCTTCTCTTTAAGCAAAGAATTTTCAAAAGTCGTTTGATTTTCAGTCCAAATGTTTCTATATTAGTTTTGTCGGTTGACGCATAAGCCAAAACTCTGTACCGTTAAATGCGTTTCACATAAGCGTTATATTCTTTTAATAGTTGATTTTTATCAAAAAAAAATTACAAATTGTTGGCAAACATTTGTATAATTATCTACCAAAGAGCGTTTAAAAATAATTTGAACACTTAAGTAACGAAATTTTTTCTCTTCGATAGCTTTTCCATTCAATTTTTTATGATTTTGCGCTACTCTTATTGGATAGTAACATTTTTGTTCCGACTAATAAAAATGGAGAGGAACTTTGTACTCGGGTGGGTTTTAGTTTTATTCTTTTTCTCCCACGCAAAATCAGGTACCACAAATAATCATAGAAATAGGTTGAGCGATATGTCGTATTAAGGGTCTTTTAGTCGTGATTCGAATCACTTTTAATAATTTCCAGGTGACGAGAAAAATCATTTTGAAAATTTTGGTTTTGAGAGTTAAGTAGCGAGCAGGCTTGTTTTAGCTTAGTTCAAGCCATTTTAAATAACCTATTTATGCTTAAATTTTGTTTTACTCAAGTTAGGTTATTTTTTGAGTTTCTAAGCGTCATTTTTTGGAATCAAAAACTTGAATATTTAGAAACATTTCTGCAAAAAAAAAACAGTGAAAAAAATGTTTTTTTTTTAATGTTTTTTTTTGTTTGTCAAGTCATTTTTCTTCAAACATTGTTCTCCGACTTGCATATTTTACTATGACTGTCAAGCGTGCCTACTTTCTAGTTTTCTGTTCAGGTGCTTTTATCACACCACCCAGAAATAACGACACTATAATGGAAACTTTTTTTCTGGATTTTTAAAGACCATGGTCGGAACATTCTGTGCTTCCTCCAAGATAAACGGCTATCCTTGTTTTTTTTTTATTTTCAGTTAAGGTAACGTCAGCTTGTTTTTGTTTTATTTTCATTTAAGGTAACGTCAGCTTGTTTTTGTTTTATTTTCATTTAAGGTAAGGTCAGCTTGTTTTTTTGTAGCCGACATGCTGTCTACCGGTTAAATTCACTATTTTTTTTTCTACGAAAGAAAATTTACTGTCTTAAATGAGTGTCCTTTGCAATTTTTTGGTTCCATTGAAATTTAGTATTGGAAAGCACAGTTTCATTGAGTCAATTTGGCAAATGAATAAGAAAAATTTACAGCTCGTATCAGGGCGAAGCCCTGAATATTCCGACTGCCGTTTAAGGTTTATTGAGCAGCAGTAATAGATAAAAAAAAATTAAATGAAATAAAATAAAATGAAAATTTTTTTTTTCTAAAATTTGAAATTTTTTAATGAAAATCATCCCCCCACACGCCATATAAAGTACAAAAAGATAGATTTTGTTCCTTGTAACAAATCAGTTATGGCAAATAAGCTTCGTTCAACCAATTTGGAACGATTTATAAGACGGATTAAATCTCGCTTACGCGTTAATAGCGCGAATTATATTGCGCGTTAATTGTCCCAAATTGGTCAAAATGGCAATCTTTAAACCCTCATAACTTTACGAAAAATGGTCACAGGTGAAATATCTTTTCAAATTTAAGCTCAGGACAACAATACCTTTTGAATGATATTTAAAAAATTCCGTCAAAAATGGCTAGTTAAAAAGTCGAAATTTGTCTGAAGAAAAAAAAACCCACCCCGAGCACTAATATTCCGTTACTTTTGTATCGAAAGTCGGAACAAAAATCAGATGTCACGCCGCGAAAAATGACAAGCGCGAATAACATTTTCAGACTTAAATAATTGACGCAAAACCTCATTCCAGTCACCCATGTAATTTAAGAAGAAGCGATGTTTTTGGGTGATGGATGGCGCATCCCTGATTTATAACTTATCTATCTATGCTTAAATCCATGAAATTTTTTTTTTAGCTTCAACCAACAATTTGACAAAAAAATTATACACAACACAGCAGAACACATTTAACGAAATATAAACATTGCACACACTTGAACTATTTCTTGAAAACCCCGAAACATGCTATCAATATAAGCAGGACGTGAAAAAAAAATAATGAACTTCAACTAACAAAACAAAAACGAAAAGTTTTATTGCTATATTGTCTAAAAACATCTGAAGTATGCAAAAACAGAAACACATCATTTTTTCAAGAAACACAGCAGAGTCAAATCCAAAAAGACTTTTTCCAAACCAAACCACACAGCCAATAATATATTCTTTTTTCTTCTTTTCGCTACGTTAAGCAATTTTAAAAATGTTGCCAACAAATAATAACTCACCTGTATTCATAATGTAATTTCGGCGTGATTAAATACTAAGAGGACGCAAGATCAGCTCACGAACTGCTTGCGCAAAGATCACCAATCAAATCTGAAACGCATTGCTCAATATCAGCTACTAAAATCTGTGACTCATGCTAAACTAACAGAAAAGCAACTGAATTAAAGTTCTTAACTACATTCGATTATACAAAAATTAGACTAAATTCGAAGTTGAAACTATCAATGAATTTTATCATTATCCAAACATATTTGGGTTCAAATTGAAGGATGCTCCACAAGAGCAACCGCCCTCTTTACTAGCATTGGGATTCTCTGTTATGCGGAAAGCCGAACGGATCAACTCGTCTTGGTAGTCCAAAACACTGCCTTTAATGTATTCCAGACTATCGGGGTCAATTGCAACCAGTGTCTTGTCATTTTGTTCAATTTTAATGTCATCATCATGTAAAGAATTGTCCATTTCGAAGCAGTATGTGAAACCTGAACATCCACCTCCATCAACTGCTATTCTGAGAAATTCCCCATTAGAGCATTTTAACAGCAGTTTTTCAACGCTGGCAGGGGTGAGCCGCAAGGCAGGTGCAGCTACACTTTGCTGCCATCTCGTCAGGGTTAGAGACTTTGCGCTCCTTTGTAAGACTCTACGTATCATTTTCACTAAATTTCATAGTTCTGTCTGAAAAGGACTATTTCTTAGTCATGAGTACAGTCGACCAATGAAATACTGTCAATCGAGTGAAAAACAAAGGTTAAGTTAGTTAGTTAGTTGTTTCTGATCAGTAAGCTTCTGCCTTTACGGATCAGCCCTTTTATTTTGTTTCCTTTCCTTAGTAGATGTCTCTTGTATTGTACATGTGTCCTTGCCAATGTTTATCTAGTCTTGTTTTGAAGCTGTCCATCAAAAAGGTGGAGATCACTGTCTCTGGCAGAGTATTCCAGCCGTTTATCACACTCTTCGTGAAAAAAAAACTTCTCAGTTCAAGTTTTGGCTTCTTCGGAATAAGTTTCAAATTTTTACCTCTCGTTGACGTCTCGGCTCATTACCTTCGTGGAAGTTTGCCTTGTTGAAGCTCGTTTCCTAATTGTCAAATTTATTTCAAGGTCAAATGATCGCACAATTGAGTGGCTGCTTTTACCAACAGGTGCGTCAGTGTTGACTTCAGTCTAGAGTGTCAGTGAAAATAAGATTGAGAAGAGATGAGCCCCATCCCGCTCTATTGTGTTACACTGCTGACATTCTGGATTAGACTTGAGTCTCTAACTCCTTGCAGTAAAAATCTTCCTGGCTAGTGCCGTTCTCATTGATGGTTAAATCGTTCCAGTTGATATGCGGGTAGTTCTTATCACCAAATATAATGAAAAATTCGTTGGTCTTTCCTATCGATTTGAATATGTCGTTGAGATTTTGATATCCGAAATGGGCCCTTCCGTCATGCGACGAAACGTGCACAGGTTGGATAGGGCCATACTAACGCTAAGTGAATACATCGGCAAAATTTTATGAATAAATCAAGTCGATATAAATGCATCAAGAGAATTGTCAATTAAAATCTACCCTCCTCGATTATAGCACCGATAGAATTGTCCATGTTGGATGTATTTTTAAGATTTTTGCACCCCCTAAGGCAGAGGATTGCACTCCTCAAAAGTGCAAAACTCATTTTTGTTCTTATAAAGTTTATTGTGTCCGAGTATGATTCGTTCCGTTTCTCGCTGAGTTTCTCTGCTAGTTTCTGAATGGTTTTGTAGAGCCTGGAGCTGCTCCTCCGGTACACGCAAAAATTAGTGGAACAAAGCTGATGTTTCCACATCCAGAATTCTTTGTTGGTATTTTAATGTTGTGACACTCTCATGATATTTGTAGGCGTCAGATATAGTTTTGGGGCAGGATTTAGCATGAGGGTTGAAAATTTTTACATCGAAAAAGGTTCGGCTGAATCGGCTCCCCAGAGTCCATTTGCCTTGATGTCAAGTCGAGCGTCATCTTCAGTAGTGGTTGTTTTGTTGTGAAAGCTTTCGCCTTCCAACGATTGAAGTTTCGGCTCTATTTCAACATCATGGCATACTTCGTCCAGGAGTGTCGCAAAGGTATAGCGAGTTTCATTATGTCCTAGGTGAGTGTATCCACCTTTGGGACAGTGTAGAGAGTGGGTCAGTGTTAACGGTTGTCCACATGGGCATGTATGTGGTGTGTTTGGTGATTCCGATCCATATCTCAGATGTAATTCATCTTTTAACTCTAAATTGTTGAGGGAAGAATTGTATTTTTAAGGGGTAGCACGCTTAGCCGATTCAATGCTCCTTTCTGTGACGCTAGATTTTTTGTCGGTTTTTTTATGATGGGCAATTTTTTCCATAATTTTAGCCTTTTTTAAGAGTGTGATGTTCTGTCTCTCAGTTTTGATGTTTCTATTTGTCAAAATTTGTTCCCTTTCAGCTATTTCTGGATCACTGTTGTCTAACAGATCACAAATGGCTTGAGACCCTTCATAATTTCTGGAAAATGTCCGTGTTACTGAGGAAGTCTAATCCTCCCTTTCTTAGTTGTAGTGCAAAAAAGTTGCGATCTCCATCGGTTATATGGTTTTTACCAGCTAGTAGCTGCTGTCTGACGTTTTTCGCAATTTCATCCATTTCTTAAATGCTTCCGGAGTTGTTCTGGTTAGAAAATTTAATTTATCTTGATTTCCTTTGTGTAGGAGGAGTACGCATTTTGTGGTGATGTTTTAGCTATCTTGGAAAGCTTTTCAGTTAAGGTAGCTGTCTTTTCAATTTCGCTTTCCATGGGTTTATTGCATGCTGATGGCGTTCCTATAACCAATCCACGGACTCAAAAACTGTTTACCATTGTAATAGATGTACCTTTGAATACTTTTAGGGCGCTGTCACACGGTTTTCCGTTACTATGACTTGGCACTTGGAAGACTTCACACTAGTATTGCGCGGAGACTCCTAAGATCACCTGCAGCACTTCCATCATCTGCGTACCATTTTTGGGTGTTATTTGGTTTCTGCAGGATCTCAATCAGTGGGATTATCCCAATTCCGTACCTAGCCATTGCGAGGGGATCACCTTACGTTGTGCCTTCAGTATATGACAAAATTGTGTTATTGATACATAGATTTGAGGATTCTTCATATGAGTTGGCCAGCGCATGTTGTAGTGCCGGACAAAGGATTTCTAGATTTTTTAGAGCAAGTTCTCTATTGAGCGAGTTGAAAGCATTTTCTTCATCAATTAGTAATGAGGTGTCCGTTTCCGGTTTCTCAAACTCGTCCTCAAGCTGTGGATTGCATATTCGATTTCACACTTCTGGCCTCAGCAGAGTTGAAAAATTTTTTCCGAGATTTTTAAGGCCTGATCTTATATATTTGGGTGATTCAATTTTCCTTCTCAGAATTTCGCCTATACCAATAGGCCGTACCCCTGAATTTTGGTCAGAGGTATCAGGTGACACGATTTGTACGCCGTTAGGTTTTTATAGGGGGAACTTTACTTGCTTTTCTATAGGATAGTTTAGCAATTGTTTTGCAAAGCTCAATGGATGTCTGGTTGAAGTGAATTATTATCGTTCATCTTTCGCACGCATCTAGACCTGAGGGACCGTGGCTTCAGTGCACTTTGAGGGTTGATTTTCGAACTGTCTTGGCGTTTTATTTACTCGAATATAGAGGTGTTGTATGGCATTGTGACTTCACTTACTTTAGTTATATAGTAAGTGTTTGCTGTTGTGGCTTGAGTGTGTTTTTTTTCAGGATACTAAAGACTGTTTTTCTTTCAATGACTTCGTTTAGGGGAAGTACTCCTTTTGTTTTCTTGACTGAAAGGCAGCCAATGGCGGCAGATATTTTTCCTGTACTCATTAGTTTATCGCATTGCTCAACTTCCTCGTTCACTTCGGCTTCTTCTGTAATGGATGTCTAATTTGGAGAGCTTTCCCTTCAGTGAAAAGTTCGTCTTATAGGCCTTGCTTCCATAAAATTATGCGGCGGCTCAGTGTTTTGGAATTTAATCCGTTTGTTTCTGATTTAGTTTTGGGTAGCAGCAGATGTGGGATAATCATTGGTGCTGTCATCGCGACGTTAGAAATTGGTGTTTCTTCTTCTAATGACAGCAGCTGCTGGTTCAGTAATTCTATGAATTGGAAACCGGCCTGGTTCTTAATTAGAACTGTGAAGCGCGGTTTCCAGTTAAGGACATTTATATATACGCCGTTTTGTTTATTTTAATGTCAAGTTCTTGGTCATTAAGTTTCTAGGGCTCGAAGGGGGCTATAGAGATTGCTGGGGGCGATGAATAAGATTTTGTTGCGTTGGGCAGTACGTTTGTTTCAGGTGTTGCGGTGATAATTCGTTTTGAGTTGTGATGGGGGCTGTGCTTGTTAGTCCTTTGGTGGAGTTGGGCTCTTTTTGCAAAATTCTCGGGGTTGCATTGTATGCAGGAGAGCCCATCGTTATAAAATTTGCTGCTCTGTAGCCCGCCATATGAGACATTGATGTAAGCTTTGCAAATGGCACACCATATGCCTCCTTTTCGTTTTGGTGTTTACAAATACGGCAGTGCGATTGATCGGCCATAACTTGGCAGCGACGAGGTTAATTTTATGGTGAATATACACAAGTTAGCTGAGCCAGCAATAAACTGAAAATTTTATTACCATAACAAGAAAAACGAATACTATCTTTTCAAAACATATAAGCACTAAAATTAACGTTTAAACTGGGAAAATATTTCGGATTCTTGAGTGGTAAAATGTATTAATAAGGCAAAACAAAGAGTTATTTAGAGCGACAAGTGTTCTGTTTATGAAGTGATTAATTCCAGAGAGGATGGTTTTGGGGATAATTACAACATTTGGGTTAAACTTATGAATTATTAGCAAAGTCTGAAAACGTAGATGAGTTGTCATTAAATCCGGCTACTATAGTAACACATTCAGTTTCTGCGAGGGGTAGCGAGAGACAGTAGCGGCAAGGTCGGCTAGACTTGTCCCTCTGTACGAGTGAACCGTGGCTCCGACATCTTTGGGGCTGCAGTACTTGGTCCTCGAGGTTAATATTACCAGTTTTCTGCTCCACTTGGTTAGCCACTTCGGCCTGTACTTCGGCACGGACATTCACTAAACAAGGTACAAAAGAGGTAAAACAAGAAAAAGAATACATTGTAAAATGCATTGTAGAGAAATGGATTTAAAAAACAAATAACAAAAAAATGAAAGCGATTACAACCTGGTTTTTCACGGGTGGAGGTTCCGTCGGGGATTTCCGGATAAAGGGGGAAGGTCGCGGCTTGATGAGCTTGTCTCTAAAATCCCATGGCGGGCCTTCTTCTTATAATCGTACCATTATGAGCGTATCATATCACAAGAAACTAATTCATAAATTTATCACAACAATTAGGCTAACGTTTTCGCACATTTTGTGCATCATCAGGATTTAAATTTTTTTACAAAAATTTCACAACGATCAAAAATCTGAAAAATGAGAAAAATGTCTAAAAACGCTTTAAAACTTTTTCACCAATCAAATTTAAACAACTGTAACTACATAACAAATTACGTAATCATTAATAACATTTTCCTGTTAATTTCTGATATTTTTTGTTTTTTTGTTCTTTCATGGTTATAAAATTGCGATTTGGGAAAATTTTTGATTCTGACATGTCATTTTTTTAACTTTTAGCCATGTTAAAAATAGACTATAATTTTAGTGTTCATTCGCGGCTCCTGAATTCATTGCGTGTGTTGATCGTCTGGCTATCCCTCCAAAAATGCAAAACCTCTAGTGTGAGTAGCTTCTGAGTGTTGGCTGTTTGGTCTATGAAATCTGACTTCAGTTCAGCAGTACCGCCTACCTCCTAATTACATTCTAACAAGTGTTGCCCTACTGGAAAGTCCCCTTAGTGGTGTTCATCGACACCCGTGGCTAAATTTTGGACTGTCTGACCAACTTAGGTTGAGTTACATCCACTACACATGAGTTTTTACACCACTTTGTATCTCAGTTCACAAGCAAAGGCAGTTTTGAGAGATCGCAAGCATGTTTTTATTTTTTTTGTTGTTAAAATTGTTTGTACCCCGGATATTTGCCGCATCTTTGCAGCTAACAATTGAGATGGATTGCCGCGATATTGCATTGTAAAATAGGGGATGAGTCTCTTAACCATTTATCATGTCTCGGTTCTGATGCCTTCACCTCTAATTTTTTCTTTTCTTCAATGATCTTCTTAAGAAATTCATACACTCCCCTGTCCGATCAATTTTTCGGATATTGATTTTCAATCCATTGTTTACGATTTTTTTCAAATGCCTGGTCAAAATTTTCCCATGTTGAGGTACTTTTGAAAACCCTATGAAACGTCCCTTCAATAACGTTTCATTTGTACTTCAAAGGTTCGCAACCTCTGAAATTTAGAATCGTGCCGGTATCAGTGAAATTTTGGTACCACCCACATTTGACATTTTTCCTGACTCCACATTGACATTTGAATCCAAAAAAGCCAAATTACCGTTACTATCAAGTTCTTCTATGGTAAACTGCAAATTTGGATGCAATTTATTGACAGCCTCGAGAACTACCCCAGGATTGCCCTTGACAATTCTAACTATATCGTCCATATATCTTAGAAAAACTTTAACACCATTCTCAGTCCGATTTGCTTCCTGTTGTTTTTTGCAAGTAATACAAAACCATACTGTTCCAGCAATGTCTGCGTATTGGGATTCCGATATGTTACCACGCCCTAAGTGGTACCAATTCAATTATGTTTGCGTAATTATATTGCGTAATTACAATTCAATTATGTTGCGTCGTTAGTAGTTTTAAAGGTTGAACGTCTTCACGTAGTATTTCCTCTCTTTCTACGTATTGCTCATGCTCTTTTATGAAAAACAACATGCCTCTGCCTTTTCGGCTAATTTCCTTTTCTACCTTCTAGTGTACAGTCGCCAATTGTATGCCTGAGATGACTACTTTGTAGCATTCTTTGTAGCATTGCTCATGCTCTTTTATGAAAAACAACATGCCTGTGCCTTTTCGGCTAATTTCCTTTTTTACCTTCTAGTGTACAGTCGCCAATTGTATGCCTGAGATGACTACTTTGTAGCATTCTCAGTCCGATTTGCTTCCTGTTGTTTTTTGCAAGTAATGCAAAACCATACTGTTCCAGCAATGTCTGCGTATTGGGATTCCGATATGTTACCACGCCCTAAGTGGTACCAATTCAATTATGTTTGCGTAATTATATTGCGTAATTACAATTCAATTATGTTGCGTCGTTAGTAGTTTTAAAGGTTGAACGTCTTCACGTAGTATTTCCTCTCTTTCTACGTATTGCTCATGCTCTTTTATGAAAACCAACATGCCTCTGCCTTTTCGGCTAATTTCCTTTTTTACCTTCTAGTGTACAGTCGCCAATTGTATGCCTGAGATGACTACTTTGTAGCATTGAAGTTGGGTCACATGGATTGAGTTTTGCTTCACATAGTTCAATGATGTCCGGTTTCTTGTCTGCGGTTTCTATGCAAAGTTTTAGTTCGTATGTTTTGTAGACTGTCCTTTTTGTCTATATATCCAACCAGACTTCGATGCTGGACGCTGGATTGGATGTTTGACTGTGTTGTCCTAACACGATATGAACGAAGTTCTTGTTCTAAATTCAAACAAACGTTTTCGCACATTTTTGTGCATCTTCAGGTTTCAAAAACCTTAATTACCAGTACAAAATGATCAATGATCATGAAAAGTGTCATACACGTCATTATTTTGAAATTCAAAAAAAATTAAACAATCACAACTTCTCAATTATTACTAAAATTAAGTAACAACTATTATGTAACAATTTCTTCAATCAGTCACAATCTTCTGGGTTTTCAACCTTTTTGTTTTTCGAATTTCGTTTTGTCGCTAAGTTCATGCTAGCATGTAAATTCTTTTAATATTATTTGTTTTAGCCAAAATTTATCGATTCTGAAACTATAGCCATTTTGACAAAACTAAAATGCAAAAATAAAAAAGTTGAAAACTCTCAGAAATTTGTGACTAAACAAATAAAATTGTTACAAAATAGTTGTTACATAATTTTAGTATTAATAGTGAAGTTAAACTTTTTAAATTTCGAAGTAAGGATGTCTATGACCTTTTTTAAGATTTTTGATCATTTTGTACAGATAGTTCATATTTTTAAAACTTGAAGAGGCACAGAAATGTGCGAAAACGTTTGTTTAAATTTATAATTTTAACGCATACTCAAACTCTTTAGATGTTAATCATCAAAAACCTATGGCATTGAGCAAATCCTAATTTACAGTATTTCGTACAAGGAGACGTATTTTTAATTTTTTCCGTTTTTTTTAGTGGAAAAATTTTACGATTTTATGATATTTTTTCCTATTTTACCATGTTGGAATTGAGCTTGTCTACATTTTAGCGGCTAGCTTCCTCTACCGAAGCCTGGATCCACGTAGCAACCCGGAAAAGGAACAATTTCTACAAAAATATTAAAAATATTGACTGCTCCGGGCCTTCTTTAAACCCGAACACCACAAACCCCCTGAAGAACCTTCTCTGTAGGGCACCTCTAGCAGAAAAACGTCAAGTGGTGGTGTGGCGCGACATCATCAACAAAACTATCAACAGCCCCCGCACAAACAATTACATGGCTTGCACTGCAGAGGAATTAGTAGAAATCCTGAAGACATTGACAAATATCAGCGCAATTGTTTATTGTCACAGAAAAGGTACACCAGATATCTGGAGCCAGCTGATCAGCTCGGATTTTCTTGTCATTCCCTATTACAATGGGTATCATTTCAAAGAAGAAGAAAAGACGGAGCTGGTGAACGAATATCAGGAACTGCACCAGGACGTCCAAACGGGGCTATAGTCTTTGCGGATTTGTATTTGTCTTTCCAACTGTTTTATCGCAGCTTCGTTCAAACACAAAAAAGCAACCGGAAACGATAAGGAAGGCGGAGAAAAGAAGACTGGTGGACAGAGGCGAGGAATCTGTTGGGCCGAATGAAGAGGAGGCTTCAACGGAGAGGGTGAGTTAGAGTTGTATTGCTTTGCGTAATGTGAGGTTTATTCCTCGTGGCCTGCAAAACAATGAGCACAGTTGTACTGCCAGCTTCTATCGTGATTTGTTGGACTTGAAAAGAGAAACTCATTTGGAAATAATTTTGTGATTTTGCATCATATATAATAACTTTATCAACGGCCAGAAACGTGTTAAATTTCAGAGAGTTTGTCTAGAAAACCATTAAAGTAGATTTTTTGAAATTCAGGGTACCGGAAAATGATCGTTTTCGAACCCAGCGGTAGACAGCAAGGACAGATCAGAAAAATGTCGAGGGTAACTTAGAGGGACGAGAGGCGCAGTACAGAGGGGTGTAGATGAGAAGTTTTGCCTTCGGTGATGAAAAAGTTAAGTCTTAGGGGACAAAGACAAACAGCAACAGTTAAAGAGACCCATCAAAAGAAGCTAATAAAACTATTAGAAAGGCAAGATCGACCTCTAGGTAAGCAAGGTGAGGGTTCAGTAAAAGTTCTTGATGAGGTTGAATTACCCGATTGGTTACAACAAGTGTTGGCATTAAAGCCGAAACTTCCTGTCAGGCACATTTTTAGTGAGACAGACTTTCACGAACATCATCTGACAAGGGCGTTGAGAAGGCCCGAAAGTATCTGAAAAGTAATGGATCAGTTGCGGTACCGCATGAAAAGGGCGTTGGTTTTTGTGTGACGAGGAAGAACTTCTTGCAAAAAAAGGAAGAACATTGCTGCCGCGAGAACTTCTTGCAAAAAAGGTTGTCATTTATTTTAACTTTTTATAACTTTCAAAATTCTCAAAAATCAGTTTCATCTTTCCAAAAAGATCTTTTGTATCTTTGAATGCAAACAATACAGGAGTTGGAGCATGATAAAGCAACTTTTCAGGAGTTAAAAACCATGACGAGTATCCAGCTAATCATTAATGCTTAAATCTTTTCCAGCTCAGCTGTTTTTCAAAATATAAATTCCATGCGACAAAATTCGCCTATGAGGGAACCGAAGATAACAAGTTCACCCTAGGGTATGATTTTTGTTGTTGGACTTAGTTTTGAAATTGACCTATAACTGTATTGTACTGCGTACTTGTTGTCTAACTTAGAAAACCTAGCTCACATGTTTCTGTTTTTAGGCTTTAGGCCAATTTTTTTTCACTTTATCATTATGTTTGTCAGGTCTCGGAGCAAAATCGCAAAGTCGTCAGCTGGGTTTTGATCATCTAAGTGTCAAACGTTTGTTTTTGATTCAATTGTTTTAACTAGCGTTTGTTTTGTGTCAGCAAACAGCAGTGGATCTTAGGGGCCAGCTTGTCGTGTTTCGCCCTTCGAAATAAATATGGATTTTCCGTAAAATGTGAACCAATTTACCTTAGACGTAAGGGTATATTTGTACCATTCTAGCGAATCGAAAAAATGATTCCACATAGTTTCTCTTTCAAGCTAAGTAAAAGCATTAGAGACATAATTTAAGTGAAACTGACCATTTGCGTTGTCATCGCGCTCTATCAAATTTCTGAAGGGGTGTGCAGCAGTTTCAACTCCTCATTTAGTACACATCCTATCTTAAAACTTGCAAAAGTCGACGGCTTTTCTTAACGCGCATTTGACGCGATAGGTCTGAGCGTGTTGCCGATGGCAGTTGATCGCAAAGCTCCGTACACTTTTATGGGGACGATAAGATTTGCTCTGCAAAAAAAAGGTCTTAAGGATTCGGCTACTTTAATTTTTTTAATAAATTTTAGTCAGCAATTTCAAGACATTTAGCCCCTCATTGGGGTTTGATTTTCTAGTACGGTCTATAACAACTTAGGAAACTCTTTTGTCCGGACCAGCTCGCGAACTGCTTTGAAAAAAGTCAGTTGCCTTGTACCCCTCGAGCTCAGTTACAAAAAAATATATTCATGTTTTCCGCGCTTTAGGCTTTTGTATCAGCTCTTCTTTTGGTTGCTAAGAGAGCAATTTTTCAGAAGGTAATTTCATTAAATTTGATAAAGTAAAACTTTTTGAAGAATTTTAATAATTTTTCATTTTGTCTTGCAATCAGTCACGAGATCAAAAATGTCTCAAAAACCGAGGTTATAGTCAGGAGTCTCTCCACAACTTATTCAAGTCAATTTTTTAGGTAACTTCTAGATACATAAGGGTAAATTATAACACGAATAGAAATAAATAGAGACAGGTGGTTCGAAATCAAATCAACCAGATTGAAAAAAACTAACCCCTGCACATTATAAACCGGTGTTGAGAAAAACTCAAATAGATTGAGCTAATATAAGGCAAAGGGTTTATCAGATTTGTGCACTGCTCAAGTTCTAACAGAGCTTACCTAAGATTCTCTGCTTAAGAAAACTACCTGCCCTGTGTTCCTCGGTAAACGTGCTCAAGTTCTTAAATGGCTCAATTAAAAACTATCAGTGCTAAGGCCCGCGGCACATTGAACTTCAAAAACTGCTGTCTAAAAGTTTAATCTACCATTCATTAAACATCCTTTTTTTTCAGTTTTGCGATCTTCCGCACGGCCGCCTCCGTGGTTAAGAACCGAGCCTGCGCTTATTCTACTAGGGGCTAGGGAGTCAACTACTTTTACATCCCACATTAGCCGCCAACCAACAGCCCATTGGACAAACGCCAAGTTGTCTATTATATGATAGGTCCTGTGGAGGTGTTGTGGCTCTACAACAGAAGGAATGTGAAGGTAGGCGAAGTTTTGCTTTAGAAGGGCACTCATATTTGAATGCCTAGAGAACTCAATTGCTTTTTTCAAACAAAATTGGTCATGCCAACTAAATTCGGTTAAATTTATACCGCAAAAGCATCTGTTTTTTAAATAAATTTTGAACCTATGCTGAGATGAATTGTGGCTGTAAATTGCTGATTTAACAATTTTGATCTTAGAATTTTTCACGGTATGACATTCAATTATTTCAATCCGAACTTATCCTGCTAAAACCTGCTAAGCTTTGATTTTGCTTTTTCATCAGTAGGTTTGTTTTTCAAAACCATGTGAGAAAGCTCGTCATCATAAAATGGTCATTGTTCAAATTTTTGGATTTTTTTTCCGGAGCTACTTCACATTTTGCTGAATCAAGGCAAAGTTCTGAGCAATCTGGTAACCTGAAGCAGCCAGTTTTTTCTCTCTCTTTACTTTCCTCAACAAGCCTCCTGCTGATTAGCTCTATTCCGCACTCAAGACCTATGTTCGGCGGGATTAACCCTTGGGAAAGCGGTTTCAGCAGTGAAACAATACTGGCGTTTATTTGTTTTGTTTTCTATTCGGATGTTCTAAAAAAAACGAGAAAGACGCTAGAAAAACCAGCCAACAAGTAAAACTTTCTACCTGGTACCCAATGATATTGTCCAGGATAGTTTTTCCAAGGGAGCATGGGAGTCCGTAGGTACTTTCTAGGACAATCGAGCCTTTGAAATGGCTGTATTTACATAAGAATCTGGCAGTAGGTCATTACCAATTGAAGCCTTTTGACGGATTTCAGAATTACACATACAAGTTGTTGAAACCATTGGGTTTTCTTAGAAATGTTAACAGTTATTTTTACACAGTTAATGCGATACCAAATCAGAACAAAAATTGCATTAACAATTTTTTTTTCTCTATTAATTGAAGTAGTTGCTTATCTAAAATCAGATTTCACAATAACGCATATAGGAACACAGAATGTTGAAATTATGGGATCTTCCTAAAGTCGCTAAATCTTTTCAAACACAATCGATTTGATACCAACTAGAACAGCAATGAAATTATCCAATTTAAAAGTCCTAAGAGTTTTAAGCTATCTTGGCTCGTAAAAACTTTGTTTTTTTCCCTAATTTTTACGGCGCAGCGTAAAGTTTAAAAAACTTAATTTAGAATGGAAAGAAGGAGACTGACTTAACCCATAAAAACAGGGCTGGAGATTTGTAGATGAAGCGAAACTTATCGAAAAACGTTTTAGAGAAAAATTTAAAATCTAGAAAATTTTCTGATAGAGAACAATCTCACATGAGCTCAGAAATACCAGTGGCTCACCACCATAATCCCAAGGCCAGAACTCCCTCCCTCAGACCAGAGACCCAATTGACAGATCCATCTTTAAAATCCCTCAAAGGGCGCTCGACAAACAGGCACAATTATTAAACACATCACATCCATTTAACAAGATAACCACAACAAATAGGCTAAAAAGCGCTTGACAAAGAAGCAAAACATCCGACACAGATTCATCATCCAGCATTTGCTTGTCATCTTCGCCAACTAATTTTTTCAAGATACTCTCAGTAAATGTGTTAAAGTGATTTTTTGAAAACTTTCATGCAATCAATCACGAGATCAAAAGTATCATAGTAACTGAAATTACATCAAAAAGAGTAACTCCATTATCTGTTCCAGCCAAAATTGACCTATTTTCGCTTCCATCGTTCCGGGTTTGGAAACCGAGTCTGCATTTATTCTACTAGGGGCTGGGGATAAAATACCTCTACATCCCATAGTAGCTGCCTGCCAGCAGCACATGGAACAAGGTCGCTTCTGATATGTCCTGTGGAGGTGTCGTGGCTCTAGAACAGAAAGAATGTGAAGCTAGGCGAAATTTTGCTTTAGAAGGGCACCCATATTTGAATGCCTAGAGAGCCTAACTGTCTTTTTCAGACAATATCGGTCATGCCATCTAACTTTGGGTGAATCTCTACTACAAATGCATCTGTTTTTTTTAACCAATTTCTGAACCTATGTAAAATTGTGGCTGTAATCTGCTGATTTTTGATTATCAAGTAGCTCCCTCAAAAGGGTTAACAAAATATATTTTTTTGAAAACCGAGCATGCAAAAACTCTAATAGCCTAGAGTAAACACAACAGGGTACTGTAGTTTTTTTTAGCCCCCGCCTGTGTCTAGTTGCTTTGATCGGGTACTTTTGATGTCGTCAACACCGAGGATCGCCATAAAACACCTTGTACCAGTAGCTCAGTCGTGTCTTGTTTGACGCTGAGAAGGCTCTCTAGTTTTCAAAACATTATATCCCATGCTCGAAACATATTGTTTTAGGAAAATCACGGCTCAGAACCTGCTGTTTTCACATTTTATTACAAATTGTGTGTTAGATTACAGAAATTGTGTGTTTGATTTCAGATGGATTAAACCAAAACTCATCAAAACTTCTAATGGCTCAGTTATTACGATGTCAAACTGTGCATTCTGTGCATTGTAACCGCAACGAGCCAAAAACAAGTTTGGCGCGGACGCAACTTTGCTACTTTTTTATTCTTCTTTGTTGTTTTGGATTCCACAAACAAATATCTAAAACACTGTGCTACTCAAAATTGCTGAAAAAATAGGCGAAATTGCGGAATTAGCAATCATATTTGGTGAACCCAGAACAAATTGTGGAATTCACAAAAAATCATACGACAATTGTATAGTTAAAATGAGTTGTCGAGGACTCCGCAACTGTAAGCGGAATCCGCAAATTGTAAGTGGAATCCTCAAAAGGTGAGTGGAATCCGCATTCAGCTTGTGAATTTCGTTTACATATAATTATATGTGTAATATATCGTTTAAAATTATGTTTTGTAAGTACCCGTCACCAGAAAAAAAAACAATCTCAATTACTACATTGATCATTTACCAGTTGAAATACCAAACGTTTCGTCTCCGTTCCTGTAAACGCAGCCTCGATCTGAAATCCTGTCAACTTCGATCTCAACTCACTAGAATCTGAAACTACTCAATCATCAGTTGTTGGGACTGATGGAATCCTAAAGACTGACCAGTATTTTTGATTTAGGCAATCTCAAATTCTGACCTTGTTCGGCGATATGCTGTGCGTTGTGTTTCCAAACACTCTCAACCCAATGACTACAATTATTGATTTAATTGCCGTTATGCTTCCAAAATGAGTATTTGGGGTTGACGTAATCCCAAATACTGACCTAATTTGGCGATATGCTGTGTGTTGTGTTTCCATACACTCTTAACCTAATGACTACAAATATTGAATATATTCGGCGTTTTGCTTCCAAAATCAATATTTGGCGTTGACGCAATCTCAAGTACTGACCTAATTTGGCGATATGCTGTGTGGTATTTCCGTACACTCTCAATCCAATGAGAATTCCAGCTCGAGTTTTTAATTGTTCATATGCAAGTTCAGTAATTAAAAAAAACTCTGAATCCACTTACAGTTTACGGATTCCGCTAACAAATTTGGCGGATTCCACTTACATTTGCGGATTCCACTTTCATTTGTGGAATCCACTTTCAGTTGCCGAATCCAGAACAACTAGCTATTTTCGATTGTTGCGGAATCCGCGGCACAACAAATGCGCCGACAAAATTTACGTTACAGGTATTTGTACGCGGAATCCACAGAAGTTTTGTAAGTGGAAGCCACTGACCTTATGAAACATGCTTAAAGGTTTGTCTATGGAATCCAGGGACCCACAGACACAAAATTGTGCGCCTATCCAGTGCACAGTTTGGCCTCGTATTGTTCTAATTTCCCCAAAAGGCTCCAGAAATTATTTTGGCCTGGCTTAACACCAATTCTCAACGATTGTGCCCTGAGGGTTTTTTTGACCAGTTTGGCACTCAGGTTCAAGTCTGTCAAAATAAAAGAATTGAGAGATGATCTATACATAGAAGATTCAGCTAAACTTATGCCAGTTTGTCATTTACGGCTTTTTTGGTAGCTTTGTTTTAAAAAGAAGAATGAGAAGAAGAATTTATTTCTCCATATAGTTGATAATACAAGCATCAATTTATTTAAATTATTAAATCAACAAAATGGAGGGGATAGACAAAAGGCACAGTATGATTATAACTAAGTAATAAATATAAATATACATCCGCATAAATATGGGATTGTGGGGAAAAATTTAATATCCGTTCAAAATATTTTCCAATTGTTCCAACGTTTTCTTGATTCAACCGCAGTTCTTCAATAACATTGAAATTTATTTGACTTTAATT
Source organism: Symsagittifera roscoffensis (assembly GCF_963678635.1). NCBI lineage: Eukaryota > Metazoa > Xenacoelomorpha > Acoela > Convolutidae > Symsagittifera > Symsagittifera roscoffensis. The sequence goes on from NC_087064.1 coordinate 2,366,179, forward strand.
TGAGCGGCAACGTGATTCAGAGACACCAAAGTTTGGTTTCAAAGTGGTCAACAAAGCGCTGCAAAGAGATTAAAAACTTGGAATGATGAAAAGTTTTGCTTCGCTCGTCTGGAAACTTGTTTCTAGCGATTAGTTAAGCTTCATGTCCAAAAATTCTCAATGAAGTTCAGAAATTGCTCCCACCCAAAATCTAGTCACGTTTTGGAAGAGAATAATTTACCTAATTTTGTTTCTTATTTCAAATATGGCGAGTTAAGCTAGTGAAAAGTTGATCCATAAAGAATGGAACAGTCAAAAATATGTTCAAAGCTTCCCGTTATGGAAATTGACGCGTACGGATTTTGACATAAATGTTGTTTGGCAGCTATTTCGTTCTTTATTTATGCAATTACATTCAATTTATGCAAAAGTGGAACCCTTTTAGAAGTGACCAACAAATGGTGTTTTCTTGGAGCCCTATTTTGATTGGTTCTGTATATAACGTTGCTTAAAGCATGGTTTCTAGTAAACTGACCGTAGTTGTGTGTGACATGGGCTCTTTTTCCTGTTCCCCCCACCTCACATAAGCATCAATTTAATGTAACGAGGGGTTTTACAAGTTTAACCATGAGGACCAAATATGTTTGTCATGGCCTAAATAGTTCGCATACCAACTTTCGTAACATTCGGATAACGCAAAAAAAAAAAGTTTTTTAGTAAAATTTTGCAGGTGGGGGGAAGGAAAAAGAGCCGTGACATGTTCCAACGAATATTGAAACGTGTTCAATTGTTCAAAAAAAATTTGGATTTTTTTCAAGTTCATTGTATACTTTTTCACTTTAATATCATAAATCTTTTGCACTGTCCAAGCACGTGCCCATGGTTAGCGGCATCACTCATGCGTTTTCAGCCATCCGGTTCTGCGCATCGACAGATACTGCAACATGATGATTCCAAAGTGTCACAGTTTTGTTCTCAAAGCTCATGTTATCTCAACGCTCAGGATTGGAGAGCTAGACAAAAACTTATTTGAAAAGTTTTGGCTTGACTCATTCAGTTTGGACTAACTCGCAACTTGCCTAACTCCACATAGCCGTGAGAGGGAAAAATTATCTAAATGTTTTGCGAATGTATTTCAAGAGTTTCAACCAAGGGCTTCAAACAAATGAAAAGATTCGTCAGTTCAGTTCATCCTGATTGTCAGGCTTTCAAAATCGAATATTTGATCATTTCAACTTTTAAAGATAAATGTTTTTGTGTTCCTCAAGTCGTAGCAAATCTAGAAAACTAAAATAAAACATTTAAGTTTTTTGTTTTTCTCTTTCTTTGTTACATATTGTTAGTCTCTTTTAGCTGGGCTTTTTCAAGTGGAGGCGACGGCAGATTTCGCAAATGGATTCAGAAGGGGACTGTTTTTCAGGCCTCATTACGAGGCCAAACTGTGCTTTTTGGAAAATATAAGCGTATTCCGCAACAAGGACTTTGTTCTTCTTTTGTTCTTTCAATTCTTTTGATCTGATCGTTCCGACAAAAATTGAACATGTTTAAAAACTTGTCTCTGGATTTTAGAAACATACATAAACAGAATTGTGCGCCTATCCAAAAATGCTAGTCATACAATTTTCATATATGGAAAAATGCTAATCATACACTTTTCATGCAATTCGATAAGTACAGAAAATTGCATGAAAAGTCTATGATCATTATTTTTTCAGATATGGAAATTGTATGACTAGTATTTTTCCATAAACCAAAAATATTGATTTTTTACATTTTAATTTCTCAAAAAATTTTTTTGTGTTCGTAACCGAACACAAATGACATAAACCTTGGTTACTCAAACGTAGTAACCAAAATTATGGCCGTCCCGCATTAAAAATGCATTGGAAACAGCCTGAAATGTTTCATTCTGTCTCACACAAAAAATATAACGAAAGTAACGAATTTTTAAATTTTGGCAAAAAATTTCGAAGATGATCATTTCTAAAATTTGAATTTTTAAATTACCAGACATTGATCAAGGCATACAAAAACATGTCATGCAAAAGAAAGAGGAGTTTTAAGCGTTTTTGAAAAAAGTTATGAAAAGAAAAGGAAAAAAAATCCAACATTAGTATATCAAGGACTACGTTTTACACACAAAAATTAAATTTTTCATGCAAAATTTTTTTTTCAAAAACTGTTCGTTTGAGATTGAAAATCAATTTGCGGTTGAAAAAAAAACACAAAAAAATTGTCGTCGCCATCAAAAAATGCTAGTCATACATTTTTCGTAGATAGAAATTGTATGATTAGTTTTTTTTTGACAAAAAGTTTTTTTTATTTAGTACGTTACACGATTTAGTAGTATTTTTTCATAGACTTAGTTTATGGAATTGTATGATTAGCATTTTGGTCTATGGATGTCAACCCGGGCAGTGCATAGTCTGGCCTCGTATTGCTAGAGGCTGGATCATAAGAAAAAACAGGTTAGACGAACTCATCAACATGCTCGTTTATATTATCTTTTCTACGGTCATCTACAAATTTTTAAACAATCTTACGTACTTGAGTGGAGCCTTATTGTGGCATTTTCTTATTTTTTTCATTAATCTGGAAGAAGAAATATTAATTTCAAGAAAACTCTTTATCCAATTTTTAAAAAGTATCGGAATAAAAGTTTTTGCGTAGCAAGAAGCTTAACAGTATTTTATTCTCACTTAAGTAAAGTTTCGGCATTTATTCTTCACAACAAGACTGCTCGTATATCAAGGCAATCCTTGAGTATTTAGACTGCACTTTAGGCCAATTGAGAATTTTTTTCGATTGAATAATAAACAAAATATTTGCGAAAAAAGAAGAATTTTTCGTCTTCATTTCATCACAAAATGGCCAAATTAGCAATTTTCAAACCCCCGTATTTTTTTTATAAAAAAATGATCACTGGTGAATTTTTTTTTTAATTTGAGCTTAGGATAACAATATTTCTCAGATGGTATGAGAAATAATCGTTAAAAACGCTTAGCATGCTAGCATAAAGCTCGAGTAGCTTACAAACTTTCTCTCAAATAGCATAAAAATGCTCATCTAGCATCAACTAGCATAAAATGCTCAACTAGCCAAAGCAAAAAACGAAGCGACAAAAAAGAATCTTTTCAAACTGAAACTTGCATTTCTGGGAATAGAAAAATGCGAAAATAATGTCAACAAGCAAATGAAATTTCTTTTCAATGCTGGAACTCAGTTTTGCTTGCTAACTAATTTCATCATGAAAACTACCATTTCAATTAGTCCTTCAATACGTAAGACGGATTGAAAAAAAATCAGTGCATCGATAAAACATCAACGTACAAAAACATTTTAAAATTCCTGGTTCCTTTGCGTTAAAGTTCAAAATATCTTGAAACCTTTTTCAGATTTTAATTCAATATTCCCATTAGAAAAGCTTAAATCTTACATTGTTGATTAAAATTCAACCACAAATATCAACTGAAATGATCGTTGGTAACAGTTTACCTTTTGTATTTAAATTTACTTGCAGTGTTCATCATATACTGATATTTGAGGAAATTGATTGCCGGTAGAAAGTAAATATCAACTCACCAAATCAAAATATTGATTTTGATTGCTTCCAAATTTCGAAAAGTAGATTTTAATTCAAGGTTTGCCAAATAAATTTTGTTAAACAATCACTTTTGTGCCATCACTTTTATTAAACAGAAGAGCAAATAACTAACTTAAAACTATTTCTAAAAAGGAGAGAAAATGGATTTGAAACAGATTTTATTAGCTGCGATTGTTCTTTTATGTCATCAGGTATCGTCTTATGTCGATGACTTCGAGGAGTTTGAGGAGGATCGAGAGAACTTGTTGCAGGATTCCCTGCAGTCTGCAATCCTCCGAGGCAGTGACATCGGCGACCGGAAGTTCTACGTGAGGGTGGAGTACAAGGGGTCCAATGAGTTCTGCGGAGGAGTCTTCATACATCACCTATGGATCCTGACCGCGGCATCCTGTTTGCAGGGAGAAAACCGTGCGTATATTAGACTCTTTTCCGCTCAACCTGTTCTACAATAGTTAGTTTGTTCACCATTCAAACTTTTGTTACAAAATGACATTGTTGATTAAGTTTTTGAAAACTAAAATTCAAATAGGAGCAAGTTAAATAAGTCGTATATTACTTAAAAGAATTTTTGTTCGAAAAAATTTCTTGCGTATAAAATTAAAATTCCTCCTGAATAACTTTATAGCAATTGCAAGATATAGTTTTGTTCCTTGGAGACAAGTAGACTTTTTTCCTGTTTCTGCAGGCCGTAGTGGATTTGGGGGAGGACTTCGCATCTATAAAACACTCGACCCCCCCCCCAAGGGTCTCCATGTGGTTTTATTTTATGACGCCCATTTTTGCAGTCCAAGCCTAATTTTTACCAGCTTTGGCAGTCCCAGCCTAACTTCAACAGTTTTTGTTTGAGGGGAGAGCACTCCTAAAAAACTCATTTTTTCGGCGTTTGGTCTGTTTTTTTCAAATTTTTCACGAAGTTCATAATTTGAGTATTATTTGGTATGAGTTTTTTAATGAATATTAGGCCGCATAAAAACTCCTGATCCGGCCTCGTAGGTCCGATGTCCGCTTTTAAGTACATCACGTGACAATTCTTTGCGCTTTTTTTCATGTTTTGCTAGTAAATGTTTGTGACTTTTTGTTTAGCTGCGTTACTCCGTGTGGAAACTGCGGACTTTCCGAACAGATTCAGGAGTGGATTGTTCCTCAGGCCCAGAAGGTGGATCATCATGGGCAGGTAAGAATCGCCAATAGGGGGGAGGGTTCAACAGTGCCGAAGTACAACAGTGAAGAAGTACAACAGTGCCGAAACTGAAGAAAATTAGTTCAACAGTTTAACATACAATGTTAATTTTATGGCAGTGTTGTATTTCGTCACTGTTATACTTCTGCACAAGGTGCATTTTCGGCAGTCTTGTACTTCGGCACTGTTGTACTTCGGCACTGTTGTACTTCGACACTGTTGTACTGCCCCGCCAATAGGCGCATTTTCCAACAAGTTTTGTTTTCAAACAACTAATGATGAATTCTTGATTGACTAATTATTTACACTGTCTTTTCTTATTTGTAACTTTTTTTTATCACGTGACCCAACTAAAAATTACGGCAGTACCAGATGAAACGATAAATTTTTAAATGTATAAGAAGACCAGGTGTTTTTTTTCTAAAAGAAATTTTTGGCAGTATCCAAGTAATTAATTTAAATAATAGTCGAAAGAAACTGATTGGAGCTTTGTTAACAAATGCAAAAAGAATAACGGGTTACTGTGTTTTTTTTTCCAAATTAGTGTAGTTTTTTCTGCTTGGTGTGATAAAAAGCTCTGACGTAAGAATATAATTTAGGAATATTAGACTGTCATAGTAATAAAAGCAAACTGGACAAAAGTTTTTGCAGAAAAATGAAAAGAAAAACAAAAAAAATTGAAAAGAAAAAGTTCCCAAAACGAAGCTAAAAAACTCCAAAAACTAGTTTAAGTTGCTTAAAAATAAATTTTGAGGTTTTAAATTAGGCATAACTTAGCTGCTGTAAGCCTGCTTGCTTGCTTTATTTGCTCGAATAAGACAAAAAAAATTTCGAACTGGTTTTTCTCAACACTACAAGAAAAATTTTAGGAGATTTATAAGGTGGTTTGAATCACAACTGAAAGCATTTTAATATGATATATCACCCAACCCAGTCCAAAGATCATTTGCGATGCCTGAGTTTGCGTGAAAAAAAAAAAAAGACTACAGTCTTAAAAATATCCATAAAATAGTTTTTTTATTCTGTATGTTCTGATAAAAATTTCTAATTAAAAAAAAAAATTTAAGCATATTTTAGAGTCATAGAAAAAAAACGTCAATTGGAAAACAGTTTTTGAAGAAAAATCACTAAAAAAACACCAAAAAAACTTAGAAAAAAAATTAAAATTTCAGAAGTTTTTCAAATTTAGCAAAATTTATTTGATTTTTCAAGTTTTTGGCTAAAAACTCAAGAAACTAACTTTATTTGAATAAAATTACGTTTTGACGGCTGAAATTAAGCCTAAATAAGCTATTGTTAGCACATACGATCACCTTATTAGCTCGAACTGAAACCAAAAATTAAAAATTTCAAACCGGTTCTTCTCGACACTGTGAAAAATTTCAAATTTTTAAATGTCGTTCAATTTACGACTGAAAAGACCTTAATATGATATTGTACTCGACTCAGTCCGATAATTATTTGTGGTACCTGATTTTGCATGGAAAACAAAAAGCAAAAAAAATTAACAGTCACCCGAATACAAAGTTCCTCCCCATTTTTTAAATGGTGGGCTCAATAAGAATATTGAATCTATAATCTATAAGCACTCATCAAATGTGAAGATGGAGTTTTTTATTCCATTCAATGAAGCTCTTTTGGCCATGATTTTCTAGTGGAAAAACTTTCAAAAAATGCGCAGTGTCGATTACGGGTTTTCAGTTTTTCAGTGATAGACCAAAAAGTGAATTGTTGATCATTATGAGTGGTTTCTTTTTTTTTCCTGTCAAAAATGTTGTAGAGGAAGGTCCTTTTAACAGATGATTTGGTTAAACCCGATCTAATCTGTCCATTATTTTGTGCAGCTTCCAAGCAGGCAATGGTCTGGTGGCTCCTCAAGATGACCTCGCTCTCATCCAACTCATCTTTGGCGTCTTCAACCCAGGTCAAACTGAAATTCATCTTCATCATCATTACCATTGTTGTCATCGTCTTGTCAATTTTTATCTTCATTATAAGGAGTCCCCCCTTTAGTACTGTTTTTTTAAATCCCCCTAGAGAAACTTTTAGATCTGCCCCAGTAACAAACAGCTACAAAAATTAGGAAGTTGAACCAATTTTGCCCCATTCATATATTAGGTACTAAATTATAGATAAATTTAATCACCCATATAAGACAATGTGAACCAAAAATTTAAAGTCAGTTTGAGACTGTCGCACCTCAATTTAATCTGTTCGACCTGGCGCGCGCTCCCCCCTTCTGGAACCGCCAGCAAACTTTTTAAATATTTTTTTGCTTATTCGGATTTTTGTAATTCCCTTACAAAAATCCGAATATGCCTAATTGTTGTAAATCCGATACATTTTTATGTGATATTTTTTTCGGCCCACAAAACACATTCTAGGCCATACTTTCTTACCACTCCTTCAAAAAGGTCGGAAGTTGAATTTGGTAAGCCTTCTGCGGCAGAATATTTCTTAGAAATGCAAGTTTTTTTTTTCATTTAATCTTATCCAAACATTCATACTAGATTTGACTTGTCCCGTTATCTGAAATTTTGGAGCAAAAGTTAGTGTTCCGTCTTATAGTTTTGATGAAACAGACGGAATCCGATCTGAAATAAAACAGCTTCATGAGCAGAAAAAGCATAAGCAGAACAAACAAAACGTGATTTCACCGCCAGTAATTATGCAAGTTTTTTTCAGAAGATTAAAAAAAAATTAAAAATAATTCAGTAAACTTTTAAGCGGACATGCCTTAGCAATCAAACGGCCATGCCTTAGTTTATGTAGGAGAAATAAGTTTTGTACAGAAGTCTTTTTCACGACAAAAACTTAACATGGGAGTAAAAGTAATCTGTTAAATATATTATCGTTGAACTTATTCGTTCAGCTATTGGATGCTTTCTGATCTGATGAATTACTGCTCAGTGCACGCTTTTTGAAAACGCTATTTGAAAACGACTTCTCTAAATAACTAAATTAATCTGGCAATAAACATGTTAAAGGTAAGTACCAATACAAATACGGGGGAAACGGCCTGCTAGGCATGCGGCTATTAGCGCAATTAAAACTGAGTTTGGTTTGTCTTATTTGCAAATAAAACTTAAGCTGATGCGTGCTGCATCAAAGTGAGATATTACTTTAACTGCGCATGCTAAGCGGTACGCAGGACAGTCGCTACGCGCTTAAATACAGAAAAACTCTTTTCATGCGCGAAAAGGCGAAAGTGCAAAAGTTCTCAAACAATCAGAGCCGTTAAATATGTCCAAAAGATACTGACTTTATGCTGTTTTCTTTTTATTTTTTAAAGTACTGAGTTCTGATTGGGTTAAAAAATATCACGCATAATGGATTCCACCTTAATGCAGCAAACTGATGGAAATAAGGTGGCGTTCCGTATAATGGAGGGATCGAAAGTTGGAACTTTTTTTCAGTTTTTTTTCAGCCAATCATTATTGAGTTTCAAAAAAATCAAAGAAATCGCAAAAATCCCAGCGAAAAAGCGAAAATAATATTGACCACTTTGAAAATCATATTGACAGCTTTGAAAATAAGCAGAACTACAATTCAAATTTCAAATTTTGCGAAATGGATGTCGGATAATAAAAAAAAACATAAAACCAGTTTAAGGAAAAGTTTGAAAAAGTTATTGTATATCGGCACGACTTGTATAGAAAAATTCAATACTTTAGAATCACTTTGGTCAATCATTTGGCCAATAGGAACGTCTAGCAATTTTAATTTTAAACAAATTCCATCATTCCGTCCCTCCATCACGAGAATACCTCCCGGAAATACTTAGGCTGAAAAACGTTTCGTTCTCACAAAGCTACAAAATTAGTTAGAAAAGTAAATACTGATAGAGACTCCTCAAACTTGGCGACATATCCTCTAGCATAAAACTCGACTAGCATAAACGTTTTAAAATTGAAAATCGTATCGAGTAGCATAATACCGAAACACAAAGTTCATTAATCGTCAAAATTAAAACCGTTACACACAAAACCTTATATTTAAATCAAATTTTTCACACAAGCCAAAATTTGCGCGTCAATCAGTATTCGGTTCAAGTCATTACAGATCGGGGTGTGACTGATCACAATTTATGAGGCAAAAAAATTCATTTGCTTGTTGATTGTTTTGTTTCTCAGTTGATCAAATTTCTATTTCTCAGAATGCACATTTTAATTTGGACGAAATATTATTGTTGTTTGTGTTTCTGAGACAATTTGCTATAAAAAGTATGCTAGTCGATACTTTTCCATATTTTTCAAACTTTTATGCTAGTCGAGCTTTATGGTAGCTGAGCGGTCATCCTCAAAATCATTCGTGCAGATTTTAAGCTAAGCCAACAAGTTGAAGTAATTGGTCGTAACTTAAAAACATGTGCTAATCAACAATGGACTTTTTTTGAAAACTTTTTTGAAAACCAAAGTTTCCAAATGGTGAGAGTCTAGATTGAACCATGCAATTAAGCCGGATTGAAGTGGTCGAAATATGTACTGTCCGTTTTGAAAAAAAATCTTAAAATAGTTTGATTGATATAAAATCATGAACCTAATTTTCCAATGAATGTGGAAAGCCAAAGTTTACAAAATCAAAGCACAAAAATTACATTCAGAGTGAAATAAGATGGGACACATAAAGCGGCTATAAAACTGGGACACATAAAGCGACTTTTTTCTGCCCGAATTGAAATAAAAAAGCTATTGCGTACAAAATAAGAAATAAGGTGCCGCAGAGAGCAGTTTTTGATACTCAGATACAAGGCTAGAACACCAACCCTGGGAAATTGCTGTCCTCGATTTGCCCTAATAAAAATTTGCAAAAAAAAAGTTTCTTGAATTTCGATTATTTTACTTTTTCAAAATTTTTCTTGATACTCGTATAAAGTAAACTTCAGTCGGTCAAATGATTGCGTTCTAAGAACACATTAAATTTCTACTTGCTTTGGCTGGCAACTGTTTGTAGCCTGTTATCGTTTTTTCTTGGAGGGAGATAGCTCAATTGGTCATCACGGGAGGGAGATTGCTCAATTGATCCGACTTTTCTGAATATTGTCGACCTTGCAAGTGTTTTTAAATTAATCTTTCATTGTTTTTGGCTATTGTGAACTGATTAGAAAAAAGTTTTTTTTTGTAGATTTTGTTAGTTTTTTCTTCCTTTTAATGATGGTTTTTATGTTTTTTATGACGTAATTCGTTTCTTCAAATTGTTTATTTTTTTAAACCCCAGTCGATTCATGTATCAACTTCGGTCGACAATGATTGACCCTGATCGACTCATGTATCGAAACATTTTTTGCTTGACCTATATAACCTGTGTTGAAAAGGGGAAATTCGGTCGACGCATACGGTCGATACAAAAATTGAGTACATCAACCCGTGAAAAATATAGTTTTGAGGTTTTTGTTAAACTTGAGACTATACACTATTATATGTATAGTTAACGCTACAATCAAGATTCATTCAAACACTCATTGATATGAAAAAAAGAACAGAGTAGGCGGTGACTCCCACAAGGTATATGAACCCAATAATTGTATCAATTTTCCTTAGTGTCATCTTCTCCTCAATTTTATTCGAGGAAGCACGATTTGCAAGCTCATTCAGTGCCATATTTGTGAACGGTGCTTCGAAAGCTTTAGTTTTGTTTTCATCGTTGCTGTTTTTGTTGATCTTGACAAAATTAACAGAAACTGCTGCCAAAACCATTGAGATGCAAGATAAAACAATGCTGGAAAGAATATACGAGAACAACTTGGGAAATGTTGTCGATGTCATCGGAATAAAGTCTGTGAAAATTGTCAAGTTGACACAAAGCGAGAGAGTAACCGTCACACCAAAGCTGAGTTTCTCCCCAATTTCTCCCGGAATGAAGAAAGTGAGGGAACTGATTCCCAGAAGTAGAACTGTGGGAACTACTAAGTTGATCACGAAGTATGTTTGGAGTCGTTTGAAGGTCACAGTTACAACTGCGTCGCTGAAATTCCGACCTTGATTTGTGGGCGATGTTCGCTCTCGACACGAAGTTTCTAAGAATAGTAATTCTTTGATAGAAAATCATTCAAAACAGAAAGACAATTTATACAAAACGAGTTAATTGGTCTTCTAGCCAAAATGTCATCGGAGTCAAAGCTAACAAAAAATTACAAAATAGATTCCTTAGGTAGTCTTAAGCATATCGGTTATTCTAATAATATCCATTAAAAAGACATTCAAACGTACCTTGTAGCTCCCATAGAGTATCAGGTATATAGTCATTCAAATCCAGCTCATTGACACAAGACATCATCACTTCTGTCGAATCGTACTGCCACGATCCAAACTCGATTTCACAAGTTTGAGAATCGAATGGAAAATTCGTCACATCCATCGAGCAAGTAGTTTCCATGTTAACTGGCTGAGACCAAATCACGTGACCAGAAGAGTTTACAAGAATAGGCACGGTCAGTACGAATCTGTCGTAATCTAAATCGCCTATTTCATTATACGGAAGAACGTCAGGCGTCCATATTTGAAGTTGACTGAACCGGATCTTCTCAAGCCCAGAATAATTTGCTGGATCCCAAATCAAGAACTCATCGCGCCAAGTCAATCGCTGAAAAGTCAACAGTTCTATAGACTCGTCTTTCGAGTTGAAGCCAACTAACTGGTAAAGAGAAGCGTCGTAATTCACGACAGTAACAGTGGTTAGATTTTGAACAGGGCGATTTAAGGGATGATGATCTTTTGGCAGTAAATCGTTTCTTAAATTGGCCTCAGGATGGCTGTTGCTATTGGCCCAGCTTAAAACCCATCCATAAACTAAAAGGCTTAAGAAACAATAAGTTCTCATAATTCTTATATTTAGACAAACGTGGTATTGAAAAATTGGTGATCATAAAGTTTGCTCTATTTCCAACAAATATTTAGTAATTAATGGCTCAGGCAGGGGCGGATCTAAGATTTTCTCGAGGGGGGCGGGGGCGGCGTTTCAAAAAATGTTCGAAAACTTTGTCCACCTTTTTTTTGTCGACCAAACTGATTTTCCGAGCTCACTCAAAGCATTAAAGAGACCCTGTTTTGGTCAAATTTATTGCGCCGCAGGCAAAATGTTGAAAAAATAGGCCAAAAAAGTGGCATTTTAGAAAATTTTGACCAAAAAATTGCGTTTTTTCGGCGCGCGCTCCCCCCTCAAAATTAGTATATATTGGCGCCCAAGGCGCCTTAGGAAAATTTTTAGGGTCCGTCATCAAACAAGGATATTTCAAAATAGTACAAAGGGGGGACCCTTTGGGTCGGCGGCAGGGGGTCGAATCCATGAAGAGAGGGGCGTCCGAACCCGCACCCCCCCCCCCAAATCCGCCCCTGAGCTCAGGTCTATTAAATGAAATAAATCAATTAATTGAAATGTGAAGAACCGAAGAACGTTCCGACCACAGTTGTTTCAATTTTTAGTTTTTAAAAAATAAATTTGAATAGCACTAATACTTTGATTATTAAAGTATAAAAGGTATTCGAATTTATTTTTCAACTGAAAACTGAAACAACTGTGGTCGGAACGTTAAAACGACAAAGTATTAAAATTTAAGGAACTGCCATTGAAAGTGAACAAAACAATTTGTTTATGTCGATTAGATAACTTAATATGCTGAATAGTCAAAATTGCAACAAAAAATGCTATTGTTATGAAGTGGTGAAAAATCAAAATAAGTGGAGAAAATGCAACTCAGCAAAATATGCAAAAATTTGGTTGCTGGAATATATTAAAACTGTAAAAACTAAAACCGGATAGAAAAAGGTTACGAAATAGTTATTGCTCTTGCCAAATAACTAATCAGATTAAGTTAAGGTTGCACCTGTTCATTTCCTTTTATTCACTGCCATTCTAAAAATCAGTATAAACCAAAAGATATAAATTTTACATTACGAGACCGAATTGTGTATTTTTGGTTTGCAAGCTGGTTCCGCAACAAGCCTGCTCGAACTGAGTAAATTCTTTAAAGATTATCTGGAATTACGTATTTAAGATCTATTGTTGTTCCGATTTTCGAAGAAAACAGAATATTTATGCTCGATGTGGTTTTTTTACTCAGTCAATTTTCACCGATCGAAATAAGAAATTTCAACAAAAATTTTTTATAACCCATTGAAGATATCGACTTCTTGAGTTGAAATTTAAAAAGATATCTTACCTTGAATTTTTTTTGTGAATTCTTGGGTTTGAAGATTGCCCAATTTGCCATGTTCTGGACTAAATTATGTGCGCTTTGAAGAGTTTATTCATAATGCTGAGACGGAAAAGCGAATTATTTATGCGTGGTGAATTATCCCGCACAACAAAATTGTTCTAAAATCGTTCCGCAGGCTAGCTAATTGGTCGTATTAATTTCGTAAACTTACACTTTGATATTGTCCAAAATGTATAAATTTTTAATACTTTATTTTCCCAAAAACTATTCGATACGAATTAAGGGACAATCGGCACATTCAGGGTTTTGCCCTGATATACGAGCAGTCTTGTTATGAGTATGATTGTTCCGACTTTCGAAGAAAACGGAATATTTATACTCGTTGTGGTTTTTTTAATCAGTCAGTTTTCGCACGCAAATCTATTTCGTACCACTCAACATTTTATACTTTGATATTGTCCAAATTTATAGGTTTTCAATATTTTTCCCCAAAAACTATTCCATATGAATTAAGGGACAGCCGGAACATTCAGGGCTTTGGCCTGATATACGAGCAGATTTGTTCAGATCTGAAATGTTAAGGAAGGTTACCAATAACGCTTTTATGCTTTAAGAATAAACGACACAATAAAGAATTTCAGATTATCCCTAAGTGCCGGTGGATAGGGGTCTTTGAGCTTTATGTTATTTTAGAATTCAACCGTGTTGACCACATTAGGCCAAAATATCGAATCCAAAAATTCCATAAACTAATCGAAGAAAAAAGGCTAGTCATACAAGTTCATACATTTTTGGAAAATGGTTTAAAAATTGCCCCAAAGTTTTTATTTTTATTTTTTTTACAAGCGCAAAACGAATTTAGTACTCAATCAAATATTTTCCAAATAACTGTAAGCAAAAGTTAATTTTGTGTGCATAACATTGTCTCAGATACCAAAAGGTTGGATTATTTTTCCGTTTGTCTGGACATTTTTTTCTTCAAAAAATCTCAAAAAGCTGATTAATTAAATTTCACCTTCAAAAAGCTAGCATCTTTGAAAAAAATTGGCAACATTTTTTTGATAGTTGCAGACTCCGCGATACATTTAATTTGCTGAGCGTAATTAAAACTCAAGATATATACTAGTAAATTCCGCAATAATTTTATAAGAGAATTCCACTCATAAGTTTTGACATACTTAAAGGTTTGTCTCCAGGGTCATTTTCGCACAATTCTGTGGGTCTTTCTAAAACACAGTTGCTCCTCGTTTTTATAATTTCCCCACTAAAGACTTGTTACAGGCAAACAATAATTGCCATCAGCAGGACGGATTTATAATTTTATTGAGGGGGGTTTAAGACATCGAAAATTTGTTTGCCTCATTGTTAGGTCGACCAAATTACTATACAAAACTTATTTTGACTAAGTTTTTGCGCCGCAGGCTAGGTTAAAAAAAGTTTTCAGGTTTTTAGAAGCTTTTTTGTGCTCCCACTCTTAACTAGTATATATTATTGGAGTCGAGTGTTCGAGAATCACAGGGAAGAAGGAGCGCCCGCCTTCAACCTAAGACACTACTGATCTAATTTAACTTGAACTAAAATCTGATAGGGAAATTCTTCATGCGTGAAATACCGAATGCGCTAAACATTTGCCAGCCAATCATAATCCATAATTCAAAATTTCGAAAGAAAAAGTGATAAAATCAGCCAATTTCGGCAGTTTTAAATACTCTGATTGGTTGAAAACTTTCGGGCATTCGATTTTGGGCACATGCGAATAGCCCCCATGTGATGTGATTAGATGACCAGCAGTACTTCCTGCCTCTGTGCTCGCACAGGGTTCCCCAGGACACCGACGTGGGGGTGTGTGGAATGGGACAAGTGAACGAGGAGGGGATCAGAACCAACGCAGACTCGCTCAAAGAGGCACACCTCAAGGTCACCTGGTCGAGTTACTCAATTTTACAACATTATTAATCATAATAACAAATTTGTTTCAAGTAGTGCAATAATCCAACAATATAGAGAACTTATCATTGAAAGAGCAGCAACTTGAGCAAATTAAGTGTCGGGTCTATCTATAAGACTTTTGAATCTACTTAAATGAAAAGTGGAGGGAGCTTAATAAAAAAATTTAATTTACCGAATTTTCGACATATCAGAATGCAGCAAAGCTAAAACTCACTATAGGAAGGTCTGGTGGTAATTTACAGTTTTCATTTCGAGGCGAGAAGATTATTTAGTCGATACTATAGGGTGTGGGAGAGACTATTTTTTCATGAAGGCTTTGTTGTGACTGCTTCAAAATTTTCAAAAAAGTGCGGAACATTTATGCTTGGAGTGGTTTGTTTATTCAGTTCAGTTTCGACTTTTTAACTGAGCTTTTTGACAAAGATTTTGCGTACCATGTAAAAATTATCGTTCTCCTATGCTCAAATATATAAAAAAGTTCACCTATGATCATTTTTAAGCAAATTATAAAGGTTTGTTTTTGCAACTACTTTGACATCTATTGTTCAAATTGGGATAACCAACGCGCAATATGTTTTGTTATATTGAATTGTATGAGACTAATTGAATCCTTTCGATTTGAACATAGACAAATTTCGCTATCACAGATATATTATTTACTGCAACATAAAAAACTTTCTTCTTTACATAGCTTTTCTGGGAGGCGGGGGTAAATTTAAGAAATGAAAATTTTAATAAAGATGCAAAATCGTCTCATTTTTTGAGTGTTCTATAAGATTTTTTTGTAATTGAAAAGCTTGTGATTGAAAACAATAGAGGTCTTGTTGCTTTAGTTTTTGAAAGAAAGACGGAACATTTGTTCGCGGTGTGGTTTTTTCTCCAGAAAACTTTCGATTTTTTATTTAGTCCTTTGTCAACGTAATTTATAGTACCATTTGAGCCAACAAGATCTGCAGATCAAAATTACATAAAACAGTTTATATGTGATCATTTTTTGAAAAGTTTTTGAGGTTTGAACAATTTCAATTTGAATAAGTTTTGCACAATTCACACGCGAGAAATTTCGTGCTATTAACGCTTCTGCGGCTGTTTAATCCGCTCATAAACTGTTACAAATTCAATGGAGGCCAGATATATGGCGTTTTAAAACGTTTTTAGACCCTTAAAAGGCTTTAAAAAAATTCGATAAGGAAGAGCTCGTTCTCGAAAAATTTAGGAGAATTTTTTCTCCATTTTTTTTTTCATTTGATGATTTCAAAAACTGTTTCAAAGACGTTTAAGGGCTTTCGGAACATTAAGAGATTTGCTTTTATGATTTTATGCTCTATTAGGCAGCAAATAGTTGTTCAGACTCTGAAGGCTAATGCGGAGTATTCATATTGCTGTTGGTTTTTTTGTTATAGGGTGGTTTAAAATTTGGTAGTTTGGCCAGTTTCTGATAAGTAACGCGTGATGTAATTAAATTGCGGCAAATAATTGGGTCAATTTGTAGAATAAGAGGCGCTAAGTTCTGCCTTTTTTATTTGATATTAGCCTATGGGGGGATAAAAAGAACTGATAAAAAACTTTTGTTTTTGATAGTTTCATCAATGTTTCAAGCAAAAGTAACCTTCAAGGCCTCGCCCTGATAAACGAGCAAGCAGTCTTGTTAGTAGTAAGTTTTGATTGATGGAGACTTTGAAAAATTTTACCCAAAACGCGGAATTGTGACCTTGTTAAAACGCGAATTAGGTAACGAGTATTAAATCATTTAATCATAGTCCTCCAATAATACCAAAAATTTCATTCATACCAAATAAGTTTTGTCAACTCTGCAAAATGCGCTGTTTGCTTGCGTTCAATTTTTATGCGACAGTGTTGTATCGTAATCATATCTCCAGCATCATAATAATTCAAACCACTAACGGAGTGTTGAAGAAACTATGACGCACTGTGATTTTTTCCCCCCGATCTTAGTAAAACCCTAGGGTCGTGGTTCCGGTTCCAAAAAAAAATTTTGTGAAGAAATAATTGGCATTTTAATTTAAAAAAACAGATGAACTTCACTCTTCGTTTAAAAAAAACGTTAATTCAACTTTTTTGGATTTTTTTTTTGCTTTTTTATGCAAGGCTATGCGGTCTGAACATTCTTTGCTCAGCAACCAGGGGCTTTTTCCTTTCCCCCACCTGTGGTTTCATAAGTAATTTTTGTGTTCGCATTGTAGGATTGTTACAAAATTGGCATGCGGACTGATTAGGCCACGACAAACATGTTTGGTCTCCATATTCAACCTTGTAAAACCCCTCGTTACACCAAAAAACTGATGCGTATGTGAGGATTTTTTTTTGGGGGGGGGGGGGGGGAGTTGTGGGTGAGAGTTTAATTGGGTACTTGAGTTTTTGTTTTTTTCCAGGTGGACTACTTCCGGGAGCCCTTCATCCCCATCGTGAATGAGCCGACGTACTGTGACGGGGAACTCATCTGCACCAGTGTCGACGAAACAGGTAACTATCTCCTTTACAAAAGATTGATTGCGATGTGTCTAATTCATCTTTATCTCATAGAAAATTCGCAATTTTGTCTTCTGTAATAATCGGAGTTGATCTGATCTGGGATCATCTCGCAAGGGATCATGTATCAGATCAAACTGAGAAACTTTCGAAAAAATTTTCGAAAATTTGTTGTTCTTTTCTGGATCACCCCCAAGATTGATTTTGCTAGCTCTTATTTAACGCCAATAAGATATTCTATAGCCAAAATTTTCTGCGCTGCCGGCATATATTAAAAAATTAGGCCACAAATGTCAATTTTTTTACCAAACTGAAAAATTATTATCCAAACTGAAAAACTGCACTGATCATGATTCTTGGAGTTTGACTAATTTCAGGGGCGGATTCGAGGGGGGGGGGGGGGGGGGGGGACGGATTTTCAAAAAAATTTCGAAAATTTAAACATTTTTTTAGGTCGACCAAATTGACTTTCCAAGCTCTCCTAAAGCATTAAAAAGGCGCTTTTTTGGCCAAATTGTCTGCGCCGCAGGCAAATTTTTGAAAAAAAAGGTAGAAAAAGTCGTTTTCGGGCACCTTTGGAAAATTTTAACAAAAAATCGCGTTTTTTTTGGCGCGCACTGCCCACTCTGAGTTAGTATATATTCGCGAAAAATTTGACCCTTTCTATTAGTATATATTGGTGAAAAAGTTTAGGGTCGGTCGGCCAAAAATGGATTTCTTAAAAAGTACCAAAGGGGGGACCCTTTGGGTCGGCAAGGTGTCAAATCCCTGAAGTAAGAGGGGGCATCCGCCCCCCCCCCCCCTAAATCTGCCCCTGACTAATTTACCATATATTTTACTGCAATATACAAAAACGATTTACAAAATAAAATGACCAGCGATGGGAGAAAAAATTTTTTTATTTTGAAAAGTACTTTAAATTGTTTTTGGAGGCCAAAAAGTGAAAAAAAAAGTAAGAAATACGTAGAATTTTACCAACACTTCTTCACGTTTTCATTAATATTTTCTGACATTGGCGCAGTTTTTGTTTCAAAATGGTAAACATTTTTTGTACTTCACGTGATGTTATCTGCGCATGAACAATTTCGGCAGGATTGTCATCACAAGCTGCATTTCGAGCAACTTTGAGGCGTAAGCTCAGCCTGAAAAGCTGGTGTTTGAGTCTGAAATGGGTTGTTTGCAGGGAGCGGAAAAAAGTAAATACCTTTTATACTTTTTTTCTATACTTTTTTGCTCTTTCTCGAAAGAGCAAAAAAGTATAGAAAAAAAGTATAAAAGGTATTTACTTTTTTCCGCTCCCTGCAAACAACCCATTTCAGACTCAAACACCAGCTTTTCAGGCTGAGCTTACGCCTCAAAGTTGCTCGCAAAGTTTGATCAAAATCAACAGATACCTCCTTTTAATTTAAATCTGTCTGTTTAAATTTTGGAAATCAATTATAATCTGTCAAATTTCAAACTTTTAACAACTCATTATGTTTCAGATGCGAAAATCAGCTACGGTGACTTGGGCTCTCCTCTGTACCAGTTCGACCCAGTGAGTCAGCAGCCCAGTTGTCTGTACGGGGTGGCCAGTTTCTTCCGGTACACTCAGAGGAGGACGGACCAGCTGGGCCATCCGGAGAGCTTCTTCACCAATGTCACCCACTTCGCCCCCTGGATCATGGCCACTATGGAAAAGTGGGAGGGACAATAAATGGCATTAGGAGAGAAGCCATACATCATAGAACACAAAATGAAAAAGAGAGAGAAAAAACAGGCTGACTAACTAAAATCTGGCCCAAAACGTTCAATTCGGCTCTTTTCTAACCCCAATTTTTTTGTTACAAGTCAGCATAAAGTCTTTTAATGACCCTCTATTTTTTTGAATTTTTACGACCCTTATTTTTTATGCTCATAAAAATAGTTGCGTGATTGAACATGTTAATGACATATAGATACAAAAAAAAATTTCGCCATTCAAAGTTCTCTATATTATGAGCATATTGAATTAGTTGTCTATCATTCGGTTTGAAATTCAAGGCAGTTTGAAAAGAGCCTTGCGTATCATCAATAATAACAAATATTTATCAATTTAACGTAATGTAAAACTTATAAATTAAAAATCAATCACAAACCAGAGCAAGATTATTCGTATCAGGTCAGAGCCCTTAATAATCCGACTGCCGCTTAAGGTTCAGGAAAAACCATTTTCCTAAAAAATTTAAATGAAAAATTGATAAGCTTAAAACAAATGTAATGACGTCAAACAACGTATTAATAGTTCCGAATAGCTTGCTTTAATTGCGTTAGTTGTCGCTAATAAGCAAAATTGACAACTTTCTTGAAATTGAGCTCAGGGCTTCAATATCTTTCAGATTACATAAAATAATCCATTCAAAAGTGGCTAATTAAAAACTCGAAGTTTGTCTAAAGAAAAAACCACGCCTAGCACAATTGAATAATCTTTTTTTCTGAATGTCAGAAAAATAGAAAAACTTTATTTCCTGTAAATAACCAAAATCGAATCTGCTAAAACGTAAAAAAGCTGGGTTGCGATACCTCCATCAGGAATAAAATATCAGCAACAAAATGTGTCAAAAATTTTTCTCATCAAAAATTAACACCACTCAATATCATTTGTGGTGCCTATTTTGCGGAAAAACAAAAACAAAAAAAAATGAATTGTCCAAATGTCCTTAAATTTCTAGGAAAAGTCGTCTTCTAAATATTTTCCGATAAAAAAATGGCAACATTTTTTATTATCGCTCGCATCAGAAGAAACTGATACATATTGAGACAAAAATGATGCAGGTCTGAATCAAGAGCTCAACAGCAAAAAAGTATAGCTATTTTTGACAATAAATAGATTGACTGAATAATTTGATGAACGTAAATTTTGATTATTTCTTATGTTACAACTTGTGATTTGGATTAGCAGGTAACAAATCATTTCTATTCATGCAAACCTAGAAACTGCATAATCGCACAAAAAGCGGAGGTCAATCTTACTAGAAATCTTATGCTTTCCAGTTAGGGCTTCCACTCCCTCCCCCAGTTTCGAATCCAAATTTCAAACAAAAATCACTGAGCTATCTTGTTTTGTGCGGTTAAAATTTTCCGAAAAAAGTAAGATGAAATGAAACAAGGGTAGCCGGTTACTCTGCAAGTAGCACAGAATGTTCCGACCATAGTCTTTACAAAACTACAGAAAAAAATGTCAAATCAGTGTAGTTTTTTTTCTGCGTGGTGTGATAAAGGGATCTGACGTAAAAGTATAAGCTAGGCATATTCGAAAATTATAGTAAAATAGGTCAATTGGACAATTTTTTCAAAAAATAGCTAGAAAAACAGAAAAATCGAGAAAAAAATTTTAAAAGTTTCAATATAAATTTTTCAATTTAAATTTTTTTGCAGAAGTTTTTTTGTAAAGTTTTTGATTCTAAAATGTAGCTAGAGACTCCACAAAACTATTGCTTAAAATTAAGTTTTTTAAGATTTCAATTAGGCATAATTAAGCTAGTGCACGCCTGCTTGCTCGCTTAATTCGCTCGAAATAAGACAAAAAAACCAAAAAATTTCAAACTGGTTTTTCTCGACACTGGGAAATTTTTTGGAAAATTTTTTATATGGTTTGCATCACGACTGAAAGGGTTTCAATATGATATATCACTAAAACCAGCCCGATGACTATTTGAGGTACCTGATTTTGCGTGGAAAAAACTCAAACAAATCCGAATACATAGTTTTTCTCAATCTTCAATGGTCAAACAACAGTGATACTATCTAAGAAGAGCAGCGGAAAATCAGACGTAAAATTGAACATAATAGCTATCAAAGAGACACAATTAATCCGATTATTAGCTGTTCAAATTGATTCTAAACTTTTTTTCATAGATCATATTGAAAATCAAGAAAAGGGGAGTCAGAATTCAGCAAAGTCAGAATTCGCAATAGAAAACTCTAGGCTAATTTACTGCATTTTTTCATAGGGTTGGAGATTCTTAATTAGGTACCATAGGGGGCAGATTGTTAAGTAGATCAGAAAAGAAAGTTTTTCAAAAAATTTTCCACAATAAATTTCAAAAATTTTTGTGAAAAAAGTTTTTGCCTAGTAAGCGCTAAGTTGATTTCATTTTAAAAAAATTAAGTTTTCTGAGCCTAAAATATTCAAATAACCAAAGTTATTTGATGGCTTTTCTTTTTGAAATTAGACTGAAACTCAAAAATGAATTCAAGAAATTCAGTTTGCCCTCAAATCAATTTTTGAAAAAACAATATTTTATCTCCTCATACTTGAACGCGACCCTGTGTAGGTCATTCTATGTTTAATGCTATGGGACGCTCAAGTAGTCGACCTATAAACAGGCCATTTTACTGTCTGTTTGATCTGTTTCGTTATTTTTGAAAGCTTTAAAGATATATAATCAGTAAATAACTACCTCAATTTTCAATTCACTGATCTGTTCCCGGTCATTTTTCCTCAGAACATTTTTGATGGCCTGAAATGACCATCTTTGACGCGTGAGATGGTATCAAAACATCAGAAAGCGATTTTTCTTTTCAATCTTCTCTTTAATTAATTCACAACAGGGACGTGAATTTGATAGTTATTTCACATTTTCCAAACATCTTAACGGGCCACCAACCTTTTATATCAACAAATTAACCCAAAACTAAGGAAATGACCGTGGAAATTAGAAAAAATCCCCCAGAGCTGAAAGTTCAATTTGGGGAAAAGAAAAAAAGGTATTCTTGCTTGTCGATTGAAAAGAGCACGCGCCACAAGAGAATAAAAGACAAATGCACGGCCGTATTTTCCTCTTAGCTAAAAAAGGAACTAGGATAGATTTTTTATTTCCATTTAAGCTTATTCAGTAAAAGTAGTTGATGCTTTGAGCCGATATGTCAAAACGCAGAAAAGCATCAATAGAGAATAATGTCGTCTCAAAATAATATGGTATTTTCGTTTTATTCCAAGCTCGAAACTTCGATAATTAAAATTTTGTGATCTGCTGCCAATTGTGTACCAATTTCATTGAGTTTTTTTGAACCCTTCTGTCAAAAAATTGGCCGATTGTTTTTCTGTCAAGCTGGCGAGATTTTTTTTTGGTTCTAGTGTGAACGGTGTACTATGGTTAGGCTTTTCTGTCAGTAGGTTCGTTGCACGCTGGTAGGAAATGTCCTGCTATTTTTCTCTTTTGCTGTCACTGAACTTTTTAGAGGTCAATCAGATTTAAAAAGTGTTCCGTTTTTAAATACGGACGGGATCTAATTTTTAATTCCAGTGCTGAAAAAAATCCGTTTTGATATTTATGGTTTTTTCATTGGATCTTTTTTTCATAGAATGCAGAAAAATACCAATGTATATATACCGAAAAAAAATTTACCGGCGGTCATTTTGTGAGGAAAAAATTCATAATACTGCTTGTTTTATTTATTTATCTAGTCTGTAAGACTAAGTAATTTTTTTGTCCTGCCAGATAATTTTATTCACGCACTTTTATTCAGTCAATGACCTGTACACGGAATTACATAATACAATATTAGTTCTTACGCAATAGGCGACGTAATTTACTCAGTCTCAGCCTGCAAGTCAGACTACAATACATTTGCTGCGTCACTTAGCACGTTTTACTATTTTATCAATAATTCGAAATAAACAAACGTGCGTAAAAAATCGAGTTTTTAATGAGTTATCTGACTTATTTTAGAAACAACACGTTTTATGTCATTTTTCAGATTAAAAGTTTTTTGGCCTTTAATTTTCTGTGCTGAGTGACTCATTTTTTGTTTTTCAAAAACTTGTCATCGCAAATAAAACTTCAGTCAATAAAGCAAGTTATATTTTTAATGACTGTTCTTCAATTTTGTTTTTACTGCTGTTCCAAAAGTTTGTTAACCTCATTCTGTACGCCTATTCATCTTCGATTAAGTTTCGGCTCTGTTCGCCAAAATTCACTAGAAGTAAAATTATGATCTCTAAGACACCATAAATTCAGGGACGAAACCAAATCAACTCAACTCTGCGTCCAAGGTAAGTTCCAATTAATTGCTCTTGTATAATTAATTCGAATTTGCCTTTTTGGCATTACAATATGGTTTTTAAAAACCAAACACCGCTTGAAGTTTCTGGAGAAGAAATTTGCTGCGACTTTGAATCTTTTTGGTCTTGTCGAGTTGCCGCCTCTGGCTCTTTTGAACCAGGTTGCCTCAGTTCCAGTTCCCGGGTCGAGGTCTCAGACTCATGTCCAGACTTTGAGGGTCGCGCCGCATCCGAATTTATACCCAAATTGCGCCGAGAGTTTGAGGAGTCTGGAAAGTCTGGACGGTGGCGTGTCACGGAGCCGAATACCCGGATAGCCGAAAAATAATTTTTTTCCCGGATAGCCGAAAAACAAATTCGTTCCCGGATAGCCGAAAAATAAATTCGTTCCCGGATAGTCGAAATTTTGGATCGACTCAACAATTACCCCCCCCCCCTCCTCTAGCCCCTTACCCATTTCCTAATAAGGGGAGGGGGGAGAGATTCGTTACTAGTTACCATAAGAGGAATAGTAAAAGAGATCCTACAAGCTTACTTAAAAACATTGTTTTCTTATTTAGGGCACCTTCTTATTTAGGGCGCCCTTTCTCTACTCCCCCCCCCCCACACACAGACACTTAGTCCCATCATTTTTCCTTACCCTCCTGCCAGTTATCCCCGTCCCCTACCCACGTTTACCCCACCATGCCCCCCCTCCTGGTAAACAATAAAAACTATTAAGGGCCCCCAAACTGAGGGCCCAAATTAAGGGCCCCCAACCGAAATTATAATCGATTATAAGGTTAATGCTGGGGTGGATCTAGGATTTTCTCGAAGGGGGGGGGGTCACAAATGTTTTAAAAAAACAGGCCAAAACGCCGTTTTTGCGATTTTTTGAAAAATTTTGACCAAAAATTGCGCCTGCTCTTCTTTAAAATTTGCATATTTTGAAAAATTTTAGGGTTTGTCGGCCGAAAATGGATATCATAAAACCTACCAAAGAGGGACTTTATGGTTGGCGAGGGGGTCGAATCCCTGCAGAGGTCGGACTTTTGTTGTTAATTAATTCATTGAGAGTAAAAGTATTAGCCAATCAAATCTCTTAAAATTTTTTGGAATTTTGTTAGCTAACAGGCTGCAAAGTTTTGAGGCATTTTTTGACCAATCAAAACTCGTCTCAATTTATTGAAGAGTTTACTGACTTAATTTAATTAAAATGGGAGGTATTTAGTTTTTTCGGCTATCCGGGAATGCGGCTCCGTGGGTACGCACCGTCTGGACATGAGTCGCGCCGTGGTCCGCGAAAGTCTGGACATACGAAAGGATGCTGCTTCCGCTCGCTTTCCAATGACTTCGGAATGCATCTGAGCTGGTCAAAATAAGTACTTTTAAACTTTCTGACCAACCGGCACGTGTTGAGGTCCGCGATTTCTTATGTCAGGATTTTTCCGACAAAATTTTGGTATCCAAATTGGATCTGGATCCGGATGTGGCTTTTAAGGTCTGGATTTAGTCCAGGGGCTTCGACCCAGGGGTCAATCTTCAGAACATATAAAATATCAAAATTTTTAATTACTGAAGTTTTTCAGCACACTGTCAAAAGTTTATCGTCGGATGAAGCCCCCTCCCCCCGAATGACGAAATGTTATGGCCAAATTACTTGCCAGTTTCGTGATACGCTTTTTATTTACCTAGCACTGATTTTCGTATTCTCAATTCGCGGAAAAGGGTAATGACCTAGCACTGATTTTCGTATTCTCAGTTCTAGTTTCGATCCCCCTCAACATTCATTCAATAAATAATGGTATAAAAAAACAAACGAAGCTAAGCATAAAATTCCTCGCGTTTTTTAGAAAGTCGGAACATTAACTAGCATCTTCTATCCCTAATATAACCGAATTGTGTCTTAAATAGAAGTAAATTTTATCTGTCAGTTTTCTACCTAATTTTTCTGCAGTCAAGAGAGTTGAAATGTGTCTTCTAAAATTTCAGAATATGACTCTCTGACTAAAGATCATTGAATCAAAATTATATTTTCCTACGACGTTGAACGCATCAATTCAATTGTTGTTCCGACCATTGAAAATGGGAGGGAGCTTTGTATTCTGGTGTGTTTTAGTTTTTTTTTCTCTTTTTTTCACGCAAAATCTGGTAAAACAAATAATCATCCGGACTGGATTAAATGATATGTCATATTAAAACCCTTTCAGTCGTGATTTGAATCATAATTTCCGAAACAAGTCACAGTGTCGAGAAAAACTGGTCTCAAGTTTTTGGTTTTTATCTAATTTTGAGCGAGCAAAGGACCGAGCAGGTTTGTTTATGTTTAATTTAAGCCGTTTACAATAAATTAATTATGCTTAATTTTAGTTTTACTCGAGTAAAGTTAGTTTTTGAAGTTTTGGAGTTTTTTAACGTCATTTTGAGAATCAAGTTTAAAAAAATCTGCAAAAAAATTGAAAAAAAATGTGACTTTATTTGATTTTTTCTACGTTTTTTTTGTTTCTGCCACAATTTTCTTCAACATTTTTGGCCGATTTAACTATTTTACTATGGCTGTTGAGAGTGCTTTATTTCAAGTTTTCTGATCAGATCCTTTAAACACACCACGCAGAAATAACGACACTAATTTGAAAAAAAAAGTTTTTTTTTGCGTGGGTTTCTTAAAGACTATGGTCAAAACATTCTGGGGTGCTTGCACAAGAACCGGCTATCCAAGTATTTATTATATTTTTGTTTTTTCTTTGTTTCTGGCTTTTTCATGACTTTTTTTTCTAAAGTATTAATTTTTTTGTATCCCGGGTCGTTTCATGTATCAACTCTGATCCACGATGATTGACCCTAGTCGGCTTATGTATCAACTCTGACCGACTCAAGTATTGACCTGGTCGACTCATGTATTGACGCTGGTCGTTTTGGATTGTTCATGAAAACAAAAACATAATTTTCTTGAACAATCTAAAAAACTGAATAAGGAAACAAGGATTTTGGTGGTATCATAAACCTGCTAAAAGGAGACTATTGTCTGTTTGCAGCTTATAAAGCTGCATTTGTTTTGTTTCCGAAACAGAAACAAATGAAAAAAAATCACATGAAAATCAATTGAATTTTGATTATCTGAACAAATCAAATTAATGAAACAAAAAAGCCTTGAGCAAAAAAAACCAAATAAAGTTTTAATGTTTGTTTTTAAAAGATTTTGACTCTGCTCTAATATCATTGAAAGAAAATTTAAGCCTGAATAAGGAAACAAGGATTTTGGTGGTATCATAAACCTGCTAAAAGGAGACTATTGTCTGTTTGCAGCTTATAAAGCTGCATTTGTTTTGTTTCCGAAACAGAAACAAATGAAAAAAAATCACATGAAAATCAATTGAATTTTGATTATCTGAACAAATCAAATTAATGAAACAAAAAAGCCTTGAGCAAAAAAAACCAAATAAAGTTTTGATGTTTGTTTTTAAAAGATTTTGACTCTGCTCTAATATCATTGAAAGAAAATTTAAGCCTCGAAAATGGGAGGGAGCTTTGTATTCTGGTGTGTTTTAGTTTTTTTTTCTCTTTTTTTCACGCAAAATCTGGTAAAACAAATAATCATCCGGACTGGATTAAATGATATGTCATATTAAAACCCTTTCAGTCGTGATTTGAATCATAATTTCCGAAACAAGTCACAGTGTCGAGAAAAACTGGTCTCAAGTTTTTGGTTTTTATCTAATTTTGAGCGAGCAAAGGACCGAGCAGGTTTGTTTATGTTTAATTTAAGCCGTTTACAATAAATTAATTATGCTTAATTTTAGTTTTACTCGAGTAAAGTTAGTTTTTGAAGTTTTGGAGTTTTTTAACGTCATTTTGAGAATCAAGTTTAAAAAAATCTGCAAAAAAATTGAAAAAAAATGTGACTTTATTTGATTTTTTCTACGTTTTTTTTGTTTCTGCCACAATTTTCTTCAACATTTTTGGCCGATTTAACTATTTTACTATGGCTGTTGAGAGTGCTTTATTTCAAGTTTTCTGATCAGATCCTTTAATCACACCACGCAGAAATAACGACACTAATTTGAAAAAAAAAGTTTTTTTTTGCGTGGGTTTCTTAAAGACTATGGTCAAAACATTCTGGGGTGCTTGCACAAGAACCGGCTATCCAAGTATTTATTATATTTTTGTTTTTTCTTTGTTTCTGGCTTTTTCATGACTTTTTTTTCTAAAGTATTAATTTTTTTGTATCCCGGGTCGTTTCATGTATCAACTCTGATCCACGATGATTGACCCTAGTCGGCTTATGTATCAACTCTGACCGACTCAAGTATTGACCTGGTCGACTCATGTATTGACGCTGGTCGTTTTATGCGTCGAATCTGATCGACTCTTGTCTCGAGCGAATTTTTGATTGACCTATATAACCTGAGTTGAAAAGCGGACATTCGGTGGACGCATTCGGTCGATCCAAAATTGGAGTACATCAATCGGTGAAAAAGAAAGTTCTGAGGTTTTTGTTGACCTTGAAACTATACGTATAGTTAACACAGCAATTAAGATTCATTCAAATACTCATCGATACGAAAAAAAATAACATAGTAGGCGTTCACTCGCAGTAGGTATATGAACCCAGTAATTGTATCAATTTTTTTAGTGTCATCTTCTCAATTTTATTCAAGCAAGCTTAATTTAGAGCCATACTTGTGAATGGTGGTTCAAAACTGTAATTTTAATTTCATCTCTGCTGTTTTTGTTGGTCTTGATCTAGGTAGATCTATGATTTTCTCGAGGGAGAGGGGATTGCGGATTTTCTAAAATGTTTTGACCAATTTAGTCAACCTGTTTTAACGTCGAAGAAATTGATTTTCCGAGCTCTCGCATATCACTATAAAGACTCTATTTTGACCAAATTTTCTGAGCGGCAGGCAAATTTTTGAGTAAACAGGCCCAGAAAAGTGTTTTTAGGCAGTTTTGGGAAAAAGTTTAAATGTTGCGCTCAGGAATGAAAAATGATGCTCAGTTATAAAATTTTTTGCCTCGTCAGTTTTTGATGAATAAGCACTAATTTTTTAACGCGCCTTAGCAAAACGACAAAAAAAGTCTGTTTTATGATCCCACAAAAACGGCAACTTTGGCACAATTATTTTCAAAATTTTAACAGAAATTTGTCATTTGAGACTTGCTTCTCCAAAAGCTGTCGACCGTGAAGACATATTATGCCTTAGTAGGTTAGTTTTGTTTTTTTTTCTGAAGAAATTCGTTTTTAAACTACCTTCTTTCATTTCCTAAAAATATTCTAGGTCTCCTTTTGAATTCAAAAAGTCTAATTTTATTAGTTCGACCTTTGGCAATATTTTTTTTGGTAAAAATTGTTGAAACAAAATCAAAATTAATGTAAAACTACTGATCAGCAAATTATATTTTTTTCAAGGCAAAAGAGTAACTTTTAAAGTCAGCTGTCTAATATAACACGAGACGCTAAATACCTCCATTTATATTTAACTTAGCGTGTGGATGTATAGCATGAGTAAAAAAATAATAAGCTTTAAAGTGCAGCCGGAACATTCCGGGAAATGCCCTGATTTACGAGCAGTTGTGTTGTTCCAACTTCATAAGAAAGTGCGGAATTTTTAGCTTGGGGTGGTTTTTGATTACTTAATAATGTTTCTGCGATCAAAACAACAGTTTTCAACAATTTTTTTCTAAACCATTACTTCTGCTGGTATAGTTTAGCGTTTTGGGGGTTTGAAAATTGCCAATTTGGGCATGCTCTGGTCTAATTTATGCGCGCTGTGAAGACTTTATTCGAAAACGTGGCGCGAACGATTTTTTCATGGTGCATTCCCCCGCACTACAAAATCGTTTCAAATTGAATTGATGCTAGCTGATAGGTCGTGTTTATTTCGCAGAATCTAGTTTTTCCTAACTTATTTTAAAGCAAAAGTAAAATAAATTAGGAAAAATTGTGATGTTTGTTAACAGTTACAAAAAGTGATGTTTGGTGTTGTCCAAAATGTATGTTTTTTTTCTAAGGCTTATTTTATCTTTCGATGCCGTCTAAGGGGCAGGAGAAACTTGAAAGGTGGCAAAGAAACTGGTAGAAAATAAAAAATTATCGCCAAAAAGCTTTTAAAATTGAGATTTTAAATCCAAATATTGTTCAAACAAGTTATTTTAGTGTAAAAAATTGATTTGGTACGTATCCGCTTAAAATGTGATGATTTTTTTGACTAAGCCACCAGTTGATTGGAGAAAATATATTGTAAAGTGGATGTTTCCGATCAATTTGTGTTACCCCAGAAAAGCCTAGAACGGTTAATTGTGGTATTATAGCATTCTGGTTTCAGTTGTGGTTCAAAGTAAAAAAAAATTTAAAATTCCAATTGAAGACAGGAAAAAACGTCGGAAATTTTCTGCTTTTCAGACATAAAAATTAACGTACAGACTGAAGCTAATTTTTCAGAAATCGGTCGTTCTTACATGATATTTTTCTGTTTTTACTACAAATTATTCATTAAGCTAAGAGTATTTCTACACAGAGCTTAAGTTTATGCTATCTGAACGCGGAGTTACTTTTCTTAGTCCAGTTATTCTTCCGACTTTCGATTAAATTGAGGAATATATATGCCCGGAGTGGTTTTTTTCAAACCACATTTACAAAACTCTGGTCCCCCCGGGGATCGATCTCTTGCTCTGCTTGGGGCCAGACAAGTGTGAACACCAATATAATAACCTGTCATGAGTATGTCTAAAACTGATTATTTTAATATATTGCAATACAAAATCATTCCAAATTGAATTGAGGCAACTAATTAATTTACCAACTCCATATTCACGACTCAAATTGCAACACTTAATTTTTGATATTATCAGCCTAAAATTGATTATTTTACAAATATTTATTTTTCCAAAAATTATTCGAGACCAATTAAAGGGCAGTCTGAACAATCAAGGCTTTGCCCTGATACGAGAAATCTTGTTATTCCCTATGTTCAATCGAAACGATTTTAGAAGCAATTTGCTGAAATTAAGCTAAACAGCTTGTATGCTGATCGACTTCTGATTAATTAAGTAATATTAACTCATGAAATTAAGGGTAAAATTGGGCACATACGATTATTAATTATGGTGTATAATAATTTGCTACCCTAGTTGTTTTAAAATTACCCTGATCCAGTATATGTACTATATTTTCTAGATGTTGAGGTGGGAGAAATCAAAATGTAAGCATACTCCGACTAACTTTTATGGCAATTTTTGGTCAAAACTTTTTGACAAAAATCAGTACATAGGAAAATCGGAAATTCTTCTCATAGAGTTTTCTGATGATTTGGTTAAAAAAGGATCAAAAATTACATTCCGAATTATCTGGAAAACTAAATACAGTGCTGATTTAAATTAACCGGACAAAACGCGTTAAACTTGAAATTTAAAACGCATTTTCTCAAATTGGGTTGAGTTTAGGTGAAAATTTATGAGGACAAACTTGCTTAAAATTTTAGCAGAATTAATATGGTGTAATTTATTTTGCGAAATTCGGACCCGAAATTTTACCCCAAAAATGGGTCATTTTGGTTTTTCTTAGTTAATCAAAAATTACGCCAAAAATACTCGGACGATCACAGACATAATTATATCAAAGTGAGCCCCTTACGTAGCCCAACAAACTTTTAAAAGGGCATAACCTCCAAAAAATGGTATAAAATATTTTATTTTTGTTTGATAGACAAAAAAGGTCGTTTTTACTATATAAAATACCAACTTTTTATTTAAAAACAATTTTTAAACAATTTGCATTTTTTTTTGAGAAAATACCCTTGTTAAAGTTTGTTGGGCTACGTAAGGGGCTCACTTTGATATAATTATGTCTGTGATCGTCCGAGTATTTTTGGCGTAATTTTTGATTAACTAAGAAAAACCAAAATGACCCATTTTTGGGGCAAAATTTCGGGCCCGAATTTCGCAAAATAAATTACACCATATTAATTCTGCCAAAATTTTAAGCAAGTTTGTCCTCATAAATTTTCACCTAAACTCAACCCAATTTGAGAAAATGCGTTTTAAATTTCAAGTTTAACGCGTTTTGTCCGGTTAATTTAAATCAGCACTGTATTCGAGTTTCTTGTTCATTAGAACAATATCAACCGGTTTAAACCCAGGTATTTTTTTTACTATTCCGACCCTGACATTTATGGATTCGTTTTTTTTCGACTATACCATGAATAGTTTTTTGATTTAATTTCTACCCGCGGCGAACTTTTTTCTGACAAATGTGCTCGAACCCAGAATCTTTTTCCGACAAATCGGCTGATGTCATGAATCAATTTTCGACTTGCCTATGCCAAGTTATTTTTGTCACCATGATGTGGAAAAAAGGTTCTTTTGTAAGCTTGATACACTTTCTATGCTAGCAGTCACAAAAATCACTTAATCAAGTAAATTTTATTGAGCTTTCAGCTTGGCGTGGTTTTTTTATTCAGTCAAATTTCGACGATCGAAAAATAATTTTTACCAACAAATAGTTATATGCTCTTGAAGATATCGACTCCCTGAGTTCAAATTAAAAAAAGGGAGTTTGAAATTTCCATTTTTGGGAGTTTGAAAGTTCCAGTTTGGCCATGCTCTGGACTAATTTATGCGCTGTTAAGATTTTTCATGATGCTGAAAATTTAACGAAATTTATTTAAGCGTGACGAGTTTTCCCGCACAACAAATTTTCCAAATTGATTTGAGGCAAGCTATTAGGTCCTATTAGTTTCGTAATAATCAATATTTCACACACTGATATTGTTCAAAATTTATGATTTCTTAACTTTTTTTCTAGCAACGGCTATTTGATGTCGATGAAGGGGCAGTCGGAATAATACGGGTTTGCCCTGATACGAGCAGTCTTGTTTGCATATATTTAAACCAAAATTTTTATTACGGATTGGTCAGATTTACGAATAAACTACAATTAACAGGTCATTGATGTCATTACAATACCAATTTTACTTTGCTTAAACGTTTTTTTTTGTTCTGCACAGAGCCAATAAAAGAAATTACCTCGCTTCGACCTAAATGGCCTGTTTTTTGGTTTGAATTAGTTTTTAGAAAGGATGGCATTTGTTTGCTTAAAACAGCCGATTTTCTTCATTCGTCTGGAAACAAACAAAAAAAAAGTAAAATATAATTTAATTTTTTTTAATATGAGTTTTTTTTTGCTACATTTAGTTCAAACATCAAATCAGAAAGTGGACGGCCAAGTCCAATTTGGCTAGTAATTAGGTTGATTTTCGATGCTCATAGGCAAATCAAACGCTCATTTTACTTGCGCACTTTTTTACATCTAATTACTTCATTATTCATTTTTATGTTGCAAGGTAAGCTGACTTTGAGTTTTTTGTGTAAAATTCAGTTCTTTCTTTTCAATTTTTTAGTCTTGCTCATGGTCAAATGGATTAAACACTCTTCAGAGGAGTGAAAATCTTTCTGATTGGCCATTTAAAAAGTGTCCGAAATTGGATTGTTGAGCGTTTTAGCTATTGCTTTTGAAATTAGAATACGTTTTTGAATGTTAATCATACTGTTTTAATGCTTCATTAGTAATTTTTTGCTCGATGCAAGAACATTTTACTTCCGCTAACTTTTCAGTAGTTTTCCGAAATGCACCCGAATCTTCCTCAAGTTACCTCAACTTTTTAAAGTACGATTTTACACTCAGTATTTAAGACGACGCTACACGCAAACTCTCCAATTGTTGTTCTCAGAATTAAAAACCAATTAAATTCGAACAACTCATATGAATGGTTAAACACTCATTTGTCGTCTCAATCTCTTGTCGTCATTATGCCTTGTCGTCTTAATGGCCCTTAGTTCCCTAGCACCCTGAAGTTAAATTAACCTTAATTATTACTGACTTCGCCACTTAGCAGATATCGCGACGTTTCTCCGTATTCAAGCAATTCGTACCTAAAAGCTTTCTGAAAAGTTTCATCGACATTTTTTTTGCACGGGAATTTCAAATAATTTTGAGTTACTTTTAATTAAGTTAGTTCGAATCAATAAGTAATTGGGTTTCACGTTTTTGTGTTTTCATAATGAGTATATTCAGAGCATAAACGTTCCTTGTTTGAAATCATTAAGCATAAAATTGTCTGAAACGCATAAAGTTGTTTTCTTTTCAAATTTGCTGAGTTATTTCTATCGCTTCAATTTAAAAAAAAGTTTTTTGACACAGTTGTTTTTTTCTCTGACAAATATCAAGGTTTGGAATTAATTTGGATCTATTTTACAATTGCCCCACCTTTTTTTAAGAAAGTGGGGGGGGGGAATTGTTAAGTAGATTAAAATAACGCATTTTCGACCAATCAGAATGCAGCAAAATTAAAATTCTCAATAGAAAGTTCAGTGCTAATTTACTGCTTTTATTAATAGGGGTGGCAATTTTTAAGTAGATATCAAAGGGAGGGCGATTGTTAAGCAGATCCATTAAATTCACGTAAATTATTTTAAAAATCTAAAAACTTCAAGAAGGTCTTGTAGCTTCCATTTCTTCAAAGTAAAATCATTCATCTCAACTTAAGCATCATTTATATTCTATACAATATGTATCATTTCATTTTTGACTACATTGCAGTTTAATTTCATCATCAAGGGCGAATGAAGCATTGAAAGAAGGTTTTAATTAATCGAAGCACGTCGATTAAAAAAGTCATTTTTTTCTTTGGACCAATTTTTGCGACAGAAGTAATAGTTTTGGCAGAATATTTATGTCTGAGTAACGAGAAAAACTGATTTGAATTTTTTTTGTTGCGAGCAGGCTAACAACAGCTCATTCATGCTCAATTTAGGCCGTGAAAACTTTGTTTTCCTCGAGTAAGCTAGTTTTTGGAATTTGTTTGCTTAATTGGCAAGACTGTAAAAGAGCCTAGACAAAACAAAAACGCCTCAACGAGCCTCCGAACCCACAAATCTAACAAACAACAGAGAAAACTAAGAGAAACATACTGAAGCTAATGCTAAGAGATCCACAATGTTTTCTCCTCTGCGAAACAGAAGAGGCAACCAAAACAGCTAAATCATCAGCAGTATTTCGCCCAGACGGGCTTTGCACGGTAGACCTCAAGCATTTGGGACTAACTGCCAGAAATTTTTGAATACATACTTTTAACTTGTCCTCAATTTTTAATAAAATACCCGAATAATAGACGAACACAAATGTAGTCCCCCTACCAACACCATTTTAGGCTCTATTTGAAGCCCAGCAGTGAAAAGTATGGAATTTTTAATCGATCCTTCTCTTTCAAAGAATCTCCCTAAACCTGACCATCAGCATGTTTTTCCCCCTTCACTTCAACTCGTGAATTTTTATCAGCAACGGACTTAATCAAAAACGACCACCCGAAACAACTACGCGGGCCACGTAAGATTTATCCAAAGCATGTGATATGGTGCTGCATTCAATACTACAGGAACTTATTCGTGACACCACTGTACCAGATAGATTAATTAAGTTAACTGATCGCTTGCAAATTAACTGAGCGGCAGGCAAGCCAAAACCCATTTTAGGAGAGCTTTTAAGAAATCCAGGATCTTACGTTCGGGCGTCCCTCGAGGTTCTGTCCGCTCGCTTACTTTTTCAATTTTTCGCGCATGATGCACCCCTTTTCCCTCCAGAAGTCAAACTTCAGTCGTATGCCGATAATTTTTCTTGTTTCGTCCAATCATGCAACATAAAACATGCCTCTGTAATTTTAGGTACTTCTCGAAACCCATTACACGATTTTTTTTAAGTAGATTGCTCAATTGTTCCTACAAAAGGCTCTGTAAGTCTTTTTACGTCGCATAATCAAGAATTGAACTCTGACTCCAAGGCCACATTGTGTGAAACACTACTGCCGGCTGTACAACATCTCAAAAATCTTGGTGTCCTTTTGACCTTTCCATTAGTTTTGTCGAACACTGCATACCCACAGCAAGAAACTTTATACGCAAGGTATCGGTCCTGAAAGCGCTGTCTGAACATACTGGGGTCACTCGACTGCCACTTAAAAAACTTTAATCAAGCCAATTATGGACTGCGCCTGTCCCTTGGTCTCACACTGCAAGTGATACATCCATAAGTAAAATGCAAAAAATATAAAATGCAGCTCTGCGGATAGTGACTAGGTGTAGAAAGATGAGCCCCGTTGACCAACTACATTTAGAATGAAAACTACTTAATGTCCCAAATCACCACAAGCTATTTGCCTCCCAATTCGTCCTCTGCGTGACAATAAGCCCCTCCGTGTTCACCATACTCACGCCCGACAGCCGTACCATCAACGTGTGAATATCTTAAACTTATTCTAAAGAGGAAGTTGAAAAAATATTATAAGAAGCAAATAAGTGTGACTCTTTTAACAATTTTAACGGCCTAAAAAGAGTGTTCATACACAGCAACTGAGTGCTGAAAGCCGTAGTTGAAGCTTCTTCGCCCAAAGTTTTCCCTTTAAGACCCCCCAGAAGATTCAAAAATTGAACAAACCCTCTAACACTTGACTAGGCGCACCTTCGTCCAAATAAAATCAGGATACAGCCCATTCATAAACATTTACATGAGTAGGATAGACCCCCTGCCCTGCTCACCACAATGCGTTTCACCCATTTAATTGTACCCAAAATAGAACAAACCTGACCGAATAAACTTGTGGCTTCGGCCGACAGAGGTTGCAACGTTCCTTGAACTTGGCGAGAGCATGCCGGACGCACCTCAAACAACGGGCTGATATCAGTAAAATCATCCTTGCTTGATTTATGGTTAAAACATCCTGAGCGTGAATATTTGGGACTGTCTCAAGGAGACGAATAAAATGTAACCTTCGAAGTTATAGTGTCTGCAAAAGTTATAGCGTCTTGCACGCTTTGAGAGATTATATTTTGAGCATGAAAATTGTACAATCGTGCTCGGCAACGGGTGTGGTATCTGTTAAGTGTTCATACCATGTCCTCCGTAGAACAAGATTCTATTTTTATGACAAGCCACCAATCGCGCAAAATTAGCCGCAAAATAAATCAAAATGGGGCCCAAAATATGTTAAGCTCATTGTTGCGGGCGAATTATTGAGTTGTTTTGTTGAGGTTAAGATTTAACCACAAAATTTACAATTTCAATGTCATTGCTTGTTAGTCACTATTTGAAAGCCCAAAATGATTACTTCTTTAATTCCTTCCTGGCTTTCGAATAAATAAAACCTGTTTTCTTTATTCCCCCTCAGCAGACCGTCTTCTAATTCCTCCTTTTAGAATAGCTCTCGGCTGACTTTGCTCTTTCCTCGCTTCGTTTAATGACTTCTCTGTGTGTAGGGTGCGTCACCATTTGAATTGACCGTCAAGCAGACGTGCCAATGAGCCGAAAAACGAAATTTACCCATTGTACACCTAACTAACACGATAGACTAACACGATAGCTGGGCCCCTAAATTAAACATGCGTCCGTGAAGATAATTTTCTGGGCCTGTGATGTTTTGGAAGCCAAGTTTGTATTTTGATAGTGGCAGTTTTAACTTTTTTTTAAATCTGAAAAACAATTTTAATGACTTATTTTTTTACAACTATAAATGTGTGTAGAAACTTATGCTCCGTAGTTTTTAGTCAGGTATGATTGGTATGGTATGTTTCGAGTATGCTAAAAGCAATTTCCCTTCATGTGATCCAAATTTTTTCACAGGCAGCAGGGAACAAATTTATTACCAGGAAAGTAATTCCAGCCCGGCTAGTCGCTTCCGCTTCGACCAGCACTCATTTCGAAATGTGACCTCCAAACTTATATTTCTGATATTTCCCTCTTTTTGGTTCAGTCCGATTAAATTGCTAAAACTGGGACATATTTTGAGGAAAAGATTTATTAGCCTACGTGTCTTATAAACGAATAAGACATTTTATTCAGAAATGGCGCAACTTAGTCTTATAGAAACTTCCAAAAACCTACAAAGCCAGGGAAACGTAATAAGTAGAACAGTTTTTTATCGAGTTTTTTCCCTAAAAATTGAGACATGCATGTAAATATTTAATACATATGATTCTGACACATGTCAAAAGGTTTAAATCTTTCCCAATTCGAATTAGTCTGGAAAACAAAACATAAAAGGATAAACATAAAAGATTATAAAAACCACTGCTTCGCTTTCAAAACTGGTCTGAAATTTGGTAACTGAGGTTTACTTGTAACGTAGGTAATATTATATTTATAACTACCTGGATGATATGAAGTGAACAGAAAATAATACCAGCACGTGATCACTCTGAGCAAAATTTACAATTTTGTCTGGGTAAATTATTTCACAAGGTTATAGCTTTATTGTGTTCCCCTATTCTTTCCCTTCAGTTGTGGTGTATTTTGACTTGGGGGCTGCGGCGGGCGCATTGAACCCTGAACTATAAATAGAATAGCACCATTTTGCAAACAGACCGTTTTGAGTTAACTTGGCTTGTAATCGAAAGCCCTTTCAGATCTCGGTGGATTAGTAATATAATTGGAATCATTTCCCTAATTTTACATTTATAAACAAGCGCCCCTTCCTCTCGCCTTTGGTCTAAATAACAATTTGGTTCAGTCTCTAATAAAAATTCAAGATCAACAAAAACAAAACTGTTGTGAGAGTTACAGGTAAATTTTACCAAGTTTTAGAACCATATAAAACCGCTTTTATCAAATTTTAATCCATATATTTTTATTCAACTTACGTTCAAAAGTCAGGTTTGTCTCTCTTTATAGTTGTTTTAGGCATTAAATGTCTTTATTTCCTACTTTTTTAAGCATTAGAAGAAAAAGAATAAATTAAAAACACTAAATTTTTCATTGAAATTCAAAACATTTGATACTTAGTATTTATGGTTTGTGCCAGACATACATTATCTTGCAGTGGCAAATAGCTCAAGAGTATCGAAATGGTAGTGACATTCATTTTTTATTCAGTAATCCAGATTTTTCCTATTTCAATTGCTTTTTCAATTCTTTTTAACGTCAATTGTAATTCCTCAAATAGTTCGGTTTGAAAGGCAGACGCCGAGCTGAAAAAGGAAAAAAACCTACTCACTTTCCAATCTCAGCTAGAATATTATTGTAATTGTGGCGTCTACTTTTGTCCTCTCGACTCTTAAGCAGATTAATTTTGTTCCTGCTGCCGCCCACAGAAAAGAATTCATCTGAACGTTCTG
This sequence comes from Symsagittifera roscoffensis, assembly GCF_963678635.1. NCBI lineage: Eukaryota > Metazoa > Xenacoelomorpha > Acoela > Convolutidae > Symsagittifera > Symsagittifera roscoffensis. The sequence goes on from NC_087064.1 coordinate 2,404,700, forward strand.
AACTGATATATCAAATGACAAATTAGACTGCAGTAAAAAGAATCAATTGCAGTTCAATATCAGATCGCTAAAATAAAATTCATGTTTTATTAAAATTATTTGCTACTTTTTGATCTAGTTCTTGAAATAGGATTTATTCTAATTTTACCGCAAATGAATGTTTATTTACAACTGTTTTCTCCGCTGTAAAACTGCTAATTTGTTCAGGTGAGTAGATAAAAAAAACAACCAAAATTTAAGCAATTTCTATGAAAAAAAAACGAACTAAGTGAAGCGCATATTTGTCACATAAATATGCTAGCTAAGCCTTTTTAAACCAGCATACGGTTCCTTAATTATGCCATGTCAATTTTTAAAAACTTGAAGTTTTTTGGGCTCAAAAACCGAAGCGATTACCGATTTTGTACCAAAAAATAACACCACGCAAACTTTTTTGGGCAAATTATTAGAGAGAAATATAATACCAACTGTTTTCTGAGTTTATTTTTTCTCCGTCTAACTTTTGGGGCATCAAAAGATCAGGTGAGTGAAAAGAGAAAGCTGATTTAGTTTCTTTCGCCGATTTAGTCTAAATTTAGACTTCTACCGAAGCACAAGAATGCTGAAAAAATGTTCAGGTGCAACGAAATTCAGCTTAAATTTTTAACGAGCATCACAGAGAAATGAGGACACGCTGTTTTCGATCAAATTGAGGCCTATTATTTATTCCTATTGCTTTGGGAGCCAAAAGGCATACATTTAAGTCTTAGTTGTATTCAAAAAATTGTTCAGAAATGATTTGAAAAACGCCCCAGCACCGAAGCCTAAGAGCAGAGATGAGCCGCGCACGCATTTTTAAAAATACCGGATACCGGATAATTCCGAATAATAAAACTTACCGGATACACAGGATAATAATCGGATACCGGACAAATGCAGAATTGATGAAATAACTGGTCAAATTCGATATACGTGTATGCAACAATAAGTTTATATTGGGTATGATGTCGTTTGTTTTGATACACGTTTTTCCGTATAAACAAGAAGCGACCAATGCGATAGAGCTAAACCAAAGTGAGTTCTGCGAACGTGTTACTGCGCGCCCTGTGAATCCAAGAAGGTGGTTTTAACTCTACCTAAGATGCCAAAAAAATGCTGGTCTTTAACGACGATTCGAAAAAAAACAGTACTGCTCTTTAACGACTATTCGAAATAAAATACTACTGCTCTTTAACGACTATTCGAAATAAAATACTACTGCTCTTTAAGGGCGATTCGAAAAAAACAGTCCTGCTCTTTAACGACTATTCGAAATAAAATACTACTGCTCTTTAACGACTATTCGAAATAAAATACTACTGCTCTTTAAGGACGATTCGAAAAAAAACAGTACTGCTCTTTAACGACTATTCGAAATAAAATACTACTGCTCTTTAACGACTATTCGAAATAAAATACTACTGCTCTTTAAGGACGATTCGAAAAAAAACAGTACCGCTCTTTAACGACTATTCGAGATAAAATACTACTGCTCTTTAACGACTATTCGAAATAAAATACTACTGCTCTTTAAGGACGATTCGAAAAAAACAGTACTGCTCTTTAACGACTATTCGAAATAAAATACTACTGCTCTTTAACGACTATTCGAAATAAAATACTACTGCTCTTTAAGGACGATTCGAAAAAAAACAGTACCGCTCTTTAACGACTATTCGAAATAAAATACTACTGCTCTTTAACGACTATTCGAAAAAAAACTACTACTTTTTAAGGAAGATTCGAAAAAAACAGTACTGCTCTTTAACGAATATTCGAAATAAAATACAACTGCTCTTTAACGACTATTCGAAAAAAAATACTACTACTCTTTAAGGACGATTCGAAAAAAAAGTACTGCTCTTTAACGACTATTCGAAATAAAATACTACTGCTCTTTAACGACTAATCGAAATAAAATACTACTGCTCTTTAAGGACGATTCGAAAAAAAACAGTCCTGCTCTTTAACGACTATTCGAAGTAAAATACTACTGCTCTTTAAGGGCTATTCGAAATAAAATACCACTGCTCTTTAAGGACGATTCGAAAAAAGCAGTACTGCTCTTTAACGACTATTCGAAATAAAATACTACTGTTTTTTAACGAACATTCGAAATAAAATACTACTGATCTTTAAGGACGATTCGAAAAAAAAAACAGTACTGCTCTTTAACGACTATTCGAAATAAAATACTACTGCTCTTTAACGACTATTCGAAATAAAATACTACTGCTCTTTAAGGAAGATTCGAAAAAAACAGTACTGCTCTTTAACGACTATTCGAAATGAAATACTACTGCTCTTTAACGACTATTCGAAATAAAATACTACTGCTCTTTAAGGACGATTCGAAAAAAACAGTACCGCTCTTTAACGACTATTCGAAATAAAATACTACTGCTCTTTAACGACTATTCGAAATAAAGTACTACTGATCTTTAAGGACGATTCGAAAAAAAAACAGTATTGCCCTTTAACGACTATTCGAAATAAAATACTACTGCTCTTTAAGGGCTATTCGAAATAAAATACCACTGCTCTTTAAGGACGATTCGAAAAAAGCAGTACTGCTCTTTAACGACTATTCAAAATAAAATACTACTGTTTTTTAACGAACATTCGAAATAAAATACTACTGATCTTTAAGGACGATTCGAAAAAAAACAGTAGTGCTCTTTAACGACTATTCGAAATAAAATACTACTGCTCTTAAACGACTATTCGAAATAAAATACTACTGCTCTTTAAGGAAGATTCGAAAAAAACAGTACTGCTCTTTAACGACTATTCGAAATGAAATACTACTGCTCTTTAACGACTATTCGAAATAAAATACTACTGCTCTTTAAGGACGATTCGAAAAAAACAGTACCGCTCTTTAACGACTATTCGAAATAAAATACTACTGCTCTTTAACGACTATTCGAAATAAAATACTACTGCTCTTTAAGGACGATTCGAAAAAAAACAGTACTGCTCTTTAATGACTATTCGAAATAAAATACTACTGCTCTTTAACGACTATTCGAAATAAAGTACTACTGCTCTTTAAGGACGATTCGAAAAAAACAGTATTGCCCTTTAACGACTATTCGAAATAAAATACTACTGCTCTTTAAGGGCTATTCGAAATAAAATACCACTGCTCTTTAAGGACGATTCGAAAAAAGCAGTACTGCTCTTTAACGACTATTCGAAATAAAATACTGCTGTTTTTTAACGAACATTCGAAATAAAATACTACTGATCTTTAAGGACGATTCGAAAAAAAACAGTACTGCTCTTTAACGACTATTCGAAATAAAATACTACTGCTCTTTAACGACTATTCGAAATAAAATACTACTGCTCTTTAAGGAAGATTCGAAAAAAACAGTACTGCTCTTTAACGACTATTCGAAATGAAATACTACTGCTCTTTAACGACTATTCGAAATAAAATTCTTTAAGTACGATTCGAAAAAAACAGTACTGCTCTTTAACGACTATTCGAAATAAAATACTACTGCTCTTTAACGACTATTCGAAATAAAATACTACTGCTCTTTAAGGAAGATTCGAAAAAAACAGTACTGCTCTTTAACGACTATTCGAAATAAAATACTACTGCTCTTTAACGACTATTCGAAATAAAATACTACTGCTCTTTAAGGACGATTCGAAAAAAACAGTACGGCTCTTTAACGACTATTCGAAATAAAATACTACTGCTCTTTAACGACTATTCGAAAAAAATACTACTGCTCTTTAAGGACGTTTCGAAAAAAACAATACTGCTCTTTAACGACTATTCGAAATAAAATACTACTGCTCTTTAACGACTATTCGAAATAAAATAATACTGCTCTTTAAAGACGATTCGAAAAAAAAACAGTCCTGCTCTTGAAAGACTATTCAAAATAAAATACTACTGCTCTTTAACGACTATTCGAAATAAAAAACTACTGCTCTTTAACGACTATTCGAAATAAAGTACTACTGCTCTTTAAGGACGATTCGAAAAAAACAGTATTGCCCTTTAACGACTATTCGAAATAAAATACTACTGCTCTTTAACGACTATTCGAAATAAAATACTACTGCTCTTTAACGACTATTCGAAATAAAGTACTACTGCTCTTTAAGGACGATTCGAAAAAAACAGTATTGCCCTTTAACGACTATTCGAAATAAAATACTACTGCTCTTTAACGACTATTCGAAATAAAATACTACTGCTCTTTAAGGACGATTCGAAAAAAACAGTACGGCTCTTTAACGACTATTCGAAATAAAATACTACTGCTCTTTAACGACTATTCGAAAAAAAATACTACTGCTCTTTAAGGACGTTTCGAAAAAAACAATACTGCTCTTTAACGACTATTCGAAATAAAATACTACTGCTCTTTAACGACTATTCGAAATAAAATAATACTGCTCTTTAAAGACGATTCGAAAAAAAAACAGTCCTGCTCTTGAACGACTATTCAAAATAAAATACTACTGCTCTTTAACGACTATTCGAAATAAAAAACTACTGCTCTTTAACGACTATTCGAAATAAAATACTACTGCTCTTTAAGGACGATTCGAAAAAAACAGTACCGCTCTTTAACGACTATTCGAAATAAAATACTACTGCTCTTTAACGACTATTCGAAAAAAAATACTACTACTCTTTAAGGACGATTCGAAAAAAACAGTACTGCTCTTTAACGACTATTCGAAATAAAATACTACTGCTCTTTAACGACTATTCGAAATAAAATACTACTGCTCTTTAACGGCTATTCGAAATAAAATACTACTGCTCTTTAAGGACGATTCGAAAAAAACAGTACTGCTCTTTAACGACTATTCAAAATAAAATACTACTGCTCTTTAACGACTATTCGAAATAAAATACTCCTGCTCTTTAACGACTATTCGAAATAAAATACTACTGCTCTTTAAGGACGATTCGAAAAAAACAGTACCGGTCTTTAACGACTATTCGAAATAAAATACTACTGCTCTTTAACGACTATTCGAAAAAAATACTACTACTCTTTAAGGACGATTCGAAAAAAACAGTACTGCTCTTTCACGACTATTGGAAATAAAATACTACTGCTCTTTAACGACTATTCGAAATAAAATACTACTGCTCTCTAAGGACGATTCGAAAAAAAACAGTCCTGCTCTTTAACGACTATTCGAAATAAAATACTTCTGCTCTTTAACGGCTATTCGAAATAAAATACTACTGCTCTTTAACGACTATTCGAAATAAAATACTACTGCTCTTTAACGACTATTCGAAATAAAATACTACTGCTCTTTAAGGACGATTCGAAAAAAACAGTACCGCTCTTTAACGACTATTCGAAATGAAATACTACTGCTCTTTAACGACTATTCGAAAAAAATACTACTAATCTTTAAGGACGATTCGAAAAAACAGTACTGCTCTTTAACGACTATTTGAAATAAAATACTACTGCTCTTTAACGACTATTCGAAATAAAATACTACTGCTCTTTAACGACTATTCGAAATAAAATACTCCTGCTCTTTAACGACTATTCGAAATAAAATACTACTGCTCTTTAAGGACGATTCGAAAAAAACAGTACCGCTCTTTAACGACTATTCGAAATAAAATACTACTGCTCTTTAACGACTATTCGAAAAAAAAAAAATACTACTCTTTAAGGACGATTCGAAAAAAACAGTACTGCTCTTTAACGACTATTCGAAATAAAATACTACTGCTCTTTAATGACTATTCGAAAAAAAATACTACTGCTCTCTAAGGACGATTCGAAAAAAAACAGTCCTGCTCTTTAACGACTATTCGAAATAAAATACTACTGCTCTTTAACGGCTATTCGAAATAAAATACTACTGCTCTTTAACGACTATTCGAAATAAAATACTACTGCTCTTTAACGACTATTCGAAATAAAATACTACTGCTCTTTAAGGACGATTCGAAAAAAACAGTACCGCTCTTTAACGACTATTCGAAATAAAATACTACTGCTCTTTAACGACTATTCGAAAAAAAATACTACTACTCTTTAAGGACGATTCGAAAAAAACAGTACTGCTCTTTAACGACTATTCGAAATAAAATACTACTGCTCTTTAACGACTATTCGAAATAAAATACTACTGCTCTTTAACGGCTATTCGAAATAAAATACTACTGCTCTTTAAGGACGATTCGAAAAAAACAGTACTGCTCTTTAACGACTATTCAAAATAAAATACTACTGCTCTTTAACGACTATTCGACATAAAATACTCCTGCTCTTTAACGACTATTCGAAATAAAATACTACTGCTCTTTAAGGACGATTCGAAAAAAACAGTACCGCTCTTTAACGACTATTCGAAATAAAATACTACTGCTCTTTAACGACTATTCGAAAAAAAATACTACTACTCTTTAAGGACGATTCGAAAAAAACAGTACTGCTCTTTAACGACTATTCGAAAAAAAATACTACTGCTCTCTAAGGACGATTCGAAAAAAAACAGTCCTGCTCTTTAACGACTATTCGAAATAAAATACTACTGCTCTTTAACGGCTATTCGAAATGAAATACTACTGCTCTTTAACGACTATTCGAAATAAAATACTACTGCTCTTTAACGACTATTCGAAATAAAATCCTACTGCTCTTTAAGGACGATTCGAAAAAAACAGTACCGCTCTTTAACGACTATTCGAAATAAAATACTACTGCTCTTTAACGACTATTCGAAAAAAAATACTACTACTCTTTAAGGACGATTCGAAAAAAACAGTACTGCTCTTTAACGACTATTCGAAATAAAATACTACTGCTCTTTAACGACTATTCGAAATAAAATACTACTGCTCTTTAACGGCTATTCGAAATAAAATACTACTGCTCTTTAAGGACGATTCGAAAAAAACAGTACTGCTCTTTAACGACTATTCAAAATAAAATACTACTGCTCTTTAACGACTATTCGAAATAAAATACTCCTGCTCTTTAACGACTATTCGAAATAAAATACTACTGCTCTTTAAGGACGATTCGAAAAAAACAGTACCGGTCTTTAACGACTATTCGAAATAAAATACTACTGCTCTTTAACGACTATTCGAAAAAAATACTACTACTCTTTAAGGACGATTCGAAAAAAACAGTACTGCTCTTTCACGACTATTGGAAATAAAATACTACTGCTCTTTAACGACTATTCGAAATAAAATACTACTGCTCTCTAAGGACGATTCGAAAAAAACAGTCCTGCTCTTTAACGACTATTCGAAATAAAATACTTCTGCTCTTTAACGGCTATTCGAAATAAAATACTACTGCTCTTTAACGACTATTCGAAATAAAATACTACTGCTCTTTAACGACTATTCGAAATAAAATACTACTGCTCTTTAAGGACGACTCGAAAAAAACAGTACCGCTCTTTAACGACTATTCGAAATGAAATACTACTGCTCTTTAACGACTATTCGAAAAAAATACTACTAATCTTTAAGGACGATTCGAAAAAACAGTACTGCTCTTTAACGACTATTTGAAATAAAATACTACTGCTCTTTAACGACTATTCGAAATAAAATACTACTGCTCTTTAACGACTATTCGAAATAAAATACTCCTGCTCTTTAACGACTATTCGAAATAAAATACTACTGCTCTTTAAGGACGATTCGAAAAAAACAGTACCGCTCTTTAACGACTATTCGAAATAAAATACTACTGCTCTTTAACGACTATTCGAAAAAAAATACTACTACTCTTTAAGGACGATTCGAAAAAAACAGTACTGCTCTTTAACGACTATTCGAAATAAAATACTACTGCTCTTTAATGACTATTCGAAAAAAAATACTACTGCTCTCTAAGGACGATTCGAAAAAAAACAGTCCTGCTCTTTAACGACTATTCGCAATAAAATACTACTGCTCTTTAACGGCTATTCGAAATAAAATACTACTGCTCTTTAACGACTATTCGAAATAAAATACTACTGCTCTTTAACGACTATTCGAAATAAAATACTACTGCTCTTTAAGGACGATTCGAAAAAAACAGTACCGCTCTTTAACGACTATTCGAAATAAAATACTACTGCTCTTTAACGACTATTCGAAAAAAATACTACTACTCTTTAAGGACGATTCGAAAAAACAGTACTGCTCTTTAACGACTATTCGAAATAAAATACTACTGCTCTTTAACGACTATTCGAAATAAAATACTACTGCTCTTTAAGGACGATTCGAAAAAAACAGTCCTGCTCTTTAACGACTCTTCGAAATAAAATACTACTGCTCTGTAACGGCTATTCGAAATAAAACACTACTGCTCTTTAAGGACGATTCGAAAAAAGCAGTACTGCTCTTTAACGACTATTCGAAATAAAATACTACTGCTCTTTAACGAACATTCGAAATAAAATACTACTGCTCTTTAACGACTATTCGAAAAAAAACACTACTGCTCTTTAAGGACGATTCGAAAAAAACAGTACCGCTCTTTAACGACTATTCGAAATAAAATACCACTGCTCTTTAACAACTATTCGAGAAAAAAATACTACTACACTTTAAGGACGATTCGAAAAAAACAGTACTGCTCTTTAACGACTATTCGAAATAAAATACTACTGCTCTTTAACGACTATTCGAAATAAAATACTACTGCTCTTTAACGGCTATTCGAAATAAAATACTACTGCTCTTTAAGGACGATTCGAAAAAAACAGTACTGCTCTTTAACGACTATTCAAAATAAAATACTACTGCTCTTTAACGACTATTTGAAATAAATTACTACTGCCCTTTAACGACTATTCGAAATAAAATACTACTGCTCTTTAAGGACGATTCGAAAAAAACAGTACCGCTCTTTAACGACTATTCGAAATAAAATACTACTGCTCTTTAACGACTATTCGAAAAAAAATACTACTACTCTTTAAAGACGATTCGAAAAAAAACAGTACTGCTCTTTAACGGCTATTCGAAATAAAATACTACTGCTCTTTAACGACTATTCGAAATAAAATACTACTGCTCTCTAAGGACGATTCGAAAAAAAACAGTCCTGCTCTTTAACGAAATTTCGAAATAAAATACTACTGCTCTTTAACGGCTATTCGAAATAAAATACTACTGCTCTTTAACGACTATTCGAAATAAAATACTACTGCTCTTTAACGACTATTCGAAAAAAATACTACTGCTCTTTAAGGACGATTCGAAAAAAACAGTAGTACCGCTCTTTAACGACTATTTGAAATAAAATACTACTGCTCTTTAACGACTATTCGAAAAAAAATACTACTACTCTTTAAGGACGATTCGAAAAAACAGTACTGCTCTTTAACGACTTTTCGAAATAAAATACTACTGCTCTTTAACGACTATTCGAAATAAAATACTACTGCTCTTTAAGGACGATTCGAAAAAAAACAGTCCTGCTCTTTAACGACTCTTCGAAATAAAATACTACTGCTCTTTAACGGCTATTCGAAATAAAACACTACTGCTCTTTAAGGACGATTCGAAAAAAGCAGTACTGCTCTTTAACGACTATTCGAAATAAAATACTACTGCTCTTTAACGACTATTCGAAATGAAATACTACTGCTCTTTAAGGACGATTTGAAAAAAAACTGTACCGCTCTTCAACGACTATTCGAAATAAAATGCTACTGCTCTTTAACGACTATTCGAAATAAAATACTACTGCTCTTTAAGGACGATTCGAAAAAAACAGTACTGCTCTTTAACGACTATTCGAAATAAACTACTACTGCTCTTTTACGACTATTCGAAATAAAATACTACTGCTCTTTAACGACTATTCGAAAAAAAAATACTACTGCATTTTAAGGTCGATTCGAAAAAAACAGTACTGCTTTTTAACGACTATTTGAAATAAAATACTACTGCTCTTTAACGACTATTCGAAATAAAATACTACTGATCTATAAGGACGATTCGAAAAAAAAACAGTACCGCTCTTTAACGACTATTCGAAATAAAATACTACTGCTCTTTAACGACTATTCGAAAAAAAAATACTACTGCATTTTAAGGTCGATTCGAAAAAAACAGTACTGCTTTTTAACGACTATTTGAAATAAAATACTACTGCTCTTTAACGACTATTCGAAATAAAATACTACTGATCTATAAGGACGATTCGAAAAAAAAACAGTCCTGCTCTTTAACGACTATTCGAAATAAATTACTACTGCTCTTTAACGGCTATTCGAAATAAAATACTACTGCTCCTTAAGGACGATTCGAAAAAAACAGTACTGCTCTTTAACGACTATTCAAAATAAAATACTACTGCTCTTTAACGAATATTCGAAATAAAATACTACTGCTCTTTAAGGACGATTCGAAAAAAAACAGTAGTGCTCTTTAACGACTTCGAAATAAAATACTACTGCTCTTTAACGACTATTCGAAATAAAATACTACTGCTCTTTAACGACTATTCGAAATAAAATAATACTGCTCTTTAAGGACGATTCGAAAAAAGCAGTACTGCTCTTTAACGACTATTCGAAATAAAATACTACTGTTCTTTAACGAACATTCGAAATAAAATACTACTGCTCTTTATGGACGATTCGAAAAAAAACAGTACTGCTCTTTAACGCCGATTAATATTTCTAATGATTTAAAACCTGTTAAAAAATGGTGAAAAAGCAAAAAATTTGGATTTTTGTTTCAATTTTAATTGTTACTTTTCTTCAAAACAATTGTTTAGAAATGATTTAAAAAACTGTCAAAAATTGGGTACAAAAAAATTTTTTTTATTTCATTTTCAATTCCACCTTTTGTTCGCACGCATTTTCTGAGTGGTAACAGAATAATAAGATAAATTAGCTGGTCTGTATAAAATTTGGATGATTGTAATCACATTTTATTTTGACAAAATTTATAGCGTAATTTTATCCCATTTAAAGTTATAGAGGTCAAGGTAGCTCTAAATTTAACTCCTCAGTATTTTGAAACAAATAGTCGCTGGTGAATATTTGTTTTGGCTTTGAGCTTGGAATATCAATTATTTTGCTGTTAAAAAAAATTTCGCCAAAAAAGCTAGTTAGCGAAAAAAATGGCTTGCAAAAACCATTCTGAGCACAAATATTCTGTCAATTTTTTCCAAATACGTGTTCAACAAAAATATTTCAAGATACCAAAAAAGTGATCCAAAAAAAAGTTGATTCAAGTAAAACAGAAAGTTAAGACAACAAAAATTTGTGCTTAAAGTTTAAAAAAAAAACAACAACGAAAAAGGTCGTGGGAGACGTTGATTTTTAGTTGAATTTCATAATTAGCTAAAAACACTGCCTTATGTCAGTTACTTTGCATTCTACTAGGGTAGTTGGAGCGACAAAGTTTTACAAGAGCTGAAGAGTAAAGAAAGTTAAATTTACTTAATCGTTGCCGAGAAAAAGCAGAAATACTCCAATTTAATCTTTTTTAGAATCAATATTAATCTAATAAACAAATGAATTTCAGATACAATAAATGGTCGTCAAAGCAATCAGATATTTGCGTTGATACAAGCGTTTTTGTGGTTATTGTTTGGATTTTCGAAAAAATTAACGGAATATTTGTGGTCGGATTATTTTTTTTCTGACAGGTTTCGACTCTCAAATTCACAATTCAAACCAAATGTTTACTTCATTTTTGAAGATACCAATACCTTGAGCTCAAATGCTCTGATTTGTTTTATAATTTACAGCGGCTTGAAAAATGTCTGTTTAGCAAAATTTCTTACTTATGTGAAACGTAAACCTTTTTTTAACAACTTTTTCAATTTAAAGAAAGTTTTTTTAAAAAATGAAGTGCAGTTTTAACGTTCACAAGTACCCTGTCACGGTTTTTGTACTTCGAAGCTCGAAACACTTGATATCTTTGCTTTCATGCTTCCTTGTACAGCTTGTAATGATTTTCAAAGTTTTCTATTTTAATTCTTCTTTGTTTGCAATCAAATGACATACAAAATTCCAGCTGCACACGCACACACATATATATATATATATATATATATATATATATATATATATATATATATATATATATGTCGTGGAAAAAACCATTCCGAGCACAAATATTTTGTCACGTTCTTCCAAATTCTTCCGATTCACATAGGGCGCGCAGTCAAAATAAAATGTATATATAAGCTTAATTTTGATTGTGTTAATTTCGTTTAATTTTTTATCTGAATTTTGACCTCAATAAAATGCTGAAGGTTTTAAGCTGATGTCATTAAACTTGCTAAACACAAATCTCAGTAACTTGAGAATATTTTCAGTGGTCTTTAAACTCAATCGAGTTCGTTCACATTTTGTCCAAAAGGTCTTCACAACTTCTGATTCGTTCATTTTGGTAATAATGTTTAGTGTACTCAAGTTGTGACGTTTCTTTCTACAAAGCTTTGACTTTGAGTTAAACTCGAAAAGGTTCTTCAAATTTATTTATAGTTTTGGTGGTTTTCAGAGCAAAGCTGCCTGTCATGTATAGCGTTTCTGTTTTAATTTTATAATATATTTCATAATGGTTTCAAGTTTTATTGTGCGTACTAAAGTCGGTTTGCTTTTAGTCTTTTGGTTTTATATTTATTATGAAAACAAAATAAATGATTCATCAGCCGTATTATAATAGAATAGTTGTAAATGTTAGTCTTGCCGCTGAAAAGTGCAATGACCTAATTTGAATAAATCATTGAAGGTGTTTGTTTTAGTTAAACGCAAAGTCGTCAAAACGACCATTGGTCAAATTTATACAGTAGATCAAGCAGTCAAAAACCTAAAGGTCTTCTGGTATACATTCTTGAACAAACAATTCCCCATCATAACTTAGATCTACTTAACGCAGGTTCACTGAACTGTCTAATTCTGTTTACTGTTAATAAAATACGGACTGAATCTTTCGACTTTAACCCCTCAATCAGAGTTACCAACTTAAAATCTAATTCTATTTCACAGCTGAACAAATGTTCAAGTCGGACAGACCAATTGCTAAACTTATATTTCAACAAGAGCAAGTTATCGAGTTTACTTCAAACAAAATCAGTCCGCTGGTTTAATTGGTTTAAAAATGAAATTATGTCTAAATTGTGAAATTGAAATAGCGACTACAATCGTACAAACAGAGGTAAGATTTTCCTGACAATTGTTCCCAAAATTTATATATATCTTTTTTGCCCAATTTTTTTTTGTACTAAAACTATCTACTCAATTTTTTTGACATTTATTCATTTAACTGATCCAGATTTCTATTAATTTTCTGTTGTACAGGCACAATTTTTTGTACTATTGAATTCTAATCATGCATTTCTATTTTTAACTAACCCAAATTTTATAACGGAGACAACTAAAAAATTTCATGTCATCAAAAACATAATCGTACAAACGAGTAGCCAGGTGCTGCGCTGGAAGCCCCTTAAACTCAGATAAAGTTATTCTGCGAAAAATAGGTGCTTTTTGGGTTTTTTTTACGCACTGCGCCCAATTTTTGTAATTTTGCAATTTGGTAGTATTTATTGTATAAATGCAGAGAATAAAACTGTGATCGCGCTGATTCGGTTGGTTAATACAAATGCGATCATTTTAATTTTTAACCGATTTCTAACAATGCCGAATTTTAAGCAGATGTTATAAAAAGGCATTTTTTCCTGTAGCTATTTTCTGTATTTTTTATCTGGTCCGGGTAAAACTCAGCAGGTTATTTGAAACTTTAAATAATGAACCATTTTTCATTATTCAAGGTTTCAAAAGTTTTGAAAACTTAAATAATTTTCCAAATAGTTAATATTTGTAGCTAATTCTTAAAAATTGCTTCTTTTATTTAAAACTGTGAACAAAATTTTGAAAAGGTGCTAAAATTTGATCGGCTAATTCTAGCAAAACAGTTTTATTTCAAGATATTGTAATTTTATTTTTTGGGTGGAATACGTAAAAATATTGTGTCTTTTGACTAAACAGAATCGAACTTTTTCATTTGTAAAAGTTCAACAATGACTACCATATTCGAAATGGCTTCAAATAATTTCCAGATAATAAAGTTAAATAAATATTTTCGGTTTTGGTTTTCTAGGATTGTTAGTTGAAATAAGTACAAACAGCAAGAAAAGTAAATCAAACTAATTGTTGACATTTTTGAACTGCATGTTTTCTGGGGCTGTATATATTCGCCGAAAACTGTATTAGACAAAAATTAAAATAAAAGTGTTAATATTAAAAAAAGTTTTAATAAAAAAAGTGTATAATTTTAAAATCCTCTAATTGTCCCGACGAAGTTGACAGACTACAAAGCCATTGTCGGTTCCAGATAACCGGCTCTAGTTTTTGTAAGTAAGCTTGCAACGCGTTGGTGCTACTGCAGTGGTCACGATTTTATTGTTGATTTGCTGTTTGAACAAAATTAGATGTTTTTAGTATGTAGCAGTGGAAAGTCGTTATTAATCACATACCATTTCTGCTAATATGTACGCTTTTCAATCAAAGTTTTTGCCTAACGTTAAAGTTTTTGTTTCACCGAATATAGTTTTCGCCCCCATGTTTCCTACAGAAATTGTTGTCATCTCTAATATTTTTGATCTACAAAAACTGTTTATTTAAAAGCCTTAATTTAGCCAGCCGGCTCCAAATTTGAATCAACCATAGTAAATTTGAATTAACGGCCCAAAATTACTATCTTGAACATCTTCAACTTAAAAAATGCATGTGAATTAATCTATTCGCATGCGTTTTTTTTCAGTTGAAGATGTTGAAATGGTAATTTTGGGCCGGTGATTCAAAATATCGGGACAAAAAACCTAATTGAAAACTTAAACTGCAATTTTCCCAAATTACTGAGACAGAAGTTGATTAGAATTTTGTCTCAGAGTTAATATGGTGCAATTTTTTTGCGAAGTTCGGACCCAAATGTTATCTTTAAGAGTGGGTAATTTTTGCCTTTTTTTTAGTAAATCAAGAGTTAAGCCATAACCACTGGGTCAACTGTTAAGCACTTTATATCAATGTGACCCTCTTATGAAACCAATAGAGTTTATAAGTTGTATACAGAAACCAATCAATGTCTTGTTCAACTCTTGAAGCCTTGAGTTTGTATTATCTTTGTTCCTATTCATGGAATGGCATATAAAAATGGTTTTGAATGTTTCTTTTTGAAAATGTAGGTGCTTTTAACAATTGAAAGCATCTAAATTTTAAAAGAAGCACGTCAAATTAAAAATCAATTCTTATAGGCCGTTTTGTGAAAAGAAAAAATAATAATACGTATTCATGGCTGTTTTTTTTCAGATTTCTTCTAAAGCCTGCTGAGATATTGTCATTATATGAGACGCTTCGTCCGACTTTAAACCTTTCTATTCCATTTTTCAAAACGATAAAAAGAACTATGGCCAAAATAATGGGTAAATCTGAGGTATTTAGGGAATTTTTTTGTTATCAAAATTTTTCATAGTAGCAGTAGTGGATTTAGGGGGGCAGATGCACCCCCCAGGGAGTCGACCCCGTCGACCCAAAAGATTCCCCTTGTACTGTTTTGAGAAATCGATTTTTCGCAGACTACATTTTTTCTTGTGGAGCCTTCGGCGTCAATATGTAGTAATTGAGAGGGGGGATTTTTTTGTCATAATTTTCCAAAAAGTGCCCAAAAACACTTTTTTGGCCTGCTTTTTTAAATTTTGCTTGCGCCGCAGAAAATTTGGTCAAAATATGGTTTTTTTTCTAGTGATATGGGAGAACTCAGAAAATCAATTTGGTCGAGTTAAAAAAATTTTTGACTTTTTTAAAAATCGGCCTCCTCCCCTTCTGAGAAAATCTTAGATCCACCATTGTATACTGGTACAATTTTGAGTCTATTAGTGTGATTTTCCACGAAAAAAAAATGCAATTCTTTTGAAAGAAGATGAAAAAAAGTTCTATTAATGGAAACTTGGAAAGTCTTTTACACAAAATTAACTTGTTTCAGGGGAGCAATCTTAGTTCAAGTCAGGTTATATACAAGTGTAGTTTGTTTAGATCTGAATTTATTTTAAAGTTCATATCTGGATGATTTCGTTTTCCACTACGCAGTTAATTGTCAGAAATGTTTTGTGAATGGAGTTAATCTGTATGGTTACTAAAAGTTCAAGATATTCATCTGTTAAAAGATAATAAAACATTGATGGCAAAAAGGATTCTTTTTTTTAATAATGGAAAATTTTGGTTGCAAAATTTTTTAACCAAAAATGGGTATTGTTGATTTTTGAGTAATAAATTTCTTGTTCTACAAGGCCAGGTTGATAAATTTGAAGTTGAATGATTGGTTCTAAAAGCCGAAATTTAATTCTTCTTGTTAGCCTCCTACCAACTCCAAAAAGCGCAAAAAGGAGGGAAAATGATAAGATATTTTTTTATCATTTTTTTCGTTGTTTTTGTTCAAAATTTCAAAGAAGGTGATAAAATACTTGGCTCTGTTGTTTTTTTCTTCAAAACAGCCGTTTTTGATGAGGTTCTGTCTGCATCTGAAAGTTAGTAATGCCTTAAGTTCGAACTTAGGATGTTTCGCCGGTGGTTATTTTTTTGCAAAGTTATTTGCGTTTGAAAATCGCTGTGTTTTCTACTGAGGTTCTATCGACGAGAAGAACTATGATTTAGGCTATGTTTTCCTTTGACGACGTTGATTTTCTCAAGGAAAGCTCATATAATAATGAAGCCCCAGTGATCGTTATTCGGATTCCAAAAAACTTTCAAAACAATTGTCTCAGTGTTGAGAAATAATGGTGTAATTTTTTTAAAATCTGACTTTTTTCATCAATTTCAGTCGCTGTTTACTAAAATTTAACACGACAAAGGAGAAACAAGACTTAATGTTTATCGTGGCAAATCCCCGACTACTTTTTGAGGACTAAGAAAAAATTAAAATATTTTTATCACCCACACACGCTATTTAAAATACAATGGAAGATACATAGCGTCTCGTATCGTATTAAAAAAGATCGAATGGCTGGCCTCTATTCAATTTGGAATGATTTAGTTTGCAGTTTTGTTATGAGAAAGCAACTTATCGCGCGTTGACAATTTTCAAACCCCCTTAACTTTACAAAAAAAGACCACTTGAGCGCAAAACAATATTATCTTTTAGACGGTATAAAAGTTTAGTCAAAAACTTTTTTTTAAAAGTCGAATTAGACAATAAAAAACGTGAACCGAAGCATAAATATTTTGCCACATTTTTCGCAAGTCAGAAAAAACAACCACGTTTTTTTCTTAAATCAGTGTGTTCGAAACATGCAACCGGCTATCCTTATTCAATTGAGAGTTTTAGTAAGAAATATCCGGCTTTTTTGATGTTTTTTGGCTCTTTCATTGTTTGTACAGTTTAAGCGGGATATTTTGTCCTCGATTAGTAATGTACACAGATTGTTGTTCGGACCATTGAAAATGAGGAGAAACTTTGTATTCGGGTGTGTCTTAGTGTTTTTTTTTGTTTTCCACGCAAACGCAGGCACGACAAATAGTCATCAGAATGGGTTGAGTGATATATCATAATGAAGTTTTTTCAGTCGTGATTCGAATGACATTTAAAATTTTCCAAACAATTTTCCGGTTTTTTTTTTGATTTTGCGTCGAATTTTGAGCGAGAGAAGCGAGCGAGTAAGCTTATTACGTTTTTCAACCAAGAGAACTTGCCATAAACAATCATCGAATTGGTAATAGTGATATATCATATCAAGCCCATTTTGCCCTTATTTGAACATTTTAAAATAATTTTCGAAATGTTGTCCCAATGTTGAGAGAAACTGGTTTAAAGTTTGTTAGTTTTAGTTCAATTTCGCGCGAGTAAAGCAAGCGAGCATACATTTTATAGAAGGATAGGCCATGAATTTTTTAGTTTTACTTCAGTGAAAGTATTTTTAAAAGTTTTTTCAGCGCGGTCTTGACCATAAAAAAAATCAACAATTCCAAAAAATATCTGCAAATTTGGATTTTTTTCTTCTTTTTTAATGATCTTTCTTTTTGTTTTTTCTTTTGAAAAGATTAAAGCCCATTTTGCCTGTATTACTATGATTGTCAATTATGCCTAAGCTCTAAGCTTTGTCAGGTCCTTCTATTACAACACGCACAAAACAGCGATACTAGTTTGCAAAAAAAAGAGAGACAAAATCTATGATTTTTATAAGAATATGGTCAGAACATTCTGTGCTACTGGCTACCCTTGTTTTCTATTGTTGATGGACAATGTTTTAAAAAAATTTTAAAGCAAGTTATATTTACCCAAATATTAATTTCTTCCCACTAGTTTTCATCAGATAGACTTCAACTAAATTTATTTTCTTGTCAAATCTGAGCCATAGGAAACAAACAAACGAAACATAGTTTTTCTGCAAATTTCAATGCAATCCAAAACTCGGTTTTATTAGAATAGTAAAATTTATCGGCATTTAAGTAGTTTAGCCTGTCTGAGTTTTATCCATCAGTAATATGACCTTCAGTAGAAGTAGTTTCAAATCTGGTTAATTGGTTCCCTCTCTTACTACAGACGTGGGTGAAAATGTTTTTCTTTAAGAGATGTGTTTAGAAGGTTCAATAATCATATGTGCTCAACCGTTGAATTTTCGATGTAGTTTTTCATTGTCCATGTGATTTTCCTTACTAGATGCTATAGGGTTATTGTTACAAAATCTGCAGTTTCTAAAATGATGAAGTTGTTCTTGAAATTGTCTGATAGAAAGATAAAGTTTTTGCTTGTTAAAGAAAGATTGAAGGACTTTTGTGTTTCAGCTTGAACGACCTTGAGTTGTCAAAAATTCCTCTGGAACCAATTGACTTTTGCGCAACCGGCCTTTGCCTAACCAACTTTTCTTCAACATATTAGCAGATTTGACCTTGATTTCTGGTTTTCGAAGAAGTGAACATGAAAATTGAATGAAGGCCAGCTGTCAACATGACCTTGAATATTTAAACCATCAGAGAATCAGCGCCCTTATTCCCACTTACATTGAAGTTGGACTATCAATTAGAGGCATTGCTTTGAATTTTAACATCTAGAGGAGATTGATTCACTTGAAATGGAAGAGCAAATTCGTCAATCTAACCGGGAATTGATTGCCCTGAGTCGTTTGCCAGCCGCTTTACCCGGTGGTGAAAACCCGAGCCAGAGTCCTTATGATGAAACCGGGTTTCTGAATAAAGAGACACAAGAGCTTCTTAGGCGATTTGCAGCTACCCAGGAAAGACAGCACTCGCTTGGACTGTCACTGACCGGACCTCCGAATCACATGTCGCCCGTATCCAGTTATGGACCCCTATCAAGTCCAAGAAATTTTAACTCCCATTTCTCATCTAATGGAATAAGCCCGAGCAGATCAGAGAACGGACGCATTCTGGAGCACGAACAGTTAAACTCATTGGGAACGAATGTAAGAAGAAACCTTCAAATGATATCGCCGACCGAAATTAACCAATTGTCGCCAGGCGCTGGAGCTTCTACTATATCCTTTGGAAACCCTGGTAAGACTCCATCAAGTTATATGAATTCCCAACAGCAAGTAGCTCAGCTTTCGAATGACCTCGCAATGAACTCTTTACTTCGGGCTGCAGAAGAAGCCAATAGCGAAATGAGCAATGCCGCCATGAACTCAGTTCTACAAGAAACATTTCTTAGATCTTTGAACGGAGTACGAGTCCAGCCCGGGACTCCTAGAGGTTCTATCGATGCTACTCAAGCATTGACAACTACTTTGCAGACTCAGTATTTGAATCAACTTTTGCTTCCTCACATTTTGGCCGCACAAGCACAGGCCATGTCTAATGCAGCTCATCCTTCGCCGTATAACGCTAACATACCTCCAATGCCTGCTTTATTGTCCTCAGCCAATCATGTAGCTCCAAGCAACATCTCACCTGTTGGGGCGAACGTATCTTCTTCAAGCTCCAACTTAAAAAATCCGAGCCCAGCTCTAGCGCTTTTAGCCCAACAGAACCCGTTACTGTTGCAAAGTCTGACAGCGAATAGCCACCAGCACGGTCCAACAGTTAGTCGTTCATCAACACTTAACGTTGTCAATATTTCGCCGACTAGTGGTGCCGATTACAATCGAGATACAATTTTGCTAGACTTAACGTCTCACAAAAGATCGGTTATTACCCCTACGGCTTCTAAAAACCTAAGCGAAGCGCCAACTATAATAGTTAATCCAAAAGCTGAAGTAAGAGTCCAGCATATGGATGGATCTCTTCGTGAAATGCGACGTTCCTCCGATCCTGTTTTGAGTGGAATTGAATCTGTTAATGCCGACCCGAACTTAGAGTCTGAGAAGTTCTCGCGGATGCACCAAGGACTACTAGTCCCCGCAGTAACTGTATCGCCAAACAATCACGAAGCGAATCGACACGAATCGCTGCAGAAATCCGAAGCCGAGGTGCCGAAAAACGAGAAGGACACCTTAGTCGCGATAATTCAAAAGAATATCATGGGCCAGTTGCATAACCCGCGTAGGGATTCGGTTATTACCAACGGTAGTAACCAGAAAATCAATAACTTGGTTATAAATGATGCGAGGGTCAACGAAAACCCAGACTCGTTTCCAGGAAATTCAGGTCGGCAAAGTGGAAGCATAAATGTTTTAGATAGTTTGTTTAAAAGTAGCCCAGCTAATATCGCAAATGCAAAATCACAAGTTAGAAAGCGTAAGCATCGAGCTCGAGAAACGGTCACCGCTTCGGAGATTTTTAACGACGAGTCATCCCGAAGTGGGAGCAGCTCGCCTTCCGTTCATCCGGGATACCAGTCGCCGGCGCTTATGAGAAATGAGAACACCTTGATCTCGGCTCTCGCTTCTGACAACGGGGACAAAGTGTCGGCTATTTTGCAGAACGGAAGTGTAAATGTGCAAAGACAAGGTTCGTCCCCCCAACCGAATGGGACTGGGGGTGTGAATGGAGTGTCGAAACACGTGAATTTCAAGAAGAATTGGGCGGTGCAATATCAGAGACAGGAAACTGCACCCGACGTGAACAGCAATCAGGGATTCGTGAACAATGAAAATTCAACGGTCAGTTTTTTAGGATCATAATTAATCTACTTTCCGGCATTTTCATATCCCATCCCACCTATCGATAGGAATAATTAGATAGTGGGACTCAATTTTTGCAAACTTTGACCCAATCATTTTTCGATTTGTTATTTACACTTGCGCGCTTCAGCGAGTGTAGTGTAATAGTTAAAAACTTACCTTTACCTTTGAATCATATTAGCCACAAAGTAGCGTTATTTGAGCGGGTTCCTGTTGCTTAACACAGTTTATCAAGAATATTGAACTAATCAGATAAGTGGATCCTAATATTAAACTGGACGCAGCTTTTTGTTCTGACCACCCCTAGTTAGGGAAAAAATAAGAACGAGGGTGGGAATTCTTGTTTATCAAAGAACCAGGTACTACAAAAAATGAGCTCCTTTTCTCTTCCCCCCACATTGCGCGAGCATCAATTTTATGGTGTAACGAGTGGTTTTACAAGTTTAAATATGAAGACCAAATATGTTTGTCATGGCCAAATTAGCCGCGTGTCAAATTTCATAACAATCGGAAAATGTGAACAATCACTTTTTCGTAAAATTTTTTTAAGTGGGGGCGGGGGCAAGAAAAAGAGCCGAAATATAAAGACCTTGAACAAAGTCGAGTAATGCATCTTATAAAAGCCCTTTCATTTCAGTTGAGATTTACATTCCAAAAAATGTCTGTATCGAAAAAAACTGTTATGATAATGAGTGTTTTGCCGCTCGGCGATTGTTTGTGATCATATATTATTAAATCAAGTCAATTGTAGTTTAATTTGAAACTGATAGTCAATTTTCTCGCAACGCATGAAGAATGGGGATTTTTTTTATTTTCGCCCCTGCTGCTGTGGTCGGATCATTCTGTGCTACTAGTAATCGGAACACTCTGCTATTGTCGTCGGAACAATCTGTGCTTGTTTATACGTTTTCAACGTGTCTTTCTAATTTTTTTTCAATTTAAAATCATGTTCTGATATCTGTTCAGTCAAAAGTCATTCCAAATTTATGGTACTGCTATGTTTCAAAGGTCATCAAATGATTGGTTGTGAACAAATTTTTGTCGACCTAGATTTCTGACTCAACTGATCCTGTTTGTCTTAAACATTATTTCAAAAAGTTCATACCGATTTTTCTTCATTTTCTCTCTTATTAAATTATGATGCTTGATTCGATGAACGACAATTGGATGCAAGGTCATTCAAATTTTGAGCTCTTTGTAGAGCATACTCCTGTAATAATTTGGAGACTTTGTTTGAAGAGAAAAAAAAGATTAATTTTTTGTGGCGTTTAGAATGAAATCAAGAAACCGAAAACCAACTCATCACTTTCTGGAGGAGGTCAACCCCAGGGGTCAAATGGGTTCGTGTCTGTATCAACCCCACATCAGCACGTGACTAATGGTGTGAACATCATTGGGGCGAAAACTGGGGCTCGGAGGGGCAGTCGGGAGACGATAGCTGTGAGCGAGATATTCACCAGAGAAGGTACACCACAGGGGGGAGGGGGAGGGGGAGCGTCTCCTTTCAATGCTTACCAGAGGGTCCCCATTCAGCAGAGCAACTCGGTCAGTCGTTTGTGGAAATTTACATCTAAAATAGATTAATTTGGCTTTTTTCACAAAAAAAGAACGTCGGCTGCATGGCGCACAGCAGAAATACCCAAAATTGTTGGGCTAATTAGGGTTGGAAAACTTCGCATCGGGTGTTTTTCTTACAAACCACTAAGATATATCATGCATTTTTCTAATTTTTTTAACGGATCTTTGCACGTGGATCATGCATTTATCATGCATTTCCTCACGTTTTCGGTTTTTCAAAAATAGTTCAAGTAATGAGTTCTCTAACATTTTTCCTTTTTCTCTCGACATGCATGGGGGAAAATAATTCTGCCCAAATATAACCAAAATTTAATTTTATCTTCCATTTTTTTCCGGGTATTGTGGCAAAAAAGGAGTTTGAGTTTGTTTCAGCCTGATTCGTCTAGTGGTTACAGCAAAACCTTAGACGTTGTCGGCGCCTATCTCCAATCCGACACGTGCTGCGTGGTAGCTCCGAAGCCGAACTTGATGTGTCGCGATTGTCGTGCCCGCGGTACAAGTACCACAGGCTCGAACACTCAGTCGGCTCTGAAAAACACTGCGCGATGCAATAGCACCGGGAAAACTTCGTGTCGTTTCTCGTGTTTCCGAAAGTTGAAAAACTCTAAAAACAAGTACCCTTCAGTCGTGGGATTTCTTCAAGCCGAGGTTGACGCTAAAGACGAAGATTTATTCATGTGGAAGGTTTTAGAAACCAACTTCGAAGCTTTGAATTTTGCCGCCCAGGGCGTTTCCCAGTACTCGGAGTTCCAAGAATACCGGAAGGTGGCTTCAAGACCAGACAAGGCTATTTTTAGAATCGAGCAAGTTGCAAACTTTTTGTGCGCCATCATTCATCAAGAACAACTTGTGCACAATTCATACCGAGAACCAGGTCAGTGCAAATTGAGTTGCGCTTTTATTTCGTTTAAAAGTTCCTTTTTTATGTTCAAAGGAACTCCAGCTCTGGAAAAAATGTCGGCCTGAAGAAGAAATTCGACCTGTTTTCTATGATGCGCGACCCGCTTCTACCTTTTACTCAGCAAACAAAAAAGGAAACAATAATTAGCTCAAAAATGTCTTAAACGATCTAGTTCTAGAAAGAGAAATAATGCTATGACAAATTTTAAACATCAATATGTTCGTTTTTTTTCTCACATGTCAATTTTTTTGGCATATTTGCAAAAAGGTTACAATGTAAATTTTTGTTTGTTTTTTAAGCTAATGTTTGCAGAAAGTTGGAAAGGAAGTTTTTGTTATTTAAATCACCAGAGGGTCTGTCTAGAGTAATTTTACTTAAATATGGCTACTTTAATTTGAAGGTTTGTTTTGTAGTATACTGGAAGCGATTTATGGGCGGGTGTCGTGAATTGTGTGACGTCTGTTCCACCTCTCTTTTCAACCTACACTGGCTCTGTCCCAAGTGTGGCTTCGTCGTCTGTCTGGACTGCTATGATTGCTACCAGGAGTCCAAACTGGAACTGGGAGTCCTAGGCACTGCAGAGACCCAACAGGACAAACAGGGAAGAGTATGGCTCAAGTGCACCAAGGTATGAACAAATGGACCCCTCGAGTTTTTCACCAACCCTCGCCCCCCCCCCCCCCGCTAGTCGACCTTCAAAAAGATTGCCGGCGTCCTTTTACAAAACTAGTCAACATATGGGGATTCATGGGCCATTTATCGCCGCTTCTCATAGATCAAAATGATCTCAAAGTAGCAAAATAGCTTTCCTGTTTATTTGTTCTCTTTTTTCTCGACAGGTGCCCCATGGGAGGGAGTGTCTGAAGTTGACCCACTTCATCCCCACGAAGTGTCTGCAGAGTCTTCTCTCTGATCTCCATCTGCAGTGCAAACGGTGGACCATCTACCACCAGTGCCAGGTATGACGTCATGATTGCATGTATATGTATATCTTCCAAGTGAGGGTGGACCATCTACCACCAGTGCCAGGTATGACGTCATGATTGCATGTATATGTATATGTTCCAAGTGAGGGTGGTCCATCTACCACCAGGGCCAGGTATGACGTCATGATTGCATGTATATGTATATCTTCCAAGTGAGGGTGGTCCATCTACCACCAGTGCCAGGTATGACGTCATGATTGCATGTATATGTATATCTTCCAAGTGAGGGTGGACCATCTACCACCAGTGCCAGGTATGACGTCATGATTGCATGTATATGTATATCTTCCAAGTGAGGGTGGACCATCTACCACCAGTGCCAGGTATGACGTCATGATTGCATGTATATGTATATCTTCCAAGTCAGGGTGGTCCATCTACCACCAGGGCCAGGTATGACGTCATGATTGCATGTATATGTATATCTTCCAAGTGAGGGTGGACCATCTACCACCAGTGCCAGGTATGACGTCATGATTGCATGTATATGTATATCTTCCAAGTCAGGGTGGACCATCTACCACCAGTGCCAGGTATGACGTCATGATTGCATGTATATGTATATCTTCCAAGTCAGGGTGGACCATCTACCACCAGTGCCAGGTATGACGTCATGATTGCATGTATATGTATATCTTCCAAGTCAGGGTGGACCATCTACCACCAGTGCCAGGTATGACGTCATGATTGCATGTATATGTATATCTTCCAAGTGAGGGTGGACCATCTACCACCAGTGCCAGGTATGACGTCATGATTGCATGTATATGTATATCTTCCAAGTGAGGGTGGACCATCTACCACCAGTGCCAGGTATGACGTCATGATTGCATGTATATGTATATCTTCCAAGTCAGGGTGGACCATCTACCACCAGTGCCAGGTATGACGTCATGATTGCATGTATATGTATATCTTCCAAGTGAGGGTGGACCATCTACCACCAGTGCCAGGTATGACGTCATGATTGCATGTATATGTATATCTTCCAAGTGAGGGTGGACCATCTACCACCAGTGCCAGGTATGACGTCATGATTGCATGTATATGTATATGTTCCAAGTGAGGGTGGACCATCTACCACCAGTGCCAGGTATGACGTCATGATTGCATGTATATGTATATCTTCCAAGTCAGGGTGGTCCATCTACCACCAGGGCCAGGTATGACGTCATGATTGCATGTATATGTATATCTTCCAAGTGAGGGTGGACCATCTACCACCAGTGCCAGGTATGACGTCATGATTGCATGTATATGTATATCTTCCAAGTGAGGGTGGACCATCTACCACCAGTGCCAGGTATGACGTCATGATTGCATGTATATGTATATCTTCCAAGTGAGGGTGGACCATCTACCACCAGTGCCAGGTATGACGTCATGATTGCATGTATATGTATATGTTCCAAGTGAGGGTGGACCATCTACCACCAGTGCCAGGTATGACGTCATGATTGCATGTATATGTATATCTTCCAAGTCAGGGTGGTCCATCTACCACCAGGGCCAGGTATGACGTCATGATTGCATGTATATGTATATCTTCCAAGTGAGGGTGGACCATCTACCACCAGTGCCAGGTATGACGTCATGATTGCATGTATATGTATATCTTCCAAGTGAGGGTGGACCATCTACCACCAGTGCCAGGTATGACGTCATGATTGCATGTATATGTATATCTTCCAAGTCAGGGTGGTCCATCTACCACCAGGGCCAGGTATGACGTCATGATTGCATGTATATGTATATCTTCCAAGTGAGGGTGGACCATCTACCACCAGTGCCAGGTATGACGTCATGATTGCATGTATATGTATATCTTCCAAGTGAGGGTGGACCATCTACCACCAGTGCCAGGTATGACGTCATGATTGCATGTATATGTATATCTTCCAAGTGAGGGTGGATCATCTACCACCAGTGCCAGGTATGACGTCATGATTGCATGTATATGTATATCTTCCAAGTGAGGGTGGACCATCTACCACCAGTGCCAGGTATGACGTCATGATTGCATGTATATGTATATCTTCATAGTGAGGGTGGACCATCTACCACCAGTGCCAGGTATGACGTCATGATTGCATGTATATGTATATGTTCCAAGTCAGGGTGGTCCATCTACCACCAGGGCCAGGTATGACGTCATGATTGCATGTATATGTATATCTTCCAAGTGAGGGTGGACCATCTACCACCAGTGCCAGGTATGACGTCATGATTGCATGTATATGTATATGTTCCAAGTCAGGGTGGTCCATCTACCACCAGGGCCAGGTATGACGTCATGATTGCATGTATATGTATATCTTCCAAGTGAGGGTGGTCCATCTACCACCAGTGCCAGGTATGACGTCATGATTGCATGTATATGTATATCTTCCAAGTGAGGGTGGACCATCTACCACCAGTGCCAGGTATGACGTCATGATTGCATGTATATGTATATCTTCCAAGTGAGGGTGGACCATCTACCACCAGTGCCAGGTATGACGTCATGATTGCATGTATATGTATATCTTCCAAGTGAGGGTGGACCATCTACCACCAGTGCCAGGTATGACGTCATGATTGCATGTATATGTATATGTTCCAAGTCAGGGTGGTCCATCTACCACCAGGGCCAGGTATGACGTCATGATTGCATGTATATGTATATCTTCCAAGTGAGGGTGGTCCATCTACCACCAGTGCCAAGTATGACGTCATGATTGCATGTATATGTATATCTTCCAAGTGAGGGTGGACCATCTACCACCAGTGCCAGGTATGACGTCATGATTGCATGTATATGTATATCTTCCAAGTGAGGGTGGACCATCTACCACCAGTGCCAGGTATGACGTCATGATTGCATGTATATGTATATCTTCCAAGTCAGGGTGGACCATCTACCACCAGTGCCAGGTATGACGTCATGATTGCATGTATATGTATATCTTCCAAGTCAGGGTGGACCATCTACCACCAGTGCCAGGTATGACGTCATGATTGCATGTATATGTATTTCTTCCAAGTCAGGGTGGACCATCTACCACCAGTGCCAGGTATTACGTCATGATTGCATGTATATGTATATCTTCCAAGTCAGGGTGGACCATCTACCACCAGTGCCAGGTATGACGTCATGATTGCATGTATATGTATATCTTCCAAGTCAGGGTGGACCATCTACCACCAGTGCCAGGTATGACGTCATGATTGCATGTATATGTATATCTTCCAAGTCAGGGTGGACCATCTACCACCAGTGCCAGGTATGACGTCATGATTGCATGTATATGTATATCTTCCAAGTGAGGGTGGACCATCTACCACCAGTGCCAGGTACATGATACATAATGCAGTACCTTGATATCATTAATTCGTGCAATTTCAAAACATATATGTTTAAAACATGATTGGCTAAAAGTTGAAATAAGAGACAAACTAACATCTGGCGGTTTTAGTTTGTCCAATAGTTTATATCATTACATCATTTATTGTAAGGCTTTTGCAATCGGGTACAAGACTTTTTTCTCTTAAACAACTTTGTTCACAGGACTCAATTCATATCTCCTGGACTCCCTCATCTTCTGGACATGCTCAATTTTTTGAAAATTCAAATAAAACTACTATAGTTTGAAGTAGTAATTAGGTAAAGCCCGTTTAAGGCTGTAATTTTTTCAAAAAATTTATCAATTTTTTTCGGGTTCGTAGTTTTCGTCCTGGTTTCCGTCGGTTCTTTTTCCGTTTTTTTTAAATGCTATTTTTTGACTGACGGTTTTTCTTGGCGTACTTTCTAGAGCATGCGTTTTGTTCCATTGTAAACAGTTTTTCTACTACAACTGAAACTTCAGTAATTTGTAAATTTACCAGGTCCGATATTGAGTTTTTTTTCTATTTTTTTTTTCGTTTCTTTTTCTAAATATTTAAACAGTTTCAATTTATGTTGTATCGGCTCAGTCAACTTTTATTGCATAATTTTGAGGGCAAATATTTTCGCATGCGATTTTGTGTTACAGATTGGATGGGTCCTAAAATTTTTAAAATCTTAATGAAGCTTTTTATGACAACAGTTTTGTTTTCTTCTCAAACAGGTTTTGACCAAAAATTTTTTGACGCTTGCTAAATCATTTTCAATTCTTTTAAAGGCTGTCAAGTAATTTCAACTTATTTTCAGAAATGTTTAGTAAAATTTTCAAAATCTTATTTCCAGAATTTTTTGCATCGCAGGTGTTGCGAGGCTCCGCTTCGCCTCTGTAAAATTTCGGATAAGCTCGGAAAATTACATTGCTCTCAAATTAACAAAGACTCTCAGGATTTTATTTGCTTCAATTTAAACCCTTATTTTTGAGTGGATGTTCAACAAACTGCTATGTATATAAACTGCTATATTTTGAAGCCAATAATTACGAAAAAACTGCATAACAACAGTGAAAATTTGTTCTTATGTTAAATAACAAGATTAATTTTTGGCTTTTTGGCGTCCGTAGGCTTACAAACTATTTTGGTTTGATGATCATTTTTACTCAAAAACTATCCAGATTTAATGTTCTTGAGGCAATTTTTTTTGTTTATCAGCTACTTCAAAACGTGGACAATGACCAGTTCCCGACTCTGAACTGTCTCATTGACCGGAAGAACTGCGGACTCGCATTCCAATCAGTCTGCTCCTCAAAGGTCCCCTCACCTATCTGTGGTGTGACCTCAACATCATCCCCATCCCCACCAGTCGCTCCACGATGCTCTCGTGAATCGTCATCAACTGACACAATTACGCCGACAACAATAAACGAAGCCGCATCCCTAGTTTCCGACAATGAAAGTAGCCGAGAAGACGTTATCAAGGGTTGTCTGTTGGAAACAAACGGCAAAATTTCATCGTCTGGTGAAAATAAATCTGAGAATATAGTTATTGACCCGAAATCAGAAGAAATGGATTTTCAACTTAATGTCGAATATCGCGATCAAAGTAAAAACGAGCATCAAAATATGGAATCAATGGAATCAAAAATCACAAATGGAGCTATCAAAACAGAAAATGATTCGAGATCTCCAGAAAAATTGAACGAAGTTCTGAATAAAGGAACCGAATTCGAGTTTGAAGCGAACTTAAAACGAAGGCGGTCACTGAACTCGTTCATCGATAAGTTAGTCGAATCAAGCATGAACAACCCTATAGTCGATGCGAAGATTTCACGCGAAGATTATCTCAAGTTACTCAAACTTTCAACGGTAATGGAGACAAAAGTTCCGAGAAATTGGGAGTTGGGGTTGAAAGAACCCGGGAACAAATTGAAAGCTTGTGAGCAGCCATCGACAACTCAGAAAGTGCAGTCGGATTACGTAATCGCATTGCGTGATAAATGTAGGAATGTTGGGGGGAATGGGAATAACAGCTCGTTGATGCAGTTCGAGGCTAGTCAGATTGGTCACATCGAAAATGCCCAGTTTTCAGTCGAGTGGAGATTGAACAGAGTAAGATGATTTTAATTTTGATCTTGCCAGTTTGAAGATGATTTTCATTTTGATCTTGCCAGTTTGAAGAATTTTTTGGACTAGTTATTGCAAGTTTTTTAAAATCAAACTCTGCTCAGTTCGATAGATTGATGAATGTTTCTCATCCAACTCATTTTGAAAAATCGACTGATTCCATTTAGCCCGTGATAGTGAGAAGTTGCGGGGCCGACAAAGCGCAACTGCAGAACTTCTTCACCCCCGAGTTCTTCTCCAAGTCGTTCGGAAGTTGGAAAGTGGATCTCGTGGACTGCAGAACGGGTAGAGTGCACCCGATGATGTCGATGGAGAAGTTCCTCCAGGGCTTCGTCGACTACTCGGCCAGACGACAACACTTCGGCCAGCTGTCCAACGGGTGTGAGGTGCAGACGGTGCTGAAACTGAAGGACTGGCCACCCGGAAACGACTTTGCAGAAATCATGCCTAAAGAAAGGTAGCCGCTGTTTCAAACTTCCATTTTAAAAACTGGCTGGTTTTTAGTTGAGCAGTCACAGGCCTTCATAACTAGCCCAAAAATTAGTTATTTAAGTTTAATTCCCTCGCCACCCCCCCCCCCGCCCTCCGCCTCGTACGATCATTATTTTTATCGTGGGGTTTTAAAAGCAAGACCAAATATGTTTGTCATGGCTTAATAAATCAGCACCCGCATGTCAGTTTCTATAAATATTGAACAAAGTGAACAACCATTTTATAAAAATTCGATCGCAAGTGGGGGGGGGGGGGGAGAACCCTAACTGGTGAACCTATGATTTCAAGAAAGATTCATCGCCACTAACACTTGTGTGACGATGCCACTTCTGTTTGCATGAAGAGAGATTAGTTGTTTCCTGCTAATAGAAATCACAGATTTCAACTTGAGAAATAACATCATAATTTAGGTCTATCAGTTTATTCAGACCATTGATTTATTGTCGAAGGAAAGGTTTAAGCTTTTCACTGTTGAGCTCTTCGCGGTTAAGACTTACATTCACCAGCGGATTTGTAATTTTTTTGAAAATCTGGCCCCCCGCCCTGGAGAAAATCCTAGAACCACCCCTGCATACATTATTTTTTTTTCTGCATGTTGATGATGATATAATACAGTACCTTTAAATAAAATGAAAACGGCAGAATTTTTTTAATTCACTGTTTTGTATCTGATAACTTTGATTTATCTAATAAATTGAATGATTACTAATCTGATTGCTGGTTTTCGTTTTGAAGTTTTTGCAAAATTGTGTGACATTTAGTTTCTCTTTCAGTCATCAGCTGCTCATGGACATTATTCCGCTTCCCGATTACACCATGCGAGCGGGGGGCTACCAGAGTAGTTCCAATGGGTCGACGGGTGGGGGAGTGGGCGGAGCTCTTAATCTGGCCTCCAGTCTGCCCTCATTATGTTGTGCACCTGACATGGGACCCAAGATGTTCATAGCATACGGTGAGAAAAAAAACAACCAAAAAATTTAAAAATAAAATAAATAAT
Organism: Symsagittifera roscoffensis; assembly: GCF_963678635.1. Classification (NCBI taxonomy): domain Eukaryota; kingdom Metazoa; phylum Xenacoelomorpha; order Acoela; family Convolutidae; genus Symsagittifera; species Symsagittifera roscoffensis. The sequence continues at coordinate 2,436,218 of NC_087064.1, forward strand.
GAAGTTTTGGGAGCAATCGGATAAATCTCAAAAATCCTATTAAATTTTTGATTAAACTAAGTTTGCTCAAGATTTCAATCAATTTTGAACCACGTCATTATGGAGGAACAAATTTTGACAAAAAACAACCGAATGATTTGACTTTGCCATATTAATATATAAACCTCAGTTTATTTGATGAAAAGGTCGCTGCTTGTTCAAATGATATATAGATAACTTGAAGTTTTTTTCAATAAAATTGACAACAAATTAATTCAAAAAAGATAACGATACGATAATTCGAAAGCAACTTGTTAGCGTAGAATTGATTCCAGGGTCTCCGAATGAGCCTTCTCTCGGTTCGACGAATCTACACGTAGACATGTCAGATGCATGCAACATTCTGATGTACGCCTGCTCGGCCAACCGAGACTGCGACCAGACCACATGCACAGAGGAGAACACACTCCTCATGAAAGAAGTGGCTGCCTATGGGGGCGAAGAGGCGCTTAGCCGAATGAAAAATGGAGAAAAAGTGGGCGCTGTCTGGAATATTTTCAATACGGACGATAACGAGAGACTGCGCAAATTTCTCAGGCTAGTTTTGGGAGATATTAAAACTAATAAAAAGACGTCAGCTTTTATAACTGCTACATAGGAGAAATGTTTGTTTTAGCACTTTATTTGCAAATTATCTATTTTTCTAGTACTTTATTTGAAAATGAAAAAAAAAATTCTAAAAATGAGTTTTAAAAAAGTGAAATTTAATCTTGAAATATTGAAATTGAGTAAAAGAATAGAAAAAACAAATCTGAATAAAGTGTCTGCCTATATAAAAAACGAAGAGAAAACTATTTTAAATAATAATTTTTGTTTTTAGGAACGAAGCTGAGTTGCAGCATAAGGCGTACAGATGTGACGATGACCCCATTCACGACCAGGACATCTTCCTGGGTCCAGAAAGACTCGGCAGACTAAAACGGGAGGAGGGGGTGGAACCATACACTCTGGTCCAGTTCCAACACGACGCAGTATTCATTCCCGCTGGTGCGCCACACCAGGTATAAATGAACAATAGAATTCTAGGTTTGGAACAGAACATCGCAGGTTCGAATCCCGGTAGACTTCAAACGTTAAATCGAACTACAAGATCATCGAATCAGTAGCAGTTGCGAACATGAATCAGGGGTTCGAACAGTGATGTCCTAGGGTTTTAAGCCGACAAAATGTGTCGCTTTTTTTGATGTTTAAGCGATGCTTTTTTAATGTTTTTAATGAAATAAAAAATATTCTGAATGGTGCATTTAAACTCATAATAAAGGCAAGCGAAAATAAAATTAATATACATACAAAACGTTTTTTTTGTCCTGACAATTTTTCTGGGAATGGCTTCAATTTCCGTTTTTGTTTCAGGTTCGCAATCTGAATTCGTGCATTAAAGCCGCAGTCGACTTCGTGTCGCCCGAGAGAGTGAAGTATTGTCTGCAGACGACAGACGAGTTCCGGAACCTCTCGGATAGACATGCGAATCACGAGGACAAACTGCAGATCAAGTCTGTCATCTACCACGCAGTCAAGGACTGTTTGTCAGTGCTGAAAAACACGCCGATCACGTGACCGAAACCAAGTGACAGACACAAGTCACGTGACACAAATCACGTGAGGCTAATGATAATATCAACACCCGCGACAGCTTAAAATAATGACAACGAAAGTATATGCCTTGACTTGAAAACTATCCAAAGACAGACTCTTATTACAGTTGACTTGTTTTCTAGCTCCAGTTATCATTCAAAAATATCAACAAAAACCGATCTAAATATCTCCAAATGTCAACAAAAGCGAATAAAGAGTAGCAATTTTTACCAAAAAAATAAAAATTTTGAAAATTTCAATTAAGTGTACTCCGGAACTTAGTTTATGGTTAAAATTTTTTTTGAAAAGTACACAAGTAGTAAATAGTTTGTTTTATGAATTTGTTTTCTCACTTATCGGTTATTATTTACTTTACGCCGATTGTGTAGTGAATTGTCGTCGATTATGATATATAGCGAAATTTTATGTTGTTTTGTAATGAATTTAAAAATTCTTTCCATCAATTAAGTCTCCAAATATTTTTCCATAATTGTATGAATACGCAATAATTTACAAAAAATATAATTCTTTTTGATCCGACAAGAGTAAGCTTGGAGCCCACTATAATACTTTCAAAAAACTTGCATACGTTTTTCCAAGAAATATTTTGAAGCAAAATGAACAAATGTCATAAGACATGTTACTCTGTACTACTTATCGTCGCCTCCCCCCGCAACACAAATGCCTTCTTCAAAGACCTCAGCCCCCTAGAATATTGATCCCTCTACAATTTGAATGCCTAAACTGCCCCCCCCCCATCCCAGAATTTTAAATTATAAATTTTATAACCAAATTTTTTGAAAAGTATTCAAATTTTGAGGGCATCAAGTTGAAAAAAAAAACTGTTTTTTCAACGCAAAAAAGATTTCTGGATTAAATGACTAAAATTTTGTGACAATTGGAATGTTCAACCAATTTTTTGGCTCGACTTTGTTATAATATTTTACAGAATTAATCCAAATTTTCGGGACCCCTTTGATAATTTTGAACCCCCCGCAACCTAATGCAGAGTAATTGTAGACAAAATATCAAACCAACGAGGTCAAATCCCCACGTTTTCAGGAAGTGCATCAGTTTCAAGTAGAAAACTCCCTAGTCAAAAGCATAATCCCAGCCCTTAAAAAAGAATGAGCTATAGCTTCAAATACAATAATTTGCAATTTTTTGAAGTAGCTTCCTCACATTATAATTAAATAAATTCAAGGAAAGTTCAGCTTGCATGAAAGATCTGGTAACATTTTCATGAACTAGCAAACCGGTTGTAAAAACAGCGACTGAAATTTTCTGAAACTTGACAAATTTTTCATGCAACGAAGTCGATTTTTTTATGTCATTTATCAACTGTATCCGAAATGTTTTTTCGATTTATTTCGTTTAAGTCAATAAGCGATAAATCCAGACCGTGCAAAAAATCCATCGAAACAAAAAAATTTGAAAGTTACAAAACAAGTTGCATGGAGTACATTGCTACAATGTTTCCTATACAATTGCAAGGAAAGTTTTTAGGAGCTTCAGTTTATATCATATTGCAGAAATTGTTCTCTGCAGACTTGTGAAAAGCAGATAAGACGCCAAAAAGTGCTTAATTAGATAAATGGAGATTAATCCAGAGTATTTTTTAGGAAGGACGCTGGTTTGCTCCGAAGTGGGACGACTGTAGAAATTTTGATTATATAGTGAAACAATTTTTCGTCAACCCAAAAAATCATCCAGTATGAATTATAAAAGCTGAAAACAGAAATTGAACTAAGTTTTTATGGGAATTTAAATGCTCAAAAAAACCCTAAAATCTTTCTGGTTCCAAATTTCCACCATTTAAAATATGAGAAACAAACAATGCAAACCTCCACATTCCTTGATTTGTTCCTTGCGTTCTTAGAAAAAAAACATTTTCAAAAAGTTTCTCTATCCAGGTAAAACTACAAAACTGGGCCCACATACATTGCATCTCCGGGTTTATATGAAGCAAACAATTTGGTCAAAAATTATGCAAAAAAAAATAGAATGCCTTAGTAAATTACCACGCCACTCTTTACAATTTAAGTAAATCTGTTTGGTGTAATTATGTATTTATAGAAAGATTTTCTTTAGGTTGTATTTTTAATAACAACCATTAGATTTGTTTCAACTTTTGCAAAACGAAATGAAAAAAACATTTCGGGTTGATTTTTTTTTTCAAATCAACTTTGGCAGAAAAATTGTTATCAGCACCAGGGATTTACTTAAACGCGCAAGCGTGATTGTTGTTTTAGTGCGGCGCTCAGAACTGTTCCGCGCTCAAAAATATCATTGCAGAGTGGAACAACTTCCTTAAGACAATATTTTTAAATTGTTAATCATTTGACGTTTGATATTGCTTGTATAATACTGAAAAACCAAATGAAACTTTTTGAAAACTAAATTAAATAGTTTTTAAATGTTTTGAAATTAATCTTCAAAAAAAATCAAACTGTTTTGAAGAGCATTGGCAATAGTAAAAGATTTGTCCTAAACTGATTTGTTTTTCTGTTCCGAACTGCAGTGCAAAATTTTTTTTTGCGTTCAATCCATTATTCATTTCAGTCAAACACATACTTAAAAGTTCTTTTTTCAGGCAAGTTAACCAATCTACGACAATCTTTTTTAAATGTTTTTGAAAAATCGACAACAAAAAATCTTCGTTCGTTGTGATTTTGCTTCAGTCCAAGTTTGCAACCAAATTTTTTAGCATGATCGGAATTCTTTTTTTTGTTTTATATTATTTACTGTTCGAGAAAAACATTAAATATGAGTTTTTTGTGCCATTAGATTTTAGTATTTTGTGGTTCGAGTTTTAGATGCACAATTTTTGTTTATAAATATATTAACTTATTGTTCCGACTTTCGATACGAAAGTAACGGAATATTTGTGCTCGGGGTGGGTTTTTTTTTCTTCAGACAAATTTCGACTCTTTAACTAGCCATTTTTGACAGAATTGTTTTATCATTCGAAAGATATTGTTGTCCTGAGCTCAAATTTGAAAAGATATCTTTACCTGTGATCATTTTTTGTAAAGTTACGGGGGTTTAAAGATTGCCATTTTGGCCAATTTGGGACAATTAACGCGCGATATATTTCGTGTTATTAACGCGTAAGCGGAGAGTTAATCAACCTTAGAAATCGTTCGAAGTTGGTTAAAAGAAGCCTATTTGCCTTAATTGGTTTGTTATAAGGAGCGAAATCTATCCTTTTGTACTTTTTATGGCGTGTGGGGGGATGATTTTTCTTTAAAAAATTTCAAGTTTTAGATTTTTTTTTTTTCATTTTTTTTATTTCATTGAGTTTTTTAATGTTATTACCGCTCGATAAACCTTAAAAGGCAGTCGGAACATTCAGGGCTTTGCTCTGATACGAGCAGTCTTGTTTGTTATTTGCTTATTAATTTGTAGTGTTCGAGGCTACACGTTGAATATGAGTGATTTGTGTCACCCAGCTCAGTTACCACAGCCTATGCAACTGCGCAATATAGCCCAAGTAAATCCCTTTCAATGTCAATATTGGCACTTTTACATTTTAGACAACTTTAAAGTCAAGATTGAATTAAATGAAAGTTGTTGTCGACACTTGCAGTTTAGCACACAAGATTCAGTAACTTTATGGAAATTAGGGTTCAAAACTTACGAGAAAACAAAAACATTTGAAGAAATAGCTAGGCGTCTTTATGTTATAGTTAAATAAAGGAGAATGGTCAAAATTTCAGCTTAATACAAAAACCTCCTATATCTACGAAGAGAACATCAGACGCGGACATTTTCTGATGCGAAGACGCGTGATATTATATATTGAAAGCAAGGGAAGACATACTGAGTAATAAATGATAGAAAAAAAAGAAAATCCGGTTGTTTCAACTATATATTCATAAAAAAATTCTCTAATATTGTGTTTTAAAGAAGCCCTTATAAATTTTGTTTGATTTCTGCAGAAAACAATGAAAACTAATGCTCGGTTTGTTTTCCAAACAATTTTGGCGATCAAAATGAACACATATTTGGCGACGCTTGGAGTTTGTTGGCCGTTTTTAGGAAACTAAACATGAAGGCTTGATTGAGATCTGAGTACAACAAAACATTCCTCGCCCGCAAAATTCATTACAAACTGCAAATTAATGGGTCTCAAATATTCCTCCAAGTCAGCAATTTCATCATTCAATGATGGATATTGCTTGTAGGTGACTGCAAAACCAAATCAGACTTTCGAAAAATTTTAGTGAAAGATTCTGAATTGTTTCTTACTCAGAAATTTTCACTAAAATTTTGAGTAATCTGATTAGTGTTTCGTGTTTTACCAGAAAGACTCGCCAGACTAAAACGGGAGGAGGGGGTGGAACTATACACTCTGGTCCAGTTCCAACACGACGCAGTATTCATTCCCGCTGGTGCGCCACACCAGGTATAAATCAACAATCGAATTCTAGGTTTGGAGCAGAACATCGCAGGTTCGAATCCTGGTAGACTTCAATTGTTAAGCCGAACTACAATTTCATCGAATCAGTAGCGGTTGCGAACATGAATCAGGGGTTCGAATAGCGATGTCCTAGTGTTTTAAGCCGAAAAAATGTGTCGCTTTTTTTAAATGTTTTAGCAATGCGTTTTTTAATGTTTTTAATGATATAAAAAAATATTCTGAATGGTGCATTTAAACTAATAATAAAGGCAAGCGAAAATAAAGTTAATATACATACAAAACGTTTTTTTTGTCCTGAATTTTTTTCCTGGGATTGGCTTCAGTTTCCGTTTTTGTTTCAGGTTCGCAATCTGAATTCGTACATTAAAGCCGCAGTCGACTTCGTGTCAACCGAGAGAGTGAAATATTGTCTGCAGACGACAAACGAGTTCCGGAACCTCTCGGATAGACATGCGAATCACGAGAACAAACTGCAGATCAAGTCTGTCATCTATCACGCAGTCAAGGACTGTTTGTCAGTGCTGAAAAACACGCCGAGCACGTGACACAAACCACGCGACGGAAACCAAGTGACACAAATCACTTGAAACAAACCACGTGAAGCTAATGAGAATATCAACACCCGCGACAGCTTAAAATATTGACAACAAAAGTATATGCCTTGACTTGAAAACTATCCAAAGACAGACTCTTATTACAGTTGACTTGTTTTCTAGCTCCAGTTTTCATTCAAAAATATCAACAAAAACCGACCTTAATATCTCCAAATGTCAACAAAAGCGAATAAAGAGTAGCCATTTTTACCAAATAAAAAAAAATTTTGAAAATTTCAATTAAGTGTAATGTCTAAGGAACTTAGTTTATGGTTAAAGTTTTTTTGAAAAGTACACAAGTACTAAATAGTTTGTTTAATGAATTTGTTTTCTCACCTATTGGTTATTATTTACTTTACGCCAATTGCGTAGTGAATTGTCGTCGATTATGATATATAGCGAAATTTTATGTTGTTTTGTAATGAAGTTAAAAATTCTTTCCATCAATTAAGTCTCCAAATATTTTTCCATAATTGTATGAATACGCAATAATTTACAAAAAATATAATTCTTTTTGATCAGACAAGAGTAAGCTTGGAGCCCACTAAAATACTTTCAAAAAACTTGCATTCATTTTTCCAAGAAATATTTTGAAGCAAAATGAACAAATGTCATAAGACATGTTACTCTGTACTACTTAATGTCGCCTCCCCCCGCAACACAAATCGCCTTCTTCATAGACCTCAACCCCCTAGAATTTTGATCCGTTTACAATTTGAATGCCTAAATTGACTCCCCCCCCCCAAATTTTAATTTATAAATTTTATACCCAAATGTTTTGAAAAGTATTCAAAATTTGAGGGTATCAAGTTGAAAAAAAAACTGTTTTTTCAACGCAAAAAAAATGTCTGGACTAAATGACTGAAATTTTGTGACAATTGGAATGTTCAACAAATTGTTTGGCTCGACTTTGTTATAATATTTTACGGAATTGATCCAAAATTTTGGGACGCCCTTGATAATTTTGAACCCCCCGCAACGTAATGCAGAATAATTGTAGACAAAATATCAAACCAACGAGGACAAATCCCCACGTTTTCAGGAAGTGCATCAGTTTCAAGTAAAAAAAAAGTTAAAAGCATAATCCCAGCCCTTAAAAAAGGATGAGCTATAGCTTCAAATACAATAATTTGCAATTTTTTGAAGTAGCTTCCTCACATTATAATTAAATAAATTCAAGGAAAGTTCAGCTTGCATGAATGATCTGGTAAAATTTTTAAGAACTAGCAAACCGGTTGTAAAAACAGCGACTGAATTTTTCTGAAACTTGACAAATTTTTCATGCAACGAAGTCGATTTTTTTATGTCACTTATCAACTGTATCCGAATTGTTTTTTCGATTTATTTCGTTTAAGTCAATTAGCGATAAATCCAGACCGTGCAAATCCATCGAAACAAACAAATTTGAAAATACAAAACAAGTTGCATGGAGTACAATGCTACAATGTTTCCTATACGGCAAGGAAAGTTTTTAGGAGCTTCAGTTTTTTATATCATATTGCAGAAATTTTTCTCTCTGATTAGATAAATGTATTTTTTAGGAAGTACGCTGGTTTGCTCCGAAGTGGGACGACTGTAGAAATTTTGATTATATAGTGAAACACTTTTTTCGTCAACCCAAAAAATCATCCAGTATGAATGATAAAAGCTGAAAACAGAAATTGAACTAAGTTTTTATGGGAATTTAAATGCTCAAAAAACCCTAAAATCTTTCTGGTTCCAAATTTCCACCATTTAAAACATGAAAAACAAACAATGCAAACCTCCACATTCCTTGATTTGTTCCTTGAGTTCTTAGAAAAAAACCATTTTCAAAAAGGTTCTCTATCCAGGTAAGACTCCAAAACTGGGCCCACATACATTTCATCTCCGGGTTTATATGAAGCAAACAATTTGGTCAAAAATTATGCAAAAAAAATAGAATGCCTAAGTAAATTACCACGCCACTCTTTACATAAAACTCTTTATATTTTGATGCGGAAAAGCATAAGATTGTTTGTCGAAGGTAAAATATGTCAGACTGAGTATTTCAAGTAAATCTTTTTGGTTTAATTATATATTTATAGAAAGATTTTTTTAGGTTGTGTTTTTAATAGCAACCATTAAATTTGTTTCAACTTTTGCAAAACGAAATGAAAAAAATATTTTGGGTTGATTTTTTTTTTCAAATCAAATTTTGCAGAAAAACTGTTATCAGCACCAGGGATTTATTTAAACGCGCAAGCGTGATTGTTGTTTTAGTGCGGCGCTCAAAAATGTTCCGCGCTCAAAAATATCATTGCAGAGTGGAACAACTTCCTTAAGACAAAATGTTTAAATTCTTAATCATTTGACGTTTGATGTTGCTTGTATAATACTGAAAAACCAAATGAAACTTTTTGAAAACTAAATTATTAGTTTTTAAATGTTTTAAATTTAATCTTCAAAAAAAAATTGTTTTGAAAAGCATTGGCAATAGTAAAAGATTTGTCCTACACTGATTTGTTTTTCTGTTCCGAACTGCAGTGCAAAATTTTCATTTCAGTCAAACACATATTTAAAAGTTTTTTTTTCAGGCAAGTTAACCAATCTACGACAATCTTTTTAAAATTTTTTTGAAGAATCGACAACAAAAAATCTTCGTTTGTTGTGATTTTGCTTCAGTCCAAGTTTGCAACCAAATTTTTTAGCATGATCGGAATTCTTTTTTTTGTTTTATATTATTTACTGTTCGAGAAAAACTATAAATATGAGTTTTTTGTGCCATTAGATTTTAGTGTTTTGTGGTTCGAGTTTCTAGATGCACAGTTTTTGTTTATAAACATATTAACTTATTGTTCCGACTTTCGATACGAAAGTAACGGAATATTTGTGCTCGGGGTGGGTTTTTTTTTCTTCAGACAAATTTCGACTCTTTAACTAGCCATTTTTGACAGAATTTTTTTATCATTCGAAAGATATTGTTGTCCTGAGCTCAAATTTGAAAAGATATCTTTACCTGTGATCATTTTTTGTTAAGTTACGGGGGTTTAATGATTGCCATTTTGGCCAATTTGGGACAATTAACGCGCGATATATTTCGCGTCATTAACGCGTAAGCGGAGAGTTAATCAATCTTAGAAATCGTTCCAAATTGGTTAAAAGAAGCCTATTTGCCATAATTGGTTTGTTATAAGGAGCGAAATCTATCCTTTTGTACTTTTTATGGGGGGATGATTTTTCTTTAAAAAATTTCAAATTTTAGAAATTTTTTTTTTCATTTTTTTTATTTCATTGAGTTTTTTAATGTTATTACCGCTCGATAAACCTTAAAAGGCAGTCGGAACATTCAGGGCTTCGCCCTGATACGAGTAGTCTTGTTTGTTATTTGCTTATTAATTTGTAGTGTTCGAGGCTACACATTGAATATGAGTGATTTGTGTCACCCAGCTCAGTTACCACAGCCTATGCAACTGCGCAATATAGCCCAAGTAAATCCCTTTCAATGTCAATATTGGCACTTTTACATTTTAGACAACTTTAAAGTCAAGATTGAATTAAACGAAAGGTGTTGTCGACACTTGCAGTTTAGCACACAAGATTCAGTAACTTTATGGAAATTAGGGTTCAAAACTTACGAGAAAACAAAAACATTTGAAGAAATAGCTAGGCGTCTTAATGTTATAGTTAAATAAAGGAGAATGGTCAAAATTTCAGCTTAATACAAAAACCTCCTATATCTACGAAGAGAACATCAGACGCGGACATTTTCTGATGCGAAGACGCGTGATATTATATATTGAAAGCAAGGGAAGACATACTGAGTAATAAATGATAGAAAAAAAAGAAAATCCGGTTGTTTCAACTATATATTCATAGAAAAATTCTCTAATATTGTGTTTTAAAGAAGCCCTTATAAATTTTGTTTGATTTCTGCAGAAAACAATGAAAACTAATGCTCGGTTTGTTTTCCAAATCAATTTTGGCGATCAAAATGAACACATATTTGGCGACGCTTTGAGTTTGTTAGCCGTTTTTAGGAAACTAAACATGAAAGCTTGATTGAGATTTGAGTACAACAAAACGTTCCGCGCCCGAAAATTCATTACAGACTGCAAATTAATGGGTCTCAATAGTTCCTCCAAGTCAGCAATTTCATCATTCGATGATTGATATTGTTTGTAGCTGACTGCAAAACCAAATCAGACTTTCGAAAAATTTTAGTGAAAAATTCTGAGTTGTTTCTTACTCAGAATTTTTCACTAAAATTTTGAGTGATTTGATTAGTGTTTCGTGTTTTAACTGACCATACAACTTAATGGCCAGGTTATTTTATTTCTGGCCATTAAAATAACCTGAAGGGCAGTGGCAATATTCAAAGATTTTCGCTGAAATGAGATTTTTATTTATTGCGAACTGCAGTACAATGCCAATTTGCGTTTGAATCCTTTATTCATTACACTTTACCGCCTTTTTTTTCATTTTTTTGTTTTCATTTAAATAAATCGATCAACAACAATTTTTAAAAAATGTTTCGAAAAAATATAGAATGAAAAAATTATGGAGGGGTGAGATTTGCATCATTCCAGTTTCTTTGATTAATTTTAAAATGTGATTAATTCGAATGTTTTAGGGTACGTTTTTGTTTACTTTTAGGGTACGCGGTAACTTTTTTATTTCACGCGGTGGAAAACCAGGTACCACACAAATGTCAAAATCTTTTCTTGTTTCAGGTTTTGCCTTTCTATTCTTTTTACAGCCATCAAAGTTATTGAGTAAGGCAAAAAAAATTAAATTCGCAGAGTAAAACTTGTTTCCAAATTTTTTCTAGTTCTTTATTGAAATCGAAGGTTTCGCTTGTGGCTCTATTATTCATTTTTGCAAAACTATTCTGGCCAGTTACAGTCATCAGTCTTTTCTACTGTTCTTAAAAACTTTCAATTCTTTTCAAAAATCTAACTAGAGTGCAAAAAAAATTTTTTTTTTGGTCTTATCTTTTTCCGCATTAACGATGATTGAAAACTTGTGGCTTAATTGCATTCATGTTGGTAGTTTGTTTAATCTTTCTATTGTGTAATTTGAGTAGTTTTTTTCGCGTTAACGCGCTGTGATTTGATCATAAAGGTTCATAACATAAATTAGACCCCAAATTGGCCGTTTTTATTTGAAAAAAGTAGTTCCGCTTTCTGAAGACAAAACTGGAGTAATAAGGCCAAGAACGATTCTTTTTCAACAATAGCTTTTGCTTCAATTTTTTCCAGTGGCGCGTGTTTCTAAAATTGGCAGATTTTTTAGAAAAAAAAGCTAATTTATTTTTTTGTTTGGATAGAAAAATAAAGCTCTTACAGCAGTGTAAAAGTGAATTGAATTTGGGCCAGGACCCTCATAATTCATTGAAACGTGAGGAAAAAACACGCAATTTAAACCCGTGTTAATGTCGCAGCATCAAGCATCCCTGATTCAGCAGTGTCTCATAATAATACAACTTCCAGTGTTCAATCATTGTTAGTTCAGTGAAAAATGCAGCAATACTTCATCGATAACTGAGTGTTTTTTAAAAATCCGCAATAGAATTCTGTCAAGTTTGATTTTGAGTCTGAAGTTATTATTTCAAGCAAAATAAATGCTGACTCTCTTTTCTTCAATCAAAAAAAAATAATTTTTTAACATGTTGATCTGAAACAATTTTGCTTCAATCTGACTGGCTAGAAGTTTTCATCTGACTTACAAAAAGGCCGAAGTGGCCGAAAAAACTAGAACACTTGCTAAACTATTCAAATTTAAATCGACTAAAGTGCAAAATTTTACCCAGACCAGAAAAAAATAGCTCCAGAAAAAAGACCAATCAATAAAAAAATGACAAAAAAAAAATTCGACCCTGATAGAAGTAAGCTTGAGAGTAAATGATCGCATTTGAATTAACCAAACCAATCAGTGCAATCAGTGTACTGTTCTCTGCATTTATACCTTGAATAATTTAAAATCGCAAAATTAAGAAATTTGGGTGTAATATGTAAAAAGACCCAAATTGCTTACTATACTGGGCTATTATTAAGTAAAATCAGCTTTTTTTAAATAAATCGGGGGACAGTGGGGTAAAATTCGATCCCCGTGAATGTTTTTTTTTTTGAATTCTGAAAAAAGAACGAAATCCAGCGCTGATTCGAATCAGCGCTGGTTTTCTTTTCAGAAAGACCTCGACAGTCAGGGACTTCGACCCGGGTCAGAAAGAACTCAGTGCTGATTTCAAAAACTCATGTTTGATTCAAAGGTGGTATCAAAGTTGATTTGTCGATGTTGCAGTCCTGATCACGGATAACGTGGGGCTGATCCAAACCTAAATCAGCGCTGGCAAACACTAGTTTTTCTCTGAAACAGTGAATTTTATCTCTGGCGGTCAACTCGAGGTTTCAGCAAAAGATTTGCGGCTTGTCTTGAAACATAAGAAATATGATCATTAATTTATAAACTGAACAAAGAAACAAGAAGTCTTCACTGATAAGCGGCCCAAAAACACAAAATTCTTTATCGCAAAAGCGTTCATTTTGAGTTTGAGTGGTTTCATCCAACAAATTTAAGAACAATGATCAAATCAAGAGAGCAGAAGTCTGAAGTTTGGGCCGCCTAATAGAAAATACACAAAAAAGTATTACCTAGTAAAATATTATTAAGCTCAAAATAGTCCTTTCAACTGGCGTTCCAGGCCGATGCGGATACGCGACGTCCAGTTGTTGAATCGTTCCGCTGATTGCCAGATGCCGAATTCGACTGATCACCCGCTCTGCTAGTTGAACTGCTACCATTGTCGTCATCACTGAACTGCACAGAGCCCCCTGATCCATATTCATTGCTAGAAGAAGAAAAAGAATCCGTGTTACCGTCCCAATCAGAAGCCCCAACGACGCGCCTGCTAGCAGAATTGTTTTGTTCCGACTGATTAGCAGAAATGTTTCTTTCCGACTCATTAGCAGAATTGTTTTGTTCCGACTGATTAGCAGAAACGTTTTGTTCCGACTTGCTAGTTGACTTCTGACTATTCTTTGTTCGAGTCGTAGAACCAACTTTGCTTATGTTGTCTAAATCTTGAGTCCCAGATTGTTGTCGGTTTGAACTTGCTGTTGTATTTCCTCCCCAAGCCGATGCTGAAACTATGCGCTGATTGTTTGACTCATTTGGCCCAGAACTCATTGAAGTCTTAGGTTTATCATATACTCGGCTTGTTGAACCTGCGCTGCTTTCATGGTCAAAGTTTTGAGATGCCGATTTTCCATTTGAAACAGAATCGGTGTTGCCTCCCCAAGCCGAAGATTTAATTTCTCGTCGATTAGCAGATGTTTTAGAGTTTGAATTTACAGTCGTGTTTGGAACATCGAATGTTCGGTTGGCAGAACTAAGACTGCTCTCTCTTTCCGAGCTGTGCGAAGATATTTCGTCGCTGTAAGAGTTAGAAAAAGAGTCTTTGTTGCCGCTCCAAGCCGAAGACGAAACGACACGCTGACCAGAATGCTGCAAAGAATTGGATCTATCCGAATTTTTTGGCACATCGAAAGTTCTGTTGATTGAGCTTACAGAACTTTCTCTGTCGAAGCTACTAGAAGCCACCGAAGAAGCAGCGTTGCCTTTGAAATCGGAAATTGTCACCTCTGGTTGTTTGGAAGAAACTTGGGAGCGATTGTCTTCGCTGTTTTGAAGAGTTGCCGAGCCATTAGAAAACGAGCTTCCAAATGTCATCGAATTTTTGTTCAGAGAGTTCCGTCCGCTGAGCGTTTTTGAATCTTTGACCACTTTGTATGGAATGCTGTTTCGCTGAGATCTACGATCTTCGTCAGGGACTCTAGAAACAAAATAAATATTTAGTCTAGCTTTTGAAGCACCAAATATTGAAAATAGCACTTTTTAACAGCTGCTTACAAAAAATTAAAATCTGAAAACTTTTGCCGATTTGAGGAGAGATCAGAAAATATATTTGGTCGAGCTTCACAAAAATTCGACAGGATTTTGAAAAAATTTCGAAAAATATAATCCTCTCTCGCCCTTCCAGAAAAAGATATTTTTCCGCCCTCGGCGCCTAATCAAAATTAGAGTCTGTACTTACTCAAAAGGGTTTGTGCTATAATCAGACTCAGATAATCGGCCCTCGCTTTTTCGGCTCTTTGATGAGCGGCTGCTGATTGTTCGGTTGACAGTTGTTCGGTTTTCCATTGGTTCAGTTTCAGATCTTCGATTCTCAACTGATTGTCTGGTTATTTCAACGGAGCTGGAATTCGATGGACTGAAAGCTGACTCTTCTTCAAAATAATCGCTTTCTTCGACTCCATTAGTGACTTCTTCCTCGTTTTCTTCGGGCGATTCTTCAATACGATCAAACGAGATCGTGTTCTCTGAAGGTCGAACTCTACTTCTAAAAGTTCCTCTTTTATTTTGGCTTCCCTGAGAAGTTGACCTTCGGTCTTGACTTCCCTGAAAAGTTGACCTTCGGTCTTGGCTTCCCTGAAAAGTTGACCTTCGGTCTTGGCTTCCCTGAAAAGTTGACCTTCGGTCTTGGCTTCCCTGAAAAGTTGACCTTCGGTCTTGGCTTCCCTGAAAAGTTGACCTTCGGTCTTGGCTTCCCTGAAGGGTTGTCCTTTGAACTTGGCTCCTTGACGATGCTTTACAGTAACAACAACCATCATTGCCCTTGTTTAAACCGCAGTAGCATTGACCTTCTCTTGGTGAAGAGCTTCGAAGATTGCCTCCGCAAAAACAGAAACCTCCTGATTTTTTGTTTCCAGTTTGAGTTGAAGTCTCGCAACTCCCCCTCCTTCCGGAACCTAAGGCGCCACTTTGAGCACAGCACGTGCATCTATCGCCTTTACCCGCCTTATCACACAGACACGTTTGCAGGACTTTCACTAGATCCCTTTTTTTAGTAGGTGATGTTTCTTTGGCCCATTTTTCCACAGCTAGAAAAGACAAGTTATCAATTACGTACGCTATCTCGTGCAACTCTAAGCTATTGGTTGCCCGAATTATATTTTCAATTGGAATTGAAGTAACTCCTGCGTTTCCTAAGGCATAAAATTGATCTCGCGGACTCAAGTCTAACAACGCATCTGAAACAGTATCGCGATCTAACTTAACGTGTAAGCCATGATAAAGGTCTAGTTTTTCTAAATGAGGCAGCTGGGATCCCGTTCGTTTCATATCTTCCAACGATGGTGGTTCCCATTTTGCCGACGATTTGAGAACCTCTTTGATCTTTGGTTTTTCCAAATCACTCGCCGCTTTGAGCAACTTAGTCTCTGCGTTTTGAGGAATCTTGTTTGATAGAATTTCCAGCTCAAGGTCGGAAAGCTTGTACAAAACATTGAGAGCTTCTTTAGCGGTTTCTGGAGCTTCGATGCAACATTCGCCTTCGTCGTTTTTATCGCCTCGACCAGTTGTTCTAGATTTTCTCTGGTTATCCGCATAGTTAAAGGAACAACCGCATTCCTTGTCTTTCATTTGTGACTGATACGTCGACTGGCTCGGCCGTCTAGTTTCTGCGTTCCGCCCACACATGCATCCCGGGTCGTCACCAGAGGCAATTTTCGAAGCAAGAATCGGATTCCGTTCCAACCTTTCTGGGTCATACGGGCAAGTTTGTTCGGCCTTGCTTCTTCGTTTTGGGTCGTATCGCGATGACTTATAGTCGGCTGATCGGTTATAAGACAGGTCGGAACTAGTTTGGGTGCTGGAACTTTTTGATGTTGCAAAAGTGACTCGTCGGCCAGAGCTTCTTCTTTCGCTTTTCGTTCGGCTTTCTGCCAGTGGTCGACTATCGTAATATTGCCAATTGCTTTCGTTTTTATATTCGTCACTGTCTAAAACAATATCTTACTTTTTGCTTTTCAAAATAAAATTGCGAACGGAGGATTGCATAATCTCAAAAACATCATAAAAATGAGTTTATTAAATTTGAATTGAATTCTGATTATTTCTCGCACGTAACCTTAATATTATTTTAGCCAATGTGCTCAAAACTCAATATTTATTATGAAATAATTCGTTTCTCTTATTGTCACAATCGGGCAGAATTGGAAAAAAAAGTTGAATGTCTCTAAATGGACAATTTTAATTTGTTCTCTTTTTAAAGCATTTCAGGGTTCTCTAGAAACAATCTTCTGTGATATTTTCTAAAGATGAGTCATCCTTTTTTAAGATTGTTAAAAAATCCCAATTTAGATTAGAAGTAGCTTCGAGTACACACCAGTTGAACATTTACAAGATAATTCGCAGCAGTCGTAGACTTCATCTTCATCTTCTATCCCTGGTCGAGGTGCTCCGCTTATAATTGGACTTGTTTGGCCAAATTTTGGTCTACTTCGAGCGGTCACGTCCCATATAGTATAGGTTTCATTGGGCATAACTTTTGTAATGTGCCATTGCGCATAATTTTTTGTAACTATATACGTGATGGACAAAAATTTGGACAGAAATTTAAAGCCCCCCTCCACTGACGTGTCATTGCTTGATCTGAACAATAATCACCGCGCAAATATATATTTAACGGAACACCTGGAAAACTAAACTTCAAGAGATGCTCACAATTTTGACCGCGTCGACCAAAATAAGGTACAATTTGACTGTGAATTGGCAGTTTTGTGACTAAAAATTAGCAGTCGGAAGCAATTTTTAGTCAAGAAAAACTCGACTTCGATCGAAGCGGTCTAAAGTTACAGAATTTTGGCAGAGAAAATAGAAACATAAGCCAAGCACCTCGATCCGGAATCCCAGTCGGTTTATTGTAATCTTCTGCTGCAATTATCGTCTTCTGCCGATGAGCAGATTTACCTCGCGAGTCTACTTGTCGTACTGGCTCTATTTCTTCTTCTGATCCGGATGAGTAGGAATCAGAGGAGTGCTTAGAGAACTCCAAGTCGCCCGTCAGTTCCGAATACACGTTCTGAAAAGTAATATTTCGAACGAAAAACCTTTTGAAAGTTAAATTTTGCAGTTCAATTTTGATAGCTAAATATTTTTCGACTACTGGAATTTTTTCCTTAAAACCCAAAAAGAGAATGATATGAGCCAGCAACGTTCAGAAAATTTAGTAAGTTTCTAGTAAGGAAAGTCTTGTTTCCTCAACAGACGCTTTTATGTCCGAAGATAGTTTTGGCGGTGACAGATCATTCAGCATAATGGTTTAATAACAGAAAATTCAACCAAAAACAACATATTGAGAACAAAACCGACAGACAAATAGAACCGACTCATGAACGCAAGTAAACGGAAAAAAAATCACTGCTTTCGTAATTGAAAGAAAAAAATTGATGTCCTTAAAGCTCTTTGAATTTCTAGAATATCTCATGATGGACTCTTTTGTGATAAAATGAGCCCAATTTGAGACAACTGGATCAATAGATAAAATTTTCATTTCACTGTGAAATCTGATAACTAGATTCCATTACCGAAATGAAAAGCAACCACGTTTTTCATGTTCATTGCACTTTCGCTGTTTGATAGTGAATTTTGTCTTCCTTGTAACAGATCAAAATTTAAGCCGCAAAAAATGTAAAAGTGAGCCTGAACAAGAAGTGTGTTGGGGTAGTTTTAAATGAGTGTACAAAAAGATCTTGACGTTGGAAGGATTTTTGACGGCTAAAATTATGATTTTTTGATTTTGCTCAAAAAACGCTCACCATATAGATTGTACAATAAACAATTTCCATTGAAAAACCAAAATACAATTAAACATTGTTTGGGTAGTTTTAAAATGAGTTTAAAAGAGGTTTTGAGTGGTTGAAATCATTTTACTAACGAAAATATAAAATTAGTTTTTGTAAAAAAATGCTTACATGAAAACTGTACATAAAATTTTTTCCATAGAAAACTTTTATTAATCAAAAATCATTTAGAAACAGGTTTTGGTAGATTCAATTGAGTTTAGAATAGGGTCTTGCTGAATCAGAACATTATGTAACGGAATAATTGTGGTCGGGGTGGGTTTTTTTTCTTCAGACGAATGTCGACTTTTAACTAGCCATTTTTGACGGAATTTTTAAATATCATTCAAAAAGTACTGTTGTCCTGGGCTTAAATTTGAAAACATTTCACCTGTGATTTTTTTTTCAAGTTATGGAATTTTAAATTTTGCCATTTTGGCCAATTTGGGACATTTAACGCCCGATTTCGAGCTATTAACGTGTAAGCGGAGATTTAATCCGGTGGCAGGACAACCTACCCTATTCCAAACTACCCTATACCATTCTACCCTATGCCATTATACCCTACACATCAATCTACCCTATAATAATCTACCCTATATTAATCTGCCCTATATACCAGCTTAACCGGTGCCTAATTAATGTAATCTTTCAAAGTCCTATTTAGAATCGGAAATATAGCAGCACGTGTTATTTCATTTGAGTCTACATTTTTGGATTCAATTTGAGTATTTCACTTAAGGATATTGTTCTAATGACTAAATCGCAATTTAAGCCTCAAAATCTGAAATTTGACTCAATTAACAGGTTTTAATCCCCAATTTTCAAAATCACGTACAAAATTGAAACCAAAACTACATCATTATATCAATTTTCCTTGGAATAACTTTTACCAAAATCACCGAAAACACCGAGCCTCACCGTATTCTCCTCGATTTTGAACGTGCAGCACTAAACGCTTTCGCTAGTCATCATACGGAGCGTTGCTGAAAGGCTGATTTTTTCATTTATGTCAAGCGTTCAACCGGAAAATAAACGAAGTTGGCCTAAAGCGACTGTATGAAACTAATCACGATCTCAATTTGCCGTTGCGCTTAATTCCAGCTCTAAGTTTTGTACCAGTTGAATTAGTCAATGCTGCTTTTGACTTGGTTATCGAGGAAATCGAAAAAGTGTCTGAAAAATTTGATCTCGACGACAACATCTCTGAAAAACTTGATGAGGTAGCCTCATACATCCAGCGCACCAAAAGCGAAACCATCGGAAGGAATTCTCGCGACCCTCTCTTTCCAGTAAACCTTTGGAATCATTCCGAAGCAGCTGCTGGGTTAATAAGGACAACAAATGCTGTAGAAGGCCGGCATCTTGGCGTTGCTACTCTCTTTAAAGGAAAACATCCATCCTTTCACACATTTCTCGAACAAATCAAATTAGATGCTGCCAATCAAAAATTCAATATAATGAAAGCAATGGTGGGAAACAGCAACCCCAGTCGCAAGAAGTACTGGGAATTGAATGAGAAAGTGAAAAATTTTTGCAACAATTTTAACAAAGATCTATTTTAATTGCCAGAATTGATTTGCTAATAGGAGCGGAATCTATCACTTTGTACTTTATATGGCATGTGGGGCTTGATTTTCACAAAAAATCTCAAATTAAAAAAAAAGATTTAGTTTTACTTTTTTACATTTAATTTTTTCTTGTTATTACTGCTCCATAGACCTCAAAGGCACTGATAGAAGCAGTCTTTTTTAAAACTTATAATTTAATTCTAGATTATGGAAAAAATGCCTGTCATAATACTACATATAGAAAAATTCTTAAATCGTGCTATTTCCATATTAATTTTTTAGTCTATGAAAAAATATGATAAGCGTTTTGTCAACCGGGTAGATGCATGCCTGGTCAAACGTTAAAAATAATGACGTCAAAGATGCATGCCTGGTAGAAAGTGGTGGTTTTGTAGGACCCAGTCAACTCCTCCGATAGTCTTTCGGGGACACTCTTGCTCTTGGAGGACAGGAGATCCGAGTCGTCCACTCCACTGATTTTCTCCTCCGTGTTAATCTCCTTCTCAATCTGAAAGATTCTTTGGCATCTCAATTAGAAAACATCAATTTTTTTAGAACAATCGAGTATATAAATTACAGAGCCAAGTTATGCCTAGAAAGTTCGCATTAGTCATATTATTGTAGCACAAACGCGGATATACGATTTCTTCCTTACATAAATTATGACACAATCTTTTATTTTGATCGACTAAATTGATTTTCCAACCTTTGGCAGAAGACTATAAAGATCCAATTTTGCCCAAAAACTTGCCCACGCAGCCGAGTTTCCGAAAAAAAATTCAAACACGGGGTGTCTTTTTGGGGTGTATGTGGCCACCCGTGCTATCGGATCTAAACCAACTTTGCTTCCGAATAAATCATATTCTTATCGGAACATACCTGAGTGAAACTCTCCCGTTTCGGTTCTGGAACTTTAGTCATAGTCTTCGTAGTTTTCGTAGACTTGGACGCTTTCAGACTCGGAGTAGACGTGCGATAGTTTCGTGACCGCACAGTTCCACCTCCCAGGGGGGCTCCACTGCCACTCCCGGACCCCGTCTGAAATGACCCCGATCTTGTACTCTCCTCCCCCTCGTCATCTTCCCCTTCGTCGCCCTCCTGCGCCCACCCGGTGGACTCGGTGGAGTCCCAAGTGACGAAGTCTGTATTGGTATCCCTGCTGCTGGAGCCATCTTTCCCAGATTTAGCCCCTCGACTCTTCCGACTCTTGTTGGAAGTAACTGGCTATTCCCAATCAGACATATTTGACCCGGTGGATTGGACTAAACTGTTTCAAAGCTTGAACAAGGTTATTCTTACATGTACCATACAATATTCCGATCACGGCAATTAATGAGAAAAAAAATTTAAAATGCGGAGAATTTTTCATATTCTTTTATTGAATTTATGTTGGCTCCAAATGAGCAAATACAAAAAATTGAATTTGAATATTAAAGTTGAAAAAATGTCAAAATATTAAATTAACGCCTAAATATGGTTTAAAACTTTTCCTAAAACAAAGTGGAAATGGTGGTTCACTGAGCTGCGTTCCGATTCCTTGCTGAAATTTAGTCTAACTATTCTTTTATAACACCGTGAGACAACTTTTTTTCAGAAGTTTTCAGAATCCAAATCGCGCTAAAAAGTTTTTATATAATCTAAAAATCGTTAACATCTGATGTTTATTTGTTGTTCCCAGGGGGCGGATCTAGGATTTTCTCGAGGGGTCGGGTCGGATTTTCAAAAATTGCCGAAAATTTGTCGACTTTTTTAGTTTGACCGAATGGATTTTCCGAGCTCTGCAAAAGCACTATGAGTACCCTGTTTCGGCAAATTGTTTGCATCACAGGTGAATTTTTGTAAAAGCAACAGACAAAAAAGGCGTTTTTAGCACTATTTGGACAGTTTTTACCAAAAAATTGCGTTAGTAGTATTGTATCGTGTCCCGGATCCTAAGGGGGGGGTCCTTCCTAAGGGGGGGGTCCTCACGTAAAGCAAAATCCTAGGAAAGGGGTCCTTAATTTTTTGGAGGACCCTCATCCTAGGATTTTGTAAACGAAAGAGATTTTCCACCCAAAAAGCAGAAGACCCCCTACTTAGGATCTTGCTAAGTTTAGCTTAACAACAAGGGACACGATACAAAAATCTTTCTAATTCCAAATTTTGGGGTCCCAATTATTGGTCCTGATTAATTATATGAATCATATTAATTGTTATGCTTGTTTAGGGTAAATGAACTTTCGACCTAGTTGAAATTTGTTAGTGAACGGGGAATTGACTTTTATGGTATATAATAAAAATTCGCCGGCCATTTTGGCAGCGTAGCTTAACTGTTGGCAGCAGTAAACTAATTCCTTAACTTGACCTAAATTTTATGGTGAAAAGGCAGTAAATTGAAATTACTCTCAAAAGGCGGCGGCCGTTTCTGGGCAAAATATACCAAATGATAAAATTGTCAAATTTTGAAATAAGAAAAATGAAATTAGAGGGAACTTGGTGTACTGAAGATATTGATAATGAACATTTACAATTAAGAGTGTTTTCAACCGCAGAAAAAAACTCATTTTTCAAATTATGTAATGAACGCTACGTCGTCTTCCTCGAAAGGGCAAAGGAAATTTCAAAGAAAGAATACGAGTTGATTTTCAAAGAACAATTTTATTTGAGTGAGCTTCAACAAATCTCTTGGTGCATTTCTACAAAACAAAAGTATGGCACTGTGAGCGATTTGAATATTGCTGATTATGAAAACGTTTTCGACTATTCGTTTGACTTTAACTCATTATGGGTTGATAAAGACTTGGAGAGAAAAATCCGTCTATGTTTCAACAAGCTATCAAAATACAAAAAACTTCCGGTGGTTTATTTAATTATTTACCACCGTTATCTTAATGAGTCTAAATGGTATTTGCAAGGTCACTTTTATTTCCACTGGCTTGAAATTCAGCAGGTTGGAGAGGTGTTGGAAAAAATAAATAATGAAATTGCAAAAAAGCAGAGTAACTCCTATTGATTTGAAAATAATTCACGAAATTTATACGTCTTTGAAACAAACTTATCCTGATAATTCTAACCGACGCAACTATTTTCTAGCTGCATGTTCTCTGTTTTTTGTTAGTTCTGATAACCTTAACTACGACATTTTAATTAAGTTGAGACCTTATGGTGGCTTGATTGGTATTGATAACTCTTCCTTGGACAAATATTTGAAAAATTCCAAAATTTTACGATTGCACGCTATTTTGCACGATGCGGCCGGATTTATACACGAATTTTATCAACAGGGTCCCACGTACTGTTACATGTTGCCCTGGAACTGTAACAACAGCTTATTGGGACATTTGAGTGGAATAGCGTTCTGCCTTTTCATTAAGTTGAAAAAACCAGAAGTTTATCATTTACTAGAATGCTAGGCGAGAGATCAGTTGTGCTTGACGTGGAAGGCTTTCGTTACAAGAAAAACGCCTTTGTGGTTAAAGAATTAGCAATAACAACTTCAGACTACAGCGATCGACTCATTTTCCTACCTCCAGTGAATTTCAATATACTACCAAAGCTTGAACAAAAAGCTTACAACTGGTTAACTAATTATTTACACGGTCTCCATTGGGAAAACGGTGATTATCTTTATATAAACTTGAATCAAATACTTCAGAGTTTTGTGCTGAGAAATCCTGGTGCCGTTTTTTACGCTAAAGGAAAAGAAAAGACAGAATTTTTGGCCAAGTACTTGGACCGAAAGATTGAAAACCTAGATGATTTGGGCTGTCCTCGGGTTGAAAACTTATATTTTAAAAATTATCCAAGTTGCAATAAACATATTCCACATTACAACTCCAGGAATCATTGTGCCTTGAAGAAAACCAAGGTTTTTTATGATTGGTTGAAAAATGAACAACAGCGAGAGATCAGCGAAAGTGGAGACATACCTATCACAAAATTCAATGCTTTGTGCGTGGATGACTCCAGAGGGTGATATTAAAATTTCATTAACGAGAATAGAGCGTATTGATTGCAGTGGCCAAATTGTTCAGAGGAAGGAGCAAATAATAATTTCCGAAGAAGAGTTGTCTACGTTGAAGAGGTTTTTTCCAGTTATTGATCAATTTGTATACTTCCAGAGATTCAAGTTTATCAGAAATGTTAGCCAGCAAGCGAGGAGTATGTCTTCCCGAACTAGTCTTAGTACCCAAACGTCAGCCAGGAGTTCAGATGGATCTAAACAGCAGTGAATTGCCAGATGAGATTAAGACGATTGTGAAAGAGGATACTGTGAAGAAAATAATGTACTACAAAAAAACCGCAAATATCCCAGCAAACTTTGTTTTAGAAATGCATGACATAAATGATAGAGATTTCACACGTTATGAAATTTTTTACTGTTCTCAAAAGTAATTTAATTTTTTACAAGCTTCATTCGCAGAGAGAAAAAGTCTAACGCAGTCTGTAGAATAAATAGTTTCTCAAATGTCAGAAGCAACAATAGCAGTAGATGAACCTGACGCAACATTAGTAACAGAGTTTTTTGTTTATAACGAGACAAACAGTGAAAAAAAATCATGGAAGTTTTGTAACAATGTAACTTTGCCAAGGTCTGAAGTAGCTTTTGTTGCGCAAATGGTAGTAATTCTAATTTTACTAACTTTCTGCATTCTCAAACTTTCTTTCACTAAATTAAGTTGCGAAGAAACGTCAGTTTGGTTCTCGATTTTATCAGGCTTGGTTGGTTACGTACTACCAAACCCAAGAATATGAATAAAGTGATTGATACTTCGACAAGAATTTTTATGGCGATAGTGGGACCTTCAGGATCCGGGAAAACTGAGTTAATTTTGAAACTTCTGATGGGAAATACTTTTTACCCTAAATTTGGAACCGTTCTATATCTTTACAAAGAGATGCAACCTGCATTCTCAGAAAAAGTGTCTTCTCGCGAAGTGAATATGGAGTTCATGAAATTCGACGGATTCGAATCTGTGAGAAAATTAGAAAATGTTCTTCTAGTTTTCGATGATTCATGTGAAGACATCTATAATGACAAGGAATTTGTTAGGTTAGCGACAGCGGGTAGACATAGAGGGATAGATGTAATATATGTTAAGCATAACTTGTTTCAACAAAGTCGATGGTCGCGTACGATTGATTTGAACACTTCACACATCATTCTGTTCAAATCGCCTCGCGACGTTCAGCAACTAGATCTATTAGGAAGACAATTGAATGTATCAAAATTTTTGAGAAACTGTTACGAATTAGCTACCAGAGACTCTTTTGGACATCTTCTAATCGACTTGGACCCCCGTACATCAGATTGTTTGAGATATTGTTCAAATATCACACCACCTGGGCCAACAGTTTTTTATTTACCCTTATCTGAAGCAGAAACTACTCCAATCACAAATGAAAAAGAAAAACTTATCTATTCTGCGGCATATGGTACAACTGAAACCTGACCAGCTAAGAAGATTAATTAGAAAAACTTCAAATCGTGAGATCATAACACTTGTTTGTGAATGTTTGCTCAATGTAGTCAATGGAAACGTACCCGTTAAAATCGCAAACATCGAACGATTCGAGACAGCATACAAATACTTATTAACTCCAAAAACCAGTGTTGTCAAAAAACGTGCGATTATTTTGAGTAAAGAAGGCTTCCATTTAGTTCGACAAATACTTTATTTTTGTTACAAGTACCTCACAACTTAATGATGACTGCTGAAGAATTCATTCTAATTCCGAAACATTTATATGTTAAAGAGCAGCCACATGCTGCACGTGTTCTTCATGATAATAATATTAAACATAAAAACGCTCAACTGTCCTATCTTAACCGGCTTAGACCCCAATTACCTCCACAAACTAGTAAGACTACTGCAACGAAGGAAACATTTACGGATAATGTTGAGCCCCAACAAGAACAGCTTAAACTGTTAACGGACGATGAAGAAGTACCGGTCGAACGTGTTAAAGACGAAAAACTAGAAGAGAAACACAATAGACAGACCGAAAGCATTTTAGGACAGTTACAAGTTTTAGAAGACAAAAAATTTGTTAGAGCAAAAACCGTACTTGAAATTATAGAAAATTCAGAAAGAGTAACCATAAACCATGACAATGAGGTGATATATGTAGATAAAGTACCAACAGGACTTAAAGCTACAATATTTTTATACGACATACAACAACCAACGAAAAAACTACACAATCCGGCGTTCATTAACATTTTAACTGCTCTCAACTTGAATGAAAACCTGGTAATAAATCGAAATGCCAAACACGCGGTTCAGTCAGCGTCTTTTAACGCTCAAGAGAAACGAGAACCCGGAACCTCAAGAACCCGCTCAACATCGCCCACTTGGCAGGAAAAAAGTAGTGCAAACCTTAAGAGAAGTAAAAAACACAAACGAAAAAGTCTCAGCGGTAATAGAAAAACCCAAAACCAAAAACGTGAAAAAGAGTCAGAAGAAGGCTCTGACTCATACGGAACGCCCCATAACGATTCAGATTCTCCAACGTCAGAAAAGACGAAGGCGCAAACAAAACAATGGGAAAATTACCAAGATTGAAGAAAAATTGTTGAAAACTAAATACAGTGACAAAGGTCCCGCGTTATTTGGTAGTGTGAACAACTTGATAAAAGCAAGCAATTTGTCGCGAAAGAAAGTTAAACATTTCCTTCATACTGAACCTGCTTACACAAAATATCGAACTGTGATCCGAAAAACGCCGCGACTCAAGGTCATAGTTTACGATATCGACGAAATCTGGTCATTAGATCTGGCCTTTGTTGATAAACTTGCCCAGTACAACCATGATGTTAAGTATCTGCTTGTTGCAGTTGACTGCATGTCCCGCTATCTCAGAGTGCAACCCTTGAAATCAAAGTATGCTACTACAACAGCAGAAGCGTTCAAACTAATGATAACGACAAAACAACCGGAAAAAGTATGGGTGGACAAGGGCACAGAGTTTAAAGGGTCCTTCGAAGCATTATGTAAAAAGAAAGGCATAAACACATATAGCACAGAGAGCGAGAAAAAGTCCGCATTCGCTGAGAGAAATATCCGTTCCTTGAAAAATCTTATTTATAAGTACTTGGAGGATAAATGGACTTACTCATACATTGACAAATTGCACGATTTTGTCAATGCAATTAATTCGAGAACAAATCGTGTCACAAATCTTGCACCAAATAAAGTAACTAAAAAAGATGTTCCTCGCCTGATTTCATTAAGAGCAGAACAGTCTTTGAAGTTAGTTCGACGTCCAAAGCTTTATGTTGGTGATTATGTTAGACTTGCCAAAGTAGACATACATTTTCGCAAGGGTTACAAACAATCGTTCACCGATGAAGTGTTTGAAGTTTTTGACATACCAACACGAAATCCTCCAACATACAATTTGATTGATTCTAACAGAGAACCGATTGAGGGAAAATTTTACGAGTCTGAACTGATTCGCGTTCTGGAGAAGGACAATCATGACTGAGGGCACTTCCGACAGTCTTTTCACCCATAATGTTCCCCCTTCCTTCACAATTACCCTAGTTTCATCTGCATCAATGAACGTTTTTAAGGATAACACTCTGGCCAACTTCAAAAATCTCCTGAGTGAAGAAATAAATTTGCAAGGTGAATGGAGAGTAGCAGTTACAGAAATTACCTTCCCTACTCAGATAAACAACGTAACTGACAACAACATTGTGTACTACAAAAAAGATCGGGTTATAGCAAGCACGAAAGTTGAGAAAGACAAGATCTCCAGACCTTACCTTGGAGAAACAGCAAAATTAACAAAAGGAGAATATACGAGCATTGATCAAATACTGGACGAGATTCGTCGAAAGACAGAATTAGAGAAATTGGATTACGTAATAGATCCAATAACCAAACATCTTTCCTTATGGCTGCATTATTGGGAAGGTATAACTTTTTCAAGCCCGCAAATTCCTAGTCTACTTGGATTCAAAGGCGTCAGAGATGGAACTGGTTATCATATAGGTTACAAACAAGGAAGCACGAAACATAGCACATTCTCTACCCAAGATCTTATTGCTGACTATCCCGTTGATGTATGCGCTGGTACTCAGCTTATGTTTATTTATCTGGACATAATTCATTATCAAATAGTCGGAGACACAAAAGCACCCCTTTTACGAGTCATTGATACAAATCGTCGAGTGAAAAACGGTTACGCATGTACAATTGAACCGAATCATCGTAAAGTGTTTAGTAATTTGGATTTTAAAAAACTTTTGGTCAATAATATTTCCAATATTTCTGTGAACTTGCGCACAGAAACTGGAGGACTTGTTCCTTTCGCTGGAGGGGGAAAAGTTGTTCTGACTTTGAAATTTCAAAAGTTTAGCAATTGATCAAAATGGATTCATATTACCACAACCAAGCAAACCTACCACATTTCTCGGGGCATTATAGACAACGAGGCAGTGGCTTCGGTGCATTAGCCTTGGGAATAGGAAGAGTCGCACTTCCACTGGCTCGAAAATTTGTGATACCCGCGGCTAAAAAAATCGGAAAAGAACTACTTCTTCAGGCAGCTCCAGAACTGATAGAAGTTGCAACAAAAAGAAAAAGTCCTAAGCAGGCACTCAAAAGCACCGTTAGAAAAACAATCAAAAAGCAAGTAGGAGGAGGAAGTAGATCTCGGAAAAGTCATCCGAAAAGAACGACGGCGTTTAAACGAAAAACGAGACGCGTCATTCCCAGAAAACGAACTGCACAGAGAAGTCGCTCCGATTTCTTTACAAGGGTTAAAAATGATTTCTAATTTAATCCCGAGTGAAGCAACTCACAGCTCCTTGGACTTATTTGAGAAACCGCCTTTGCTTGTCACTTTTGAAAATGCATTCACCCAAAAAATTGGACCTTCCTACTCCCCTGATGGTCCTATGCTAGAGTTTGAAGTACTCGGCGACAGAAATAATTTCATCGATCTTCAACGTACTCGTTTGGAAATAGTTGCACGAATTGTTCGAAGCAATGGAAACGTGCTTCGAACACATGCTACAGAGGCGGCAAACAGAGATACGCCGTATTTTGTTAACAATCCTTTATCTTCATTATTTTCTGAGTGTACACTGTCTCTGAATGGTGAAAAAATATCAACTACCAATGCTAATTTTGCCCATAAAAGCTTTATTGAGACCGAGTTTTCATACGGTAATGATGCCAAGAAAACATGGTTGGCTTGTCAAGGTTATTATTATGAAGAAAATCCATCAGCCATTGACGGTGCTGGAAGGAGAGCTGATGATGTTACGGAGCGTAAAGGTCTCGTTGCGGCCTCGAGCGAGCTGAAGCTATTTGGTAAAATTGCTTGCGATTTTTTGTCGTGTGACAAGCATCTACTTAGCGGTGTGACAATAAGATTGTCTCTTAGACGTTCTCCTAATGATTTTGTTGTCATATCTGAAGATGCAGCTAAACACTACAAGGTCCAAATAATCGAAGCTAACCTCTATGTCAGAAAGATGACTGTGACTGACTATGTTCTCTCATCAATAGAAAAAACTTTGTTGAAGAACCCGGCAATTTACAATTACATCGAAGTAGTACCAAAAACGTTTCTCGCAACTGCAGGAGTACAAAGCTGGCGACAAGAGGATGTTTTTGCAAAAGAACCTGTTCGAAGAATGATAGTAGCAATGAGCATAAACGAAGCATATTTGGGTACTAATAGAACAAACCCTTTTCATTACCAGAAATTTGGGTTGAATGAGATCATTGTTTACAGAAACGGTCTACCCATTGCCGGAACTCCCATCTCAACATCAGACAATAAAAGAATTTATTACAATACGCTTGAGGCTCTTGATTTTGTTTTAAACACTAGTCATGGAATCAGTCTCGCTAATTATGATAATCATTATATTATGGCTTTTGATCTCACGTCTACTCAGGAGGCTTCACACGATTTTATTCATCCTGAATTGACCAATTGCACTATTTCGCTCGAACTCAAGTTTGACGCAGGTCTCGCTAATAACGTCGAGTTATTGTTTATGGGAGAGCGTGCATCAACAGTTTATGTGCGTTCAGATAGAAAAATTACCAAAAACACTCTTATGACCTAAGATAGACATGGATAATCTTCAACTAGTAGAAATTATTAACCGTTGTAAACATTTGAAACATCGCTTTAGAGGTGTTTTTCCGGCAGATTTGCCAAGCTCTTCAGTACTGAAAAACGATAATACGTTCATGATTATGAATGCCTCACCATCGGATCAACCTGGAACCCACTGGTTGCTTTTTGCTCAAGCTGGAGGACAGATATTCTTCGCAGATCCTCTAGGTAAACGATTATGTGATTATCCCCTCGTGTACAAGAATATGCGACGAACAATTCACGAGGGAAATCAGCTACTGTTGAAAAAACCAATACAATCAGCTGATTCAGTGTTATGCGGACTTTATTGTATTTATGTTGCTCATGTTATAATTACAAACAAATTTCCAATAGGTTTCAATCTTAATGATCATGATTTGATAAGATTTGCCAAACATATGTTATTCTAAATTAATTTATTGATGTTTTTGTAAAATTTATAAATTCGTTTTTTTTTTTTCAATTCATTCTTATTAACAACAAAGTTTTTTTCTGCAAGTTTATGTGAACCGCGAAAAGTTTCATATCAAGTCTTTCGAATTATTAAGGCATGGCCGTTTGGTTTAAGGGGCAATAGCTAACCCGGCGTTGCTCGTCGCTACGCTCCTCGGGAACGCCTCCCGCTTGTGTAGTAACAATTTTTTTTTTTTTTTTTTGGTATACAAGAGCGAAAGAAAACCAATATTTAAAACTTGAATTTCTTCTCCATGATAAATTTCACAAACAAAGTGTTTGAATCAATTTCCATACAACCATACCCACTTAAAATTATGTCAATTATTTTAGAAAACTCAGCAGCGTTTTCACCATTCAAAATATTAGTAAAGCGTTCAATTGTTACGTTAGTAATCAGGTCAGTTTGAGTTTGAACAGATTTAGTCTGCGAGCCGAAGCAAACTTGAGGCAATCGTCTGCGAACTGGAACACCACTAACATCTAAGTTGTTGATAGAGTTATAATTCACAGCTATTTTCAGTTTTTCCATCAGAGGGCCAGACAATTCATAGTTGGAGCAACCCAAAATTAAATATTTGAATGTAGAGAGAAGACAAGGAACAACGAAGGCTTTTGAAGTCATCTTGTTAAGTAAATCGGTAGACTCTTTCGTAAATTCGACCAGCACATGATAATGTTTTTCGTTGTCAATCGAATGGTTGCAAAAATCTAATTTATTCGAATGGGAGGATACTGCAAAATTTGCTTTTGAAGCGAAGCCTGAAAAGTTGGGTTCATGATTCAGGATGAAAAATTTGTAATTTTTACGGAATTGTTTGAAATAATCAGGGGATTGCTCATACATTGCTTCAACCATTGCTTTGAAGTTTCAATCGAATAACGAGTTGATAATGTTACACAACCCGACAGTTATCATCGTTTTCACTTTCGCATTCCTTTTCAGAGCATGAAGATTTTTTAGATTTGTTTCGCTTTTTTCTAAGTTTTTCAGTCACGTCGCAGTTTTTTGCTTTCGTCAACCTTTTAATTTTTGTGTAATTGTCCGCCAAGGACTCGAATTCACCAGTTGACAAAGTTATTCCTTGTCGATACTTAAAAGTTCCCTCTTCGTCTTTTTTGTACAATTTGATAGTTATGTAAGTACCGGTCTGTGCGAATGTTTTTGCACCGACTCTAACTAAACGTTTATCATTCGAAGATATATCCCTAAAATCATCGAAATAGTCTACATCCGTGTCAAGAGAAGCGTACATTATAAATGAATAACAACCAACTGGTTTTTAGTGTGGAACGTTGAAGAATGACTGATCACAGTATACGAGACAGATCATGCGCTCCCAAAGTAAAAATTTAGGTGATAAAGTTTACGAGCGCCCTAAGCCATATTGATAAGACTTAATCACCAAGGATATAATTTCTTTAACGATAAACCTCTTTTTATATGGGTATTTAGTTACTTTTTCCCCCGGCTATTGTCTAAAAATCTTCTAGTGTTATTTATTGTGACGGTTATTTTAATGACTGTTATGAATCATGGTAATGAATTTCTAACAGCATAACAATGAATGTCTGGCAAACTATCATGAAAACTTGATTTTGAGTGCTTTCGCCCGTAACCACTATAATAAAGCTGTCACATAAATCTAAAAAATCGGGTTTTCACATTCATTCCTAACATGACCTCAGGCGTCATGCTTAAAAGAATGACTAAAATTTGATAGCCTCGCCTAAAAAGTTATTAGCTTTGACCTAATTGAACTATGCCACCCCTTTCCTGATCTCATTTTCATTAATAAACTTTTCATACTTTTCATTCTCTCAATTTCATTTCGGTAGTTCAGTCATTTCATTTTAACAAAACTTTAAACCTCTTCAAGTCATGACTAGTCCTTTACAAATAATCTCAGTGTCTGATCGAGAAAGAACCATTATCTACCAAACATACACGAGAGAGTCGATTGCAGTCATCCATCAACAGAAAGAGAGAGTCTCTCCGTCTACAGCAAGTCCGTTCAATGACTTGGCTCCCCGAAAAAACGACGAGAATCAAAACGAGGAATGGACTACAAAAAGTCATATCATGCTACCAAACTACCTCCTTGATCACATCGATCTACTTAGACAGAATCGAAAACGAATGTACGAGAGTTGCACTATTCACGAGAGCTATCCGGCATTAGAAAAGACGGAGATAAACGACACAACCTCGCTCGAGCAGTCTCCAAGAAAAATTCTCTTCGCGTATGACTGCGAGTCAATGCCGTTGTATGAAAATCAGGAGGGATGTATTCGTGACTATGCAGAGCGCGAAGCGTACTGGGATATTCCGACAGCAATGTCTCCCGAGTCGTTTGTTAGGGGACCAGTTTCAACTCCAGAACAATCAACTTCCTATTCGGATGCTCGGGTTTCATCTAGTGCGGAGACAATTGATCTAGTCACCCCAGATCTCATTCAAGGCACTCCTCCAAATGCAGCTTGCTATGCGCCAAAAAAGAGAAAACTACAGTTTCGAGGTTTCTAATAACTTAAACAAAAAACTTTCCTTCTTTTGTTTCAAATATTATTCCAAGGTTTTATATTTTCATTTTTGTTTGATTTGACTTCTAAGCTGTTTTAACATTACTGTGTGTATATTTTTTGTCTCAGTTTTTATTTTGCTTAATAGATCAATTAAAGTTTGCCCCGTAAAGTTTTCAGCAAAATCTTAGAGAAAAACTAGAAAAAAATCAGAAATCGAGAATAATTTTACGCTAAAATTGTTGTTTGAGAAAGAATGAGAGAGAGAGAGAGAGAGAGAGAGAGATAAATACACTTGCTCACTAGTGAACCCCATTTGGAATATCCTTTTCGGGATATTGCTTTCTTTTCAAAAGAAAGATAAATATGGAAGGGTCCAACATTTTCTTGTTGGTAGTCCAACCATATTTATTTGGCTTTTTTATCAAACACTCTCTGTCCTCTCTCTCTCATCATACTTTGTGCCCGGTGGGGTTAGCCAGGTCTTACGCAAAGTAACAGAGAGTGTTTTAAGCCATAAATCTGCATTATATTACATTCATATACATGTTTTGGGTGAAAAACGGACAATTTTTTGGTAAAAATGTGAAAAAAAAAAAATTATGTTTTTTTTTCGAAAAATGAACATGACCCTTAACCCTGCTCAGAAATTCATGGCAAATTGATTGAGGGTAGTTTCAATGGATTTGGAGAGAAAAAAAATTTTTTCCCAATTTTTTTTTTTCAATATTTTCACAAAAATCAGATTTTCTCAAAAAATCACAACTTTTCAGGCGTCTACTCTCATTGATTGGGTTATAATTGTTTTTTTTTTGAATTTCTACGCTTGTCCTAATTACGTATCAGATAGCTCCTAAAAATTTCAAACCACATTCACTTGAATTTAAAACGAACGAATAATTCAAGCTAAAAATGAAGGAAAAAAGAAGTTAAAAAATTATGTTTTTTAAATTTCGAACTTGACCAGTAGAACTGTGCTCGAGGTCCCACAAAACTTACTGGTTTTTTTGTTGATAGATTTAAAAGACACTTTTTTAAACATTACTTTTCCTTTTTTCACAACATAAAAAGTTTGAGGTTTTCCTTTATTTTGAAAAAAAAAAATTTCACTTGAAATTACAGAACGGGAGGCGTTCCCGAGGAGCGTAGCGACGAGCAACGCCGGGTTAGCTATTGCCCCTTAAACCAAACGGCCATGCCTTAATATTTCGAAGGACATGATATGAAATGTTTCACGGGACACCGAATGACATGAAGGAAACTTTGATTCCGATATCTTTTACACATTCAAATGACAATCTATGCTTATCATGCATCGGTAACTATCAAGGTGTCAAATTTGCAAAATTTTCATTTTTTAAGTTTACTATTTTTTCAACTTAATTAGTTAGTTGAGGTCTTTACTTTCTGAATACTTTTATCTCATAAATCTACTTTTTATTATACCTATTTACGCAAACCAAGAAGTGGGCTTGAAATCATTAGGAAATTACTGTTTCACGGTTAAAATTAGTCAGAAAAAGTTTTAGGCTCTATCTGAATCATTCTAAGCATTAAATTTTGTAATTTAGTGCTGAAATGTTAATTGAAAGTCTAAACCAGTCGCCTAAAAAAAGCCAAAATTTTATCGCTAACCCTTAAAATTAACAGCAAAAGTTTGAGGCTGTAAATGAATCAGTTTTTAGTATACAAAACCCCTCCACTTGAGCAGAGTGATGAGACATATAGAGCTTAAAGCTAGAATAAACCCTGTTTTTGGAAAGGAAAAGACTTATTGCCAAGACGGCGAAGTATAACTCTCGTTAATGGCTTCTACTTGCCCTTACCCGCAAAGTTTTTTGGTGCTAGTCACTTCTCGCTTTTGCTTTTCCATAACCAGTTCTACTTGAAATTCTCCTAAATTTTCTTGAAATTTTCCTGAATTACTTCAGTAACTTCAACAAACAATGCCGAACTCTACTTCTATCGCGACACCTGTTCCTTGCCAGCAGTGCGGAAAAATACTGAGCTCTAAAAGGAACTTGAGAAGACATGAGCAAAAAGTTCACAAGATCCTTCCTCCCCCTCCTCCTCAAACTGTTTGCGATGAGTGTCTAGAGTCATTCGAGAGTTTGTCGGAAGCCCGAGAGCACGTCGAGCTGGTACATGACATGACTTCGAATAGTCATTGTATCTATTGCCATACAATATTTCTCACCGCGGAAAGCTATGGACAACACTTGCTGAAGAAGCACGCATTGCCTGTTTGGGACGGCATTGAGACGACGTCTTCCGCTGCCCCAACGGAAAGCGCGTTCAGAGGCAAATTGCGTCGATACGATCTCAAAGTTGGTGAAAAAGAAATGGATTTGCTTCAAGTCATGATGCAAAACAAGGAGGAAATAGATGCTCTTATACTGGAAAGGGTCAAAGAGGGTCCGAACAAGGTGCAATTCCATGTGGAAGTGGGAATGATCAAAATTCCCACTGTGCAAGACGGGGACAGTGGAAACTTCGAAAGGACCATGCTGTTTCTGAACACTAAGACATTGACAGTGTACTTCGAGGGAATAGCTGGGGTTCAATTCTTGGAACTGATTGAACATATGGTCAACCAAGTCAATTCGTTCTCTTCTCATGGTAGCGGATGGATTATTGACAGAATTGAAAAATTGCAAATCAGTTTCGCGGCCTTCTCACCAATAAGAGCAGGATCCTACCTCGAGCTACCTGATGCACTCAGCGCAGCATCTACTCTGCTCACAAATATCAACACTAAAGATGATGACCGTTGCTTTCTCTACTCCTTTGTTGCCGCATATCACAATGTGAATGAGCCGGCCCTCTACCCCACATCTAGACGGTGGCTGGAGAAAAACAAAGTCTCAACCTACAATCTCGACAAAGAAGGAATTGTGAAAATCAATGGGGAATACGAAATGCCAATGGGTCTGATGGATATGGACAGATTTGAAAAGTTGAACAATTGTCAAATCAACGTCTTCCGGTAAGCAAATTCTAATTTCCTTCTAAAAATTTTAAAATTCCTTCAATAATGTTCTTCACCTATTCAAACACCCTTTTTATTTCATTTCAAACCTAGGTATAAAAATTATTTTTCTGTTCAGGTACAACGATGGCGAATTGTTGCCCATAAGAGTATCGAGCAGATTCACTACTAGCCTGATTGTGGACTTGTTGCTGCTGACAGATGGATCAAAATATCACTATGTGTTGATAAGTGATCTCCAGAAACTGGTCGAGTACGTGCGGCACAAAGTGCACCGATTTCAATCTGAGATTTGTCGCAAATGTTTCCACACATGCGCTTCATTCGAAACTTTGAGAAGACATCAAGAACTGTGCTACCAAGACGAAGATGTCGTCATAACAATGCCCAAGCCGGGAAAAGATGACCACAAGTTCAAAAACTTAACAGCTCGTTGGTACGTACCCAGAGTAATCTACTTTGATTTGGAGTCACTGCTCTTACCAGTATACGGACCGCAACCTGATCCGCGAAAATCTAGCACGCAAACAATTGAAATCCATCAACCGTGCGGCTACGCGTTAGCAGTAATCGAATTTGGGAAAAAGACCTGTTAAAGTTTGAGCTTAAAAGAGGACCGAATGTGATGGAAGAGCTAATTAGCTCCCTTGAATCGTTAGCGAGACAAATTTACGTAGAAAAAAGGAAATATTACACTTTCACTGGTATAACAGACCAGGAACGGGAAGATGCTACAATTTGTTGGATATGCGAGAATGATTTTTCCGACAATGATCAAGTGGTACTTGATCATTGCCATTACACCAACAAGTTTCTGGGTTGGGCACACAATGAGTGTAACGTTAATAGAAAAACAACAAATTACATTCCAGTGGTAGCTCATAATTTGTCAAATTATGATTTACACTTTATAATCAAAGCGCTGGCAAAAAGCGATTCGGAAAACACTTTTTCCGTAATACCCGCATCTGAAGAAAAATATATATCCTTGACAATCTCAGTCTACATAAAAACGTACACGGACAAAAACGGAAAAATCAAAAAACTCTACGAAAATCTGAGATTCATCGATTCGTATAGGTTCATGCTGGCATCGTTGGCAAAACTTGTCGATAATTTGCCCAACGAAAAGTTTTTTCTGCTGGAGAACTATTTTGAAAAACTCGGCCACTCACGTGAAAAAGTCAGTCTGTTGAAACAGAAAGGGCATTACCCCTACTCATACTTCAACTCATTCGAAAAATTCCGAGAAACTCGCCTTCCCCCACGAGCAATGTGGAAAAATAGTCTAACAGGAGGGGATGTGAGTGTTTCAAGAAGCGAGTACAATCATGCCCTTAAAGTTTTCACCGAACTGAAGTGTGGCTCACTTGGTGATTACCACGACTTGTACTTGACTACAGATGTGCTATTGCTTGCTTCCGTTTTCGAAGCTTTTCGTGAAGTTTGCTATCAAACATACGGGCTGGATTGCGCCTGTTACTTCACGGCAAGTAACCTTTCCGGGGACGCCTTTCTAAAAGTTTGTAAGCCCGAACTGAAACTCTTAACGGACCGTGAACATCTAGACCTTGTGCAGCGAATGATACGAGGAGGCATGTCGTCGATTTACGCGCGCCGATTTTACAAAGCAAACAATAAATACCTCGACGATTTTTCGCCCTCAGAACCATCAAGCTACATCCTCAATATTGATGCAAACAATTTGTACGGGGGGATAATGAAACACTGCCCTTTGCCCTTAAACGATTTTTCAATAGTTGAAAAAAGTCTGGCAGACATACTGCTCACCAGCGAAACATCAGAATGGGGTTATATAGTTGAAGTCAATTTAACCATACCCGAAGAGCTTCACGACTTCTTTGCTGATTACCCCCTTGCCCCCTCTCGTGAAGTAGTGGACATCGGTGCAATGAGCAACGAGCAAGTCGACATGTTGGGAAAATTGGGAATCACCACACTGCCAAAAGTGCCAAAGCTTCTACAGACCTTGCATCCTAAAGAAGGTTATGTTTTGCACTACCTTACCCTAAAATTGTACCATGAGCTAGGAATGAAAATAACTCACCTCGGAAAAGTTCTTCAGTTCCGCCAAAGTCACTGGATGGCACCCTTTGTCGACCTCAACACCCGCCTACGAAAAGCCGCGGTAAATAAATTCCAGGAGAACTTCTACAAGCTAATTGTTAATTCAGCTTTCGGTAAGACAATGGAGTCTAAGTTAGGAAGAAAGAAGCTGGAGATTGTAAGGAATGAGAGAGAACTTTTACAAAAAACAGCTCTGAGCACAATGAAAAGCTTTCAAATCATTGACGATCAATTAGCCACAATTAGCTTTTCAGTAACAAAAATATTGTGGGATAAACCTATGATAGTTGGTGCGACCATCCTAGACCTCGCCAAGCGTTTCATGTTTCAGTTTCACTATCAAAAAATGAAACCAAATCTAAACTTGGAACTCCTTTACTCCGACACGGATAGTTTTATTTACGCCATAAAAACTGATGACGTTTACCGAGACTTGGAGAAAATAAAAGCTGATTTCGACTTTTCAAATTACGATAAGGACCATTTCTTGTTCGAGGATACCAACAAGAAAGTTGTGCTGAAGTTCAAAGACGAGACTGGTGGGAAGCCGATCAGAGAATTCATCGCCCTAAAACCGAAACTATATTCGGTCGTCCTTAATGGTAAATAAAATTTAAGCCACCCTTCCACCCCCATTCCTACCTTTTACAGAACAAAAATACCACCACCAACCTACCTACACCCCTTAATTTGTTGCATTAAACTATGGGCATTTAGCTGATTTAGGCAACATTATACAATGTTGCCTAAACGTTGATTTATCTGACAACATATTCCCTCTTGTTTCCTCTTTTTTAATCATAATTTAGAGTCTTCTGCTCTTTTTTGGTAAAATGAATCAAATTTTGTTCGGTATAAATTGAGTTGCTGAAGTGAAATGAAGCTATCCCCAACGTTGTAGAAAAGAATAATAATTTTGCTATTGTTTAGAAGGCACTCAAAAATTGAGTGCCAAAGGAATTAAACGGAGTGCACAGAGAGAACTGGTCCACCAAACCTTCAGGGACACATTATTCACTGGAAAAACAATGAGAGTATACAACTATAATATAGTTTCGAAAGGTCACACCAATATGACAGTGAAACAAAACAAACTTGCATTATCACCATTCGACTCAAAACGTTTTCTACTTTTCGACGGAATTTCGACAGTGCCCTTTGGCCATAAAGCCGCTGAAGAAAATGCTTTTCTAGAAGACATTTACATGGACACCGAGTGGGCCAACTCATACAATGAAACTGATAACAGTTCTCCCGATTTTACACTCCCGGATTGGGGATTTTTACAGCGGCCCTACTCAGAAGCAGAGCTGCAAGAAGAAGAAGAAGCTTCTAGTAGCCGAGTCCGTGAACGTCCCCCTATAAAAAACCCATTTATTTTATCTGAAGCTTCAGAAGAACGACCATCTAAAAAACACCGCAAAGAAAACCAAAACAATAAACATTAAAGTCTGAAACATATATTTTCAGATGATTTTTACTCTTCGTCCCTTTTATACTTCGACTTGTATATGTTTTGGTTTTTACCAATTTACAACTAATAAAATACTCGTATTGAGCTCAATCACTGTTTTAACATAAATAGCTTCAGGCAAATAAACTAGTAGACACAAACCAAGTGTTAATTCAAACAAATGTGTGAAATCCTTAGGCTTGTTTTGAATAATAAACTTTAATAGCATGACAAATCTTTGACGAAAAGAAAGAAAGCCAGGAAATGATATCCACATGAAACTAGGACGAAAAAAGAAAAGTTCAGGAATTAGGACGATTAATTTTAATTATCGCGGGAAAAGGGACCGCTTTCAAAGGAATTAGAAGGAATTATTGTATCGCGTCCCGGTTGTTGAGCTCAGCTTAACAAGATCCTAAGGAGGGGGTCTTTTACTTTAGGGGTGGGAACTTGCGATCATTTACAAAATCCTAGGATAGGGGTCCTCCAAAAAATTAAGGACCCCTTTCCTAGGATTTTGCTTTACGTGAGGACCCCCCCCTTAGGAAGGACCCCCCCCTTAGGATCCGGGACACGATACAATACTACTTGCGTTCTTTGGCGAGCTCACCCCTCAAAATAAGTATATAATAGCGCCTAATGCGCCAATAGAAAGTTTTTTTTGGGTCTGCCAGCCAAAAAGGAGGTCTTGAACTTGTACCAAAGGGGGAATTTTTGTGTAGTCAGGCGTTCGAACCCCTGAAAGAATACCAAAGGGGGAATTTTTGGGTAGTCAGGCGTTCGAACCCTTGAAAGAAGGCGTCCGCCCAGCCTTCCGCTTAAATCCTGTACTGGTTGTACCTGATTTTAAATGAAAAAAAATTAGGCCATAGTTTTTCTGCTCATTTAAAGAGGTGATCGGAACAGTTATAAGTCTTCGAAGTCCTTTTATGACTTATCTGTCGGACCAGAATGTTCTTCTTTGGAGCACTTTAAGAGTCCTAGAGCTTTTGAACTTTTTGCTTGCCACTAAATTTTGATAAATTTTGAAAAAGTTGGGGTCATTTGGAATATGTCTGGCTGGGTTGAATGGAAAGTACATAGGGTGAAACGGAACTTCGAGCCCCAGAATATTGAGTCCCATTTCTGATTGTTGGAATGTCAGCTGATCCTGTTTCGTTTGAGCCAGACAATTTCGAGTTGCGTTTGCTTGATTTAGCTTTACTGGAGGAGCCAGCAATCTCGTCTGTTTCAGTAATGCCTGAAATATGTTAATTGCCCGTTTCTCGAGAATCAAAAAAAGGGAACCCAGCCCAGGAAGAAGTAACCAAAACAAGTCCATGTAATCATGATGCAGAACACAGCTTGGTTCTCTGTAAAAAACTGCACAGATCGTATGTAGGTCCATTCTCTCTAATAAAATGAATCGACTTAACGGCGGCTATTGTCATGGGCAAAAAACCGACAGTGCGAAAATATTCAACCAATCAGTGGCCTTTAAATTGTCAAAAATTGACTGAAATTATCTACATATTTCTTTGGAATTTCTGAACACTGAGCTCTGATTGGTTGAAAAAACTTCTGCGAATTCGTTCTTTGGCGCATGGAGGTTTCCTCCCGACTTAACTATGTTTTTCCTCCAAACAATTTATCTGCTTAAGCTGATTTTTGCCATTCCACCCTACAACTTCACTTGTATACCACTGAGAATTGAGTTTGACTGAGCATTTAAATGTGAATATCGCTCGGAATATGAAATCTCAAACATAATATTTTCTATTGAAAGAAAAATTCGAAGTGGTTGAAGTAAACAATCTGGGTTGAAATTGTATCCGGGTTGAAGTTTGTATCCGGGTTGAAGTGTGTTTCTAGATCTTCACGACTAAAAAGATCCGTTGCAAATTTTGCGAATAAAATGGAGACGGCACGACCAAATTGTAGTTTCCAGACTTTCGAAATAAACAAATCATCGCAACTTAGCTGGCATGGCGTGACAGACAAATCCAGTTTTTTGTGACCTCAAAATGTTTTGCACCTTTCGCAGTGAAACGGAGATGGCGTGACCGTACATATAGCAGCACAAATATTGCAACCAAAAACGGTCGTGCCCGAAATTTGCAACCAAAAGAAATCCGACGCTATTTTAATTTTCGTGATGATTTTTGAACACAATTGCACTCAAGAACGTCCGAACACAATTGGAGATTCAACTTGATAACGAATACAAATATTTTTGCTTGACTGCTCAAAAGTTTGCAATGTGATAACCTGACTCTGTCATACCCGAGCTTTAACTTCAAAAACATTCTGTATATTACATTTTTTTGAGAAAAGACAGGCAATCAAGAAAGATAATCTTTGTCTGTTCCGAGCGCTAGCAATGTACTTGCATGGTCATAGTAATCCTGATAATCGTACATCTCATTTCAATTATTTAGAACACATAATACAATACAAATTGTGGTTACGATCCATAAAACTTACGTGGAATTGCCTTTGATACGCCACTTCTTCACGAGGAAATGATGATGCGCAAAATATTCATCCACAATTTAGATATTCACGAAGGAGAGTATGCTTGAAAACTAGCTCGAAGAAATGAGGGAAACTTGATAAAACGGTCAAAAGGCCAAACTTCAACAATTATATCCATCATATGATCGATATTGATACTTTCAACAAGCACTTACAATGTAGTGCTGCCGAAGCCCGACTGCGACATATCTAAATCAAAAAAGCGTATTTATTTCGGGAAACAATATTTGAGAAGCTCGATGGATTCAACATTCCTTGAACCGTAGAGCAGGTGTTGTTTAGCGACGTAGCCGTTTTTGACTCAAAATCTGTTTCTGTCCCCAAGGAAAACAAAAAACATTCAAAAACACAATTTAGATTGTAAAGTTTGTATCTAATTTTGCTTCAAAACCGTTAAACTAGAAAGATGTTCCAATTTTTTAATGTGAAAAAACTCATAAATCTCACAATTGCTTTTATTTTCAACTTACAATTTCTTGCTGATTTCGGAATCATTAGTGAGATAAACGATCTAAACATGGTCATATTCTATTTGGTCCTGAATTTAATATCTGACAAAGAAAGCGAACCAAGAATCATTAAAAAGCCATACATTTCTTATCGTCCAGAAATGTTGATGTACAATTTTTTGATTTAACAAAAATTCTAGAAGGCGTAAAAACACTGGAACCGTTTTTAAAAACCATTAAGCAAGTGAAACTATAAGATTTTTCCATAAGAAAAGTTTGAGAGGGCAGACAAGCTGAATGTACATAATTGACACCATGCATTTTTTTTTCAGTCAGCTGAGAAACAAAATACCCTAAAAAAAGAAAGTAATGACTATGGGAAAATAGTTAATGAAGCCCCCAACCAATCAAATTCATTTAAAAAAGCTTTAGATCAGTCATTTCTAGCAACAGGAATTTAAAATTTTTTCTTTGAAAAGCATCTGGAAACAGGACGACATGAATAGTGGTTAGGCGTTCACTTTGAAATAGTCAGATCGTGTATTCGACCCCATGCCATGGTAATGATAAGGTATGAGGACAAGCCCTCACTTGACCTGAAGCTTCGGGTCCACCACAGATTGACTAATTTGAGCTGCATTAGTGGTACACGTGAAAGCTTTAGACGCAAAAAAAACGCCTCGAGTCACAAAAAAGAGCTTCGCTCAACAAAACAACAAAATGGACAGTCTGGAATGTGGGGAGATAACACAAATGGACTATCCTCGACAGGATTGTTACGGCCTACTGATAGCTCCTCTGCGATTCGCAGGAACCACATTAAAAAAAAACGATCAAAGAATAAAAAATGTCTGCTTACACAATCTGACCAATCACAGTGAACAATTCTACCTATAATTGAAAAGGGATAAAGAGTTTCCGAGAAAAAAAATGACTGGCGGGTCATCTTTTTTTATGCGAATAACTGTTTTCGATCAAATTCATATATTTATTTCTTGCAAATCAGTTATATCTTTTCTCGAGGTGTCAAGAGATGCCTACAGAACCTTACACCAGATAACTTATGGTTTTGAAACTGTTCGGCTTAACGCTAGAAACAACAGAACAAGAAACATTGAGAATATGCTTTTGTCCTTCAATCAAGAAACAATAGCGGAGTGTAAAATTGAGAGTTTTAGCAGGACAGGATAGTAGAAGAAAATTAACTGTTTCCATGTTGATTGCTGAACAGTTTTCGAAACTGTGGGTTGCAACCATCACTTCTGCTCATGTCAAGAAACTCGTTCATTTTTTTGGATCAAGATATTGAACAGGACAAAAAATTTGAAAAAAGTGATGGGTCCAGACAAGGTTATTTAGAGAAGAAGACAATAAAATTCAAAAAATATAGGAACGTGAACAGTGGGAGCAGTTTAAAACAGATTCAACAGTCAAGAATAATGTCAAGGCTTTTTTTTAAAAAAAAAAGACTTCTCTTTTGTTGCATGAATGAAAAAAACATAAAAAGGATCACTTTAGGATCAAGTACGATGCACTTTAATAGTTTCGGACGAGTTGAAGTTATCACTGAAAAAAAACTTTACTGGAAGAAAAATAAAAAATAGATCATTTTTTGATTATGTACAGAGCGATTCGATTGTTACTGAAAACTTTGAAGTTCACGTTTCCAAGGTTCCCTCCAACGGTTACAAATTTTGTTTCCGGCGAAACAGTTTTGATAAAAACATAAATAATCAGGCCCAAAAATTTCCAACACAACAGCAACTTTTCAAAATTAAAATGCAAAATGGCACAAAAATCACTCCCATTCCTAGCATATATACAAGCGTGGAAAACGTTTCAACAGTTGTGTTCAACCAGTTGTCGATGCTCGACGAGAAGG
This sequence comes from Symsagittifera roscoffensis, assembly GCF_963678635.1. Lineage (NCBI taxonomy): Eukaryota > Metazoa > Xenacoelomorpha > Acoela > Convolutidae > Symsagittifera > Symsagittifera roscoffensis. Next base: position 2,480,519 of record NC_087064.1, read on the forward strand.
AGCCGAGAAAACAATCTCTGGAGTTGTTACTAGGATGATGACGCTTCTGAGCAACAGTTCTTTCGTGAATAAAACCTTTTTAAACGAACTGTTGATGTCAAACAATGAACACGGAGAAACAATAATTGTAGAATTTCTCAATACCCAATATGCTAAACTCAGTACATTGGAGTTATATTACATATATTTCATTTTTTATGACAAAAAAAAATCGACGAACTGGCAATATTTATGGATTTTTTCAATCTAGCATTAGCAGGAGAGACTTTGGTTGATTGTAGTTTTCCTGATAAGAAATTCATCAGTCACATATGCGTCGGAATGACGGCAGAGATGGCTTTATAGCCAATGCAAAGACAAATTTGTTCCCGCGTACCTGCTGCGTTCTTCATGAAAAGCATAATAAACGAGAACCTGGACTACTCAAAGATGAAAATGGCAGCACTTGATTGTTGTGCCAGTGCAGCAAGACAATGCTACAATGATTCTAAGACTGAAAAATCAAGTGTAGTAGTCAAGATTCAACAAGAAGCTCGCGAAGATTTGAAGATGGGCCATTGTCCAATTACAGACGATTTTCTGATGTTGCTATAAAGATGAAATCAAAAAAAAAACATATTGAGGAATTCGTAGGACACATTCAGCATAGTGTTAGGTCGTTCACTCCAAAATCATCAGATCGTGTATTCGATCCCATGCCTTGGAAAAATTAGTGTCTGATGAAAAGCTCTGATTTGAAATTCAGTTTCGGCTTTTCCACAGCCTGACCAATTCCGGCTACTATAGTGGTACCACGTGAAATTTCTAGACGCGTGAAAACGGCTTTGACTCGAAAATAGAGCTTCTTTCAACAATCTCACTCAGTCTATAATGTGGAAAAATAAGATAAACAGAATCTTAGGCAGGCTGGGTGGCTTTTCACAGATATATTTTGCGGCGGATGTGAATCCAATGCCTGTGAACAAATTCGCATTAGTGAACCATCTAATTAATATTTGTAACATTATTAGAGTAGAGAAGTAGAGAAGAGATTCGTCAAGTAAACCGTACTGAATCGCAACAAAACAGCAAAATAACACAGTCTGGAACAGCATATTGATAATTTGTTGAAGACGCAAACAAACGGTCCTGAATTGCAAACTTAGCAGCAAACTAACTCAGTCTTGAATGTGGGGAGATAATACAAATGGAATATCCTTCTACAGGCCTGTTAAGGCCTACTGATAGCTTCTGTGCAATTCGCAGGCATATTATTTCTATCAAAATTTTAAACAATTAACTGTTTTGTAGTAGTGAGAACCTATGAACAAATTAAGAAGGGACACATTTAATTTCACTCGAAAAAAAGAAATTTTCAAACCATTCCATAGTTTTAAGTTAAGTTTAGAGATTTAGCGAGTAAATTGAAGTGAAACTCCATAAAATGAAAAGATTTAATTTTTTAAATTCAGTTTTCAGTATTTTTTCTTCGAGGTTTCAGTTCGATTTCAGCTTAGTTTCAGACAATTTCTGCATAATGTCAGTTGAAAAGAACACTAGCAAAAAGTTATGATAAAATTTATCTTAAATATTTAATTGAAATATGTTAAGCATTGCTGAAGTCTTGGAAATTTCGAGCTCACCATTTTAAACATTGTATTTTATTACATAGCAAATCTTATAACGTATAATAATACATTGAAAACCTGATCTCTATCTTAGTACAAAGCCTGTATCACGAATGATCTGTCCCCTTTTAAAATATGGAGGCTACAGGTGTATCTATGTACATATGAATGCATGAGTATGGCTTCTAAACAATTGAGTTTGATATAGTTCTTTCAACTAGATTTTATTATTAAGCGAACCAAAAAATTGCACCAACCAAATTGGAACGGTTTCTAACGATCATTTAAGAAAAGTGGAGGAATTTGTATTTGGGGGTGTTTCAATTTGTTCTTTCTGTTTTTCACACAAGACAGCTACTTCCAATTCATCATTGGAATGGGTCGAAGGATTCATCATATGAAAAACGGGTTTGAAATATTGAGTTAAAGTCCAATTTCGAGAGAGTAAAGCAATCAAGTAACACTCGTTATATATCAAAAAACGGCCACTTATGCTTAAAATAGAAAAGTAGTTTTAGACACTTCATTATGCGCTATCTTGCCCATAAAATTTTTCATCCTAATTTAAAATTTTAGGGCAAAATATTAGGAAAAAACTAGGAGTTTTTTGAATCTTTAGTAAAATTTTCATTTCTTTATTTGTTGAAGACAGTTGTAGTGAAACATTCCTCATTTAAAAATTTTTTCACGCGCCTAAATAATTCCCGCGCTACGCAGAAAAAACGATGCTAAGTTGAAAATGAAAAAAAAAATGTAGTTTTTTGTGAATATGGTCGAAACATTCTGTGCTAGTTGCGAAGTAACCGTCTATTTTTGTACTTTTAGGTAATTATCGGAGTTTTTCTGGTTGCTCATAAAAATAGACAAGTTGTTTTGCTGCGTTTGTGTTAAAAACATGAGATGAAATGAAGTTAAAGCTGAAATTTGCAGAAACTAAAAATTTGAAAAATTTGGATCATTTAGAGAATCCATTAGTCGTTTCACTAAATTTTAGCACGACCGGTATTCCTATTAATGAAGTTGTAAAAAGTTGTAAAGTTGTTTGAAAAGATAAGCCAGTAAGTTTCAAAGTTAAAGCTTATGAACGTTGTCAAAAACATCCATTACAAACTTGGGCGGATCTAGAATTTTCTCAAAGGAAGGTTTTCTAAAAAAAATTGTGTTTGACCTATTTTTAGGTCGAACTTTTTTAAACTCGAGCAATTTATTTTTGTGGGCCCTCCTAATACACTATAAATGGCCTAGAGCTCCTGTCAAGATTTTGTTTATACGAACTTTCTTGAGGTTTTCAGGGAATGAAATTAAAATATCTGTCAGTACTTACTAGGATTTTTACTATATCTTTGGCCCCGTTGTCATCAGCTTTCCTGTAAAATATAATTAAAGAGCTAAGAATGCTTGTAATCAGAAAAAAAGTTAAAACTACTAATTGGACATAAGACATTGGGAAAACTGCCAAATTTTTTGACCTGAATTGAGAAATAGCTTGACTTTTTGCAAAAAAACTGACAGCAGTCCGTGGGCGGAAAGAATATCGTCGTATACTGACAGATTAACAAAAATTCAGTTCTTTAAAGACTGCAACAGTAGTATATGTTGGAGGAGACCAGGTTGGTTGCTCAAAACGACATAAATTCGGAGCCTTTTTCAGTAGAATATTTTACCCTAAATGTTTTAAATTTGTATGAAACATTTTAGGGCCAAAATGGCGCGTAAATTAGTTTCTAAAACTGGTTTTTCTTATTTTTCAGCCTGAATGGCCATTTTTTAATTATAACGGACATTACTTGATCGCTTTACTCGTTCGAAATTGGACTTTAACTCAAAACTTTCAAACTGGTTTTCCATATGATCTATCACTCGACCCAACCAATGATGAAATTGATGTAGCTGTGCTATGTGAAAAACAAAAAAAAATCTAAAACACTCCACACTTCTTTATTGGTCGGTAGAAAACGTTACAACTTGGTCGATAAAATTTTTCGGTTCGGTTTGCTTAATCATAAAGTCTAGTTGAAAGAACTATATCAAACTCAATTGTTGCGGAGACATACACATGCATTCATGTGTACATAGATACATATGAATCATATGTTGGTGAAGACAACCAGGAGGTGCTTGTAGCCTCCATGTATTAAGAAAAGGAACAGCACATCCGTGATGCAGGCTTTGTAACAAGATAGGGATCAAGTTTTCGAAGTATTAAGATACGTTATAAGTTTTGCTATTTAAAAAGATACAAGGTTTAAAATGGTGATTTCGAAAGTTTCAAAACTTCAGCAAGGCTGAACATACAGTAAGTAAATGTGTAAGATACATATCATGACAATTTTTTACTAGTGTTCCATTCAACTGAAGTTATGCAGAAATTGTCAGAAATTGAGTGTTGCAGCAAAATTTTGGTTTTTAAGCCACTTAGATCAAACAAAAAATGATATTTGGCGCAGAAAAAAAGAAAAAAAAACGGAAGAACAGAATCTGAATGAAGACAGGTGATCGGACTTTTTTGGTCTAACAGAAGAGAAAGTTTAGGAAAAAAACAAAGCTATCGAAAAACTGGGGCGAGAAGAACACATTTTAAGTAGGAAAAACCAAATCCCAAATCTTAATGTTGATTTAACTACAGTTACTTTATTTTGGTACCTTCTTTATTATTTTCATTTAAACATTTAAGGGAAAAGACTAACATAAGAGCTGTTTAGCTCTTCGCGGAAAACCTGTGCTGTGCCCTTGCCTAAGATCTCCATGCAATTTTTTGGTTACTTTTCCTGGGTAAAAAATTGGTTACTTTTGGTTATTTTTTTAGCTGGGTAAAAATGACACATTCTCAAGCAACAAAAACGGATCATGGTGGGCCTCGAACACCCGACCTTGCGATTGAGAGGCGGAGACGTAACCACTTCACTGCTGCTCCCCTCAAAAAATTTTATACATAGGAAGTAGAAATATTGTTTATAACTCTGCAAATAGAATTTGGCTGAGGCATTTGGCTTATAATTTAGAGTCTTATATATATAACATGGGTTATGTATAAACAGGGGCGGATTTAGGATTTTCTCGAGGGGGGCGGATTTTCAAAAAATTTCGAAAATTTTGTCGACTTTTTTTAGGTCGACCAAATTCATTTTCTGAGCTCTCCTAAATCACTATAAAGACCCCATTTTGACCAAATTGTCTGCGCCACAGCCAAAATTTTGAAAAATAAAGGTCAAAAAGGCGTTTTTAGGCAATTTTTGAAAAATTTTGACCAAAAATTGCGTTTTTTCGGCGAGCGCTCCCCCCGCAAAATTAGTATATTTTGGCGCCGAAGGCACCTTTAGAAAAATTTTAGGGTCCGTCACCAAAAATCGATATCTCAAAAAAGTACAAAGGGGGGATCCTTTGGGTCGGCAGGGGGTTAAATTCCTGAGAGAAGGGCATCCGCCCCCCTCCCCCCCCCTAAATCCGCCCCTGAGTTAAAAATAGTTTTTCCTTGCATATCATGTCATGTGATTGCAGATGCAATCAAAAGATTAATTTTATACCAACCCTGGTCTGAAGAAACAGATCTTTGAGTCCCTCCTGAAACTCGGGAGCCTAAGGAAATACTTGATCCTCGGGACTTCTGAGAGCCAGGCGTTTCTGATCCACCAGATGACTTAGAACCTGAACTTTCGGAACCCTTCGACTTCTTAGATTCTGACCCTCTAGAGCCCTCTGACTTTGTGGACACTCCTGATCTTTTCGAGCCACTAGAGCTTGTATATGAATCTGTGAATCAAACTTTCTAACTCAGTTTTTGCGACTGTTTTTTCTGATATTTTATTCCAAATCTAATCGAAAAAAAAATTGAAGAGAAACTAATCTTTCAATCATGGAGAATAAAGTTTTGATTTAAGAAAATTTTCGTTCAGCTATTTTTTTTGGTTTAATATTCAATTTGGAATGTATTTATTTAGATATTTCACCAGAGCAATGAGCAGCACGAAAAATAATCACGTTGCATGATCCGTGTTTTGATGCTTTGAAGGCAAAACAACGTTTTCGGCCAATAAAATAGCCAAAAAAGCCTTGGAGTTTTAAATAGGGAAGAAAAGCACTTCTGCTTAAACAACTGAACCACTTTGTATTGGTGTCCTTCACCTCTAAGATAAATGAGCTTAATGTACCTGAAGGCACACTGGATGTTGTAGAAGACTTACTGCTGTCCGAATACCCACTGGACCTACTTTTACTCTTCTTGATACCGTAGCCAGTACTGTTACTCGTACTGTTGCTTGTATCTGCTTCTGTGTTGCAGTGACGCGGATCAAGTTGACATCCGTCACCCAAAGTCGCTTTGGGAATGTCTAAAAAGTTTGAAGGAAAGGGTGCCAAACAGAAGGGGAGCGGATACTAAGTACAGCCGATAAAAAATTGTGCATTTTGCGCTCAAAGAATAAATCCTGAGTAAAAAAATCCAAATTATTAATGAAATAGTGGATCTTAATGTGGTGAATTGGGGGAGGTGGATGTCAACTGGGTCCCTGTGACACTGCTAGATGCCCTCAGATACCCATCCTGCTCCTCGGCCACTCTCTCCTCCTGCGTACTCCTATCACTCACAGCTGTTTGATCTTCATGCTCATCGGTTGGATCTTCACTGCTGAAAGATCTAAGACTTCAAAATAAAATCCAAACAAAAGATTGTCAAAAAAAATTGTGAAATAATTGTCAGTCGATTTACGAGTTTCCCTGCTTGGACGTCGGGAAACACTTCAGGGACCCCCAGAACAGTGTTCATACCTTGAGAAACCATTTTGGCCTCAAATGATCTGATTTGAGGGTGTTTCTCAATTCTTTATGTTAAGGTTTTTGTTATTCTTGATTTATCCAAATAATGCGAAGATCTCGTGTTGGTCTAGAAAAGGTTGAACGATATAACCTTACCTCTGTTATGATCAAATTACCCATATGCCAAGATTATGAAGATCAAATTACTCTTGTTTAACGGCTTGTTAAGATCAATCAAATTAGCGACTTGTTGTTCAGACTTTCGAAGAAAACGGAGTATTTATGCTTAGTGTGGCTTTTTGTTCAGCCAATTTTTGGCGATCGAAGTAATAGTTTTTATACCACATTGAAGATATCAACTCCCTGAATCAAAAGGTTAAAAAACATATTTTTACCTCCGATCGTTTTTTGCAGAGATCTGGGAGTTTGAAAATAGCCATTTTGGCCATATGATCTGGACTACTTTATGCGTGCTTTGAAAATTTTATTCATATTTCTGAAAGTGTAACGCGAATTATTTATCCGTGGCAAATTATCGCGAGCAACAAGTTAGTTTTGTACGACTCAACTTTTCACCCTTGATTTTTGATATTGTCCAAAGAATATAATTTTTCAATATTTTACTAGAAGCCAGCTAACGCTGGAAATACCTGTTTAATAATTTCTGAAATTTTTGTACTAAGATTTAACTAACTACAAAAAATTAAACTTAGAAAATTAACGACTTACTAATATCGACTTAACAAGATCAAATTGCTCACATTGAAGTCGAAAACTAAATCTGGCTTTTTTAACAACCTGAATTTTTGCATGGATATCCAGATGGTGACTTTTTTGTGGGCAAAATTAGCAAAGTTTTGTTATATTGTGTCACGTTCGGGTCAAGATATGCAACACAATCAAGAATATGTTTTCAGTAATTTGTGAATTGGTACATTTAAAAACGATTTTGGAGCAGTATTTCCTATGCACGTTTCATTTTATGAGTGGCTTATCAAAAATCTCAAACTAAAAAAAATGGCAAGGAACTGTAAAAACGTATGTTTTCTGCTGTTAGAGGTAGTCGTAATAAATCGGATGGCTTCTTTAATTGCTTTCCTAAATGCCAGGCCCGGCATGATATCGTTCTGACCGCAATTTGGAAAGGAACTTTGTTTTCAAGTAAGTTTTCAATTATTATTTGCAATTTTTATGTCAAAAACTAAGAAAATGAAAGCATTTTTCAATGAATTCAAAAAATTTTTCTTCAACTTTTAATTAATTTTTTCGAAGACAATTTGAAATTTTTATTTTTTAAATTGCGCTAAAAAACTGGACACTTGACTAAAATTAAGTTTTCAGGGCTGAAAAAATGTCACGGCTGATTCTATATTTCATAAAAAAATTTCTATTATAAGCCTGCTGGCTCGCTTCATCTGCTGGAACTTAAAATAAAAGTCAAAAATTCTTACAGGATTTTCTCGACAATTGAACATTTTTTTGAAAATCTTTAGTTTTGGTCCAAATCACAAGTAAACGGAAATTAAAATAACTTAATATTCGACGCAGTTCAATGAGTATTCATGGTACTTGTTTTTACGAGCGAGAACTGAAAACAAAAAAAACAATAACACATCCAAGGAGAAATTTCCTCCCAGTTTTCAATGGCCAGATTAATAATGTCAAAAAACTGGGCCAGTTGATCCCATTCTTCAGATTATTATATATTAAAGAATGGATAGACTTGACTTTTCATAACAAAGACAAATTCAATTCGAAGAAGGTTTGAGTTTAACCTACAGTCGAACGAAAAAATGTGTCTATTTAGATTCTTCATAGCATTGAATTATACTTTATTTTCAGGTTAACTATAAACTTATGATAATTGATATACTTTTTTCACAAACAGGGTTGTCTATTAAAATACTAATGATGTTTTTTTTCTGTCAGCGGAAAACTTTGCGCTACATTCTGTGTCAACCAATTTTTTGGGGGACTTTAATCAAGTATTCTTTAAAAAACCTTTTCTGGTTAATCGATTACCACTTGCTTTCTGATTGTTCAACAATAACATGGTCCCATGGCCAACATACAGTTCAAAAATTTTAATGAATTTTTAGAAACAAAAAAATTGATTGATTCGTAGAAAAACACCATGTGTGATTATTTGAATGCATGCTAATTTATGTTTGGAACTATGTAACTTAATGACAAAAATTCTTCAAACCGCAAAAAAAAATTAAAATTGTGAGTGAAGAATATATGTTTTTCCCGAAAAAAATCTTCAAAACGATCTATGTATATGACTTCACTGGCTTCATTGACAATTAAAAATTTGTATCCATTCTATAAGAAACAATCACGGAAAAAATAAATAATTTCATTTTGCCCATTTGGTGTATTTCAAAAAATTAGTGCGCGCCAAGTGTGAAAACTTCTCAGAAAATATTTCACTTCCATTCAAAAAAGAAATTTCCGAAATTTTTTTATATCATCAATGAATTTTTTAAAATTGTTTTCCGGCTAAAATGTACGCATTTAATTGGCCCTGATCATCTCCATTAAAGATTTTTGTCGTTATCAAATTTAAAAAAAAAAACAGTTCAGCCATTACTGTTCAACTTTTGCAGCTGAAGTTTTTTTTGTTTTAAGATCAAAGAAAACAGTAGAACATTTTACAATGGAAAATACTTAAAAACAAGAAAAAAAATCCTAGTTCTTCTAAGTGATGAGTAAAAAACAATGGGATCGTAAAATTTTGTACTGCTTGCGCAGCAATTGGCTACGCTTGTTGTTCCTACTTTTAAACAAAGAGCGGAATATATATGCTTGTAGTGGTTTTTTCTTCCGTCACTTTTTTACTTTTTAACTAGAAATTTTCGACGGATTTTTTTTATCATCTGAAGGGTCTTGTTATTCTGAGTCAATTAAAAAAATATTTCACATTTAGTACAATATTGATTGAGAGACGAATCACTGAAGTCATCTTTTGTGATTTTTTTTATTGTTTCACCAATTTTTCATGGGAAAACTTTTTAATTGGCTATGAAAGGCAGTCGGAAAAACCAGGGCTTTGCAGTTTCTATAAGATTTGAGCTATGTTAGCGATTTGATATTTCCTTCGAAACGCCAAATAGGTCGGTCAAATCGAAAAAGTCATACAGAGAACAAGAATAGCGAGTTACTGTGCAAGTAGCACAGAATGTTCCGACCATGGTCTTTAGAAAACTGCGGTTCAGAACGTTTTTTTCCAAAGAAGAGTAATTTTTTCTGCTTGATGTGATAGAAGGATTTGACGTAAAAATATAAAATAGGCATATTAGACAGTCATAGTAATATAGGAAAATTGGACAAAATTTTTGCAGAAAATTGAATAGAATAACTAAATGAAAATTTAAAAGTGAAGCTAAAAAACTCCAAAAACTAATTTTACTTGCTTAAAATTAAGTTTTAGGGTCTTAAATTAGGCATAATTTGCTGTTGTAAGCCTGCTCGCTTGCTTTATTTGCTCGAACTAAGGCAAAAAAATTAAACATTTCAAACGGTTTTTTCAACACTAGGGAAACTTTTGGAAATTTCTGATATGGTTCGAGTCACGACTGAAAGGGCTTTAATATGATATATCTATATCACTCAACCCACTCCGATGATTATTTGTGATACCTGATTTTGCGTGGGAAAAAAAACGGTCGGAACAATAATTGTTCAAATGGTCGGAACAATACATGTAGCCGGCGTCTTACCCAGACATGTTTGTGCTGTCGAAATTGCTGTTTGAGGGCTCCTCATCTACGGTGCTGCTTCTCTTCCTGTAGTCCACTCTCTCGTCGAAAGCCACAGACCGGCTCCCCTTCGGGGATTCACTCGGAGGCCCCTGGTCCTAAAAACACCACTCAATTCAATCTTTATTTCGGATTAATCTCCCAAAAGTAGGAAAACTTCCCAAACGCTAGATTTTACAGAACATTTCTTAGATTAAAGAGAAGATCAAGAAAAAAACCGGTGGAACCGTTTGAAAATTTCCTCCACTTAGGGACTCGAACCAGTTATTGTTCGCAAAAATTGTTCACAGTGCCAAATTGTTAAAAACAATTGGCGCGTGGACTGATTAGGCCGTTACCAACATTTTTGTCCCATATACCTAACTTTACAAACCAACGCGTTGCAACATAATATTGATGCTCGTACTATAGAGACATCTGAAAACGGATCTGGAGATCAATGTTGATCTCCCAGATGTAGTTTTATATTAACTAAAATGTCATTTATAATGCAAAAAACTTCTGCATTTTTTGTAAAAATTATGTAATAGTTACGAAAGTTATGCAAATTTCATTCATATGAAGTAACATTTTTGGCTGGTTTATATACTTTGGTTTCAAATGACGTAAGTTTTCGGCTGGTTTATATACTCTGCGCATTTTCGGTTGACTTATACTGCGGCTGGTTTTTTCATAATCAAAAGTTTGATTATTATTTTTATTAGAGTGGGATTTGGAGGGAAAAGAGCTGTTCCAACTAACTGGACTGTTGGTAGCTGCACCATCGGCCGTGTTGAGTTGAGTGCCAGAATCGTAATAGCTAGGGGGCAGTGTGGTCTCTGCATAACTGTAGGGTAGCATTGTCTGGTCCATGTGAGACTTTTGGTCAGATGAGTCACTCCCGTCAGATCCTAATCATAGTCAAATCGTCAGATTCTAATTTTATGTTTTTACAAATTGAAGTTGGAAGTGTTTTCTTGCATCAATAAGAGTGATTCAGAAATTGAGGCCTTCTTCGATTTTTGTTGCTTTTGTTAGCCGGCTTGATTCAGAGTTTTAGGCGCGTGTTACGTTCAGAAGCATAAGTTCAGATGCGGGTTTGCGAATAGAAGTAATTTCAATAAAACTGTATCCGGCTATTGAGCAAGTTTTTGTTTTCGTGTTTTTTGGCTGTTTTTGTCGCGAGGAAAAAATGAAATAGATAAATTGGTTGGCATATACTTAAAAAAACTAAAATCAGATACTCGCAAGAAGACGCCTTGCTTTCTCAAAATAATGAAAACGAAAAAAATATGAAGTGAAATGGATGAAAACATATTAACGTAACTATGACTGTAATCATGTAGTCATGTTACTTAGGGAGAAGATTCTCACGCTCTTAACTTTTTCTAGAACACATACAATTTTGCTCTAATTTTTTCCTAAGACAGAGATAATGTTTTGAAATTTTTTCATACAAATCAATAAAAACAACAAGTAGCAGTTTTCAAAACAAAATTTTTACATCAAAAAAAATTTAAAATTTTTTTGGACTTTTTTGAGTATTGCAAAAAAAATGCATGAGAAAAATGCATTTCTATCCATTTTTTAATTATAAACCAAACTCAGAAAAAAACCTCTCCATTTCCAAGTGGTAATTATATATTTTGTCCAGATAATTTATGTCAGTAAGTAAATTGGCATGGCTAAAATGTGTAGTATGTTTTGTTGTAAGCTTGTTTTATAACTATTCTTTGGTTATTTGAAGAAAAACTTGAGCCTTAAGCTATTTAAATTTTAAAACTTGAATAAATGGCACAATAATAATATAACAATTTAAATGTTTCATTATACAACCAACTAAATTTCACAACAGTGGCTTGATAAAAAGTTCTGCTGTTCCATAGAGTGTTCACAAGCAAAAAACATACTTTCAAAAAAAAGAATGTTCAAATTTTTTATGCCATTTCTACCCTTACTACTGGGGAAGCATAATTTTACTTGGGCAAATGATTTTAATTGGTGCGCAAAGTGTTATTTAAACCAACAAAACTTATTTAAACCAACAATTAATTTTAGTGCAATTATGTTTGAAATTTTTTTCCTGAAATTGATAGAAAAGAGCCACACGGCTCGAATAAACATCTCCACTGGCTTTTATAAATTTCAATTTTTTTCCTGAAAGATAGACAAACTCTTTTCAAACTCTTTTCAAACTCTTTTCTTAGACAAATTTTTTCCTGAAAGTTGGCAAAGTTCAAGTGGAATATTTCGCTTGTGATCCTTTTTCGTAAAGTTATGAGGGTTTAAAGATTGCCATTTTGACCAATTTGGGACAATTAACTCGGTGTTTATTTCGCGCTATTAACGCGTCAGCGGAGAGTTAATCCGTCTTGAAAATTGTTCCAAATTGGTTGAAAGACTCTTATTTGCCGTAATTATTTTTTTATTTGGAGCGAAATCTATCACTTTATACTTAATATGGCGTGTGGGGAGATGAATTTCAGAAAAAAAATGTTAAATTAAAAAAAAAACTTCTTTTTTTTTTACTTTTATTTTTTCATGTTATTACTGCGCCATAGACCGTAAGAGGCAGTCGGAACATTCAGAACTTCGCCATGATACGAGCAGTCTTGTTTTAATACGTAACCCTAGTGACAAAATTTTACAGTGCTGATTTAAACTAACCGGACAAAACGAATCACTTTTGAAATTTCAAACGCGTTTTTCTCAAATTATGTTAGGATTAGACAAAAAATGAAGGGAACAAAAGTTGCTGAAAATTTCACCAGAATTATTATGGAGCAATTTTTTCTCCGCAACTCCCAACCAAAATTTTATCCCAAAAATGAGTTATTTTGGCTTTTTTCAATTAATCAAAAACTACGCTGAAACTACTTTGTTAACTGATGAGAAATATAAATCACAAGAAGTCTCTTGCCCAGCCCCACAAAATTCCAGAAATATCGAATCTTCAAAAACCTGTATAAGAGAAAATATTTTTGCGTGAGAGTCAAGAAGCGTGAAAAAGAATTTACTATATAAAACCCAAAATCTTTGCGTAAAAACAAATTTTAAACAATTTACTCAACGTTTTGGAGATTAAAACTTTTTGGAACTTTGTTGGGCTGTGTAAAAGACTTCTTGTGATTTATATTTCTCATCAATTAAAATCGTAGTTTTAGCGTAATTTTTGATTAATAGAAAAAAACCAAAATTACCCATTTTTGGAGTTAAATTTTTGGTTGAGAATTTCGGGAAAAAAATTGCACCATATAAATTCTAAGCAACCTTTTACATCTTCATTTTTTATTCGAGTTTTGTTTGTTTTGTCTTGTTAGTTTAAATCAGCATTGTATTTGAGTATAACTTAAAATGTTATTTTTTATCAACTAAGATGCTCGGAATTTTGGTAGAACGAAGGAATCAATTTGAGCAGAATGCATTTTTGTATGCTAATGAGGCGGAGCAAAAAAAAGAAGGGTCTAGGAGCAGAATGAGTCCAAGAGCAGAAAAGCAGTAATTTTATTGATTTATACGGGCTAAATGATACTAAACAATTTTTAAAAAAACGTCAATAATACCAAGAAAAGAATAAGTTATCTATGAACTGAATAATTTCTTCAAGTATGTTTTTTGAATTTAAAAAATCTCAGTCAAATTACTCAAATCATGGATTATTTATTCGTATGTGTGGTAGTATTGACAATTCTCATACTCAAATTACAGATTAATTTTAAGAGTTGATATGCTTTTGTTTTTGGACCCATTCTGCTCTGCTTCTGCTTCTGCTCTTGGACCTATTCTGCTCCTAGACCATTTTGATTATTAACTGGACACATATTTTTTGTTAAACGGTTCGCAGGAACTACAATTAAAAAAATTTAAAAATTAAACTATTAATTACTCAACAGAAATAGCTATGCTTTAGACGAGACTTGGTCTGGTTCACGCAATAACATTCTAGAACTTTTTAGCAGCCTATGAAATGAGTCATGCAATCAGAGCTTAGGCTACTTGAATTTTTTCTTTACGTCTTACCTTCCCTGCATTATTGTAATGGATGATGGAAGAAAATTGTTAATTTAAAGGTGCAAAATCCACCCATTGGTGTAAGCGTTAAATTAGTTCTTTATGTGAGGCGGATTCGTTAGTAGGTACCAAACAGAAAATGTTTAAATAGATCGTGCCATTCGGTCAATTTGTTTTTTATAAAGTCCCGAATTTTATTACAAGCCAGACAGACAAGTCAGCAGAGACAAAGATTATAATTCGTTAAGTTTGCACTTGAAGAACCGTTCAAGTGCTTCAAAGAAAATTCGATCAGGATTTTGCTCAAGTTGCTCTGCTGTAGAACCTATTTGCAAATGGTTACGGATTGCACGTTGGAAAAACCTAATTTAATTTTAACAAATTTTAATCAGAACATTATTAAAATTGTTTTTTATAAAATATGAATAAAAATCTAGCAATTAATATCTTCATCTTCACACAAAGTTTCTCTGAACTTGAAACAAAACCTCTATGTCTTCACTGTGTTCATAGATGTATTCAATTATTTCGGCGGTGTTGAGAGTTAGGTTCAAACTTACTGTCAATTATCTCTAGTTAGCTCGTGCAGCTGCATGCAAAATGAAAACGAATTTTGAAATTTACATAGCACTAGAATGAAATATAAAAAATTACAAGACTGCTCGTATCAGGGCCAAGCCCTGAATGTTCCGACTGCCTTTTAAGGTCTATGGAGCATTAATAAAATGAAAAATTTCAATGTAATAGAAAAAAAATTTAAAAAATTTTGAAAAAATTTGAGATTTTATGCAAAAAACAATTGAAAGTGATAGATTTTGCGCCTATTAACAAATCAATTATGGCATAAAAGCATCATTGAACCAATTTGGAACGATTTCTAAGACGGATTAAATCCCCGCTTACGCGTTAATAGCGCGAAATTTATCGCGCGTTAATTGTCCCAAATTGGCCAAAATGACCGTCTTTAAACCCCCGTAACTTTATGAAAAATGATCACAGGTAAAATATCTTTTCAAATTCAAGCTCAGGACAACAATAGCTTTCGAATGATATGAAAAAAAAACCGTCAAAAAGGGCTAGTTAAAAAGTCGAAATTAGTCTGAAGAAAAAAAAACCACCCCGAGCACAAAGATTCCAAAGTTGGAACAATAATTTAAAATTCAAAGAGCACCACATTGAGCGGAAACTGAAGGCTATCTAGCCTGTTTAAAAAGCCGCGAAGTGCAGCAGAAAACAGGTTTGAGTGATTCTAATGTCAAATTATTCACAGATTTTTTAGTCATGAAATAAGAAACCGCGTATCTTGACAGTGCTAATCAGTTTCTCACGTAAACATAAACAAGACTGTCCGTATCAGGGCGAAACCCTGAATTTTCCTACTGCCTTTTAAGGTCTATGGAACAGTATTAACATAAAAAATTTATATATAATAAAATAAAATTAAAGTTTTGTTTTAAAAAAAATTGAGATTTTTTGTGAAAACATCCCCCCACACTCCATATTAAATACAAAGTGATAGATTTTAATCCTATTAACAAATCAATTTAATTTCTTTAAGCTTCCTTGAACCAAATTGTAACGATTTCTAAGACTGATTAAATCTCGCTTATGCGTTAGTAGCGCGAAAAATATTGCGCTTTAAGTGTCCCAAATTGGCCAAAATGGCGTAAATGGCAATCTTCAAACCCCCATAATTTTACCAAAAAATGATCACAGCTGAAAAATCTTTTCAAATTTAAGCTTAGGACAACAATAACTTTCGAATTATTAAAAAAAATCATAAATGGCCAGTTAAGAAGTCAAATTATGTCTGAAGAAGAAAAAACCCACCCCGAGCGCAAATATTCCGTTACTTTCGTTATTAAAGTTGGAACAAAAACAGTTTCAAACAAGAAGTTAAGTAAAGAAAACGTAATTTTTTTTTGACTATTTAGGACGCTTTAGGTCATCGATGTTGCTAAAACTTTGCAATAAATATGAAAAAATTGTTGTTATTGAGGTCTACGAGCAAACAACGTAACAACATACCACCACAAATGAGTTCGGTTGGTTGAAAACAAGGTGCGCACAAAATAGGGCAGTACAGCAGTGCCGAAAAAAAATGTAGTTCAACAGTGCCAAATTATTATTTTCAACACTGTTTTTACTCATCCCAAATCACTGACATGTATTTCGATTCAAATGAACGAAAGTTGAAGAGACACAAGTGCCCATTTTGATTGCTGTCACTTGTTAAACAAACAAAATTTGGGGGGTATGAATTTAGACGACAAGCAAATTAGACGTGACCATTAAAACCGAATAAGGATGTTAAATGTTTCTGCAAAACTATCAATTTAGACGGAAAGCAAAGAGCTAACAAAACTTATTGCAGAAAAGTTTTCATAATTACAAAAATAGTATATGATCCCATTGCATATCACAATATTTATCACAATTGATTTATAAAACGTTAATATCATTATTATGCAACATTTTGAAGTGCATAAAATATACAATTGCGGCATGTGAAAATTGCGGAATATGAAAACTGCGCCATGTGAAAAGATAATTTGCAGTTAAGAAAGCTCGAACAAAAGTTAATTGTAGTCAGCATAAAAATTTCAGACACTAACAATACAATTACGTCTTATCTTATTTCCCATATTTGTATATTTGCATTGAAGTCTAATTTGTTTTTGTTGGTCTTGTCTAATTTAATTTTCGTCTAATTTCCTAGGCCCCTGTTAGACATTCCAATTTGCTCAAGGTTTTACAATTCTGCTGTATAATTCGTGCATATTTCAAAGAAAATTGTTTAATTATGTCTGCAACTGCTAATTAAACATTTATTTTGGCGCCAAAACATCCAAGTTGCAAATTTTCTCGCTCAAAACTGTAAAGCGTCATTGTAAAGTTCAATTTTTGATCGCGGCACTTAATATGTTGAAATTTGATCAAATTTTCGGCACTGTTGAACTAATTTTTTTTCGGCACTGTTGTACTGCCCCCGGTATTCCCAATGCATCTTAGATCTGACAGATTTTGATTAAATGAAAATTCAATTGTTTGCTGATTATGCAAACAGTCAATTTTATTCTAATGGTCTGAATTTGTTTGCTTAGCTTGAAATCATTGTTTTCTATCAGCTTTCTGAAAACTTATTTTTGATTGGCTGAAATGGTGATTTCACTAGTTTGGTCTCTACATCTTATGGGACTTCATCACCGAATTATTATAGATGTTGTAAAATGTAAGACTCATGCAAAGATCACTGATTTAGTGTATACCAGCAGATAGTTTTGAGCACATACCATACTGAACATAAACAAATTGACCAAACGGTCTGAGCTTTTATTGGATGACTGAATCGACAAGCTGCTAATAAAAAGCTAATTTGAAAAGCTAATGAAAAATGATCAAAAATATCTACTGGATGTTTCACTGAAAAACGATGGCAGTTTTTGCTGAGAAACGGTTGAATAAAAATGTAATCTGCTTAAGATCTTTTCTTCAATTCGCACAACCATATATTGGAACACTTTGCGAGGAGCGTTCAACAGTGCCGAAGTACAATAGTGCCGAAACTGAAAATGTGTTCTAATTGCGAATTGTTTGGAGCCTAGGAAATCAGACGAAAAGCAAAACTGACATGACCAATAAAAACGAATTTAGACGTCGATGCAAAGTTACAAATATGGGAAATTAGACGTAATTGTTTTGTTCGTGTCTCAAATTTGTTTACCGACTACAATTAATTTTATTCGAGCTTTTTTCAATGCAAGTCATTTTTTCACATGCCGAAATTTTCACATTCCGCAACTTTCTCATGAGGCAATTGTATTATTTATGCGTTTCAAAAATATTTAACGATATTGAAATTAATGTTTTATAAATCGATTACGATAAATTTTTTGATATGCAGTGGGATCATATTCCATTTTTGTGTTTATGAAAAGTTGTTTTAAGCAATACGTTTTTTTAACCCCTTTGCTTTCCGTCTAAAAAGCCAGTTTTGCAAAAACAATTTAACGTCTACATTCGTTTTTGTTGGTCACGTCTAGTTTGCTTATCGTCTAACAATTCTAAGTGGTTGACAGGTTTGCATATTTTGGTTCCTCTATCATGAGAAACAGCTCTTATCACTAAATATAACCAATTATAAGAACTGTTGAATCCAGAATTGTAGTACTCGCTACTCAACGATGTTTTATCAGTCAAATCAGCAACACATGTAGATTTCAAAATCAAACCTGAACAATTTCAAGTTTAAGATACTTTTACAAAGAAATCTAAAGTTTTATTGAAATATTTTAAATGCTATTTATTACAAAATTGCTCGTATCAGGGTAAAACCCTGAATGTTCCGACTGTCTTTTAAGATCTATGATCCACTGTCCGCTTTAAGAAATGATGAGTTTTTCGCAAAAAAGAAAAAAATTAACAGAAATGTTGAGTTTTTTAATCAACCCCCACACGCCATATAAAATACAAAGGGATAGTTTTCGCTCCTAGTAACGTAGAAATTATGATAAATAGCCTGTTTCAATCAATTTGAAATGATTTCTACGAAGGGTTAAATCTCCGCTAACGCGATAATAGCGCGAATAATATCGGTCGTTAATTGTCGCAAATTGGCTGTTTTGGCAAACATTAAAACACAAATAACTGACCACAGGTAAATGATCAAAGACAGCAATACCTTTCGCGTAATATAAAAAAATCTGTTGAAAAATCTTAGTTAAAAAGTCGAAAATAGTCCGAAGAAAAAACCACCCAAGCGCAAATATTCCGTTAAATTCGTTGCGAAAGTCGAAACAATATTTAACCATAGTGAAACCATAATATGAAATACTTGAAACGTTAGTCGAAGCAATCAAATAAAAAGACGCAAACAAGCAGCTGCTTAGAAAGAAGCCCAGAATATTTTAAACCCCGTTAATTTTTTTTCATTTTATAACCAATAAGGAGCCATTTTTTATCAAACTGCTATTTATCAAATAACCCAGATTATTTTTAGTTTTGTTTTCATACGATTTTTTCCATAATTTTTTGAAAGCAGAAAATCATGGTTGTATTCATAAAAAGCCAATTTTTAGCGCCGAAGGTAGTTGCGCAAGAATTTTTTGATGAAAACAATTTTGCTCACACTTTGAACTAGATGCGATTTTGTACCTATTACAAAAATGCCCATTTTGCAAAAGTGTAAGAAATAGTTAAAGAAGAAATCCGACAGCTCTTTCTCAGTCCCACCCCCCCCCCCCCCCCTTGATTTTCTTTGAAATTTTATAAATGAAAGTCTATTCAAAATGACTTTATTGGTTATAAACTGACTTACAACGTGTCAGTGTGAACAAGTGAACAATTTTTTACAATATTTTTTCATGCAAAATTCCGTGTGAACAGTTTCTGAGCAGCTATTTTTGTAATTTTACGAGGGGGCTGGGAAACTGGAAAAAAGCCGATCCGACTAGCTCATAGAATGTCAAAAACAGAACCACATTGAAGCACTAATGCTCTCAATTGAACTTTTTCTCCCAATGCTCCCTAATTGGTATTTTTATGGCGAATAGGTTCTTTTCCAGTTTCCCCCTTTCAAATTCAATTAGGAAAACCTTATTTAATGTTGCCATAATGCTATGAAATTTGGAGCGGTGAACAAATTGACATCTGTGAACAGATTTGTTCTTCAAATTTGAAATCGTAACATCATGCGTTTAGCCCTAATAACACGTAAAACAATCATAAGGTTCGATATTTTGAAAAGGGCGAACTGGAAAAGAGCCGGAAAATGCTTGATGTTACGATGAAATGTATGAATTATCACTTAATCTTATTAGACGAGTTATATTGCAACATGATGTCATTATATTATGACTGACAAGGTTGAAAAAAGATTCTCAAAACTGAAACAAGACTGCTCGTATCAGGGCAAACCCCTGAATATTCCGACTACCTTATAAAGTCTAGGGAGCAGTAATAAAATGAAAAATTTAAATGTAATAAAAAAATGAATTTTTTTTTTTTAATTTGAGATTTTATGGGAAAATTATCCACCCACACGCAAAATAAAATTCAAAGTGATAGGTTTCGCTCCTTGTAACAAATCAATCATGGCAAATAACCTTCGTTTAACCAACTTGGAACGATTTCTAAGACGAATTAAATCGCCGCCTACGTGTTAGTAGCGCAAAATACGAAATAAATCGCGCGTTAATTGTCCCTAATTGGCAAAAATGGCAATTTTTAAGCCGCCATAACCTTACAAAAAAAGATCACAGGGAAATATCATTTCAAATTTAGGCTCAGGACAACACTATTTTTTGAATGAATAAAAAAACTCCGTAATAAATTGCTAGTTAAAAAGTCGAAGTTAGTCTGAAGAAAAAAAACCACCCAAGCATAAATATTCCGTTACTTTCGATAATAAAGTCGGAGGAATAAAATTGTGAGCTGGGGAGAGTGATGGAGAAAAGACCTACTTTGGATTCCGGAAGCAACTTTTAGTTGTTTCAGTTTTGCCTCAGTTTTTTTTTGTTTTTCAGACTGACATAATAATTTGTTTTTCAAATTATAAGGCCTTTTTAAACGTTATTTTTGCTAATTTTTGCTATACCTAGATTATGGAAATCGGAGAGTTTCGTTTGATTATTGAGGCAACCGCAATCTTTGAGGCTAACGATTTTAGATTTTTCTTCTTACCTCGTTAAATGATTTCTGCATAAAACTCAAGATATAAAGAGTCATTAAGCAAAACAAAGCATCTCGTATCAGGGCGTAGCCTTGAATGTTCCGACTGCCGGTTATTTTCCAGTTTCCCACCCCCTCGTAACTCATAAGAATTCAAAATAAAGCTATTGAAAATTTGTTCTCACGACATTTTGCATCAAAGAAATGTTGTGAAAATTTGTTCACCTGTTTACGCTGACACGTTTTAATGCATTTTATATCAAGAAAAGTCATTTTAAATAAGCTTTTTTTATAATACAATTCCAAAAAATCAATAGGGGGACTGGCAAAGAGCCTGAATGCCCCTTTAAAGTCTATGGAAAAGTGTTTACTTTAGAAAAAGTTGATGAAACGTTCATAAAAAATTTGAATTTGTTTTTTTTTTGTGAAAACACGCCCACAAGCCATGTAAAGTACGAAGTAATACATTTAGCATATAGCTGAGAACTAAAAAGCATGCCTCAATTTAATCGGGAGAGGTTAAGGATTAAATCTCCTCTTACGCGTTAATAGCACAAAATATATAGCGCATTTATAATTCCAAATTGGCCAAATTGGCCATCTTTCAACCGCCATAACTTTAAGAAAAACGATGACAGGATCAAATTGACTAATTAAAAGTCGAAATTTGCCTGTAGAAAAAAACCGCTCCGAGCACAAATATTCCGCCTTTTTCTTCGAAAGTCGGAACAAACGAAGAAGACCCTTCTCCACTACCCAAACAACGCTCTATCACAGCAATAAAACTTCGCCAGCAAAAAATTTGCTTTCATGAACAGGATCAATCCGTACAATCTCCCCCTCCCCAAATCGAGTTAGGGGGAGAAAATACGAGTTTATTTTTATAAAATAACTCTGATATCACCTTACTAACAAGATTGAGTTATCGGCGGAACAATAAAAAGTTAATCTTTTTCCTCCCCCCCCCCCCCCCCACCTTCAAAACTTTACAAATGGAAAAGTGGTTCAGATTATTTGATTATTATGAATAAAGGCATACGCACTAATAAGGCCATGGCAACTACGGCTCTTTTTCCTTCCCCCCCCCCCACCTGCAAATTTTTACATGTAAATTTGTTGACCACATTGTCCGATTGTCCGAGCAAAGGAAAAAGAGCCAAAGAGTCGATTCAAATGCATTTAGCCTATCAAAAAACAAGATTGTATGAACATTTTCAATTGCATAACTTGGTTCTTTTTCCTCCTACCCCCCCCCCCCCCATCCCCACCTCACACGACCTTCAATATATTAGTGTAAGGAGTGGTTTTACGAGGTTGAGTATTAAGACCAAATATGTTTGTTTGGTCCATAACTTGGTTCTTTTTCCTCCTACCCCCCCCCCCCCATCCCCACCTCACACGACCTTCAATATATTAGTGTAAGGAGTGGTTTTACGAGGTTGAGTATTAAGACCAAATATGTTTGTCGTGGCCTTATTAGCCTGTATGTAAATTTTCATAGCAATCGGACAATGTAGTCAACAAATTTACACGTAAAAATTTGCAGGTGGGGGGGAAAGGAAAAAGAGCCCATAATTTATACAGAATTATTTTTCAGAAATACATGCTTGGAGGGGGGGGGGGGGGGGGCATTCTACGATAGGTCACCTAGGAGAGGGGGCATATTGTACGGTTAATCCCATGAATATAATTATTTTTCACATTTTACATCCAAAAAGTCACGCATTCAACCATAATATCGTATAAAACTAAAATTTAGAAAAAATAAAATTTTTGTTGAAAAATGAAAAAATGCCCATACGTATATTATTTTGTTTAATGCTACCTGAATCGTACTGTGTCGACAGAAGGTTTTTAGTCTTCGACTTGTGCTTCTTCTTCGCTGATATATACATTTCGTCACTTATAATTTAGCTTCCGATTAAACAATGAGTCCCCAAATAATATAAATATACAACATAAAAAATCAATAAGGATCTTCTACCGTTTCCTTCCACTGAAGATTGATTTTACGAGACCATATATGAAGATAAACTCTGATTGTAAGTAAATTTGTTAGTCATATGACATTTTTGTGACAATTACATATTAAAAAAATTAAAGAAAAACAAGAAAATTAGATAGGGAGTCGAACGGGCTCTTTTTCAAGACCCTTCCCATATTTCAAGTTTCCCGTTTTTAGAGTTGTTTTTTTTTGCATTATTAGGTATTATTGTTAGTGTTTTGTAGTAATAAAAGCGTGATGTTACGATTTAGAGTTTGAAGAAAGAATCTGTTCACGATAGTTAGTTTGTTTGTTCGCCTTTCCAAATTTGAATGCATTATAACAATGTTAAAATGACTTTTCAAAATTGATTTCAAATTTTGGGGTGAGGGAATGAAAAAAGGTTGGGGAGCGATAGAAGATCCACAATAAAAATGGCATTCAACTTTTATCACTGATCACTGAAAAATTGATTTAAATCAAGTAAGTTTGGCTAACAATTTTTATCTTTTCCCTAAAACATCTAACACGTGCCATTTTGAAAAAAATTTAGATTTAATTAAAATTGAAAACATTTGAGTTTATATTATCGAAACATCATAAGTTTTTTTAATAGAATTTTTTTCCAGCGATCCGCTCCAGAAGTTACAGAAGTAAGCGGGTTTTCGACAAAGACGTCGATATACCACAAGAAAACAGATACTCCATGAATTTTTCCAGTTTACCCCTGTTAACTTGTAGGCTTCAGAAACCCATAACTTAGAAAAGTTGAACCAGACAAAAAAATTCCAATATAACCCAAAAAAAATTACTTCTATGATAGTGAGCAGTTGCGTCGAACTTCAACCTCATACAAACGAAACAACAGAAGTATCAGATTCAACTTCAAATATTAAAAACAAAGTATGAGGCTAATGAGCTGTGGGGGCTGGCCGGATTTTTTTATTAGCCCGGCCCAGTTACGACCATTCAAGCTTGCGCCTTTTCTTACGTGAAGGAGAGAGATGTCGTCACTTTTGCCGCAGCCGGTCCCACGTTGAGGAGGGGGATAACACTAGGAACCTTCCAAACGCAAATGAAGCGGGCATCGAATCGACGATCTTTATGTTAAAGGCCGCGCGTCTTACCCACTTAGCCAAGGCTGCGCTTCTGGGCCATGGCTGCCCGACAACGTAGTCAGTGTAGGTTGAATCAGTTTCTTAATAGATTGTTGGGTTTCGGGCGATGACGCCATGTTGTGGACGCAATGACACCGAAAAAAAAAGTAATACCATTGTATAAAAATTGCGACTCGGCAATTATTATGATTTTTCTTTCGATTTTCTTAACTCAAAGTTCGATTTTTTTTTGTGACGAAAAATTTTGAATTAAGCGGAAAAAATTGTTATCTAAAGATCAAATGTGAAAAACATCACCTTTAGTATTGTTTTGAAAAGTTATGGGGGTTTGAAACAACATCGGTCAGTTTGGGACAAACGAGCAAAAAAAGGGGTTTTGATGGCACGCGTAAGCGGCAGGTCCCGCATAATAATTTATTGCGCACCAAAATTGCAATGAGGCAAACCATTTATGAGCAAGATATGAGCTTCAAGACAAAATTAAACGCAATTTTGGGAAATGATTACCTAAATTGGAATTTCCTGCTCTAGTAGAAACCGGGAGTTAGTGGATTGGTTGAATCTCCTCTCATAGTTTCACAAACTACTGATGAGTATCTCTGTTTTTCAGTGCTAAGCGTGACAAGACTATCATAGACCCAGTACCCGTAGTGACATGGCACTTTCTCGTCTGTGTAAATTCCCGGTCGAAAAGAGAAGGCAAAAACTATCAATACCTAATCATGATCCGAACAGAGGTAAACTGAAGCCGGGGTGAAATTATGCCAATTTACAGGTAATCTTTGCGGAAAGCAAGATAACGTTATATCTTCCTCGGAAGAATTACTTGAACATCGCATGAGAAATGACATGAGAAGCGACTTGAGCTCGATGCTTAACAATTAAAAATGGACTCTTGGAGGTCACTCCTGAGCGAGATATTAAATCTGGAGTTCCATGAGAATAAAAAAGTGGCCATTGATCTAGGCCACACTAAGATAAAATCTAATGAGTTTTCACTGTATGCATGAGTATATATTAAAACAATTCAAGTGCTAGAATCACGATCAAACCTGAAATTCTGTTTAGTGTTTTATAAAAGGAGTATTCTTCGGAAATAAATTTAAAGAAAAAGATTTTTGCGTTAAAATGATGGTTGATCGGTGATCACCGTTTTCTTTTAATCAAACGAAGCCAGATATTTTGCTACAGAAGGTGCGAACGCAAATCTTAATCTAATGCAATTTTCAGATCAAACTTGAAACACATAAAACCAGTAACTGAACTGAAAGATACCAGAAAGGACCATAGCGATTAACGCAATCAGTATTCCGCATTCCATGAAGCTTGAGCTGAAAAAAAAAAACACTCAAACTCATATCTTGAGGCAAAATAATCATAGTTTAAAGAATTTAGAATTGAATAGTCTGGAGTGAAGGTGCCACCTGGCTGAAATCTGGGATAAGCACTTACAGGGTTATTTCATAAATGAGACAAGGAACATTTGGTCAGCGAAGAGTCTTGGGTGAATTTTTTCTGCAGAACAGAAGTCAAACTGCTGTGCGTTGGTGCATATCAAGAATTACGCTGGCAACTTGCTGCGACATGACAAAGTGAAGTTTGGGAACAAGAATCTGCGTTTTTGTGACATATTGGCACAATACATGATGAAACGGGTTTGAGATTAGTTCACGAGTGTTGAGTTTAGTCAAACTCCTACTTATTTTTCAGATCAAAACTGAAAAAATACAACCCGATTTTGAACTGAAAGGTACCAGAGATGACATTAGGGAAGAATGCAATGAGTGTTCCGCATTACATGAAGCTTGAGTTAAAAAATCTTGAGTCACTCGAATCCAATCTTGAGGAAAAACAATCTTGAGTACTAAAAATCTAGAGTTGAATAGTCTGTAGAGAAGAAATTAACGTGCTAATTCTGGGCGAAACAATTTGAAGGATATTTCTCGAGAATGAGACGGAGACTCCCTTGTCAGCGAAGTGTGTAACGACTAAAGTGACCTTGGAAAACTTGATGTCACATAAAAAAAAAGAAGTTAGGGAGCAAAAGTTTGACTTTTTAAGACCTCTTGACATAAATCACGACGAAACTGGTTTCAGCCTAGCCAGGAGAAGGATTGTTATGTGCTTTGGAACTGTCCTACAACCTCTTCTTGACACCCGATGGAGAATTTTTTTTTTAATTTGACATTCTGGAGAGAGAAGAAGGCTCGATGAAGACTAGATAGTCTTCTGTCGAGTTTCTTGAGAAGACTCCATAGTCATGCGTTTCCTTCGAACCGAGATGAAAAATGAGTTGAGACTAGATAGAGCCAAATCTGAATACGAAGCAAGGAGTAGTCTGGAAGCTGTTGGAGCCATCATGGGGTTCATATCCTCAGGTCATTCGGAAAGGCAAGAACACTGAGAAAAACAGGCTGGTGTTAAAGTCGTAAGTTTGGAAATTCAAAAAGGTTGTTAATAAGTTGTATTGTAGACAAACTGTTAGGCATCAAATCGAAATCTTACTGCACTCTTTTATTTCAGATCCCATCGGACATTAGAGATCGCAAGGTCAAGACAGCAGGTCCCCAGACAGAACGAAGAATTGATAGCACTTACATAAACTCAAACTGGTGTCTATCTAGAAGAATTGATAGCACATACATAAACTCAAAACTGGTCCCTATCTCATTCGGGCAACCACAAATAAATTTTAGCGTAGATAAAATTTATCAACTTTTTGTTACTGTTTGGTATTGTATAAATGTACTAGTTAAGTTTTTAGTTTTCGTTGAGTTTTGTCACCCGCCAAACCTCTCTTAAGGTTTACTTTTCTCCTTTTTCTCTTCTTGTCGTTTCCCTCATTTATGTTCGATGCGGTGGATCATAACCCCCCCCCCCCATTTTGTCAACTCCGCGTCTCTGCCGTGCTGATTTCCGCGTCGCCGTTTCGTACTGATTTTTATTTCGTTTTCCACCGACGGATCGTGGTGAATTCTCCCTAACCGACGGTACATCCTGTCCTTCGTTCGCCGCACCTATGGTTGGTTCCCTTCGTCCGATTTCCCACTCACTATCGTAGTCGTCGTCGTCGTCCTCGCTCTCGTCCGCCGAGTATTCCACTATTCGCTGTTTTGTCGATTTTCTTGCATTTTCCATTGCGGTTCGGTCCTTCTCGGCTTTTCGCTTATACTTGTTTGATTCGCTTGGGGCCGGTTTACTAGTTACGTTTCTACTCGGTCCAGGGGTGCACTCCCCGCTTCTATTCCCAATTAGGCTTTCTTCAGCCGCCGATCTAAATGACACACCACTCCGCCTTAGTAACGACCCTTTTTTCATTTGCACCGTATGCTTAGTCAATTTTTCAATTTTTAATGGCAAACGTTTATACCTCCTTGGGTCCTTTGGACCCGTCTTCCCGGTCCTCTGATACACCGTCGTTGAACTTAATTTGTGCTTTTTCAGCCATGTTGGGGTCTTGGGTGGGCTTAGTTCCTTGGGGTCAACAACTTCCGGAGCCTTGGGATACGCTACCACGTCATCATCCAAAATGATTGGAGCTTTCCTATTTTGAGGGGCGTACACTAAGTCACTTCTCTTCTCCCAATCTAGGGTAAGTTCAACTTCCGGGAGGTTTCCCGCCTTGTCTAAACAAGATAACTTTTGATTCACAACATTGTTCCAATTTAAGTTTTTCAATGACGACTTTTTCGTTAAATTTCGCAGTGCCGTATTTGCTTCTCGACCATGGTATGCTTCGAACGGCGTTAGTTTAGTTTTAGAATGTGGCACGAAACGTAATGCACTAAGCGCACGGGATATCATCGCTCCAAACTTGTAGTTTTTATTTTCCTGGAGATAAGTCAACACGTGATTTTTTATCGACCCAATAGTCCGTTCAACCATTCCTGTTGCGCGATGGTCCCTAACCGGAGATTTCATAAGTTCAATACCTTCGTAGTTACAGAAATTTTGAACCCGTGGCTTGATCCATGTGCAATTTCCTTGGGTGTCCATGAGTATTTATGTACTTCCTTATGAACTTCAATACATTTTTTGATTTGTTGCTTGAACAAACATACGCCGACGGCCAATGCGAGAAAGTATCTACTGCTACAAGCACATACTTTTTCCGACCCCTTATATAGTTTACTGGACCCCAGAAATCTAATTGGACCAAATCATTTGGTTCCTTAGGAACATACGTTTCCCCCATGTCACTTTTCGGAATGTTCGGTTTAAGCTTTTTACCTGCTTCTAAGCAACTTTTGCAGTATTTAGCTGTGGCCGCGATATTTCGGTGCATAAGGGGAATCCACACGTCCTTTGCGGCCGCGAACATCTTATCCCGCCCATGATGATTATAATGTAGGCGATTCAGAATTGCTGATGATAGGTCCTTCGGTATTGCTAACCGGCCGTCCATCCACAGGCAATTCTCACGTACTGCGAAATCGTTGTAATGCTGGGCGTAGTATTGTCCTTATCTTGTAACAATCTCCTTTGCTCGTGGGTTTTTGTCTCTGATGTTATCTCGGATGGTCTTCATAATTGGGTCTTTTTCAATGTTTGCTTCAATCAATTTTAAATTCAAAACTTCCGGGTGTTCAATTTTCTTCACTATTTTACTATCCGATGGCACTATAGAGTAGATCCATTTTTCATTTTGTACAAGTGGGTACGATAAACCGGGTAATTGATGTGGAAAAGATATAATTGTATTTAGTTTTTTAGAATTAGTCTGTTTAATACCAAGTTTTTCGGGTGGTATCATTTCAATATCGGAATCCGAACTAACGCTAGGAGGTTGATTTAGGCGGTTCAGTACAACATTTAGATTAACATTTCCCAAATTAGTTGATGTGTTGACTATTGCCGAAGTTGGAGGATCATTTTTCTCTGGCGAATTACTCATTTTTTTTATATTTTGGGTTACTCAAGTTATTTCGAATTAGGGTTTTGCTACTGTAATTTTTCAAAGTAAATGGCTTTTCACTGTAATCTTTGCTGCTGTAATTCTTCAAAGTAAGTGGCTCTTCTCTGTAATCTTGTAAGACGCATGGTTTGCAACTGTAAATTTTCGACGCAGAAGGCTTGCAATTGTAGTTAGTTGAAATGGAAGGGTTTCGAGAGTATTGAATCAATTTTTTATGTTTGCAACTGTAATTTAAGCAATGAGAACAAAGTCTGAATCTCGTTCTTTGGTATTTGCATATTTCCGCCGGTATGCAAATATCTCGACGCTGATTGGTTAACCGTCGGTTGCATGTAAACACGCCCTCTATTGAGCGTTTGTGATCACGGTGAATATTTGCATAATCGTCTTTTCTTTCATTCTCATTGGATGAAGCTGATTTTGTTGTGTCGAAACATGACTGTTCGCCCCCTACCGTCGGTTTTTGCTTAATGTTATTCACTTCTTGACCCCTAGGCTTCATTTTATCCTTGGGCCTCAACGCCGCGTTTATCATTCTTATCTTTGCTACTGTAAAATTTTCATCGTAATGACTTGTCTCGGGCGGCGCCTCTGCGGACGGAAACCGAGACAAATAGTCAGCCATTCCCATTTTTGACCCTTGTCTATGTTCAACTTTAAAGTCGTATGGCACCAGTCGATCATACCATCGAGTTAATTGACTGAAAAATGTTTTATTTTCTTTCGGCGACGAATTCAACAATGTGAGTAGCACTTTATGGTCAGATATCACTGTGAAATACCGACCGTATATATAATTCCAAAAATGTTCCGTGGCCCACACTACCGCGAGTAATTCTAATTCGTTTGTGGAGTACTTTTTTCAGCCGGATTAAGATAACGGGATGCAAACGAAATCGGGTGCCACCCGGATGCGCCATACTGTTCTAAGACGGCCCCTAGGCCATCGTGACTAGCGTCACAAATAATTCTAGTTTCACGGTGAATGTCGAAATGTCGTAATTCGACAATTTTTTTCCACCAGCGATTTTAATTGTTGGAACGCATTTTCGCAAACGGGTGTCCAGACAAAATCGTTATTTTGACTCAGAAATGGCCTTAACGGTGCGCTTAATTCGGCGAGTTTGGGTAAAAATTTGTGTAAGCTGTGTAGTGAACCCATCAAAGATTTCAACTGCTTTCAAGATTTTGGGGTTTTCAAGTCTTCTATTGCTTGTGTTTTTCTTACTAAGGGCGTTATACCACTTTCCCCAATTCGAAATCCAAGCCATTCGCACTCCGTTTTCGCAAATTCACATTTTCGCAATTTTAACGCGACATTGGAGACGTCCAGCTTTTTCAATATCTTTTCCACCAACGCAATGTGTTCGATTTTAGTTCATTTTGAAGCAATTAAGATATCATCAATGAACGCGTTAGCCTGGGGGAACTCCTTAATTAAATTATCAATTACCTTCTGGAATTCCGCCGGCATTGACGTAAGTCCGTAAAATCCGTTTTTAAAACGATAAGTCTCCGTGGATTTTCCGCCGACTAGTGAGAAATTGCATTGCTCGCTCGTTTTTTGTTCTAATGCGACTTGTCCATACGCATATGTGAAATCCAATGTTGTAAAATATACATTCCCCGATTTTTTCTCCGCGATAATCTGACTTACTCCGTCATATAATTCGTTAATATTTGGCATTTGGTACTTATTTTTGTGTACTTGTTTATTCAAATCTCTTGATTCTAGTGCTAATTTTTATGCTTCCGTCCTTTTTTACTGTAATGACGATAGGAGAGACGAAATAATTATCTGAGCACTCTTGTAATTTTACGATATGTCCTTCATTTATCAGCCGATGAATTTCTTTATCCACCTTTTCTTGTAGACTGATTGGCACCCTACGCCCTTTTTGTTGTATAGGCTTCAAAGTTTCAAAAAAATCAGCTCTTACTTTCGCATTCCGGATCTTCCCTATCCTAGTAAATAAATTTGGGTACAACTTACAGAAGTATGTTTGCAATTCATCATATTCCTCCCCCTCTTGACTGATCCCTTCCCCTGTGATTCCCATCACTTTCTTCCGTTGGACTAGCTCGAGACCTAGGGTGCCCATCAGGTCGCGCCCTAGGATTGATTGATGATTTCCGGATATTACTGACACCTATGCTGGTGCTGCCCAGCCATTTAACGACATAATCACTGTTACCTTCCCTAGTATGTTTATTCGGTAATATTGTAATCCAGAAATTCCTCTTTTGACAGTTGTAGTTGAATATTTGCTTTTCCTAACGTTGTTTTTAGGTCCTTTATGCTGAAAATAGTCACTGGAGATCCACTATCTATCCACAACCACATCTTCTTCCCTGACACCTCCACTTGAACGCGGGCCCCAGGGATCTTCAATTCAGTCTCATTCTTCTTCCTTTTTATTGACATTACCATGTAGTTGTCCGATCCCGACGTCATGGATTCATTTTCCCCGCAACCCTGCTGATTCACCCACGATACTGGGTCTTTATTCAATTCATTTACGTTCTGCGTACTTTGATGATGCTCATTTTCCTCCCTGACCAATCCAACTCGTCCTCGTCCTCTCCATTGGTTAGTACCCCTTCTAAGTCCTCGACATGTTCGTTCAAAATGTCCCAGTTTTCGGCACGAGTTACATGTTGCTCCTTTTGCAGGACAGCTCGCGATGTGATCCAGGGTAAAATTTGGCGCGTCGCAATTGTAACACTTACGGTTATTTCCGCTTCCCCCACTACTACTTGATCCTTGGGTATATCCTCCACGTCCCGCACGTCCTCGGCCTCGAAAAAATCCTCGTCCCCTTCTTATATTATTTACTGGTTCCTGTTTTATTGAAATTGCCGGAGCTGATGAAGCTGGTTTTCCCGTATATGATTTGTATGCGCGCTCACCACGTTCATATGATAAGGCGATCCGGTAAACTTCCTCAGGTAACTTAGTTGATCGTGATAATTCTCGTTGGCAATCCGATTCCCGCATATTCATAATGAAAATATCACGAACGTTTTCGGCCGCATTTGCAAAATCACATCTTCCTGCTAGGGAGCTTAGCTCCGCATGAAATTTTTCGAAAGTTTCGTTCTCACGTTGTTTTTGTCCGTAGAAGAGTCCCCGCTCATGAGTTACATTCCTCTCACGTTGGAAAACATTTTGCATCTCATCCAGGACCCGTGGGTACCGTTCCGTTTTAATGTTAAACGTCGGTTTCCGTGCTTTGAATATACGTTGCGCCTCATCTCCGATATAAAGATATAAGTTAGACTTTAACTTCTTTTCCGAATCGAGACGGTTTTTTTCATTGACTTCTTCAGGCAACGCCGTGATAGCCGCCGCATTTAGAGTACTCGCAAAATAGAAATCATCGGGATCAATGTCGTATTTTGCTATCATCCCCCAGTGAAATTTAATTATCCACTCCTCCCAATATACTGGAGGTTCCGGCGTTCGTGTTTCCCAAAATGCTACTATATTTAATGGATTTTTCACCCTCCTTTTTTCTCTGCTGGCTTCGCCATGTTAAAGTCGTAAGTTTGGAAATTCAAAAAGGTTGTTAATAAGTTGTATTGTAGACAAACTGTTAGGCATCAAATCGAAATCTTACTGCACTTTTATTTCAGATCCCATCGGACATTAGAGATCGCAAGGTCAAGACAGCAGGTCCCCAGACAGAACGAAGAATTGATAGCACTTACATAAACTCAAACTGGTGTCTATCTAGAAGAATTGATAGCACTTACATAAACTCAAAACTGGTCCCTATCTCACTGGCACCTGGAAAAGTCAGTGGTCCGAGTGACTTGAATCTTTTTAATAAACTGATGGTAACCCATCATATGAAAGCGAAAGAAGCACTGAATGATCAAAGAGCGAGAACAATGGACTGAAATCGGGCGCTCGCCTGGAAATGAAGGCTAAGAGAGGGGAACACAAGTACGTCGGAGGAATCAATCGATCCACAGTGAAGAGTTGGCTGCAAGATTTAGTGGCATACCAGAGAAAGACAAAAGTAACGTGCAGTTCCTAGCAGATTGGTACACTTGCACAGAAAGAATTTTTAATAGAGGTCAAACACCAGTTGCTAGAGTTCACAATAAACGCCTAATTAGTGCAGTGAGCGCTGAATCCTGTGGTGTAGTAATCTTCAAACCAGATGATTTTGATTCACAAGGCATTTACCTTTCTCAAATATGTGTTTGCTTAGCGCTGATAACTTTATATTGTAATAGTGTGCTGGGAAAAGATTGAAGATCTAAGCCAGAAATGAGAAAAAAATTGTTTATTTACGAAGCAAAATTCCAGTGATTCCCAAAGATTGAACACGAGCGAAAAACTTCTAAGGGATGCGCACACAGTCGGTCAAGTTTGAACACTCTGAGAAATTTAAACCGTTGCTTGAGGCTTCTGGAAAAAAGACTTGCGGAGCATCAAAATGACTCTCAGAGGTTACTATTGTCACTGTACCGCTCTTACTTTCTAGTAGCCAGAGAAGAACAACTTGTATTTAATCTAGGAAGTTGGCGAAGGCAAAACAATTAGATTGACTGATCATGGAATCGAGCAGGACGTAATATTGCTTTTGGAAAATTCCTTGCCAACTTGCCATGGGCGGAGGAAAATACCTCGAAATACCAAGAGTCAAAAGCGCCTAAGGTCAAAAGTTTTCACGCAATCAATTAAAACAGGAGACTGGAGTTGTTTGGGACTGGCGCTAAGGCATTTGTCATACTCTTGGAAACAAAGCGCAACTAGAATCGCATCTGTTTTCCCTGGTTTCGAGCAGAACTCACGTTAAATAAGCGGGCGAAGTTATGACAGTTTTGAAAGAATCTGGTTACGTTCAATATAACGCTCTCCTTTCATATAGGAAGGAGGAATGCGGTCTCACACGGATGGAGAGAAGCAGGACGGGCGAAAGTCATTTCTGGAAGATGATCTAGCGAAAAATGCAAGCTTCAGTCTACTTACGCCCTTTTTTAAAACACTGAAGCTAAGAAAAATTGGTACCATTCTGGAGTAAGGTTACGGACACAGAATGAGTTAGTTGATGCAGAATTGCAATGAATTGTAATCTTCGGATGCGATTGTGAGCAATTCTAGAAACATGAGTATTTTAAATATTCAACCTGCAACCAAGAAAAAGACTAAGGCCAGCGCATCCCAGGATGACAATAAAAACTGATTGAGCGCATCATCGGTTTCATATATATATATCTTTCGAAAGAGCTTGAGCTTGCGGGTGGCTTTAGATTGAAAACCTGAGGAAACTAAAAGTTTTGAGCTTTCAAAACAAAAATTGTTACAATGATAATTCACAATTAATGATAAATCAGAAGCTGCATGGCATATTTTGAAGGGGTAAGCAAATAAAGTTTTAAGAGGAATCAAAAAATGACAATACAAAAGTAAAAAGAGATGCCAAACTTAATTGCTGCTCAATTATAGAATGGTAATTTTACTTGGGAAATAATTTGATGGAAGTAATTAAAACCTCATGAGCCGCAAACTCATGTCTAAGACCACTGGCTTTGTATTAATAGTTCTTCAAATACACTGAATCATCAATAAAATGTGCAAAAAGTATATCTTGGCCTTGAATGCGAGGGTTATTTTCCTTGACTTTTAAAATGCTGTCTTGCCTCACGCGTTTTTTCAAAATTTCAAGATGCATTTTCAAAATTGTCAGAAAAAAATTGAGAGGATTGTTCTAGTGCTGTTGGAACACTAAAATTGTTCGACCCATCCAAATTTACTGCCTTTCACTGCCTAGGAATGTCATCAAAATGTCTCATTCTCTTCTCTCTAACTGATGCAGATATAATTAAAAACGACAAGTGGTTCAAGAAAAATTATCGTTTTGTTTTCAGGACTTAAGAACGATGGGCTCAAAAATCCGCAATCGAAATATTCTGCGCGACTATTCTGTGATTGAGACAAGCAATCTGATTGGTAATGTCAACTTCTTGTCAGATCTCTCATGTTCTTGCCAAACAAAATTGACTTTTTTTCTCAACTGAAGAAACTTGAAGTTGCGGTAAGACATGAGTCATGAGAATTGTGATAAGTTCCACTAATGGCTTGTTTATCTCCCATTTTATTATAATTGTGATAAGCAAGGGTGTTGCAACCGGGTAGAGGATTTTTTCCCGTAAAGAAATCTTGGGATTTCATAAAATTAAAAATGATCAAAAAAACATACAACAAGAAAGAGATCAAAGAGATACCACAGAGGAACTCAGTGAAAAGTGCAATCCGTATACCACTTTCCACCAAGTTCGACTCAAAAAATGTTCAGTTTTGAACTCAATTTTGAGGTAAAACAATCATGAGTTATAACAATTTTGAATTGAATAGTCTGGAGAGAAAAAGACATCTTGCTAAAACATGGGAGAAAGGATTAGAAGATAATGTTGAGAATGACACGAGAACCGTAAGTTAGAACAAAAATCATTTGTTGTTCGTTGAAGCTTGACGCTAAAAAACTTGATATCACATGACGAACTGAAATAAGGGAACAAGAGTTTGAATTATTTTGTAATGTTGCACAAAACACGGTGAAACTGGTTTGAGATTAGCCAGGAGAACAGATGCTATGCATTTCTTGCGATAGATGATGTCCGTGATTCCAGAAGATTAATTTCTTTTCTTCAAAATTCCTTGAAGAGCACAGCCATGGTAAACATGGACTCGAGAACCATTGGAGATATGTATCGGAATGCGTGAATCGAAATGGTCAATCAGACGGAGGAGTTTTCTATAAATCATGTGAAAATAGTCTAATTCAAATATTTCGCGAAACTCGAAATTGACAGCAATCATGACGTGCATTGCCAACTGATGAAGGCAGAAGACATTTCTAATCCGTCGGAGAGAGGCGAGTGTTAGTACGTCGACTCGAGAGTTATGGAGTTTTTCAATCACACTTTCTTGAGCACCGACTTCTGGAGTCTCAGAGTATTTAAAGTTCTATATGAAAAAGATATTAGAGTTTGAGGTTCTCTAGAGAAAAACTGAGGCTTGGTTTATTTCTTGACGAAGACTACGAAGTCATGTGTTTCCTTCGGTCTGAAAAAAAAAACTGACTTGAGACTAGGAGGAGCCATAAAAGTTCCATTGACGAGCCCAGTAAAATTTTGGCAGCTGCTTGAGCAAATATGATGTCCATATCCTCAGGTCCATTTGAACGGCAGGGAAACTCAGAAAAACAGGCCGACATCTAGGATGGACAAAGATCTGGGCGACTTGAATCTACACCAGAAACTGATGCTAACCCACCAAACGAACTCGAAAAAAGCACATGAGATATCGACTAGTGCAAACGAACCTCGAAATGAAGACTAGTAGAGGGGAACCCGGGTTCGAAGCGATGACTTGACTCCATGTTTTGGTGGCACAACAG
The DNA here is from genome assembly GCF_963678635.1 of Symsagittifera roscoffensis. NCBI lineage: Eukaryota > Metazoa > Xenacoelomorpha > Acoela > Convolutidae > Symsagittifera > Symsagittifera roscoffensis. Next base: position 2,516,730 of record NC_087064.1, read on the forward strand.
GGAAGGACAAGAGTGACGTGCAGTTCGTGACAGATTGGTATGTCGGCACGAATGTGACTTTGGCTAGAGTTCTAGCTCCAATTGCTAAAGTTTGCTGGAGTTCAAGCACCATCTGCTTACTGCAGTGAGCGATGAATCCTGGCCAGGAGTATTGCAGATGAATCAGATAACATTAAATTGAGTCTGGAAGCGGAAGTGGTCTTTCCCGTGAGCGAGTCCGCTGGCCTGCCAACCAACTCGCAAATATCTGGTAGCGCATGTCTTGATATTTCTTTGCGAAATCAGTAATTTTTTGCACATGTGCCGGATGATATGAATTGATAACGCTTTCTTTAAAACCCAATTGTGTGCGATTTTCTCATGATTCGCATATTTTATTGAAAAAATATGGGGAGCAGTGCACTGGGAAAAAATCATAGATCTATACGAGATTTGGGAAGAACTCTTAAATTACGAATGAAAACCCAAGTAACTTCGATCGACAAAGCACAAGTCAAATGTCTGAAATAAGTTTCCGCAATGGATGAAGTTGGCAAAATGCAAAAAAGATGAAGTTTGAACCGTTGCTCGAGGCATCTGGAGATAACAATCATCGGAGCATCAGCTTGATTCACGAAGCCTACCATTGTCATTTTACCGTTCATACCATCTGGTAGCCAGAGACGAGCAACATGTACTTAATGTGGGATGTTGGCGAAAGCATATAAATTGGACAGACTGGTCGTTAGATCTTGAACATAACGTCAAAGTGTTTATGGCATTTCATCGCTAGACGTCATTGTTTTTTTGGCATCGTGATGAATAGCGGGAAAAATCCTGAAACACCGGGGTCAGAAACGCCTACAGTCAAAAGTATTTACGCAATCAATTAAAGCTGAAGACTGGGGTTGTTTGAAAGTTTTTTAAGGCATTCGCATACCCTTCAAATAAAAACGCAATTGGAATACATTTTTTTCCATGGCTATGAACAGCACTGATATCATGAATGTATACCTGGCCAAAAAATCACATAAAGATGCATCTGAACGAGTACAGATTGTCTCTAACCGATGTCGTCGCGCTTCCAATCAAGAGAGGATTCTTCGTTTACCCGTTTGAGGGTACAAATGAATATACAAGTTCAAGAAATATGTCAAGAGATAACCCGAAAGCCAGAGAACCAAATTTTGGTGGCAGATATAGCAGAAAAAATGAGCTTGAGTCTCCGCACTTTCTTCTGTCAAAGTAAGGAAGCTAAGGTAAAAGTGCTGCCATATCATGCTGTAAGGTTATGGGAACAGAATACGTGAATGCAAGAAAACGATCAGTTGAAAACCTGTGAAGCGAATGTGAACAGTTCGGATAATGAAATAGTATTAACGAATTTGAATACAATCCAGAAAAAAGACTAAGCTCATTGCATTCAAGGACAACAATAGTAATAATTGAGAGCATCATCGATTATTCTAGAGATTTTTTATAAGGGGTCTTGAGCTTGAAACTGACTTTGGATTGAAAGGATTTAGGAGGAAACAAAAAGTCTTGAGTTTTGAATACAATTAATTTTCCAAGTATGAATCTTATTCAAGGATATATCAGAGGCTGCATGACATGTTTTTGAAGTGATAGTTTGAAAACAACTTCAGGGACCTTAAAACATTAAACTCCAAAAGTGCAGATGAATATTTTCTGCTTGGCTAAGGAATGATAATTTTATCTTGCAGTGAGTTTTTGGAAGCCGAGAAAATTCCATGATCCGCGGATTTCTTCAAAAGACATCTGGTACTGTATTTTTGACTTTTCGAAATTCTGTAGGCCCGTTACACAACTACAAAAATCGATGGCACCCGATGATGTCATTGCTTCTGAGTCCGTGAAGTATGTGCCAGTGGGTAATTTTGACATAAAATATTTCCCAGTCGGATTTAGTTTTTAAATTTTGGAATGAACTTGTCATCGCGTATTGTGTCGCAGTAATTGAAAATCAGAAGACAAAATACGAATTTATGAAATAACACTAGCAGGAACTGCGACCAAAAATATTGAGCTTATTCAACTGTTATTCGCAATTGGTCTAGAAACACCTTACTTAGTAGAATTGTCTTGTTCCTAATAGGAGATTAGAAGAGTACTTCAGGCAAGCTGTCCAAAAATTTAAAGGGGTACAAACTAATCATCATACAAAAAGTTTCAAATGAACTGACCTATTGGTCGAAGCTTGAATGCCGCCTAACTTTGAGTAAACTTCTTGAGTAATTAACTTACTTTGAGTATAGATTAAGTATAATGTTGGGGTTAACTCTAGAGCTATGCCTTGTCTAGAGGACCTGAGCTTTTTAATTTGAGCCAATTTTGTTTGATTTTGTTTAGAGTAGATTAGAGTTAGGTTGATCCATCTAGGGAAAGGATCAAACGCAAACTGGTTTTTAACAAGTTTTTTGTAGTTTAATTATCTCGAGACATTGAAACTCAAACCCAGCCTTATTTCTACCGGTAGTCAAATCTAGTATCATTTCTAAATTCTTATTTCTATCAATCCTAAAGTATCGCGTTGATCTCTATCCATCCTAAAGTAGGTTGATTCATCTAGAAAAGATCAAACGCAAATTTTCTAGCAGAAATTAATCACAGTTGTAGGTTACAATCATGTTTTCAATAGGTTTTTGTAGTTTGATCATCTTGAGACCTAGATTTTCAAACCCAGTGTTATTTCTATCGATAGGTAAATCTAGTCTCATTTCTAAATTCATATTTCTATCGATCCCAATATCCTTGAGTCGCAAAATGGTTCCAGCAGAATGAGGTATAAAAGCGCAAGAGTAAATGTGCCTGGCGCAAGGATCATTGACTATAGTTAAAAAATTGAGTTTTTAGAATAATAAATGCTTCAAGGATCATTCATAATTAATGATTTATCAGCGGCTGCATGACATGTCGTTGAAGAGTTGTTTGGAAACAAACTCTATGGGGCTTAACTAATCAGTTCCACAAGAGCAGATAGAAGCCAAAATTATTTGCTGGTTGGCTAAAAAGACATATTGACTTAGTTGTGAGTTTTTTGGAAATAAAAAAACGTCATGAGCCGCAGACTTCTGTACCGGACCACTGGTACCCTATTCCCGATTCTGATTACGTGAAGTTTTCTATTCGGATTTAGCTTTTCCATTATAAAATTAGCTTGTCAAGCGGACAACTGGTACTCTATTGCCGATTCTGATTACGTGAAGTTTTCTATTCGTATTTAGCTTTTCTATTATAGAATTAGCTTGTCAAGCCAAACTTTGTCGTAAATACTGAAAAGCAGAAGGCAAAATCAGAACAATTGAGTTAACAATAGCAGAAAATACGACAAAAAATCGATCTTAAACAATTGTTATTCGCAATTGTCTAAAAAACATTTAATTGAGTAGAGCCGTCTTACTTGAGTAAAGCCTAGGAGGAGTTTAGAAGAGCACTTCAGGCAAGTTGTCCAGAAATTTGAAAGGTACAATATAATCATCGAACAAAAACCTGGTCGAAAACGTGATTGACGCCTAAAATTGATAAAACGCCTTGAGTAAGTTATTTACTTTAAATCTACATAATACCCAAACAAAAAGTGATTAAAAAACGTGAGAGAAGATTGAAAAATCAGATCAACTGTGCGGGAAGCAAATTCACAAAAAGCAGGTGAATCTATCCAGGTGAATCTATCCGGCAAAATCAGAACAATTGAGTTAAGAATAGCAGGAAATACGACAAAAAATCGATCTTAAACAATTGTTATTCGCAATTGTCTAAAAAATATTCAATTGAGTAGAGCCGTCTTACTTGAGAAGAGCCTAAGAGGAGTTTAGCAGAGCACTTCAGGCAAGTTGTCCAGAAATCATTGAACAAAAACCTGGTCGAAAACGTGATTGCCGCCTAAAATTGATAAAACGCCCTGAGTAAGTTATTTTCTTTAAATCTACATAATACCCAAATAAAAAGCAATTCAAAAAAAGTTAGAGAAGATTGAAAAAACAAATCAACTGTGCGGGAAGCAAATTCACAAAAAGCAGGTGAATCTATCCAGATGCCAAAAAATCAAATCGCAAAAGATATGAGCATGAGGAGCGTTTAATCATGAACAAAATTAAGAAGAACCCAGAATGCTGTCAGAGTGCATGTATCTACTCCCGGCTCTGCCGATTGAAGCAGCAGTTAGCAAAAAATAATTCCGGAAGAAGAAGGCAATCTTTGCTCGATGAAGGTGTACTCATGAAGAAGCTAAAATTGGAAGTTTTGGACTGATAATTAATGGAGTGAATGTAAACATGGAAGCAAGCTCAAATCCTACTAAAAGTACTTGACTAGGTTTTTTTGAAATTCTGCAGCTTAGAACACGAAGCTTGGTTGAAATTAAAAACAGATCAAAACTATCGAAGGCAACCCATCCGAACATTTTCATATCATATGTCCGGGCAAAATTTGGCCTTATTCACAAAAAATGTCATCCGAGTTTATGCTTACAGATTACACAAAAAAATACTGATCAAATAGACTGCATGAAATTGCTCATGGTGGATCTCTGATTGCAGAGAACCTCTTAAATTGAAGCACAATTTTCCTGACTAGTGTGTAGCAGGTAGAATGAAAATTTATTGTAACGAGCTAGAGGTTTGCTTTTTCTTCAACCCAACCCAAAAAAAACTAATAAACGTACTCTATTTTTTCAGATTCTTGTTCATTGTATATTTTCCCCAAAACTACCTTAATTCTTATATGCGGTGACATATGCTTTCCAAACATCAATTGCGAGACTCTAATGAGTACCAATCAGTAGAAACTAAAAATTCTTGGCATATTTGAAAAACAAAATAAAAGAAGCAATATAATTGAACACATGTTCCAATCATCTTCTTGATGCTGCCTTTTAATAAAATTGCCTTGTCCATGCTGAGAAAAATAAAACGTTTGCTAAAGTCTATGATTTCTCAGACCACAATGCAGTAAAAATCTTGGCGGAATATCTGCACCAAATAAACAAACCGGTCATAAAAAATTACAGAAAATTCGGCAACGCAGACGATGACCACGTAAGAAGGATGATGAAATCTGCACCTTTTGAGCCCAGCTAATATACGAACATATATAGATTGTTTTAAGAATTCTCTCAGTTTTTTTGATGATCTACTGGGTTACGTGTTCCACAGTTAACGAGAAAAAAAAATGGTCTCTCAATATGTTTCTCCAATTTTTCAAAATTTAGTAAAAATCTACAAAGTCATTGTCAAAAATTTCCCGTACAACCTACAAGATACGTTACATTGATCGTTTAAGCGTGGTTGTAAATGAAGCGGGCAAAAAGATATATATACTGTGTCACCAATGATAGAAAAAAAGTTAGGAGTAAGCTACGGACCTGAATCACTCCTGAATTTTAGAGTAAAGTTTCTCAAAAGTGTATTTAAAATGATTGCCTCAAGCACCACATTATAGGGCTATTATTTTCGAGCCAATATGGTTCAAACAAGAAACGTTTAGTGGTCACAAACATTGGTAAGATTCCTCAAGAAAATTTACAAAGCTCCAGACGAAGATTTGTTTTACACAGCTTTTTACACAGTCTATTCGAAGGCGTTTGATAAGTGTCCCAAATGCTAAAAAAATTTTGTCAAGTAAGCTTAAGGGGGTGCTTAATTGAGTTTTTGCATGATTATCCAAGTGTGGAAAAATAGTTTTATTGTGTACTTTACACATGTTGCAGTGTGATGGAGTTGACAAACGCTGTCCCACAGGGCTCTCTCTTCGAGGACTAATTCTGTTTGAATATTGATAAAGTGTATTCCGGGTATACTGAAATTTAGCGAATCATGCTTGTTTGCTGTTAACCCAAAGATTCTCTCGATGAACAAAATAATTGTCCTAATACAGTTAAGTTAGACTTAGTTTCCTTTGATGCCCGGGATGAGTTTAGCAATGGATAAATGTTTCAACTTTCTCTGCAGAGGAATTCAGAATCAGTAATTTTTATAACGTGTTGCCCTCAAGCAGTCAGATATTACTAGGGACCTAGTAGTACTGTTACACAAAAACCTGACCTCGCAGACACTTGTAAACGAGATTGAGGAATGCTAATAGGGGTTTCGTTCTAACTGCTGAAAAAAAATGTCATCTACAAATTGGAAAGATTGTGTTAAGCGAGCATGAATATTGCTACCAGTTCTTAGATATTGTCTTTATGGTGTTGCCCTCTCAAGATGTGTCATATGGATTCTGAAAAAAAAATACAAAAAAGACCTCTGCGGTGGAAATTTCAGATATTTCAGTCAGCTTGGAATGCCGAAATGGTAACCTTTCCTAATGTTTTCTTAGCTAATTGACGTTCTTTTTTCGCCTAATTGAATTTTGAAACTGAGTCTAAACTAATTTTACCAACTGAAAATGAAGTTTTGGGAAGAAAACTCAAGAATTTTTTACTTTGTAAAAGACAAACAGAAAAAACAGGAATATTCACGCGTAGAACTTAGAGAATAAAAAACAGCTTGATTGAATTGAGGACTTCATTAGGTTGATGGGTTTGAAAAAAAAGAGTTTCGAGGACAGGGTGGAATTCTGTTAATGTGAAATTTTCAGAAGCGAACTTATGCAGCTGGCTAATCAAATGTGATTGCTGTGGCTGCAGAAACTAGGAGAAAACTAAGGGAACTGAGTGGGAGCAATCCCATCAGTAGGAAAGCTAATAACTGATCAACAGTACAAAAACAATTAAAGAAATCAAAAAATCGTTTTTACACCTTTTTTTGCATCTTCATTTTGTAAAAATACAAACAAATATGTACAAAATGATCAAAGAATGTGAAAAAGGTCATTTACGTCATTATCTCAAATTTAAAAAAGTGTAGCCAATTGATACATCGCTTTTATCACTAAAAATAGGTAACCATTATTGTAAAACCATTTCTTAAACTTACCAAAAATTTCGGAAACTTTTTAGCAATTTTTACCTTTTTCCGATATGTTGCTACTTTTATGCTAAAATGCAAGTTATTTCAATGTTTTTTGTTTTGACCAAAGTTTATTGATTCTAGAACTACAGATTGAGTGTCAGCTCCCTACTTCTAATCTTGTCGCGCTCGTTAATAGTCGGCCTCTGTTTTCTCATGTGCAGTACCTCCAAAGTTTTTAGCTTTATGCTGCTGGCAAACTGGTCGGTCATAATCTAATTAAACTCCGAGTTGACATTATCACTACCCCACTGCCTGATGTGCTGTTCAACTGGAGTATCCTCCTCTCGGTATTTCCCAATCCTTGCGGTGAGATGTCGGATCGTCTGGTCAACATAAAAGTATTTTCTCCCACAACATTATAGTACGTATACCACATTTGATTTCATTTCAAGATTTTGAAAAGGGCATACAAAATTTCAATTCACGCGTCGTGAATATTATCTGCGCATTATTTGTATTGTCTGACTGTGATTCTCCTGATATCGGATCATCAAAATGAACGATGAATCGCTACTATAGTCACAGGGCTTCCTTTTCTCAGCCATCTTCTCTTTGGTTTTGGCTCTCGCCAATAATCTTTTTCAAGGTCTGCGATGCAACGCTCGACCACCAACTTTCTGGGCATTGGTTATGCAACTACTGGTTACGGTTGATTTTCATTGCTGAATCAAAGTTTTCCCATATGGACGTACTGCGAATAACACGGCGAACACTTCCTTCGATCACACATTCCCTGTACTGAAAGGGAGAGCAATTTCTAAGCTTTAGTATGGTACCTGTATCTGTTGTTTTCTGATACTATCCACACTTAATGTTCCTGTATTGGTCAATATTATTTTTAAATCCAAAAAGTTACCACTTATTCACATGCAATCGTTGTTTCAATTGTGAACTGTTAATTTGGATGTAGTAAGGTTGCTGCCCGTAGCACTTGTAACATTCGCTCGGAAGTACATATCGACGGGAAAAAAGCTAGATCCTAAAAAGATTTGCTAGCTTCTTATTAGATTTTTTTTGGGCTTTTCCACTATGGCCAATTCAATGTGTGGTTTTTGTAACATCGGATCGACAAGATTGTTACACTTTTAAGGCTATCAGCCAAGCCACGTAATTGATATAACTTACATGTCAAAATAGTGAGCCCCTGGCTGGGTGTCAGTAACCCAATAGATACACTACCATTTTTAGGTTGATAGATTTTTTTTGTACAGCAGAGAAAATCACTTTTAGCCTTCGGGGATGAATTGACTTTTCCCGTCACATCAACTCCTAGCCTCTCATTATCTGAAAATGAAAATTGATGTCATTAAATTTAATTCAGGCCATTTCGGGAAAAAGTTTTTAAATAACAAGGTCATCAAGACCTTCGTTTTCTCTACTTCATCCAAGAAGCTCCTTCTTCTCTACCAGGAAGGGTAAAAATTCTTTCTGTCAGCCTTCCCGATGCGCGAATAGGGCAGGTAACAATTGAAGCTGCACAATAACTACAACTCGTCGTGCTTCTTTCATCAATGATTGCTTGATCGCAGTTCACGTTCGTATTGCAGATTTTCAATATCTGCTGTCTTGTTTGTGGCAGCTAAAATAGTTTTTCTGATTATCGCGCTTCTTCGTATATCGCAAAAAAATGAACTTTCAAATCGAAACTTCTGATCATCAAGTTTTGTTCTAAAACCTAGAGAAAGTCGTTGATTGGCATATTTGAAGTATTGTATCCCATTTTTTTCTCCGAACAACCATTTCTTTTTTGGTTTCTTCTTCCAAATAACCTCACAGATGAAAATTTTGAACGCATCGTGCAATAATTTGACATCGACTGCATTTTGTTCCAATGAGACAACCTCCTCAGGATCACCCTTCACTGTTCTTACTAGATCATCAATGTAACGGAGAAAAAATTAGCTTGCTGCAATGATTTTTTCTTATCGCGTCGCAATTTTTACAGCACCAGGCGGATCAACCTCTGTTTTGGTATTCGACATCAAGTATGTCACAACATTTTACGTAATAACAGTTCATACACTTCTAAATTCTACAGTTTTGACCCGAACGTGACCTCCTTTTTGCACTCAGGACATGTTGCATTGAAATCTTTCTCAGTAGCAAACATATCAAAAAGAATATCCCTCATTAGTGCAGTTTCGTAATGCTTCAGCCATAGATTTGCAAAAACTACGGCAAGAGATGTGCCCATTACTAATATCTTTTTGAATATACCATGTATCATTTAACTTGAATTGGACTTGAAGAGCTACTATGTTCAACAGTTTTTTTCATCAATTATCTAGCGACTGATAGTGGTTTATCTTGCTCATACAGCTTTCTAAGAGCTACGGCTATTGCTTCATGGAGTCGCATATTTGTATACAGAAGTTGTTATCTAGAGATATCACATTTACAGTAGAGAAAAGCACTTTATCCATTGGTGATGGATTTACTTTTTCCTCAACTCCTAACTTTTCATTATCTTCTAACTGTCAGCCTTCCCGATTCGTGAATAGAGCTAATTGATGTTCTTTTTTCGCCTAATTGAGTTTTGAAACTGAGTCTTATCAAACTTTAATACTAAAAAAAAATATTGGGATGAAAATCCAAGATCTTATACTATGTAAAAGAGAAACAGAAAAAACAGGAGAATTCACGCTTGGAATTTGTAGAACAAAAAACTGATTCAAGAATATGTGGACTTCCTTAGGTCGATGGGCTTGAAAAACAGAGTTTCGATGATAATATGGAATTCTTTCAATGTGAGAACTTCAGAAACTAACTTATGCAGCTATCTAATTGTATGTGATTGCAGTGGCTGCAGAAACTAGGAGAAAACAAAAGAGAACTTAGCGGGAGAAATCCCACCAGTAGAAATTGTAAAATTTGATCAACAGTACGAAAACAATTAAAGAAATCAAACAAACGTTTTGCACCTTTTTTGCATCTTCATTTTGTAAAACTACCAACTAATATGTACAAAATGATATAAGATCTTAAAAGGTGTCATGTAGGTCATTACTTCGAAATTCAAAAAAGGTAGCCTTTTGAAACAATGCAGTTTAGATATGAATTGATAACGCTTTCTTTAAAACCCAATTGTGTGCGATTTTCTCATGATTCGCATATTTTATTGAAAAAATATGGGGAGCAGTGCACTGGGAAAAAATCATAGATCTATACGAGATTTGGGAAGAACTCTTAAATTACGAATGAAAACCCAAGTAACTTCGATCGACAAAGCACAAGTCAAATGTCTGAAATAAGTTTCCGCAATGGATGAAGTTGGCAAAATGCAAAAAAGATGAAGTTTGAACCGTTGCTCGAGGCATCTGGAGATAACAATCATCGGAGCATCAGCTTGATTCACGAAGCCTACCATTGTCATTTTACCGTTCATACCATCTGGTAGCCAGAGACGAGCAACATGTACTTAATGTGGGATGTTGGCGAAAGCATATAAATTGGACAGACTGGTCGTTAGATCTTGAACATAACGTCAAAGTGTTTATGGCATTTCATCGCTAGACGTCATTGTTTTTTTGGCATCGTGATGAATAGCGGGAAAAATCCTGAAACACCGGGGTCAGAAACGCCTACAGTCAAAAGTATTTACGCAATCAATTAAAGCTGAAGACTGGGGTTGTTTGAAAGTTTTTTAAGGCATTCGCATACCCTTCAAATAAAAACGCAATTGGAATACATTTTTTTCCATGGCTATGAACAGCACTGATATCATGAATGTATACCTGGCCAAAAAATCACATAAAGATGCATCTGAACGAGTACAGATTGTCTCTAACCGATGTCGTCGCGCTTCCAATCAAGAGAGGATTCTTCGTTTACCCGTTTGAGGGTACAAATGAATATACAAGTTCAAGAAATATGTCAAGAGATAACCCGAAAGCCAGAGAACCAAATTTTGGTGGCAGATATAGCAGAAAAAATGAGCTTGAGTCTCCGCACTTTCTTCTGTCAAAGTAAGGAAGCTAAGGTAAAAGTGCTGCCATATCATGCTGTAAGGTTATGGGAACAGAATACGTGAATGCAAGAAAACGATCAGTTGAAAACCTGTGAAGCGAATGTGAACAGTTCGGATAATGAAATAGTATTAACGAATTTGAATACAATCCAGAAAAAAGACTAAGCTCATTGCATTCAAGGACAACAATAGTAATAATTGAGAGCATCATCGATTATTCTAGAGATTTTTTATAAGGGGTCTTGAGCTTGAAACTGACTTTGGATTGAAAGGATTTAGGAGGAAACAAAAAGTCTTGAGTTTTGAATACAATTAATTTTCCAAGTATGAATCTTATTCAAGGATATATCAGAGGCTGCATGACATGTTTTTGAAGTGATAGTTTGAAAACAACTTCAGGGACCTTAAAACATTAAACTCCAAAAGTGCAGATGAATATTTTCTGCTTGGCTAAGGAATGATAATTTTATCTTGCAGTGAGTTTTTGGAAGCCGAGAAAATTCCATGATCCGCGGATTTCTTCAAAAGACATCTGGTACTGTATTTTTGACTTTTCGAAATTCTGTAGGCCCGTTACACAACTACAAAAATCGATGGCACCCGATGATGTCATTGCTTCTGAGTCCGTGAAGTATGTGCCAGTGGGTAATTTTGACATAAAATATTTCCCAGTCGGATTTAGTTTTTAAATTTTGGAATGAACTTGTCATCGCGTATTGTGTCGCAGTAATTGAAAATCAGAAGACAAAATACGAATTTATGAAATAACACTAGCAGGAACTGCGACCAAAAATATTGAGCTTATTCAACTGTTATTCGCAATTGGTCTAGAAACACCTTACTTAGTAGAATTGTCTTGTTCCTAATAGGAGATTAGAAGAGTACTTCAGGCAAGCTGTCCAAAAATTTAAAGGGGTACAAACTAATCATCATACAAAAAGTTTCAAATGAACTGACCTATTGGTCGAAGCTTGAATGCCGCCTAACTTTGAGTAAACTTCTTGAGTAATTAACTTACTTTGAGTATAGATTAAGTATAATGTTGGGGTTAACTCTAGAGCTATGCCTTGTATAGAGGACCTGAGCTTTTTAATTTGAGCCAATTTTGTTTGATTTTGTTTAGAGTAGATTAGAGTTAGGTTGATCCATCTAGGGAAAGGATCAAACGCAAACTGGTTTTTAACAAGTTTTTTGTAGTTTAATTATCTCGAGACATTGAAACTCAAACCCAGCCTTATTTCTACCGGTAGTCAAATCTAGTATCATTTCTAAATTCTTATTTCTATCAATCCTAAAGTATCGCGTTGATCTCTATCCATCCTAAAGTAGGTTGATTAATCTAGAAAAGATCAAACGCAAATTTTCTAGCAGAAATTAATCACAGTTGTAGGTTACAATCATGTTTTCAATAGGTTTTTGTAGTTTGATCATCTTGAGACCTAGATTTTCAAACCCAGTGTTATTTCTATCGATAGGTAAATCTAGTCTCATTTCTAAATTCATATTTCTATCGATCCCAATATCCTTGAGTCGCAAAATGGTTCCAGCAGAATGAGGTATAAAAGCGCAAGAGTAAATGTGCCTGGCGCAAGGATCATTGACTATAGTTAAAAAATTGAGTTTTTAGAATAATAAATGCTTCAAGGATCATTCATAATTAATGATTTATCAGCGGCTGCATGACATGTCGTTGAAGAGTTGTTTGGAAACAAACTCTATGGGGCTTAACTAATCAGTTCCACAAGAGCAGATAGAAGCCAAAATTATTTGCTGGTTGGCTAAAAAGACATATTGACTTAGTTGTGAGTTTTTTGGAAATAAAAAAACGTCATGAGCCGCAGACTTCTGTACCGGACCACTGGTACCCTATTCCCGATTCTGATTACGTGAAGTTTTCTATTCGGATTTAGCTTTTCCATTATAAAATTAGCTTGTCAAGCGGACAACTGGTACTCTATTGCCGATTCTGATTACGTGAAGTTTTCTATTCGTATTTAGCTTTTCTATTATAGAATTAGCTTGTCAAGCCAAACTTTGTCGTAAATACTGAAAAGCAGAAGGCAAAATCAGAACAATTGAGTTAACAATAGCAGAAAATACGACAAAAAATCGATCTTAAACAATTGTTATTCGCAATTGTCTAAAAAACATTTAATTGAGTAGAGCCGTCTTACTTGAGTAAAGCCTAGGAGGAGTTTAGAAGAGCACTTCAGGCAAGTTGTCCAGAAATTTGAAAGGTACAATATAATCATCGAACAAAAACCTGGTCGAAAACGTGATTGACGCCTAAAATTGATAAAACGCCTTGAGTAAGTTATTTACTTTAAATCTACATAATACCCAAACAAAAAGTGATTAAAAAACGTGAGAGAAGATTGAAAAATCAGATCAACTGTGCGGGAAGCAAATTCACAAAAAGCAGGTGAATCTATCCAGGTGAATCTATCCGGCAAAATCAGAACAATTGAGTTAAGAATAGCAGGAAATACGACAAAAAATCGATCTTAAACAATTGTTATTCGCAATTGTCTAAAAAATATTCAATTGAGTAGAGCCGTCTTACTTGAGAAGAGCCTAAGAGGAGTTTAGCAGAGCACTTCAGGCAAGTTGTCCAGAAATCATTGAACAAAAACCTGGTCGAAAACGTGATTGCCGCCTAAAATTGATAAAACGCCCTGAGTAAGTTATTTTCTTTAAATCTACATAATACCCAAATAAAAAGCAATTCAAAAAAAGTTAGAGAAGATTGAAAAAACAAATCAACTGTGCGGGAAGCAAATTCACAAAAAGCAGGTGAATCTATCCAGATGCCAAAAAATCAAATCGCAAAAGATATGAGCATGAGGAGCGTTTAATCATGAACAAAATTAAGAAGAACCCAGAATGCTGTCAGAGTGCATGTATCTACTCCCGGCTCTGCCGATTGAAGCAGCAGTTAGCAAAAAATAATTCCGGAAGAAGAAGGCAATCTTTGCTCGATGAAGGTGTACTCATGAAGAAGCTAAAATTGGAAGTTTTGGACTGATAATTAATGGAGTGAATGTAAACATGGAAGCAAGCTCAAATCCTACTAAAAGTACTTGACTAGGTTTTTTTGAAATTCTGCAGCTTAGAACACGAAGCTTGGTTGAAATTAAAAACAGATCAAAACTATCGAAGGCAACCCATCCGAACATTTTCATATCATATGTCCGGGCAAAATTTGGCCTTATTCACAAAAAATGTCATCCGAGTTTATGCTTACAGATTACACAAAAAAATACTGATCAAATAGACTGCATGAAATTGCTCATGGTGGATCTCTGATTGCAGAGAACCTCTTAAATTGAAGCACAATTTTCCTGACTAGTGTGTAGCAGGTAGAATGAAAATTTATTGTAACGAGCTAGAGGTTTGCTTTTTCTTCAACCCAACCCAAAAAAAACTAATAAACGTACTCTATTTTTTCAGATTCTTGTTCATTGTATATTTTCCCCAAAACTACCTTAATTCTTATATGCGGTGACATATGCTTTCCAAACATCAATTGCGAGACTCTAATGAGTACCAATCAGTAGAAACTAAAAATTCTTGGCATATTTGAAAAACAAAATAAAAGAAGCAATATAATTGAACACATGTTCCAATCATCTTCTTGATGCTGCCTTTTAATAAAATTGCCTTGTCCATGCTGAGAAAAATAAAACGTTTGCTAAAGTCTATGATTTCTCAGACCACAATGCAGTAAAAATCTTGGCGGAATATCTGCACCAAATAAACAAACCGGTCATAAAAAATTACAGAAAATTCGGCAACGCAGACGATGACCACGTAAGAAGGATGATGAAATCTGCACCTTTTGAGCCCAGCTAATATACGAACATATATAGATTGTTTTAAGAATTCTCTCAGTTTTTTTGATGATCTACTGGGTTACGTGTTCCACAGTTAACGAGAAAAAAAAATGGTCTCTCAATATGTTTCTCCAATTTTTCAAAATTTAGTAAAAATCTACAAAGTCATTGTCAAAAATTTCCCGTACAACCTACAAGATACGTTACATTGATCGTTTAAGCGTGGTTGTAAATGAAGCGGGCAAAAAGATATATATACTGTGTCACCAATGATAGAAAAAAAGTTAGGAGTAAGCTACGGACCTGAATCACTCCTGAATTTTAGAGTAAAG
Source organism: Symsagittifera roscoffensis (assembly GCF_963678635.1). Classification (NCBI taxonomy): domain Eukaryota; kingdom Metazoa; phylum Xenacoelomorpha; order Acoela; family Convolutidae; genus Symsagittifera; species Symsagittifera roscoffensis. The sequence goes on from NC_087064.1 coordinate 2,531,812, forward strand.
TTTCTCAAAAGTGTATTTAAAATGATTGCCTCAAGCACCACATTATAGGGCTATTATTTTCGAGCCAATATGGTTCAAACAAGAAACGTTTAGTGGTCACAAACATTGGTAAGATTCCTCAAGAAAATTTACAAAGCTCCAGACGAAGATTTGTTTTACACAGCTTTTTACACAGTCTATTCGAAGGCGTTTGATAAGTGTCCCAAATGCTAAAAAAATTTTGTCAAGTAAGCTTAAGGGGGTGCTTAATTGAGTTTTTGCATGATTATCCAAGTGTGGAAAAATAGTTTTATTGTGTACTTTACACATGTTGCAGTGTGATGGAGTTGACAAACGCTGTCCCACAGGGCTCTCTCTTCGAGGACTAATTCTGTTTGAATATTGATAAAGTGTATTCCGGGTATACTGAAATTTAGCGAATCATGCTTGTTTGCTGTTAACCCAAAGATTCTCTCGATGAACAAAATAATTGTCCTAATACAGTTAAGTTAGACTTAGTTTCCTTTGATGCCCGGGATGAGTTTAGCAATGGATAAATGTTTCAACTTTCTCTGCAGAGGAATTCAGAATCAGTAATTTTTATAACGTGTTGCCCTCAAGCAGTCAGATATTACTAGGGACCTAGTAGTACTGTTACACAAAAACCTGACCTCGCAGACACTTGTAAACGAGATTGAGGAATGCTAATAGGGGTTTCGTTCTAACTGCTGAAAAAAAATGTCATCTACAAATTGGAAAGATTGTGTTAAGCGAGCATGAATATTGCTACCAGTTCTTAGATATTGTCTTTATGGTGTTGCCCTCTCAAGATGTGTCATATGGATTCTGAAAAAAAAATACAAAAAAGACCTCTGCGGTGGAAATTTCAGATATTTCAGTCAGCTTGGAATGCCGAAATGGTAACCTTTCCTAATGTTTTCTTAGCTAATTGACGTTCTTTTTTCGCCTAATTGAATTTTGAAACTGAGTCTAAACTAATTTTACCAACTGAAAATGAAGTTTTGGGAAGAAAACTCAAGAATTTTTTACTTTGTAAAAGACAAACAGAAAAAACAGGAATATTCACGCGTAGAACTTAGAGAATAAAAAACAGCTTGATTGAATTGAGGACTTCATTAGGTTGATGGGTTTGAAAAAAAAGAGTTTCGAGGACAGGGTGGAATTCTGTTAATGTGAAATTTTCAGAAGCGAACTTATGCAGCTGGCTAATCAAATGTGATTGCTGTGGCTGCAGAAACTAGGAGAAAACTAAGGGAACTGAGTGGGAGCAATCCCATCAGTAGGAAAGCTAATAACTGATCAACAGTACAAAAACAATTAAAGAAATCAAAAAATCGTTTTTACACCTTTTTTTGCATCTTCATTTTGTAAAAATACAAACAAATATGTACAAAATGATCAAAGAATGTGAAAAAGGTCATTTACGTCATTATCTCAAATTTAAAAAAGTGTAGCCAATTGATACATCGCTTTTATCACTAAAAATAGGTAACCATTATTGTAAAACCATTTCTTAAACTTACCAAAAATTTCGGAAACTTTTTAGCAATTTTTACCTTTTTCCGATATGTTGCTACTTTTATGCTAAAATGCAAGTTATTTCAATGTTTTTTGTTTTGACCAAAGTTTATTGATTCTAGAACTACAGATTGAGTGTCAGCTCCCTACTTCTAATCTTGTCGCGCTCGTTAATAGTCGGCCTCTGTTTTCTCATGTGCAGTACCTCCAAAGTTTTTAGCTTTATGCTGCTGGCAAACTGGTCGGTCATAATCTAATTAAACTCCGAGTTGACATTATCACTACCCCACTGCCTGATGTGCTGTTCAACTGGAGTATCCTCCTCTCGGTATTTCCCAATCCTTGCGGTGAGATGTCGGATCGTCTGGTCAACATAAAAGTATTTTCTCCCACAACATTATAGTACGTATACCACATTTGATTTCATTTCAAGATTTTGAAAAGGGCATACAAAATTTCAATTCACGCGTCGTGAATATTATCTGCGCATTATTTGTATTGTCTGACTGTGATTCTCCTGATATCGGATCATCAAAATGAACGATGAATCGCTACTATAGTCACAGGGCTTCCTTTTCTCAGCCATCTTCTCTTTGGTTTTGGCTCTCGCCAATAATCTTTTTCAAGGTCTGCGATGCAACGCTCGACCACCAACTTTCTGGGCATTGGTTATGCAACTACTGGTTACGGTTGATTTTCATTGCTGAATCAAAGTTTTCCCATATGGACGTACTGCGAATAACACGGCGAACACTTCCTTCGATCACACATTCCCTGTACTGAAAGGGAGAGCAATTTCTAAGCTTTAGTATGGTACCTGTATCTGTTGTTTTCTGATACTATCCACACTTAATGTTCCTGTATTGGTCAATATTATTTTTAAATCCAAAAAGTTACCACTTATTCACATGCAATCGTTGTTTCAATTGTGAACTGTTAATTTGGATGTAGTAAGGTTGCTGCCCGTAGCACTTGTAACATTCGCTCGGAAGTACATATCGACGGGAAAAAAGCTAGATCCTAAAAAGATTTGCTAGCTTCTTATTAGATTTTTTTTGGGCTTTTCCACTATGGCCAATTCAATGTGTGGTTTTTGTAACATCGGATCGACAAGATTGTTACACTTTTAAGGCTATCAGCCAAGCCACGTAATTGATATAACTTACATGTCAAAATAGTGAGCCCCTGGCTGGGTGTCAGTAACCCAATAGATACACTACCATTTTTAGGTTGATAGATTTTTTTTGTACAGCAGAGAAAATCACTTTTAGCCTTCGGGGATGAATTGACTTTTCCCGTCACATCAACTCCTAGCCTCTCATTATCTGAAAATGAAAATTGATGTCATTAAATTTAATTCAGGCCATTTCGGGAAAAAGTTTTTAAATAACAAGGTCATCAAGACCTTCGTTTTCTCTACTTCATCCAAGAAGCTCCTTCTTCTCTACCAGGAAGGGTAAAAATTCTTTCTGTCAGCCTTCCCGATGCGCGAATAGGGCAGGTAACAATTGAAGCTGCACAATAACTACAACTCGTCGTGCTTCTTTCATCAATGATTGCTTGATCGCAGTTCACGTTCGTATTGCAGATTTTCAATATCTGCTGTCTTGTTTGTGGCAGCTAAAATAGTTTTTCTGATTATCGCGCTTCTTCGTATATCGCAAAAAAATGAACTTTCAAATCGAAACTTCTGATCATCAAGTTTTGTTCTAAAACCTAGAGAAAGTCGTTGATTGGCATATTTGAAGTATTGTATCCCATTTTTTTCTCCGAACAACCATTTCTTTTTTGGTTTCTTCTTCCAAATAACCTCACAGATGAAAATTTTGAACGCATCGTGCAATAATTTGACATCGACTGCATTTTGTTCCAATGAGACAACCTCCTCAGGATCACCCTTCACTGTTCTTACTAGATCATCAATGTAACGGAGAAAAAATTAGCTTGCTGCAATGATTTTTTCTTATCGCGTCGCAATTTTTACAGCACCAGGCGGATCAACCTCTGTTTTGGTATTCGACATCAAGTATGTCACAACATTTTACGTAATAACAGTTCATACACTTCTAAATTCTACAGTTTTGACCCGAACGTGACCTCCTTTTTGCACTCAGGACATGTTGCATTGAAATCTTTCTCAGTAGCAAACATATCAAAAAGAATATCCCTCATTAGTGCAGTTTCGTAATGCTTCAGCCATAGATTTGCAAAAACTACGGCAAGAGATGTGCCCATTACTAATATCTTTTTGAATATACCATGTATCATTTAACTTGAATTGGACTTGAAGAGCTACTATGTTCAACAGTTTTTTTCATCAATTATCTAGCGACTGATAGTGGTTTATCTTGCTCATACAGCTTTCTAAGAGCTACGGCTATTGCTTCATGGAGTCGCATATTTGTATACAGAAGTTGTTATCTAGAGATATCACATTTACAGTAGAGAAAAGCACTTTATCCATTGGTGATGGATTTACTTTTTCCTCAACTCCTAACTTTTCATTATCTTCTAACTGTCAGCCTTCCCGATTCGTGAATAGAGCTAATTGATGTTCTTTTTTCGCCTAATTGAGTTTTGAAACTGAGTCTTATCAAACTTTAATACTAAAAAAAAATATTGGGATGAAAATCCAAGATCTTATACTATGTAAAAGAGAAACAGAAAAAACAGGAGAATTCACGCTTGGAATTTGTAGAACAAAAAACTGATTCAAGAATATGTGGACTTCCTTAGGTCGATGGGCTTGAAAAACAGAGTTTCGATGATAATATGGAATTCTTTCAATGTGAGAACTTCAGAAACTAACTTATGCAGCTATCTAATTGTATGTGATTGCAGTGGCTGCAGAAACTAGGAGAAAACAAAAGAGAACTTAGCGGGAGAAATCCCACCAGTAGAAATTGTAAAATTTGATCAACAGTACGAAAACAATTAAAGAAATCAAACAAACGTTTTGCACCTTTTTTGCATCTTCATTTTGTAAAACTACCAACTAATATGTACAAAATGATATAAGATCTTAAAAGGTGTCATGTAGGTCATTACTTCGAAATTCAAAAAAGGTAGCCTTTTGAAACAATGCAGTTATTACTGAACAGCTGTAACAACTGTTATAAAACGGTTTTTGAATTTTTTGAACTGAACTACAAATTTCGGAAAATTTTAAGAATTTTTTAGAAATTTTCATCAATTCTAGAACTACAGATTTAGTGGCAGCTCCTTGTTTCTCATCTCGTTGCGCTGTTAATATTTTCTCATGTGCATTGCCTCTAAAGTTATTAGTTTCATGCTGCTGGCAACCTGGTCGTTATTATCCAATTAAACTCCGATCTGACACTATCACTACCACACTACCTGATGTGCTGTCCAACTGGAGTATCCGTTTTTTGGTAACTCTCAGTCCTTGTGGTGAGAAGAAGGATCGTTTGGCCAACAGAATTGGATTTGCACCCTCAATTTTATAGTCCGTATACCCCTTTTTGATTTGATTTTACTGGAAAGAGAGAATTTTAAAAAACGCATACAAATTTTCAATTTACGCGTCGTGAGTAGTATCTGCGCATTGGCTGTATTGCGCAAGTTTTTCCGCTAATGTCTGACTGTGATTGTCCTGATATTGGAAAATCAAGATGGTTGGTGAATCGCTACTATAATCACAGGGCTTCCTTTTCTCAGCCATCTTCTCTTTAGTTTTTGCTCTCGCCGATTATCTTTTCAAGGGCTTGCGATGCAACGCGCGATGAACAACTTTCTGGGCACTGGTCATGCAAGCACTGGTTACGGTTGATTTCCATCGCCTTATCAAAATTTTCCGATATCGACGTATTGCGAAAAACACTGTGACTGCCTTCTTCGATCTCACTTTCCTTGTACTGAAAGGGAGCGCAACTTCTAAATTTTAGTATGATATATGTATCTGTTGGTTTCGGATACCATCCACACTTAATGTTCCTGTTCTGGTCAATATGAATTTCTAAATCCAAACCACTTTTTCAGATGCAATCTTTGTTTCAATTGTGAACTGTTAATTTGGATGTAGTAAATTTGCTGCCCGTAGCACCTGTAACATTCGCTCGGAAATACATTTCGACGGAAAAAAAGCTAGATCCTAAAACGATTGGCTAGCTTCTAATTAGAACTTTTTGTGTTTTTGACCGTCTGTACAATGGCCAGTTCAATGTGTGGTTCTTGTAACATTGGGTCGACAATACTGTTGCACTTTTAAGGCTATTAGCCAAGCCACGCAATTAATTGAACTTACATGTCAAAATAGTGAGCCACTGGCTGGGGATCAGTAACCCTAGACCAAGAGGTCACTCGTAAAAATATGATACACAACCATTTTAAGATTGCTAGATTGTTTTTGTTCAGTAGAGAAAATCACTTTATCCACCGGGGATGGCTTGACCATCCTAGCCTTCTCATTAATTTAAAATGAAATTCGATGTCATTAAATTTAATTCAGGCCAATCCGGGGGAAAAATTGTTATAATACAAGTTCAACAAGACCCTTCGTTTTCTTCTACTTCATCGGAGAAACTCATTCTTCACTACCAGGAAGGGTAAAACTTCTTCCTGTCAGCCTTCTTGATGCGCGAATAGGGCTGGTAACAACTGTGCTGCACAATAAATATATCTCGCCGGGCTTCTTCCGTCAATGATTGCTCCATCGCAGTTCACGTTCGTATTGCAGTTTTTCAATATCTCCTGTCTCGTTTGAGGCAGCGAAAACAGTTTTTCTGATTTTCGCGCTTTTCCTTTATCGCAAAAAGTGAACATTTACTTCTTTGAGTACTTCTGACCATCCATTTTTGTTCTAAATTGTAGAGAAAAATGTTGATTGGCATATTTGATTTATCGTACCCCTTTTTTTCTCCAAACAACCATTTTTTTTTGAGTTTCTTCTTCAAAATAACCTCAGAGATCAAAATTTTGAACGTATCGTGCAATAATATGAAAACGACAAAATTATGTTCGAATGAGACCACCTCCTCAGAAACACCGTTCACTCTTCTTACTATATCATCAATGTAACGGATACAAATTTAGCCTGCTGCATTGAATTATTTTTCTTTCTTATCGCGACGCAATTTTTACCGCAGCAGGTGGTTCAACCTCTGTTTCGGTATTCAACATCAAATATCTCACAGCATTTTACGCGATACCAGTTCATAGAGATTTCAAATTCCACACTTTTTTTTATCTGAACGTGACCTTCTTTTTGCTCTCAGGACACGTTCCATTAAAATCTTTCTCGGTAACAAACATTTCAAGAATATCTCTCCTTAGTGCAGTTTTGTAAGGCTTCAGCCTTATATTTGCTAAAAACACAGCATGAGATGCCCCCATTGCTAAACAACCTTTCTGAATATACCATGTATCATTTAACTTGAAATGGACTTGAATAGCTACTATTTTCAACAGTTTGTTCATGATTTTCCTTGCTTCTGATAGTGGTTCAACTTGCTCATACAGCTTAATAAGATCTATGGCTTTTGCTTCATTGAATCGTATATTTGTATACAGAAGTTCATATCTAGAGATATCACATTTACAATAGAGAAAATCTCTTTATCCATTGGGGATGGATTGACCTTTTCCCTCAATTCCTAGCCTCTCATTATCTTCTATCTTTCAGCCATCCCGATTCGTGATTAGGGCAATTAACGATTGTAGCTGCACAATAGTTACAACTTGCCGGGCTTCTTCCGTCAATGATTGCTCGATCGCAGATCATGTTCGGATTGCCAATTTTCAACATCTGCTGTCTCGTTTGTGGCAGCGAAAATCCTTATTGTGACTTTTGCTGTTTTTCATTTATCGCGAAAAAATGAACGATCAATTGAAAACTTTGAAGTTTACTAATTTGAGTAATACTGACAATCAGTTTTAGTTATGAACAACAATGATCATCATAACATTATTCCTTATACTTTCTCCATTAGTGCTTAGGTTTCTCCATTATGTAACTCTTTTTACATAATACAACCATTAAAATGAAAATTCAAATATCTTGAAGATAAAACTGGCAGCCTATAGAACGGTAGCAGAATAAATTTAAAAGTTTTTGACTTTGTCGATTGAGTGTATGCATAACAATAGGCGCTTGGTTTGTTGAAGTTTTTGACTCACGTTTTGTCAGAAGTCAAGACAATAATTCAGTTAGAGTAGATCGAAAATTAGAAAGGAAATTGAAATGAAAATCTAAAGAAACAAAAAATCGAGATCTGAAAAAAAACTTTTAAGAGAAACAAGTTTTCTGTGAGAAACAGTGAAAAGATTGCTTTGGAAAGAGTAAAAAAAATAACCAGACTAAACCAGTCTGTAGAGAGCTCATGTTTTAGCTCCTATGGTAAATATTCGATCTGACAAAGGTCATCCCCGTTTATGAACAAACTGTTTCAATCCTAGTTAAAAAATTCCAACTTCTTAATGACCGATGTTGGAGCAAACAAAGCACATTTTAAAGTATAAAATAATTTGTTCACGTATTTTTTTGCACGTTTTTTCTCTGATATATTTATGTCATTTACCCGCAATTTGTTGTAACTAATTCATCCTTAATTCAATTTTGAGAAGATATAGTCGCTTTTTGGCTACCGCACAAAATCATTCTAGTCCGCCTCATAACCTAAGGAAACAAAGCACACTGGTTGAGCCTACTGTAGAAACTCAAACTCCACAATCTATTGAGAAGCTTAAATGAGCTCGAAGAAATTGTCTGGGAGTTCTGAAGCGGCAAACTTCTCAAATCAGCCATTTTATGCTAGCTTCAATTGTAACCAAAACAAATTGAGCGATGAAACCACTGAGCTTGCGCCTTGTTTGGCTCAATTGTCAATTTCTGATCACGATCTGCTTGACGATATCACTGATGAGACTGAATACGATCACGTAATTGATTTACTCCAGAAAACACAAAAAGCTGCTCGCCAAACTCTAAAAGACGCAAAGAGATTCATAGATGTATCAAGTCAGTCAATCAACCCGCTTGCAGCAACGCAGATCGAACCCCTAGCGATCGCACGAAGAGTGCCGCAGATCAATCTGCATAAATTCAGTTGCAACTTCACTGCCTGACAAAGCTTCATTGATAGATTTCCCTGCCAAAAACAAGCTGTCAACGGTAGAGAAGTTGTTGAATCTCATGATTTGTTTGACGAGCAGTGCTTTTAAATCATCATGAACCTGCAGACCACAGAAACCAAATACGAGGTAGCGATGCAAATAAATGATCGGGTAATCCTTCAGAAGCTCTTGTCAAGAATTCATGGATTCACGGCAGTTCGACTGGAGAACGTATCTCAGCCTCGTCAGCTATATTCAAATTTCAATAAGAAGTCGCAATTCTCGATACTGATTATCAGAAGGCATGGGAAACTGCTAACGGTGAGACTGAAGTTCTTGATTTTGAATGGCTCTTGATATTCTTAGACAACAGAGTCACTTCTTTAGAGGTGGTTCAAGGATCTCGTTGCGGATTCCATAAACTTGACTGTGAGCAGAAGATCTTAATAACCAAAAAGAACCGATCTCACAAGACTGGCTTCTCTTTACCACAGAGTAAAGTTCAAAACCATCAAGTCAGACATCCAATTGGCAGTTTGAGAAACACTGGTTGATGAAAACATCGGAACGAAAAAATTTTGTGAGCAGCATTGGATGTGCTTCAATTGCTTGTCTGTCAGTCTTGGCATCCAGCAATGTCCGTCAACATCACTGTTCAAGACATGTCAGAAGAAGCACCACTAAACTTTTTATGGCAGTTCTAGCCAGCCCAGCCCTCATCTCACAGAGAAAATGGATGCTCTTCAAATCAACCGAACTGTAACCATCACAGTTCGTCTAATTGCAAACACCGATCTCAAAACGGTCGAGTTCATCACTTGCGCGCGATCATTGACAATTGTGCTCAGACGAACGTCATCAAACTACAGGTCATGCACCTGATCGGTATCAAAAAAACAGAAGCTCCAGATCGCCTAATGATCAAAAGAATGCTATGTTTAACCATGGACGAATGAACCTCACACAAATTTATCAAAATCTGGTAACAATTTCAAAGTTTTTTGGATTGTGTGGGAAAACATCTCGGAAAACGAGCATCTAATTATACAAATTTCAGCCACCGACCTGCGAAAAGTCAGCAACTACAAAATAACGGATCCAATTTTTGAAAAATTATAGCCACCCAAGGAAATTGATCTCCTGCTTGGACAATCCGTCTTCACACACATTGTGAAGTCGCTAAATGTCAAGGAAGGAACTATTCTAAAAAAGGACAGTCACAGGTATTGTCGACACCTATCACAGAGTCACAACGCGAATACACTCGCCACAATACGGAATCAAATTATTTGGCAGCCAGTCCGCCACATTTGACAGAATCTCGGAAATTTAGGATTTTCCTTCAATTCGTGAATCCCAGCACTCATACAAAGAGCTTGAGTGTATCTGACTTTTCGATAAGACTACGACCTATGGATCAAATGGACAATCTATGGTAAGATTGCGCACTACCAAATAACTGGGGATCTACCACGAAATAACCCATGAATGGTTCCCCGATATTGGTCACTCAGCAAGCAAAGCCTTCCGGCAATTCACTTCCAAAGAAAAGAAGCTAAGAGAATCGTGAAGCCAAGCGAAGAGATGATTGACACTGGTCATATTGAAAAGATCCCTAGGTCAGATCAGTTTCTGCTGGTCTGGAAGTACTTCATTATGCCTCATCATACAATTTGGAGTCGGATACAACAACAACAAAAAGCAGGGCTGTTTTTAACGATCAGCTCCGACTTCAAAAAGAAAAACATTAAACAATTGTCTGCTGGTTAGCCACAAGCAGCATCCGGACCTCTTCAACATCCTTGCCCGGTTCCAATTCTACAAAAGGGCCTTATCTGGCGACATTAACAAGATGTACAGGCAAATGGAACTAAACCTCAAAGACAGAAATCTACCTCAGCTCTGTAGGAGAAGAGAAGAAGAGGATCCAATGGAAAAGTACGATGGAAAAAGACTCGTGCCATCTACGGCATAGCTTCAAGTAGTTATCACGCCATACACAATTTGTCAGACACCGCCGACAAAACAGAACAGACAAAGCAAGGAATTTGCGAGTCCACTTACCTGGATGACTCCATCGGTGGTGCAGATACCGATGAACAAGCCATCAGAATCCCCCAGAGTATCAAGGACACGCTGGACAAAGCGTGCTTGCAAGCTCGGAAGTCGGCAAGCAGCAGCAAGTTTGCCATGAACGATGTACCCGACAAACTACATGAAAACAAAGATTTTTTTAGGCACAGTTTGACCACAGCGACGAAGCTCTTGGGCTCAATTGGCATCCGTTTTCTGATTGTTTCCAGTAAACTCAGTGAAGCAAATAGGCATGCGCCATGCCAGTGCAAACGTCATCAAGAGGAAGAATTCAGCTTAGTAGATGTCCAGGAAGCAGAAAGCTCTGGCAACTAGGTATCTGGTGCGTTTGGATATCAACAGATGCCCGCTGAATCGCGTAGATTTTTGCCAAAGATCAACATAATCAGGAAATAGATTTCACGAGATTAAATAGATCAAATCGATTTCACTCTGGACTCGAAATTTTGATCCCTTGGTCTATTGACTCCTGTATCGATGGTTGTGCCATTCTGCCAGATGGCACAGCGCAACCTTCCGGTGACACGAGAAAAAACGAATAAAGGCCTTATTAACGAAAAAGTATTGCGAAGGAGGGTAGGAATATTCTAGAATTTTTATTTTCAAAATTTGGATTGAAAAGTGAATATTTCTGAGAAATACAAAAAGACGGCCATTTTGACGAAAAACGACGAAAAAACAGAAGAACGACAAATATTGTGGAAAACGGTCGCACAAGAGACAAAAAACACGAAGCCTCTTATCGTGGTAACAACACACGATGAGACCCTTAGCAGCGGATATTAGTGAAGAAGGACGCTTCAGTGGGGAAGGAATATTCCACGGAACCCTCCCGCGCCACAAATTGGAAGAGATAAGAACGTTATCTCAGGAAGATTACCGGAGCGGAGGCTTGGTCCCCCAGAGACTGTTTTATGTGAAGGGACTATTTAAAACTAACTTTGTAGCTACTTGGATGTCGTAGAACTCTGAATTAACACCGGTATAATTTATATTTTAGAATATGAGTAGCTAGAAAGAGGAAAGGGTCAATCCATCTCCAATGGATTTAATATAGAACTGTCACACAAAAACATGTTAAAATAGGTTGTTCAAGCCGTGTTTTTAATGGCAATCACGTAGTCTGAGGATCCGAGACTCAGCTATGTGGTTGTGTTCGCATGTAAACGAAAGCTGATCAAAAGTCGTTTGACTGATGGCCTAAAAATAGTAACTTTTTACTTAGCCCTAAACAGACCAGAAAATCAGCTGGCAAGGTCGAGACGGTGAAAAACGAGTAGAATTAAGGTAACTGACGCCTGCCAGTTGTTAATAGGTACTTTTTCTACGCTCCGTCGCTGTGTAGTATTTGGGCGAATGTTACATAGACGTTTTTATGGCGCTCCTGGGTGGGCCTGTCGAAGGCATAAGACCATCATGATCAGCAAGCGTTTCAGCGACGAACCCTCCGCTCCGGGCGTATGTCCGAGTTAGAGGCCTTAATGACCGTTATTGTACTGGGGGGAAGGTGCGTACCCTCCGTCCAGTACTATTTAGTTTTTTAACTTAGTTAACACCGAAAATTCCGGGGGCCGGAGGGTTAGGTGGGAAGTCATGAGCCCGCTTGTCCCAAGGTCCCGAGACCAAAAACAATTAAAGAAAAAGCGTAAAACCAAACAAAAATAGTGTATAACCGAGAAAAAGCCAAAACTAAAATTATTTGAAAACAAAAAAGTACAAAAAACAGTAAAAAAACCCAAAAAAGACCAAAAACAGTAAAAAATGTAAAGTGACAGTTTATATGTTATTTCCGGACGAGATGTGATCTGACCTTCCTACTTGTTGTTGTTTCAGATTGATTTATATCGTTTCTGATAGAAAGATTGTGTGTTTTGGTGAAGGGTTGGGTACCCTCCCTCGAGTGTAATTTGAGTGTTTAAGCACGTTAATGGTGATTTTGCCGGTGACCTGAGGGTAGAGTGGCAAGCTGATCAACGTGTTCCACACTCAACAGGGACATAGGGACAACATCCACAACGACTGTTGGGTATCGTTGAAACAATTTTAGTATCGTTCGGGTACTATTTCATTAAAACTTAAGTGGTGGGGGGCACGATTGGCGCTGTCCGATTGTACCCTCCATCGATTGCAAATTTCCGGGTTAAGGGTCTTAATTCGGGTATTTTGGTGCAAAGGAGGGTATAGTACTATTCATTAACGACTCTAATAGGTTATTATCCTTATTACATATTACTTATCTCCTAATTATACCCAAGAAACACCCAATTTTGTCGAAAACTATCGATTTTCGATCAAACTGTAGACCCCCAAATTTTTAGATATCCGAGCTTTTCCGAGCAGCAAAAAGCCTTTATATAGCTACATAGTTCGATCCCCCTAACTAGAGAAACCGAGTGAGAAATGACTCAGTGAAAGTTGGAGAAAACCAAAATTTTTCGGTCAAAATTTCGATAATTTTCGGAATTTTGTCAATCTGTTTTGGGGATCAAGTTTTTGAGTTTTTAGAGTTAGAGCAATAAAATTTTTTTTGTTAGGAGCGTGCTAGCATAACGTGCTCGGCTGCCAGAAAAATTCTTGAGTAACCCTCCGATTAGCTCCGTAGATAGAGCTAACGACTTAAGGATTGGAAAAGGAAGGAATCGGAGGGTCCAAGTTTGATAGTTATTGGCCAAATTTTTGTCTCCAAACCAATTTTGATCTAGTTTTTTGCACTATTCCAGTGCCGTACAGGGCTATTACGCTCTTTTCAATTATTTTTAGGCACTTTCGATAGGAATTGCGGAAAAAGTTTCTCAGAACCTATATAGGTGGTGAAAAAAGGCCGTTTGGACAAACACGTTTTTAGCAATTTCTCAAAGACTAGCCAACCGATCGGGATAATTTTGGTACCATAAGTCGACGTTTTTGACCACTTTTCCGGACCGCAACCGTTTTTGATAATCGCGGAAAAGAAATTTTTTTTAGAATTTGTTGGTTCGGAGGGTCCAAATCGTAAGTAACCCTCCGAGCGGCAGAAAATTTTATCAAAACACCTTTTTATCCAACTGGGAAGGTTGACCGTGTCAACCAACCTAGTTTTAAGTCAAGTGGTCCGCTTTTGGAGACTTCATTGCGGTAACATAACCTTTTTTCTTGATTTTTGGGGAACACTCCGAGGTAACCCTCTGGAGTCAGCTAAAGCCCTTAGCAACCCTCCTTAGTGGAAAACTTCCACGAGGTCATCCAAAGAAGTTAAAACAGCCCCCCATAGAGAATTTAGCTTGTTTTGACGCTTTTTGAAGTTAATTGAAGGCCCTTCTAAGTGAGGCTCAGAAATTTGAAAATTTTGGAGGTACCCTCCGAAGTAACCCTCCGGAGCATACTAAGCATCTTATTGACCCTCCTTAGTAAATTTAAGGGGACCCTCCGAAGTAACTTGGGTGATTATGGTACCCTCCGATGTAGGCTAAGTGTCTTAACAACCCTCCGAAGTAACCCTACGGAGTGTCTTAAACCTTCTAAACAACCTTCCTTGTTAGAAACTTGAGGAAACCTCCTGTGGCAATTTGGGAAACAGAAAATATCCATATAATTAAGATCATATTAGGGTATTAGGCGTGCTTATAAGGATCATAAGAGCCCATTTTGACCCGGAAATTTGTTATCCAACTTGGATTCTAGATCGGGTGCATCAGAAGTACCCGAACAAAATTTTTTTTTTGATTGTGATTTTGGTTGTGTGGTTGCCTTGAGCTACTTAATAGGAAAGTTCGGGCAATCCGGGAACAAATAAAGGAATACCTCGGTGAGTGTATTAGGCAAACACACACTCACTTGAGAAGAAAAATTGTTTCCAACTCTCGTGCACTTGGAGCAGTCCGGGTGTGGGAGAGCTTTTTCATAGACTTTAGAAATTTTCGATCAGAGGTTGCCTTGAGCCACTTAATAGGACAGCTCGGGCAATCGCAGGGCACCTAAAAGAATACCTCGGTGGGTGTATTAGGCAAATACACACCCACTTGAGAAGACTGTGTCCTGGGCTTTGTTCTTTCGGATCGTTCCGATTGGGGGAAGTCTTTTTCTTTAAGACTAAGTTTTATTGATCTGTTTCTGAATCATCACTGCTTTTTATCAAAGATTGTTTAATTTTAACAAAGCAGTGACTTGATAAATTGTGTGGCCATAAATTGATACTGACAAGAGGTCTCTGTCACCTGTAGGATATTCTTACCTGATTATCTATTGTGTTTTGTGTGTTGATTATATCTTGTGAAAACTTTGTGATACTGTTATACTATACAACAGGGTTGAGTTAGCATTATATCAATACTGAGCAAGCCCTGTGTGTGCAACTCTAGCTGAGTCACTAAGATTGTCATTGAGAAACCTATGAGATTGATACTGACTTTTAGACATACGAATATTGTTTTTTGTCAAAAAGCATGCAGCGCAGGGACTCGTTAGGATCGACTACTAAGATTCCCAGGCTGAGCAAGGGCAGCACGCAAAATTTAAAACTAGGCGTAGCCAGTCCTCGTTTAGCAGCGCCTCCGACGTGTTCGCTGAAACCAAATCGACTAAAGGTCAACCTGATCTTTCAGTGAGCGAAATGAGATTAAGGAGCGAGAAAAACCTCGATGCCGAACAAAGGCGGAGCGCCGAAGCCGGAACCGCGAGCGAAACGCTTGTGGACCCCTTTGACGAGGGAGAACAGACGCTCATTCGACCCGACTTTGAGCCGAGCGAGGACCTCGAGCGGGAGGAAGTCGAGAGGACGGAGGAGACCTCGGAGCGTTCCGAGGTCGAGCCGCGAGAGGAAGTGTTATTCAAGGGAATGTCCAAATCGGAGACCAAGAGTCATAGGTGGAGGGGAGAATATTCACATTCGGCTAGTACCCATTCATCTCTGGCCAAGCAGAGCAACAACGCGATGATGTCGAGTATAAGCCCGAGTGAAGAACAACCGGGTTCGAAGGCCAAGAAGAGTTGGAAGTCTTTGTACGACGAGCGCATGGCGTCACTACCAACTGTAGGTTTAACTTCCAGTTATGACTACCCGGAGATAGCCCATCCGGATGTGAACTTCACACCGTGCCCAAGGAACGATATGAGCAGGAAGGCGTCGTCAGCCTCGCCGACCAGGCCCATGTCAGATGGGATAACGATGGGAGCGTCATCAACCTTCGACAGATTAATGACGTCGATGAGCAAGCAAAAAGGCGGTGCGTCATCAAGCACCAGGCTGCAGCCGCAGTTGACCTCATCTCCTCTTGGACTAACCCCGTCATTTGGGGCCACTGGCGACATAAGTGACATGTTCGCTGGCGCAATGAATGGTCTGGATGAACTGAGACGGGACATGACTAAAAGAATAGATCAGGTTGATGAGAGAGCTCACAAAGGTCAAGAAAATCTGAGAGACGAACTAACGCACGTGAAGTCGCAGGCGAGGGTTGATCAGATTCAGTTGATTCGCAACACCGATCAATGCCTGGCGGAGAGCCTGGCACAGGCAAACAAGGAGTCATACGAAAGAGAGGCTAGGATGACCAGGGAGATCGAACGATTGTTGAACGATCATGATAGTACCTACGCCCACACGATGACTAGCCTGGAGAAACGGTTAGATGCAAAGTCTGACTTAATGATGCGGAAGCTCGACGCGATCCTGAATGGGAGCAATTGGCAGGAGCATTCCAACCCAAGGGAGCGCTCACGCCATGCGAATGATGGAGATGGTACGGGCAGCAATGCCAGAGCCCAGCAAAGCTCGAGAACGAACTACGAACCTAGAAACAAGGAGCGGCCAAGGGCAGCCCCGTCGAGGCCTGGCTGAACGAACCCAGTCCCGCCGGAGGCAGATGCTATCCCGGAGACAAGGTTACCAACTGTGCCACAAGTCAGTTCAGTACCAGATCTGACTACAGTCTCACAGGACACAACGATGTATGCCTCGATGTTTGAGCCTCTGAACAGATCTCTTTAAACATTCATCACCAAGCTCTCGAAGTCGACCGAGAGAGGAGAGAGGTCAAGAAGGACACTGAAAAAGCCGAAGTCATATAAAGACGAGTCAGACGGCTGCATTGATACTTGGATAGAGGTGATGAAGTTACACTTTGAGGAAGAGAATCTCTCCAAGAAACAAGAGTGCAGCGCGCTAACGAGCAACCTGGAGGGTACTGCACTAAGTTGTGTAATGGCGAAAAGAGCCAATGAGAGAGACAGCGCTCGCAAGATATTCGACATCCTGCTGAATCGTTTCGGCTCTGGAGTACAAGGGCACCAGGCTATGGTGAAGTTCGAAAAGAAGCTTCAAAGAGATGACGAATCCATAGATAAATTTTTGGACGACCTTGAATTGCTTAGGAGGAGAAGCAACCCAGATGAGAGAATATCCGAGCGAAACTTGGCGATTGCTTCGAAGTTCATGGACGGAGTAAGGAGTGAGGAGTTGAAGACGATGTTGGCCACACACTTGACCCTGTCACTTGACCAGGTACCCACGCCTGACGATTTGAGTATGAAGTCACGAGAGTATTTACTGATAAAACCGAGGGCGCAAAACCGTTACAGCAATTATGGCAACTATAGCGGGACAAACACTGGTGCGAATTCCAGTTGGTACAAACCTCGCGATGACATGGATAAGAGGAGGTCGTGTGCGAATTGTGGTTCGATGGACCATCACGTTTCTGCGTGTTCTGCATACAAACAGAACATGAAGGCGATAGGCTACTTTCTCGAGGACGCCGAGGCGACCGACAAGGATCATGAAGAGTACGTCAGAGGGCTCATCATGAAATATGGTCCGAGGTGTTTCTTCTGTAATTTGGAGGGACACTTCAAGTCGGATTGTACTCAATTTTGGGATGCAGTAGCGGACGCGAAACATCTCCGCCACGAAGAGGCGCTTTCGGGTGTCAAGGCCAGTCGGGAACGTCTGATGAACGAGGCTGAATCTCGGAGGAAGGAGACGACACCGAGCACCTTCACGACCAAAAAGGTAAAGACACTGCCTGACGAGGTGGTAGCCTCGAACCTCGAGGCAGAGTCGTCTAGCCCACTCAAGGTGGATTACGGCCTGGCGGCAAGGACAGCGCTGCAGAATGTCAAACAGGACCTAGCCACGAAAGAAGTGGAGCAATGGGTAAGGTCGGAGCTGGAGAGCACAGATCTTCGGGAAAGTTTTAATATTCTGAGTAAAACGACGAAAGTAGAAGACAAAGAGGAACCCAGGAAACAAGGACTAAAACTGAACGTTATATCTGGTAAAATTTTCGGCATGACGAAAGAGGGGACAAAAATAATGTCCATTATCTCAGTCGCAGGGCACCAGGTGGTCAAGAACTTGAGTGAACCATCCGAGATTACACTAGTCCACCTGGACATCTATGCCGACTACCTGAAGGATAAAGATCCCAAACTGGACTCAAGGGCAGTGCGAGCGCTGCTCACAACGGGAGGTCCGAGGCTGATGAAAGTGGATGGACATTATATCGATGTCCATGGCCCTTACCCGATCCTAATGAATGTTGATGGCATCAATATCTACACGAAAGCTCACATAACTGATGCGAACGATCAGATTGGCCGGATATACATTGGTCAAGAGGAGCTGAAGGTTAGACGAATCGGACACAACGCGATGCTCGAACAAGATGCGGTGCATATAGGTTGCGAGGCCGATCTGGCTGCGCACGTGCTGGACGTGCAAGGCAGGCAACTTTCAGTAACGGGATTGCTAGACACGGGAGCAGTGTTTAGTGTCATGCCAGTCAAAACTTGGACCGATATGGGTTTCGAAAGGTCGGATCTCATACCGACAAACATCAGGTTGGCAGCTGCCAATCAGGGAGCGATCTATGTGACTGGACGAACCCCGATCATTTCACTGCAACTCGGAGGAAGACATCTTTGGATGAGCTTCCTGGTAGTGGAGATTTTGGACGAATCCGATCAGTTCATCTTAGGAAGGGATTTCGTGCGCAACTTTGACGTCACGATCGATCTCAATGACGGGTTGATTAGGATCAAGGATCCTGAGAGAAAGTATGAAAAGAGACCCCTTAATAAGATCTTAATTAACCAGGCCAAGGTGCCAATTTTTCTGGATCGAAAAGTTAGATTAAAACCAAACCAAGCCGTAGTAGCGACGTTTAGGATGAAGAACTTGAATGAACTCAGCAATGACAGACAGGTGTGTCTGGTACCAAATCCAAACAGTAAAAGCTCGGCTATTTTAGGAAGAAGCTTCTCACCCACTCAGAGCGGACTGTGTGTGAGTGTGTTATTGAACACAGAAGCAACAACAGTGACAATACAGAGGGGAAAAAACTTGGCTACGCTTTGCCTCTGAACACAGACTTTCAGAGTGTGGAGAACTTGAAAAAGTTTGATGTAACTAAATGTCCATTGCATGCGAACCAAGAATGTATAATGAAGAGAGTGAATGAATTGAAATCTTCTAGGAAATTGTTTTCAATGAAGTCGGAAACAGATGATGGGCTGTCTAGTTGTTCCAACTTTCCTGAGAGGCCGACAGAAGCAGAGTTAGCAGCGAAGAAACCTGTACTACCTGAGATAGAACATTTGAAGAGTAAAATATCAGACAAGGATTTAGATTCGCTCAGAGCGGTGCTAAATCGGAACGCAGACGTTTTTTCTAAACATAAGGCCGACATAGGTTGTTGTAATTTTGTAGGACACGAGATTGAGATAGAAGAGGGCTCGGTACATCATAGGGAAGGGGCGAGAAGAATGACCCCAAACAAGTCAGAAGCGTGTAGGAAGGAAATCGAGATGTTAATGGAGTACGACATGATCGAGCCGTCGAAGTCCCCATGGGCTTGTGGCGTGGTCATGGCGAAAAAGAAAGGGGGACAACTCAGATTTTGTTGTGATTTCCGTTATCTGAACGCAGTGACTATAAAGGACGCATACCCGATTCCCCGCATCGATGAGAGCCTATCCAAGCTGGGAGACGCGAAGTTCTTCACGACGTTGGATTTGGGCTTTGCGTTCTGGCTCAGAAAGCAAGATCGAGAGAAAACAGGCTTCGCGTGTGAGCTGGGATTGTTCCAGTGGAAGAGGATGCCATTCGGATTGTGCAACGCGACGGCCACATTCCAGCGACTGATGACCCAGGCACTCACGAGCGTCACTAAGAAATACGGGAATCTCATCATGTGTTATGTCGATGATGTTGTGATTGCAACACCAACCTTAGAAGACCACATAGAGAGGTTGGAGGAGGTGTTTTCTTCATAAAGCAGGCGGGTCTGAAATGTAAACCCTCTAAGTGTGAAATCCTCATGGATTCCATAAATTATCTGGGCCGCCTGGTGGACAAAAATGGAGTGAGACCAGATCCCGAAGCGGTTGAAGCGGTGCTGACCTGGAAGGCACCTAAAACAGATACACAGCTGATGAGTTTTTTGGGATTCGCTAATTATTATCGAGAGTTCATCAAGGGGTATGCTGACAAAATATATCCCATGCAGAGGTTGATGAGAAACAAGGGCAAAAAGTTCACTTGGACTGATGAGGCACAAGTTTCATTTGAAAACATCAAACGTGAACTTTGCGAGGCACCGGTCCTCGGCATGCCAACAGAGAAGGGAATGTTCGTGCTGGACACGGATGCATCAGTGGTTGCCATATCGGGCATACTTCACCAGGAGCAGGAGTGGAACGGGAGAACGGTTCTCCGTCCGATAGCCTACGGGAGTAAAGTCCTGAGTAATACTGCGGCGCAGCAAAAGCGGAGATGTTTGCGGTGATCTTTTTCGTGGAAAAATACAGGGCCTACTTGGGGAGTGCTCCCTTCAAGTTACGTGTGGATAATCGTGCCCTTGCCTGGCTGAAAACCTATTCGATGGACCAAAGTTATATTGGTCGTTGGATCGTGCGCCTGGATGGATACCACATGATCATAGAGCACCGTACCCGTGACAAGCACCAGAACGCAGATAGCCTCAGTAAAAAGACAGAATTTTATGAGCGCCTCGAGGAGAAACAGGCTAACCAATCAGAAATCAAAGACGGGTTTTCCTTTCTGGACAAAGAAACCTACGACAAACTGCCACTTACTAGGTGGTTAGACAAGTCAGGGCATCCTATACCCGGACACCCTGACCTTCCAGTGGAGAGGGCCGCGGAGATAAAGCTTTTAGCCAGAGGCGAGCCTGTTCCGTTGGATTTGCTAGTCCGATCCAATTTGGTACAGCAAGAACTTACCAGGCTGGGTATAAACAGCATGGCTCTATTGAACAGGACGGTGAACGTGGCGCCGGACGTCATGGGAAAGCTCCGCGACTTGTTGGACAGGGAAGTGGACAGGCATGATCGTGAGTGGATGGAGACCGATGGAGACGAGAGAACAGAGAAGAGGCCAGTGTCCATTCGCAGCCGAGGCGTTGAACGGGATTGCAGGTCGATAGTCAACCAGCTGGTGAGCTCGATGCCGAAGGAGGTCTGGTTGAGAACCTCGTTCACTGAATATGGAACACTGAATCAGACCCAAGCCACTGAGGAAGTCAGGATCAAGTCGAAATCTAGCTTCGCGAGGAGAGTGCATTTCACGGATGCGAAAGAAGAATACGAGCCGAGCCCAGATTGTTCGTCCGGGGACGAGACAATGTCCGGGGAGTCTGATACATTCGAGCCAGTCAAGGACGACTTGTCTGAGGAGTCAGACACCTTTGAGCCCGTGCAGGACGACTTGTCTGGGGAGAGGTTGACGAGACCACCTAGGGACAGAATTTTTACCGGGGAGTCGGGTTTAAAGCGACCAATGGACAGAGTTTTGTCCGGGGAGTCGAGAAACATCTCAGACAGCTTGGAATATGAAGTTGGGGAATCAGTCAACTCAAGTGTTGACTCAAGGCCCCAGTCCTGGGACAACACATCTGAAACAACTTCCAATTCCGATATGTCAGAGATCGCAATCCACTCCTTATTGGTAGACTGGAAGCAGCGCGGGCTGGACCGAGAAACGCATCAGGATCCAGACAGGGACAGATACACCTCAGATGAAGAGGGCACTGTGGTAGATAATGCCGCAGACGAGCTCGAGCTGATAGCAGTCTCGAAACGCCCAACCAGATTGCTGCCACATGGTACAGTCGTCCGTACCAATCTGGAACCATATGTGCAGGAAGCGACGCATTTGAAAAAGATATGGTGTGTCAAGTTGATGGACGATTCTCATGCTCCGGAGATAATGAGTGGACAAATGAACGTGGTAAAGACGTATTTGAAAGCCAGGTACAGGCTGTCGGATCTCCTAAGGGCTCAACGAAATGATAGAATGACGAGCAGTCTGAAGAGATGGATCGAGAATGGAGCACCTGACAAGGGAGACTTGGAAGAAGACAGCTACAAGATCTTGAAGCAATTCTACCTGAAGCGAAACGACTTGTTGTACCTGAACAAGGACGGGATCGTAGCCTGTAAACGTAAAGAGGAGGACAAGGTCTTTTATAAATACAATTCAATAGTGTTACCACAGTTGTACCAGACCGAATTGCTCTTTCGCTCACATGATCAGATGGGCCATCAAGGCGTGGACAAAGTGCATAACAGGATACAGAAACGATTCGAATGGCCGGGATTGAAGAAGGCTTGTGAGAAGTGGATCGCCGCATGCCTGTCATGTCAGCAGGCGAAGGATCCCAGGAAACTAAGGTTCCCCCTACAGTCAATAGAGTCGTCAGGTTTCAACGAAGTGGTGCAAATTGATCATCAGAAAATCTGCATGACAGCAACGGGCTATAATCAAGTGCTGGTAATGATCGACCATTTTACGAAGTATGCGGAAGCAGCACCCTGCATGACAGCATCGGCGGAAGAAACATGCGATCATTTGATAAATGTGTGGATAGCGAGGCATGGCTGCCCCATCACGTTCCAATCGGACAATGGCAAAGCATTCGTGGGTGATCTCACGAAGGAGTTAATGAAAAAGTCGCAGGTAGCGCAGTCCCACTCGACCACATATCACCCGCAAACGAATGGCCTAGTCGAGAGGCAAAATTGCACACTGGTATCCATGCTGAGAGTCTATTGCTCGCGTTTTATGGATGACTGGGTCAAGCACTTGCCGCAAGTGATGGGTGCTTACAACAGCACGGAGCATTCCACCACGGGAATAAGTCCGCACATGATGTTAACGGGTCATGAAAAAACGCTCCCGTTGAAGTTTTTCTACCCTGAATATGAAGGGAAGAGGACAGCACCGCAAACGTACGTGCGGGATGTTATTAGAAGACAGCAGGACCTCAATGACTTATGCAGGAGGAACACGCAACAGGCGCAAATTAGACAAAAAAGGAGGTTTGATAAAAGGACAGCCGATGCGAAAGCCTACTCAGTTGGCGACTACGACTGGGTGTTCCAGGAAGTGGTTCCACCAAAAGGAACCAAGAAATTATTAAAGAAATGGCGTGGTCCATTTCAGATAACAGAGGTGCACCAAGGAGGTCGTTTTTATCGATTGAGCACTGGAAGAGCAGCTCATTACGAAAATATCAAACCACACAATGCCTCGTTAGAGGACTGGTGCATCCCAGCGGACATGCAAGAAGGAGACTATTTGATAGTGGATCCTGCTTGTGAAGTGAATGAAAGGGGTACTCGCGACAAAAACGACGGGAATGAGGTGGTGGACGATTGCGACCGACCACTGGACCTCGAGTTGACCGAGCGAGTAGAGGTGGACGATGAAACTCTACCTTATGCCGAGGAAGACTGGGACTGCCCGGAACAAATCGAAATTGACAAAGGAATACAGCCTGACTTTCCTCTCACTATGGAAACACGCCAGAGCAAGAGAGGAAAAAACAAGACGAAATACAATCCGTACGGCGAGAATTTCGTTGTGGACAGGATAGTTGTAAGTGATGTCATGGACTCGCTAGTGGGACTGGACGAAGTGGCAGTGCTCGACGAAATCGACTTGGTGAATGATATGGATCAGGATTGGATCGACGATCGATCAGAACGGGAAGTGGAGTTCGAGCCAGAAGCGGAACAGACTCATGAGCAAGAACTAACGAACTTGCGCGTGCTCGAATGGCTTCATGATCTGCCGACAGATCCAAAAGAGACGATTCTGACGATTCAGGACGTCGATAAAGACGGCATCAAATACATCAGTCATGACAATACCGAGTCCAACTGGGTCGCCCCAGATGGTCCTCTACGTGTTCCACAATCCAACCTCGATCTCCTAGACTTTGGGAGATCGACGGGGACATCGATGGATATTTTTGTTCTGGGAGTGGGGGTAGGACTCACCCACACCGAAAATCTGATAATAAAAAAATTGAAATCGGCAAGAGAAACCGGAGAACTAGAGACAGAGGGCTAAAAAACCACCTTTTGGACGAATCTTTGAATCGTATTTTGATCTACCGAACCCTTATTCAAATAATATCGTCATAACGGACAGCGATTTCATACTCACGGAACGCACGTGCGCTATAGCGATAACAGCGGACGTAAGCTTCAAAACAGCACTAGCGGCTGATTTCAAAAGAGAGTATAAGAACATCGAATTTTTATGGAAACAGAGACCTGGTGTGGGAGGGATGATAGCGCTGCCTCCTGTTCCATCACAGATACCAGGGAAATATTTGTGTTTCCTGGTTACCAAGGCCACTGATAGGCAACACGTAGATCCAAAGAGCTTGGTATTGGCCTTGACTCGACTTAGGGATTTTTTGGTTGAGAGAGGAGTGCCCTCTCTCTCGTTACCAGTATATGATCCTAATAGGGGAAAGCTACATCCGAGAGAGTTGTACGCACTTGTACATGTGATATTTTCAGAAACTGACATAGAGGTTTACTTACATAAAAAATACTATCTGAGCATATGCTAGGAATTGCGTTTGGCGATAAGTGGTTTTTATTAAGTTACTTGAAAAGAATTAGTGTCAGGTTTTAGATTAGGTTAGGTTCTAGGTACAATATTAGGGATTATGTTTTTTATTTGTACCCGAACAAAAAATTGGGAGTGTGATAATATAGATGTGTGATGTTTATGTGTTTATGTGTTATGTTATTGTTATGATATGTTTCATGTTTTGTGTCATAAAAGACCTGGAGTACTCCAGGTCATCAAGGTGACAGCGCTCATTCGTGCTACCCTGACAAAGATACAGGTGGACGATCCACCTTGGTGCTAAATTTTTAAATCAGAATTGAGAAGATAATTTCAATGGAGAGTTTTAAAGAGTTGAATGATGTTTAATCCAAAAATGATGGTTCTAAGTCGCGACTTGTTTTTTAGATCTTGATTGATCAGAAATTGTTTATTGAATTCATTGAATCAAACGAGACAGGAAGAAACTACACGACAGCAAGAATCAACACGATAAGAAATGGGTGACACAAACGAACTTATGGAATTCCTCTCAGCGAGTCTAGGAGCGACTCTAGACGAGATCTATCAGCGGCTGATCGATTGTGATTTTACACGAGAAGATCCGGGAATGGCGATGTTTGTGGTCGCGCTCCTCAATGCATTAGGACGAGAGGGTCGAGGGAATCGCCCTACGGAAGTCGTGTTAATGTTGGCCTTCGGTGAGTCCGGGACCGCCGAAAGAGGTCGAAATCGACTGATGAGATGGCGGCGTGGAGAATTGTCTGGCCACGACCTGGCTCGTGAGCCAGGACTAGGTGAACAGAGGGACCACCGGCTAGGTGAGATGCCCTTACCAGTCCAACCGGCGCAGCCACTCATCGGAGCGAAGAGACAACGTGATGGGCCAGGCCCGTCACATTCGGTCGACTCTCCAACAGCTGCTCCTCCTTCGAAGAGAGTGAGGGTGAGTGAAATAGAGATCCAGACGTCGGAGACGATCGAGACGCTGGAGAAGAAGGAGAGAGATCAGAGCGAGCTGTGTGCCAAACTCGAGGAGTATAGGGCGATAGCTCGAGAAAGAGACGAATGGAAGAAGAAATATGAAGATCTGCAGGTGGCCTACAAGGAGGATGAAATAAAGCACCTGAAGGAGCTGTATATGGCGAAGGTGAGCCGAGTGTCACAGGAAGTTCTGGCGACAATGAAGTCCTCGGAGGGAACCAGCGACACATGCCCCAGGACAAGAGTACAGGAGCTGTGTGCATCGAGAGGGCCCGAGGCTTTGGATTTTCGTGCATCGAGAGGGCCCGAGGCTCCTCAGCAGACACAACCGTCTGCTTCCAGTCAAAGGAACACGATACCGGACCCTTCTGACACCTACCTCGCTCCTCAGTTCCAAGAATCGTTCAACCAAGTGGCCAGAGCAACAATGGATGAGATCAACCGAACCACTGGACGGACATTGGGTAGGATCGTTCCTTCCCAACGTCGTGATCATTCATCTAATAGCTCGGAGCGAGCACCCCACACGGTAGTGTCCTCGGGGACTGCGCATGGCAGAACCTATCAAAAGTCCCGCGTGGTAGACATTAGGAAGAATCTGATGACACGTCACCAGTTCACGCAAGTAGCTGCGGAGCATCCTCGAGCCTGCCTGAATGACATGAGCTGGAACCCCGCTACGAGCGACCAGGTAATTCCCCCAGGGAGTCGCCACTTGATCATAGGAGACAGTTTGGTGAGGGATCTGAATGAGATCTTCGTCTATGGTCAGACTACCACTCTGTCCTTTGGAGGAGCCTCAGTGGCTCAGGTCATCAAGATGATGGAATTCCAGAGCGAGGATCACCTGGATACGCTGGTGATAATGCTGGGAACCAACGACGTCTCGAGAGCCCCAGTGACTCCGGAGAGCAAGTGGGAGCCTCTGCTGGTATGCCTCCTGAATGAACTGAAGGAGAAGTACAGGCCCAGGTTTGTGGTGCTGTGCACGATACCACAAAACCCGCTGGTGGGCACCACAGTGGCAGATTTCATGAATGGCAACGTGAAACGGTGGAACGAAATGATCCGTAATCTGGTGAGAAACAACCCTGGCGAGTTGCGACTTCTGGATCTCGAAACACGCTGCGCATGATTGATCACATCGCGCTTACCAGAGATGGAATACATTTTAACACCCAACGAGGGAGACACTGGGTGAATGATGTATTTCAGACGCAGTTGAGGGAAGTGGAGCAAAAGTCGAGGGCGTTCAGTTTTCTGGCTCGGACCAGCTCGACCGGAGGAAGTAGAATAAGGGCAAGCGTGCCCGAATCCCTCGTCAACCGCCTAGGGCCCTTGGCAATGGAGACGGCTGTAGCCACACCCATCGTTCCGAGCTCAAACGTGAGAGAGAGGCTAGGAACTGCTCCTCCTCCCAGAACACAACCGCTTGAAAGCCGACTCGGGAGATCAGTGATTCAGTACCGGAATAACTCCCAGACCGTGTCTAGGAGGAACGATCCGCCCGCCACGGCAAACCCTGCTTCAGCAGCAGGACCGTCTACGAGCGCCGTGCCAGCAGAGGGAATTGAACCAGGCAGCGTGCTGCTTTGGAACCGATCAGACCCTAGTCATTGGGGACAGTACAAGACGGACATGTCCACGAAGTTGAACATGAATACCCTGACGTGTCGGGAGGACGCGATGAGAATGATTGGCGGAGAAAGTCCCACAGTGTCGCGACTATATCGGATACCGGGCGTGCATTGGCTGCTAGCCGAGCAGGAGCAGTTCAGCTCTACGACTGCGCTCCGGCAGGCAGACTTGAATGGGTTGCCTCAGGACAATACCTTTTGGACTTTGAACACCCGGTCTCTTACGGACGTCCGACAGAGAGCCCGGGAATTGACGCCACCTGCTCGCAAGGGCAAGTTTCAGGCAGAGAACAAGCCCAATAACAAGCATCACAAGATGTACAGGCAGTTTGCTAAGCCACCTGGTCAGACGCCTGGCGAGTATTCGAGGGACTACCCCCGGACAACCACGGTGGATGGAGATGACAAGAGATATGGGAAACTGAAGGCCCCAATAGGCGACGGCCTATTTGCAGCTTATGATCCTTTGGATATGAAAGCTGCCAAGTATCTGATTGTGGCCAGTTCCGATTATCTCTATACGCCCCGTTTTCTCTTTTGGCCCAACGTGATTTTCTTGACGGCGCCTAAATTGGACTGGGGACAGGCAATAGGCATGATGATAAGTGTACGAAGGGTGGTCAGCATGGAGCCGCAGGTGATAGTGGTTGCAGGCTCAAATGATCATCTGCAAAGCAGGGGCTTGTTGTCACGTCTGACGGATGGGTCGATCCCGAGCAACGAGGTCATAGGGGAGGCGATAATGACATTGCTCTCGGCGATGGCTGAGGTAGAAGCAGCAGCAAAACAACGTTTCACCCAAAATGTAGTGAAGGTGGTCTTTGTGTTGTCACCAGGGTACGCTGCATTGCCAGAACCCCTTCAGTTTGTGTACACAATGGTCACAACGGTAGCAGAGGGGAGGTTCAACGTGATAATTCCTGCCTCGAACAGAGTAGTAGACCCAGACAATTACTACCCGTCCCGATCTGAGCTTGCCGCCGTTTGGGCTGACATTTCCAATGCCATACAGGGGCTCAAAGATTGTAGCACAACTCGGTTGGTGCTAGATGAGGTTCTGGGGTTGGAGCTGTCCAACCTTGCCAGATTGCTGAAGTTAAGACCAGGGGTGGATGACGATCATCTGTTAGTACAACAGGTGGCTGATGATCTCTGGTTCAGACAGATGGATCATGCCGAGAATGAGCAGGGCAGGACAGTCAGGAAGAACATGACATCAGCGGAAGAAGATCTCGTGGCAATGGCTTTGCGCACGAAGCCGCACAATAACGTATGGTTGTACTTGTCACCAAGGCTGTGCACCTTGGGTGAGGACGCGTTTGAGCATGCGCCGGCAGTGATAAAAGAGATACACGTGTATCTGAAAAACTTGTTTGATGCAGGGAGTTAGCTGGGGGCATGATGTTGAAATTGATGCAGGACGTAAACACGATGTCGCTGGACAAGTTCCAAGCTGACGTGCTAGCCACGAGGGCACAGTGTGAACGATCGGATGCCATCTTGGGTGGAATGGGAGTGGGATGGACGCCATCCTTCCTGTCGACGTGCTATCCTAGGGCATCCCGGAACCTGATCGCGAGTTTTGTCAAGGACATCAGGAAGTTGTCGTTTGGCCTGATATTAGCCTTATACGTGACATTTCGTGAAGGGGCCGGCGAATCTCTTCACCCAAGCGTTGGCAGATTTGAGATTGGATGGACTCCTGACTCTGATTGCCATGACCTACGGTCGACTGGGTGATTTGCTTGTACTGTTGCGTTAACCTGAACAACTACAGGGACCGAGTCGTGAGTTCAATGCACAGTTGGAAACCGCCTCGCTCGGGAAGATGAAAGACTGGATGACTCTCCTGCTCCAATATCTCTTGCAACAAAACAGAAGCGTCACGGGAGAAGATAAGGTGGCGACGGATGCGGGTGAGTGTAAGCAATATTGTGGCATGCCCTTGCTGACAGATTTGGCTGACATGATGCGGATCGCTCCGTTGGCTCTGATTCACGGACTGCGGGAATTCGTCACGGTGGTCTATGAACCGGTGATGTCTTTCGCGTTCCCGGACGTGCAAGTCAAGGCATACAGGAATTCTGTGTTGTATCTCAACCTGGTCTCAGTCGTGGACTGTTCCGTGCTGAACTGGGTAGAGCAGAGGGAGTTGAGAGGGCTGGCCAGTGACGATAGGCTGTTCGGAAGAATAGCGGAGCCAGGTTGGGTGTTGATGGATTTCAACAACCACTTTAAGTGCCGAATGGGCCGTGAGGACCTTTCTCACATCCAGTTTAACCCGAAGCTTTGGAATTTGAGACCAGTAGTGAAGGATACAGGAGCGGCTATGGGAGTCCCACTCCTACCAGAGGCCTATGCACACGCGAAAGAGAACCAGCAAGCGTGGCTTGCTGGGTCCAGGCCGCTGCCGGACCAATGCCCTCGATATCCACCGATAAGGAGGATGTTGTTGGGAGTCACATCTCCCATCATTGCCCCTCGCATCGGAGCAGCTCGTGATGCAGAGAAGAGAATGTTGAAGTGGAGTGAAGGGATGGAGCCGCGCTTTATAGGCTGGAATGTTGCAGCCGCGCACACGTTTGACTTCTCATTTCCTGATGCTTGGAGTAGGAAAAAGATCAAGGCACTACCTTCTAGGAGACCAGAGGTCTCGGCCGAAATGTGGAACGACAGATGACTTATCAAGACTGAAGTGGTCAGGAGAAGTGAAAGTAGTTATGCTGGAAGTGGCAAAGGAGAGCAGAGGAGGCTCATACATAACAATAGAGGATCTGGCACCACATGGCGAAGAGTCCGTGGAATTCCTGGTGAATGATGAATTGTTTTATCACGCAGGAGACATTACCGTACCGGCTCGGCCGGACTCGGGCATAGACTCACGACAAGGCCCTTCAGGACCCAAGCCGAAACCTGATGCAGGTGATGATGAATTGATGAATCAGGACGATAACGATAACGACATCGAGGGAAAGACGGGAAAACCGGGTGAGACGGATCTAGGGAGAGATTAAACGAAGGCAATGTGAGTGAGTTCCAGAAGCAGAAAGCGAGTGGAGCGTTACCCACTGAATTCCCCACCATAGAAGAGAAAGACGACTTACACAGAATTCTGATGGAGGTGGAACCGTTGCTGGGAGCCTCAGGGTATCGGACCCGAAGGAACATAGTGAGAACCCATGGGGAGTATCCTTGCCACTGCCAAACGCGGGAATCTGATGCTAGTATGGGACGTGGAGGAATTATACTCTACGGGGTTGCCCGATCAGAATCAACAGGTGTCAATCGTGGTGGTTAGTGCCATGCTGGCAGTGAGATGGTTGGAGGCTAACGCGGACACAAGTGAACAGGAGTCGGCCGTGCCGACTCCTGAGCAGCTGAGCAACGTGAAGATGAGTCGTGAATTGGATCTTTTCAGAACCACCTGAAAGGTTCTGAGAATACCTAAAGCCATTGAAAGAATATGGTCAAGGCAAAGATTGATTATGGTCAAGGAACCTTGATCAAGGCAAAGTCAAGGTTCCGTGCAGTGATGACATCATGGATGTATGAACACGCGAAGCGTCACATGTCGAGGAACACAGAAGCTTATCAATCTTTCCAGCTAGATATAGGACCAGGAGCCTATAAGAGAGCATTCCTGACGCACAGAAACGCGGTCACCATGGCGGTGAAGCGGGTAGCTGGAGCGCCTTGTGTAACTTAAGATGAGAAGAAAGAGGTCTTAAGAGCTGACCTAGAACGAAATGTGAGCCTATGTCTTCACAACAGCTTTTGCAGGAACCGGGAGCAAAAGTTTAATGTTGACTTGCTACCTTGTTGCAAACCGAGGCTGTTGGAACAGGAGAGTTGGGGCACGGCCCGCAAGTCCATGGACATACTGGAGAAAGTCCTAGAAGACAGCGAAGCTGAAGATCAGGATGGAGAAGCGATGGAATGAAGGTGATGAACGAAGAGAACAAGTGAAGGCGTGAGCAAAGAAGAGAAGAGGAGGAGAAAAAACTTGATTGTCTTTGTGTGTTAAAACTTGAACCAATCAACCAAGTTTTGATTGTTGAACTTGTTAAACTTTTTGTTTTGATCTAGTTTGGTCAGACCAAACTACAGTGTTGCAATTGCTAAAATTGTTGAAATTGTTGATTTTAGTTATGACTATTTATGTATATATATAGAAATAGGTGAGTATATTTAACTATTTGAACACGATTGAAGTTTTTAACCTGTGTAAGACACAATTTCACTCGCTCGAGAAGGGTGGGTAACTCAATAACTTTCCTAGCCACAGAGTTTCTTTGTTTTAATATTGAAAGGACCGCATAAATGACTGATTATACTTGGTGAGTGATGTTAAGTTAATTTTAACGGGTGCGTGGCCGTGCCGCGTCCCAATTTTTAATCACAAAGAGCGAAAAGAAGTTTTATGGCAAGACGACGGAAGTAGTCAGAAAAGAAATTTTATCTAGGACACTCCTCATGGTGCAAATTTTGTGAAAATGTTGAAAGGCAGTGAAATGTAGTACGATGCCATTTGTGAACACGTAGTGAGTTGAGGTGGAGTAGATAAATTTCATTTTCTTATGCGATTTGTAAGATTGATTACAGAAAACTGGAACACTTCTTGACGATAACCCGGTGTTATGCGATCAATAGGGACATTGATGGGGACTGTCCGCGGAGTGTGTGCCATTCTGCCAGATGGCACGGCGCAACCTTCCGGCGACACGAGAAAAAACGAATAAAGGCCTTATTAACGAAAAAGTATTGCGAAGGAGGGTAGGAACATTCTAGAATTTTTTTTTTCAAAATTTCGATTGAAAAGTGAATATTTCTGAGAAATACAAAAAGACGGCCATTTTGACGAAAAACGACCAAAAAAAACAGAAGAACGACAAATATTGTGGAAAACGGTCGCACAAGAGACGAAAAACACGAAGCCTCTTGTGATTCGCCCTGAAACTTCTGAAGATAACAGCTTTCGATTGCAGTCAGCTTCGAAATCTAGGAACGAACCTAATTTTACGAAAAATTCAGAAGCAGCATTTCGACTAGATCTTTGACGAACTTCGAGGCTCCTTCAGCTATATCCATTGATGACGATGATGGATTGATAAAAGTTAGTGGAGGACTCGCTGCAGCTGATTGCCTAATCAAAAACGTAAAAATTCAGATGGTCTTGCCTCCGAACACCCATTTCTCGAGAAGTGTGATTTGCTATAGTTACCTTGTTCAACTACACTGAGGATTGAATGCCACTTTTGCTCACACTCTTTAGCAGTACTGGATCATATGAGTCCAGACATTGACGCGAGTAATGATAAGCAATTCATCACTTGGTTCAGGTTTTACAATCGAGCAATGAACCAACTGATGGGAGACTACCCTTGTGAGAGAGTAAACACATTAACACCTTTCTCCTACGTTGGTGTCGACTTAGCCGGACCAATGTACTACAACCAAGGTGATCAACAACTCAAGTGCTAAAATGTAGTGTTCATTTGTTTTTGTAATGAATCAATCATTTGAATATTTCAAAAGCCTTGGAAACTGAAGAATGCTTCAAGGTATCAGAAGGTTCATTGCTCAACGAGGATGCCCCGAGCAGCTTTTTCCGATAATTGAACTATATTCATCGAATGATTTAGCAAGCCAACTCAGACTTCGACGAGATAGACATAAGTTAGACAGCCTCCATGATCATATTTGAGGGTATCAAGTTCAGGAGGGTTATGGAAAGCTGCTATTTAGTCAATGAAACTGTTATGTCTTAAGAGATTAAGCAATGGAAGAAAACTTATTTATGATGAGAAGCATACAGTGCTTTTTCAGACAGAAGCTATACGCAATTCACAACCGAACGCAGCAATCTCGGACAATGCCAAAGAAACTGTGCCACGCACTACATTAATGCTGTTTAATTGGTTTGTCGGTTGTTGCTGATACTACCATTGATGAGGTTAATGAAAATGAAAAATGCCCTAAAAACGTTTCAACTACTTGCACAAACTGATTGCAGAATTTTTCAAGAACTGAATTTTTGAGCATCTAACTGCTATGCAACAACGCTATAATGAACCTTTTACAAAAACTAAACTTCAAAAAAGGATCTTACGATGTCAAAATAAGCACTGAACAGGCACACAGGTTTGTGTCT
This sequence comes from Symsagittifera roscoffensis, assembly GCF_963678635.1. Classification (NCBI taxonomy): domain Eukaryota; kingdom Metazoa; phylum Xenacoelomorpha; order Acoela; family Convolutidae; genus Symsagittifera; species Symsagittifera roscoffensis. The sequence goes on from NC_087064.1 coordinate 2,565,131, forward strand.
GTATATTCCTGAATTCCAGAGACCAGTCTCTAAATATGTTGAAACTTTTTCGGAACGATCAAAGAACATGAAATCAAAAAGTACAAAGGGAGAGTAGCTGATGCGGAATCAGCTTGCGTTTCCCAAAAAGCAATGTTTAACCTCGTTATTGAGATCTGGTATACAAAACTGAAGATGATAACTCCTTTATCATGGCCACTTGGAATTGTTGAAAATGAATATGCCGACTTCCATGCTCCTCCTTCCGACATTTTCTATAGCGTTACTTCTGAGTCCCCGTTTTGTGCACCTCAGATCAGAAGCTGCATCCACCAACTCCCGCCGCCCGAGGAACACCCGACAATCCCAGTTTACCTTCGCAATCTCCACCTTACCAGCAATCAAACCCAAAACTTCACTATACCCGCCTCCTTTTTGCAACTTCCGAATTTCATCTCTATCTGAACTCTGAAAGGGTTGATCAAAGATGAACGGGGCGGCAATGTTGGAACAAACAAAGAACATTTTAAATGATAAGATAGATTGTTCCAATGTAAACTCAATTCAAAACGCATGTTAATTTTCCCATTATTTATTCATTTCTTTTACTCGCAATTTATAGTAACTAAATCCTCATTTCATCAATATTCATACGATATAGTCGCTTTCCAGCTATGGCGAAGTATTCAACCGACCTTCGTTTTAAATCTTGATTTTTAATGAAGAAGGCAATTCTTTTATTATAAATCTTGTCATGATAGACGTTACGTGAATGTGACATTCGACCAGATTGGCCAAAATGCAGTCTCTGCAGAATTCGGTATTTTAGCAGCAAGCCTTCCGAATTGGCGATTTAGAACGGATAAGGACGTTATTTGAACGATTAGCCAAACGGTGAGGGCTAGAAGGTTCTGGAATTCTAATTTTTGAAAATTCGAATTATGACGTCATGTTTCTGAGAAACGTCAGAGACGGCCATTTTAGCTAAAATAGCAGAAAGAAACAGAACAACTTTTATCTGCGATTACGAACAGTACGAAATCGAGACTAAAAAACAACAACGAACTACCGAACAGCAGAGGACGTTCCGAGTTGCAACTATTGTGCTGTTACAATAGTTGCAAGGCCGTTGCGAGCAACGGTGAAGGGTAAAACCCAGCCTTCCGAGTTATTGTGAACTGGATATTAAGAAGCTTGATTCACCGGATTCAAGAATCCGGAAGGGTCTCGGGACGTGGACTTTTATGAACTTATATTGAATTTTAGCATCCGTCATGTCCTGACTTGAATTTAATTAAGATCTTAATTCGTTTTGACAAGAATGAGGAGCTAGAAGTAGAGGGGGAAGGGTTGATCCATCTTCGATGGAGATGATGATTTTTATCTACTGAACAAAAACAATAGTAATATGATAAGTAGTTTTTAGGAGTGACCTCGTGGGAGCCCTGTTTTTAGGAGTGACCTCGTGGTCTGGGGATACTGAGACCCAGCCATGAGCTCACTAATTTTGCATGTAATTCAGTTAATTTGAGCGTTCTGGTCGAAGCCGGAGAACAGTAGCGTTTTTGTCAGCCTGATGTAAGAAAGACCACCGAAAAGTACTGGCTTGGTAGAGACGGTGAAAAACATGCAAAGCTCTGTTTAGACGCTAGCCAGTCGTCTTAAGACTTAGTTTTGTTATCCGTCGATATGTATCTTCCGGGCGAATGTTACATGTATGTTTTTATGGCGCTCCTGGGTGTTATTCTTTTTTAACATCATGACCGGCAGAACCGTTAACGAGCACTCCGCGCCGAGCGGATGCTCACATTAACGCCCTTAATAGGCCTAAACCGCCGGGGCGGAAGGGTAGTTCGGAACGCGGAGGCCTTCCGAATTGCCGTGAATAGTTTTTTAACCTAGTTAAGACCGAAAATTCACGAACCAGGAAGGGTGGGGGGATCGGCCGTCCCCTCGTCCCCTGAGCGGTTGGTGACCAAAAACACTTAAAGATATAAGTAAAACCAAACAAAAAGTAGTATAGTACCCAAGAAAAACAAAAAAACATAAAAAAATAACCGAAAAAACCAAAAACAGTAAAAAAAAGTAAAAAATCAGTAGAAATCATCCCCCCAGACAAGATGTGATTCAACCCCCCCGTTTGTTGTTGATAGATATATTGTTGTTACAGGCATTTATATCAGTCAGGATCGTTACGATCAATTTTGTGGCCCGTTTGTGAGGCTTGTACTGTAGGGTTATTTGAGCATTTAAGCACGTTAATGATAAATTGCGCCCAATCCGGAAGGGTCAGCTGATTTGCGCTCGATTCGGAAGGGTCCGGGGTGAAGACCGATCCGGCAAGCAGTACAGGGAACAACAGGAAGAGGCTCAACGACAACTACAATCGACTGTTGGGTATCGTTAACAAGTTTTGTATCCCTTTTGGTACAAAAAGTAAGGTAGTAATCTGTGGGGGGCTCGACAGTGCTGCACTGTAGTGACCCTTCACCGAACTGCGAATATCCGAGTTAAGCACCTTAATTCGGATAATAAACAAACCCGGAGGGGTATAGTATTACTAATATTATTATTCATATAGCCTATATTAATAGTCATATATCGTTTTTCAGTGAAAAACAACGAAAACAGACCGGTTTTTAGGGTCAAAATAGCGATATTTTGATCCCCCCACAAGTCGCGATTTTTGAGATATCGATATTTTTTGAAACGGAAAAAAGCGCTAAGTTAGTGTGTTACATCGAAACTGCACTACTGTAATAAGTAGAACCGGTTAACTTTAGTTCGGAAGTGGTTAAAACTAGTTTGGTACCAAAAACCAAATTTTCCCAAATTTTGATAGTAAGAAACACTAAAAATTTAGAAAATTTTTTGAAATTTTTGAGGTAGGACAGTAAAAATAGTTGTTCGGACAACGTCCACTAGTGAATCTACAAGTCTTAAAATCCGCTACCCGAAAGCCTTCCGGGTTGCAGAGAAATCGAACATAACGTGTTTGATTTGGTGGATTCATCAATCCGGAGGGGTCCAGGTAGCATAGTTTTTCGCAAAATTTTTCTACAATAGCGTTTTAGATCGGGTTTTTTGAATTGAACTAGAAGAGTATAGGCCTTCTGAGCTCGGATCAATAATTTTTAGGTCGAAAGGACCAGATTTGCGGAAAAAGTTAGGCGGAACCTATAAGAGAGAAAATTTTTTGAGTTCGAAAAAAAGATGTTTTGGTTAATAACTTTGGAACTACTGATCATATCGAGTTGATCTTGGTACCAATAGATCAGAAATTAGCTGAGCTTACTAATAGGATCAGAAATTTTTCGGAAAAGCGAGAGAGAAAATTTTTTGAGATTGTTTTTAGCAAATTACACAAATCCGGAGGGGTACACCCTTCACGTTTTATAAATTTTTCTGAAAAACCCTTATACCCCTACCAAAAGTTGATAGCGATTGAACTAAGTAACTTAGGACAGTTCTAGACAAAAAGGGAGGGCTGAAGGCACAAGACAACCATAATAGAGTCGAAATTAGGCAAGTGTTAAGACCCTTCACCGTTAGTGTGAATTGTCAAATAAGTGCCTTAACTTCAATCCGGAGGGGTCTAGGAAAGGATCCTATACCCTTCCCAGTTAATTCAAACAGCATAAGAGCAACGCAGAACGTATCCGGAGGGGTATAAGCTGAAATTAAGAAAACTACGAAAAGCTACTTTGACAGAGCTAAGGGCTCCGAATCCGGAGGGGTCTACTTTCCACGAAACCGGAGGGGTCCGAATCCGGAGGGGTCTAATAGTTGCTAATTCGGAGGGGTCCAAATCCGGAGGGGTCTACTATTAACTAACTCGGAGGGGTCCCAATCCGGAGGGGTCCATATTCTGACAGTCCGGAAGGGTCCTATTTGTGCCAATCCGGAGGGGTATTATTTTATTAAGGACTTAGGTAAACGAAAGAAAGACCAAAAAGCGAGAGGTATTAGGTTATTAATAAACAGGCTAGGTATCAGTGACTGCACTGGTAACTTGCCTCTCAAAAAGAACCAGACTAATACAAAACAGGTCCGAACTCGGATATTCGCGACACTAAGTCTAAATTAGAAAGAGCGTGACTCATTGGTGTGGATTGAAACATAATACGTTTTTGGGAAAAGTGACTGCCCTGAGGATTTTAGTAGGTCTAGCTCGGGCAGTCCGAAGGCAGATAGGTAACACAATACTCGGTGGGTGCAATAGACGCCCACTTGAGAAAATAACTGCCTTCAAAGTTTTGTCTGTTTGGTGCAGCACCAAGCAGGGAAAGCTTTTTCTTTAAAAGACAGGTTCGACTATTGTACTGCGACCGACTAAGAGTACAAGACACATACGTTTTTTTTATATACATTCATATTGTGTCAATATATATATTTTTTTTGTTTTTGATTTTAAATCAACCTAAACTGTGCTTGATTGGGTAGTGACTACACTATCTTTTAAATTGACTGATAACATCATATTGTGCTAGTTTCCAGATCTTTGGACCGATAATGGGCTAGTGTGAATAAATTTTATACATACTGTACTCTGACAACATACAGGGATTCGTGGTCACTATTTAATAGAATCTGGTGAAATTTATTGTGTTGTGTCATTATTATTGTTAATAAAACTATAAGGTCTCTAACAATTGAGTCAAGAGTAGGCATAGGAAAGTGACAAATAAAGAATGAGTTTAGACAAGTCAAGGATACCAAAACGAGGTAATAGCTCTAGGAAATTCATACCTGAAAAGCAAAGAAAAACGATGACCGATCCTTTTGTGGATTGGATCAAGCGAACCCGGTCCGATAAAAAGGGGACGGTTTCAGGCAGAATGGTTGAAACGAGAAGTCAGAAGACCTCAGAAGAGCGAAGAGAATTATTAGAAGTGGAGGTCAATACGGACCATACCATGAACGACAACCAGGGAGTAAATGGACTGGAAGGGAGAGGCAGAAGGCTGGCGAGTGAATCTACTCCGGTAGAACAAGGCCATGATTTTGCCACTTCCACCGGGACGTTGGATCGAGAGGAGATGTCGGAACTGTCCGACATCTCAACTGAAGTAACGGCGACTAGAAGATCTCCGACAGACAACACTATGATGGCAGGCGGAACGGGGAAACAAACAACGTCATCATCATTCTCAGAAAGAATGAAGAACACCTTCGGAAACATCTTTCCATTCAGCATGGGAGGAGGAGCAGGAAATGACGGTGAATCCCAGGAGGAAGAGGATGAAGAGGAGCAAGGGGACTTTGGATCTCAAGTCAGTCTCAATAGTTCGATCCAGGAGAGTGAGGCACACGTCGGAAGAGAGACTGGAACCATGGATAAATTTGGTGTAGTGACAACGATAAGCAAAGAGGCAAACACACCGGGCCAGTCGAAGGACTTCGCGATTAGGACAAGTTCGGAGCCACAACCTGAAGAGAGTAGAACCAGATGGCTTGGCAACGCGTTAGCGGATCCTGAAATAGATAATGAAAAGACGTCAAGACAGAGAGTCAAGGCCCGGATCTCGACCAGCACGAAGCTACCTGGGACCGACAGAGTTACACCACCACTAGTGACGCCACTCATGGATAACGGGGCAGCACTAGAGGAAGCCTTAAACAACATAGTGGGCAGTTTAGGAGAACAAAATGAACAGATGTCGATAAGGATGAGTGAACTAGAAAGAGCAGTTCACATTGAAAGAGAAAGTCTGCGGGAAGAAATAAACCGCAACAGACAAGAAGTTGACAGAAGCGAAAAACGCTTGAAAGAAAGAACGGACGAACATATGACGAGGAACTTGTCGCGAATGACAAGAGAAGCGGAACAGAGGGAGTTACGCTTAAGAGCCGATATGGAGAAGTTAAGAATTCAGCAAGAGCAGTCTCTTGGGTCTCTTGACACAAAGATAGACGCGATGATGGAGAGGCGAACGCAGGCTATCATGGATAGGTTGGACGGGCTACTAAGCAGCAAGAGTGGACCAAAAGAAGGAGAGCCGAACTCGGGAGGTCCCAACAGGGAACCGAGGGTGAAATTCAATGAACATCAAAGGAGGAAGACAAATGGATCCACTAGAGGCAGGGGCAGTTCATCAGGCTATGCCACAAGGGGTAATACAGCATGGGGCCCGAACAGTAGAGCAAGTTCGACGGGGAACAGACAAACCTCGAACGAACGACCAACGCAAAGCACACATGCGACCGGGAGAAGCGATTCTGGCAACATGGGGCATACAAGCCCGAGGAGGAGTCACATGGGCCAAGCGGGAAACGCTCATGGTGATTCGGATTGTAGGGATGCACCGCACACAGAGCCTTCGACAAGGGGTGAGGACACTCAGGCGGGACACTCAAGGGATGCTACGGCAATGGCCACAGCATTTGAACCCCTGAACAGGTCTTTGGAGACATTCCTGACGCGGTTATCTAGAACCAATGAACGCAGTGAAAAGTCCAGAAGAGTCTTTAAGAAACCAAGATGCTACAAAGACGAATCTGATGGCTGTATTGATACCTGGATAGAGGTAATGAAGCTGCATTTCGAGGAAGAAGACTTGTCTGAGAGACAGGAATGCAGCGCGCTCACTAGCAACTTAGAAGGGACAGCCCTGAACTGTGTCATGGCCAAGAAACAGTATCAACGTGACACTGCTGAGAAAATCTTCGAAATTTTATTAAACCGTTTCGGATCAGGGGTGCAGGGGCACCAGGCGATGATGCGCTTCGAGAAACGGAGGCAGCGGGAAGATGAAACTATAGACAAGTTTCTCGATGATTTGGAAATGCTGAGAAGACGCAGCCAACCGGATGAGTCAAATCGAAGGATGAACCTGGCCGTAGCCTCAAAATTCATCGATGGTGTGAAAAACGATGAACTTCGTACGATGCTAGCAACGCATTACACACCACTATCAACTAATGCGCCAACACCGGAGGAGTTGAGACTCAAATCGAAAGAGTATCTATTGCTGAAACCTCCTTCGAGATCTGGATATTACAAGAACAATTATGGCAATTTTAACAACGGACCAGCGAACCAAGGGAACAATTGGTACAAACCGAGGGACGATATGGACAAGAGACGCTCTTGTGCTAATTGTAGTTCAACAGACCATCATGTGTCAGCATGCCCAGCTTATAAACAAGGCATGAAAGCAATAGGCTTTAGCCTCGAGGACGAAGATGCGTCAGAGTTGGAACATGAGGATTTCATGAGAGGAGTAATTGCGAAATTCGGCCCGAGGTGTTTCTTTTGCAACTTGGAAGGTCATTTTAAATCAGACTGTCCACAATTCTGGGATGCAGTGGCAGACATCAAGCATCCAAGGCATGAAGAAGCTTTATCAGGAGTGAAAGCAAGCAAGGCTCGACTTTTAAACGAAGCAGAGGCACGCAGGAAGGACAAACCTCAAGAGCTGGCGGCAAAGAAAATGCAAGCGGTAACAGGAGAAGCATGTGAACCGGAACCAGCAACTGCGGCCGATGACTTCAAGATCGATTACAAGGCAGCCGCAAAGGATGCTCTAAATAGAGTACAACAGGAACTGGTGACGAAAGAAATCGAACAAAAAGTGAAACTTGAACTGGAAAATGAAAAGCTTCAGGAGCAACTGAATACCTTCGAAGCAACGGAGTTCGAGGAGACGAAAACACCAAGCAGTTTAGATATGAAACTTAAAGTGATCTCCGGTAAGAGGTTCGGCATGGCGCCACAGGGAAAGAAGATACAGTCGATAATCTCAGTGGCTGGACACCAGGTAATAAGAAATTTGAGTGAACCATCAGAGTTCACTTTAATGCATTTGGACACATATGCAGATTATCTGAGGCAGGTGGAGCCACGCACTGAGTCGAGAGCTGTGCGAGCACTACTAACGACGGGTGGCCCTCGCATGAAGAAACTTCATGGACGCTACTTGGAGGTCTATGGGCCGTATCAAATAATGCTAAACGTGGATGGAATCAGCATCTACACCAGGACTTACATAACAACAGATGATGACCAAATGGGGCAGATCTATTTGGGTGAAGAGGAACTCAAAGTCCGCAGGATAGGCCATGACGCCATGATGGAACAAGACGCGGTACATATTGGATATGAAGCAGATGTGACAGCACACCTGCTTGACACCAACGGAACAAAAATCGGAGTCACAGGGCTTCTGGACACAGGCGCGGTGGTAAGTGTGATGCCGATAAAAACCTGGGAGAGAATGGGCTTCACGCGGGAAGATCTGATTCCTACGAATCTCCGACTAGCCGCTGCAAATCGAGGAGCTATCTACGTAGCCGGAAGAACACCGGTGACGGACCTTCACATGGGAGGACGGAACCTTTGGATGAGCTTCCTGGTGGTAGAGAATCTGGACGACGCCGACCAATTCATCTTGGGCAGAGATTTTGTCAGGAATTTTGACGTGATGATTGACTTGAACAACGGTCTAATACGGATTAGAAACCCGGACCGAAAGTATGTTAAGAGACCAATTAATAGGATAATAACAGATGAAAATAAGGTACCAGTTTTTTTGGATAGAAAAGTAAAGTTACAACCAGGACAAGCTGTAGTAGCAATTTTTAGAATGAGAAATTTAAATTCGTTAAGTGATAGCAAACAGGTTTGCTTAGTACCGAATCCAAATAGTCAGAGTTCGGTGATTTTAGGCCGGAGCTTCTCGGTAACGCGAAACGGACTGTGTGTCAGTGTGTTGTTGAACACACTGGACACCACGGTTTCAATCCAGCGTGGAAAGAAGCTTGGTTACGCATTGCCGATGAGGACCGACTATGAAGAGACACAAAACTTGAAGAAATATAGTGTGAAAGACTGTCCTTATCATGCCAATAAAGATAAAATTTTAAAGAGGATTGATGAATTAAAATCTATTCGTAAATTGTTTTCAATGAAATCCGAAACGGACGACGGCTTATCAAGCTGCTCGAATTTTCCGGAACGCCCCTCGTCATATGAACTAGATTCTGACAAACCGGTTTTGCCAGAAATAGAACATTTAAAAGGAAAAATAGGTGAGGGAGATTTTGAAAAATTGCGGGACCTCCTAGATCGGAACGCCGAAGTATTTTCAAAACATAAGGCGGACATCGGTTGCTGTAATTTCGTCGAACACGAAATCGAACTAGAAGAGGGCGCCGTTCCCCATAGGGAAGGCGCAAGGCGAATGACGCCACATAAATCGGAAGCGTGCCGAGCGGAAATAGAAATGTTGCTTGAATACGACATGATAGAACCCTCGAAATCACCATGGGCTTGCGGAGTAGTAATGGCGAAAAAGAAAGGGGGCAGCTTAGATTTTGTTGCGACTTTCGTTACTTGAATGCGGTAACGATTAAAGATGCGTACCCGATACCGCGAATAGACGAGAGCCTATCCAAACTTGGTGATGCAAAGTTCTTCACCACATTGGACTTGGGTTCTGCCTTCTGGCAGGTTCCTCTGCGAAAGAAGGACAGGGAGAAAACCGGATTCGCGTGCGAATTGGGGTTGTACCAGTGGAAGAGGATGCCCTTCGGCTTGTGCAATGCAACAGCAACCTTTCAAAGGCTGATGGCTCAGGCTTTGACAGGAGTGACCAAAAAGTACGGGAATCTCTTGATGTGCTACGTGGATGACGTAGTCATAGCGACACCAACCCTGGAGGATCACATTGATCGACTCGATGAGGTCTTCGGATGTATGAAAAGAGCAGGCTTGAAATGCAAACCATCGAAATGTGAAATCCTTAGGGATTCGATCAAGTACCTGGGAAGAATGGTGGACAGGCATGGTGTGAGGCCAGATCCGGACGCAGTGGAAGCAGTGTTGACATGGAAAGCTCCGAGAACGGACACACAGCTCATGAGCTTCCTAGGGTTTGCCAATTACTACCGAGAATTCATTAAGGGATATGCGGACAAAGTGTATCCGATGCAGAAGCTGATGCGCAACAAAGGGAAGAAGTTCGAATGGAACGATGAAGCACAAGTTGCTTTCGAGAACATAAAGCGGGAACTGTGCGAAGCGCCAGTGCTAGGCATGCCTACAGAAAAGGGCATGTATGTTCTTGACACGGACGCATCGGTGGTGGCCATCTCAGGAATCTTGCATCAAGAGCAAGAATGGAACGGAAGAACAGTTCTCCGTCCCATTGCATACGGCAGCAAGGTCCTGAGTGACACAGAGATGAAATATGGCGCACCAAAAGCAGAAATGTTTGCAGTAGTTACCTTCGTGGAGAAGTACCGTGCATACTTGGGGAGCGCTCCCTTCAAGTTACGCGTGGACAACAGAGCGTTATCCTGGTTGAAGACCTACTCGATGGATCAGAGTTATATTGGTAGATGGATAGTCAGATTGGATGGCTACCATATGATAATCGAACATAGGATGCGTGATAAACATCAGAATGCTGACAGTCTCAGCAAGAAAACTGAGTTCTATGAAAGATTGGAGCAGAAGCAGGCCAATCAGGCGGAAGTAAAGGAGGGATTCTCGTTTCTGGACGGGGAGACTTATGAAGCGCTTCCCTTAACGAGATGGTTGGATAAGTCTGGACATCCAATTCCAGGGCATCCTGAGTTACCTGTAGAGAAGGCAGCTGAGATAAAGATCCTGTCCAAGGAGGATCCAGTCCCCTTAGATTTGTTGCTGCGCTCGAACCTGGTCCAGCAAGAACTCTCTCGCATGAATATAAACAGCCTCTCATTATTGGATAAAACGGTGCAAGTCACACCACAAGTAATGCGGATGCTGGGTGGATTGTTAGAAAGAGAAGTGACCAGAGATGACCCCGAGTGGACAGCAGCAGTGGCATCGCTAACAGTCAGTAAGAAAGTGAGGATCATGCCGTCCAGACAACAGCACGAAGAGAACAAGAGGGATTGTAGGACAATAGTTCAGCAACTAGTATCCTCAATACCCCAAGAGATTTTAACCAGTACTTCTTACGGACGGAAAGAACAGGGGAGCAGCAAGCGAAAGAAAACCGTCACCTTTGTAGACCGGGAAAAAGAGGGTGAAGAGGTAGAACAAAATCTGCTGCAAGACTATTTGTCCGGGGAGAAGGATGAGGAGAAAAACCAGCAATCACAAGATCAACACCCGGGACAAGTGAATTTGTCCGGGGAGTCCGAGATAGACGAGAAAATTCCTGATGAGAAACAGGACCTAGAGAACAAAGTTTTGTACGGGGAGTTCAGATGGATGCGAAGGAAATACGGACATGATCTGGAAGAGCGTGCAGTCTCCAGCACAACACCTTCGACGGATGATAAGTCAGAAAGCTCGAGAATGAACACCTATTCAGACAGGGATTCGACCTCGGGATCAGAACTGTCAGAACTGGCGATACACACGCTACTAGTGGAAACTCGGGCAAGAAACCTGGACAGAGAGGTGTACCAGGATCCTGACAGTGATCGCTACCTAATACCAAGCGAAAGAGTCTTTGACAACGCAGCGGATGACTTAGAAACGATAGCGGTATCGAAACGTTCGATAAGCCTGTTGCCGCAGAAAGAGGTAGTCAGGACTGATCTTCAGCCGTTTCAACAAGAAACACAACCGTTGGCGAAGATTTGGTGCGTTAAGATGGAAGAAGACACACATTAGCCCAACGAGCTGAACAGTCAGATGAGAGTCATGAAGACGTACTTGAAGGCGAGATACAGACTCTCGGACCTTCTAAGGGCGCAGAGAAATGATCGCATGACAAGCAACCTAAAAAGGTGGATAGAAAACGGTGCACCTGACAAAGGTGACCTGGAAGAAGACAGCTATAGGATCCTGAGACAATACTTCATGCAGAAGGAGGGGAGATTATATCTGAACAAGGACGGGATCGTGGCTTGCAGGAGAAGAGAAGAAGACAAGGTCTTATACAAATATAACGCGATAGTGTTGCCGCAACTCTATCAGACAGAACTATTATTCAGGTCGCATGATCAGATGGGCCATCAAGGGATCGACAAAGTGTATCAGAGGATCCTGAAGCGCTTTGAGTGGCCTGGGATGAAAAAGGCATGCGAGAAATGGGTGACAGCATGTCTGTCATGCCAACAGGTCAAGGATCCTAGGAAGTTGCGATTTCCTTTACAATCAATTGAATCGTCTGAATTCAACGAGGTGGTGCAGATAGATCACCAGAAGATATGCATGACAGACAGCGGTTACAACCAAGTCTTGGTCATGATAGATCACTTCACGAAGTATGCAGAGGCCGTGCCCTGCATAACTGCCTCAGCGGAAGAGACATGCGACCACCTGATCAATACGTGGATAGCAAGACACGGATGTCCAATGACGTTTCAATCGGACAATGGAACGGCTTTCGTAGGCGAGCTTACGAAAGAGCTTATGAGACGGTCACAGGTCGCTCAGGCTCACTCCACGACATACCACCCTCAGACGAATGGCTTAGTGGAAAGACAGAATAGGACGTTAGTATCGATGCTGAGAGTATATTGTTCCAGGTACATGACCGATTGGGACAGATACCTTCCACAGGTGATGGGAGCTTACAATAGCACGCAACACTCCACCACTGGAGTCAGTCCACACATGATGCTGACGGGACACGAGAAATCTTTACCCTTGACATTCTTCTACCCAGAGTATGAGGGAAAGAAAACATCCCCACAGGTCTACGTGAGGGATGTGATCAGACGCCAACAGGAGTTGAACGACTTGTGTAGACGAAACACTCAGCAGGCACAGGCAAGGCAGAGGAAAAGATTCGACAAGAAAGCAGCTGGTGCAAAGGCTTACTCGGTGGGAGACTACGTATGGGTATTTCAGAACGTTATACCACCGAAAGGGACAAAAAAGCTTCTGAAGAAGTGGAGGGGACCCTTCATGATTACAGAGGTGCACCAAGAGGGACGCTTTTATAGACTGAGTACTGGCCGAGCCGCCCACTACGAGAACATCAAGCCACACAATCCATCGACAGAAGACTGGTGTATACCTGCAGACATGGAAGAAGGGGATTATCTAATGATGGATCCTGCTTGTGAGGTCAATGAAAAAGGCACCAGGGAGAAGAACGATGGAAACGAAGTCGTAGAGGAAGGTACGGATACACCATTGGACCTGGATCCAAACTAACAGATCGAAGCGGACGATGAAACCTTGCCCTACGCAGAGGAAGATTGGCAGGATTCCGAACAGACAGAGGTTCCCAAGAACATGGAACCAGATCTTCCGTTCACGATGCAGACTCGTCAGAAAGACGGGACGAGACTAAGAAAGAAATACAATCCTTACGGTGACGACTTTGTAGTGGATAGGATAGATCTAAAGAAAATAGTGGAGGAAGTAGTGGGTTTAGAAGAAATAACAGTGTCACAGGACATTGACATAGTCGATGATCACAACGACGAGTGGGTTGACGACTGGTCGAAACCCGAGGTGGAGTTCGACGATGAGCAACAGCAGTCAAATGAACAAGACCTGACGAACCTGCGCGTCTTAGAGTGGCTGAACGAAATGACATCAGACCCTGAAAAGACCAGCGTTACGATTCAAGACGTAGATCGCGAAAGCGCTAAATACATTAAGACCGAACGAGATGATCCTTCCTGGGCTGCCCAGGAAGGACAACTTCTCATTCCAGCTTCTAATCTTGACTTAATACCCGGTATGCGATCGACGGGGACGCCGATGGATATTTTTGTCCGGGGAGTGGGGGTAGGACTTACCCACACTGAAAACTTGATAATAAAAAAATTGAGAATAGCAAGAGAAACAGGAAACTTAGAAGCAGAAACAGGTGAAGAACCTAAGAAACCTGACATAGGCAGGGTAGTTGAGTCATATTTTAATTTACCAAATGAATATTCTAGTAACATAATACTAACAGACAGTGATTTCATACTCACAAACAGAACATGTGCGGTAGCTATCACCGCAGACATGAGTTTTAGGACGGCGCTAGCGGCAGATTTTAAGAGGGAATATAAAAACGTGGAATTCCTTTGGAAGCAAAGACCAGGGATAGGGGGCGTAGCAGCCTTACCCCCGGCGGTGTCGCAGATACCGGGAAAGTACTTATGCTTCTTGGTAACGAGGGCGACAGAGAAGCAGCACGTGGACCCAGAAAACCTAGTCTTGTCTTTGACGAGGCTGAGGGACTTCCTTGTGGAAATGGACGTGAAGGAGCTTTCGCTTCCAGTGTACGATCCAAATAGAGGAAGACTGCATCCTCGGGAATTGTACGCGCTTGTACACGTGATATTCTCTGATACGAACATACAAGTATATCTACATAAGAAATATTACTTAAGTATAGGCTGAGTGATGTGCGAGAGGTGCGTTATGTTATGTTATGTGTTAGGTTATTAAGATCATGGGTAAGTAGGGGTTAGTGACCATGAACAACTAAATGACGATCTTGGGAATAGATCCAAAGTTTGGACTGTCCAATCTTAGGTCGAATTCCAAAATTTTAGAAACCAATTGATTTTAATAAATTTTAGGATAAATATCTTTTTATCTGAACTGTCTTTAAGCAAATTTTAACGATGTATGTTAGGGTGAAATTGACAAGTGTGACATTCGTGATTTCTTTTCTAGATCCTGATTGATCATTTAATTGCTCACTTGAGTCAAAACTTGAAATCGAAATCAAATTAAATTTGGAGAAGAACAGTATGGATAATTTCAACCTGGATGAATTGATGGACCTGGCAGAGGCATATGTAGGACCGATGGTAGATGCGATCTATCGTCGGCTGATCGAACGAGACTTCGCTCTGGAGGACCCAGAGGTGGTCATGTTGCTGACCGCCCTGATTAACATCTTGGGGCACGACAACCGTAGGGACCGCCCCACGGAAGTCCTGTTGATGGCAGCATATGGAGAAAGAGGAGTACTAGACCGCCCGAACATGAGAGTGATGAGGTGGAGAAACGGGGCTCTCTCAGGGAGTGACTTGGCGAATGAGCCTGGGTTGGGAAGTTCTAGGACTTACCAACCAGGTGAGATGCCAATGCCCTCTAAGCCTAAACCTGGGCTGACGAGAATGCATAGGGAAATGAACAGCGAGGCGACCTCGTCTGGTTCACCACTGAGAGCAGCTGTGCCACCAAAAAGGGCGAAAGTAACGCAGAAGGTTCAGACGAACCAAACCATGCAAGATCTGGACGAGATGAACGATCATCTGAAAAGAACGGAGAAGGAGTTGAACGATATGACGAAGACCATGCTGGCGGTGGAGGAAGACCGGGACATGTGGAGAAAAATGTTTGAAGACTGCAACAAAAAGCAGGGTCAAGAGATCGAACGCTTAAGGCAGGAATACAAAGAGCGATCGGAGCAGGTGGCGTTGACGACGTCCATTGAGAAAGTGATACCTGCAAGGGATATTCCTCGTGGGCAGTCCCCGATGGAGCTCTTGACACCTCGAGAAATGAGTCAAACAACGGAGACACGGCTTCCAGCAGAGACGAACCGAGTAACAATCCCGGATCCTAGTGACACCTTGGGTGATCCCGTCGTAGAACAGACAGTGAGAAAACTGATAGAGACCGCTGGACGATTGGTCGCTAACAAGAATGCACCAGGTTCCGGGGTGACTGCACCCTATGGAACGATTGACGATACGGGCAGAGTACAACTCTCCCAGACAATAATCAGACAAGGGATAAGTGACGTGACGCCACTCAGGGGGAGTTCGAAGATCACAGAGAGAAAAGTAAGGAAGATGCCAGCGAAGAAAGTGTCTCGTGTAATGGACGTGCAGAAGAATAATCAATTAAAGTATAATTTCACGGGAGTTCCGGAGACAGATCCGAGAGCCTGCTTCAATCGAGCTACCTGGAGCCCGGCTGTGAACCTGCAGCAACCACCACTCGGGACATCTCACCTGATATTGGGAGACAGCTTAGTCCGAGTGCTAACGAATTTGAGGACCTCATGGGTCACCACGGTGATGGCCTTTGGAGGCGCGACAATTGCCCAATTATACCGGATGGTGGAGCTGATGAATCCCGGGAGGATACCCAGTGTGATGATATTAGTTGGGACGAATGATATCTCCAAAGGATCAGACGAGCAGGAAGCACAGTGGGAATCAATGATGGTGTGTTTGTTCACCATTCTCTGGCAGAAGTTCAGTTGCGCGGTACTGACCGTTTGCACGGTGCCAATGAACGCAAGAAACCTGACAGCATCAGGAAGAAGGCACAACGAGGGAGTCATGAGATGGAACAACATCTTAAGAAACCTAGCAAATCGAAATGCCGGAAGAATGATCCTTATGGACATTGAACACGAATTGAGAGCCATGGAGCAAGCCAGACTGACTTCGGATGGCATCCACTTTGACACAATCGAGGGACAAGCTTGGTTGAATCGAGTCTTCCAAGAACGGTTGGACGAGTTAGAAGCAGAACTCTCTGACACAGGAGTACTGAAGGAAGAGGGAACGGTGAATGATACGGTGATCACTACCTTTGTGCCTCCTAACCTGGAAACGCGTTTGGGTACAGTCCCAGCCGCAATAAATTACCGGCAACAAAGCTCCAGCGAATCAGGTCGAAGAACTGACGTGCAGGATTGGTTGGGAGAAGCACCGACGAGGAGGACAATTCATCCTAAGAGAAGGATAGGACCCGTCAACCAACCAAACGAAGGAGTAGCAGGCACGTCCAGATCAGACACTAGATCGGAGACAACGAGTAGCAGTCGAGAAGAGAGACCGAACAGAGGCTCATTGTTATGGTCTAGACCCATGCCGTCTCCCTGGCACATATACAAAGAAGAACTGATGAAGCTGGACCTGCAGAAAGTAAGCTTCATCGAAGATGCAAGGAGGATGCTAAATGGAGCGACGCTATCCGTCAGCAGATTATACTCAATAACCGGCGTAGACTGGTTGATAGCCGCTAGCATAAATTTCAGCTCCACGACAGCCTTAAGATTTGCTGACTTGGAAGGACTGCCCTCCAATAACACAATGGGACCTGTGAATGCAAGACCGTTGCAGGATGTCAGATTGAACCATGAGGAGAGGAATCGTGAGGAAAGGCCAGGAAGATTCCTGACGGCGAGAGCGCCAATTGGACAACACGTGAATATATTCAGGCAACTGACGACACCACCTAGTCATGTGAAGGAGAGAGTATACCCAAAACAAGTGAACCAAGATGGTGATGCCCAGAGATATGGCGGATTGACAGCAATAAAGAAAGATGAGAGCATCTTCGCCGCCTACGACAAAGCAGAAATGAGAAAGGCCAAGATCATGGTAGTAGCGAATTCAGAGTTCGTGTACACCTCTAAGTCTTTGTTTTGGCCGGACGTCATAATGCTGGCCGCAGTTGACCTAGACCTATTGCAATCAGTGTCATTGGCTATAGGGGTACAAAGGCAGACAGAAATGAACCCGATAACGATTGTGTTTGCTGGCATCAATGACCATCTACACAGTAGAGGTTTTCTGAGCAGGCTCAGAGATCCTGCAACAGCAGAAAACGCAGTATGGCCCGCGATAAAAGACATCCTGGAGTCAATGGGTGAAGTGGTAGACGCGACAAAGGAGGGAACATTCAACAAAGTGACGTTGAGAGTAGTATTTGCGTTGTCTCCGGGATATGCATATCTCCCGGATGGACTGAAATTTGTGTATGCAATGGTAGCCTTACTTTCGGAGGGAAAATATGATGTGATCATATCAGCCCCGAATCGCATGATAGAAATGGAGAACCTGAGGCCACTTAAGGCTGAACTGCCTGCAGTATGGTCAGATATCTCAAACGCGATGAGAGGGTTCAAGGACCACGCGCTACACATGTTGGTGTTGGACGAAGTGCTGGGGTTGGAACTGTCCAACTTCAGTCGGCAACTCAAACTGAAACCAGGAATAGATGACGACCATCGAGTGATTACGGCAATGTCCAACGACTTGTGGTTCCGAGCAATGGAAGTGGCGAGTGAAGACACGAGAAGAAAGAATTCACTGGAGACGAGAGCTCATCTGGAAGCGATGGTGCTGAGAACCAAGCCGGAAGCAAACCAGTGGCTACACCTGAATCCGAGAGTAGCGGCATTGGGTGCAGATGCTTTTCAGCAAGGCCCAGTAATGATCACTAAGATGTACGCCTACTTGTTGAAGGAGGTGAACCTGGCGGAAAATGCCGGAGAAAAGACAGCTGAGTTCGTGAACAGAATGTGTCAGATTACTCTGGAAACCTTCTGGACCCAGGAAGTGAAAGGACAGGAGGGATTTGAAAGGACAGACAGCATGCTAGAAGGGTTGGGAGCCGGATGGACCGCGTCCTTCTTGGCAAAAGTCTACCCGAAAGTCTCGCACTACTTGATAAAGGAATTCCTCCAAGCGGTAGTGAAAGTATCGATAGTGGAATTAATAGCCCTGTTTGTGACATTTGGAGCGGAGAATTTCGTGAAAGGACCGGTGATACTGCTTACGGATGGAATACAGAACCTGCGACTAGATGGACTTTTGACATTGATCGCAATAACCCACGGAAACTTGGGAGGGCTGATGAAACTGGCACGTTGTCCAGAGCAGATGAAAGAGAGAGTGAGGAATCTGGATATGAAGAAATCCACAGACTCGTGGAACAAAATAAGAGACCTGAGACACACTCTTATCCAGTATCTCTTGCAGCAAAATCGCTTTGGAACCGGAGAAGACGAGACAATTGAAAGAGAGGAAGATGTTAGGCGACATGTTGGAGGCATGCCGCTGTTAACAGATTTGAGCTTAGCTATGAGAATCGATCCCTTGGCGCTGATCAGAGGAGTCACGGAGTTCGTGACAGTGATCTATGGACCAGCAGTCACCTTTGCGTTCCCTGACGTTAAAGTGGAAGCATATAGGAGGTCGGTGTTGCACCTGAACCTCATATCGGCAGTGGACGGTAGTACACTGAACTGGTGTGAGCAGCACGCATTGCGAGAGCTCATGAGTGAAGATCTGTTATTTGCGAAAATATCGGAGCCAGAGATGACAGTCATCAATTTTGATGATCACTTCTGTGACCGCATGGGAGAAGTAGAAAGAGGGCACATCGAGGTGTTTCCAAAGCTTTGGAATCTGAGGCCCTATGACAAAACGAATGGCGAAATGACCAGAGTGCCTCGTCTCACAGCAGCGTATCACAAGGTGAGAGAAGAGACGAAGGACTGGGGCGATTACAAGAAGCTACCCGAAGCAATCCCTGAATTCCCTCTGATAAGAAGGATGTTGCTCGGAGCAGTCTCCGTAGTACAAACTCCTAGGTTGAGAGCATTCGAAACCAATGAAAGGAGAGTAGGGAATTTCTCGGCGACGATGGATCCATACTTCGTGGGGAGAAATGCCGCCGTGTTACAGTACACACGATTTGCGTACACGGATCAAGCGAAAGAGAAGGCGAATAAGCAACGCCGCTACTCCCAAGCCTGAAGGATTTGATGAGGAATGGAGACGACTAGGCTCAGCTCCAATGAGGATGAGAGGCAGGACTGAATTGCCTGAAGCCTCAGTAATCCTGACTAGTGTGAGAAAAGAGATGAAAGTTGCGGGAATATTGCAGACGAGAATTTTCCTAGCACCCTTCGGCTGCGAAGAAACTAAAGTGGTCCATGGAGAGGAGGAAGATAAATCAGCCGGTACATTGCTCATACCGAGATTCCAGGAAGAAGCTGATGATGACAAACAAGGACCATCGAACTCGAATGGGGACAAGTCAGAAGGAGATGACGGACAGGGTGGAAACCGTCAGACGGAAGAACCCATGCAACAAGATCAAGCTGGTGGGGAAGACGACAGGGCATCGACAGGAGGAACATCCAGCCTGGATTTCAATATCTTCAGTGATCTTGAGAATAATGCAGACACGTTGGAAACGACTGAGCCAGCGGATGAAGGCATCTCGACACTGGAACCTCCGTCAGCCTTTGAGGAAATGAAACGGAATTTGCCGGAGAGCAGCTCTCCTGGCAATACAAGAAATAACGATCAGAGAATCCTCATGGAATCACCTCGGAGGAGAAGAATAGAGGCCTCAGCCAGAGTACCTTTCTTGGGAACGCTACCCGAAGAAGAATGGGAAGTACATCACCGAGACCACGAGAGTAGGACGGGATGTAAGCTGGACAGAGTGGCGTTCATGGAAGAAGTCTGGACTGTGATTCAGAGCTATGGGACCCAGTCCATTCTCAAAACAGGTCTCAATCAACCCTTGATGAGAGAAGTACTTGACAAGCTTGATGAGTGTGAAGGGAGACTGAGTGAGTTATTGATCGACTCAGCCACTGATGAGAGTGAAGCGAATTCTCCCATCAAGATAACACCGCAGGACAATGAAGGAGAGGTGGTGTACCTGTCAAGGACCAGGAGAGGAACGATGCGATCGAAAATGGTGATTGATAAAATCAATGCGATGAAAATGAAGTTAGGCAGCAGAGTAATGCCGAAGAGGATTGGAAAGACGAAAGTGGATTCGGAAATATCGATGAAAGCTGGTAACTCAGCGAAAAGAAAACGAGTTGAGGAAGTCATGGATTTGGGGCAAGGTGATTACCAATTGTCTGGCACAGATAGAATATTAACTGATATAGCGATGGTGCCACCCATTCTCATGGCGGGGTTAAAGTCAACTGGTTATAAATCCAAAAGGAGTGACCGCACTCTGACTGGAGCGACTTTAGAAATGGAAATACTCAGTCAATGTGGAGAGAGTAAAATGAGGGACTTCACGCCATCTCCCATGAATCATGGAAAGGGAAGTGTTGCAGGACAACTAACACCAGTGGAATACAACAGACTGACAGTGTCTGAGACAGTGTCGATAGATGAACCCACCGGTGGATACATGGAGATGTTGGAATACCGAAACTCGGCTAGAGGGCATGTAATGGCCCTGGAAGAGGAAAAAGCCATGGAGGGTTATCTGGAAACAATGTTGCAAGGCACCACCCTCAAGCAGAAGGCGTACGGAACTTTGGCGTCGTCTGACGTACAGGCGGAGACGGTCGAGCAGTTGGTGAGCCTTCCATGGAAAGCAGTAGTATTGAGGTATTTCGAAGAGGAAATGAGGACTACGCCAAGAATACATGCTCTCGTGGCAGTACCGTACGTAAGGACAGAATTACAACTCAGGCTCGCCTGGTGCATGATGGGACTGACTCTTGAAGAATATGATTCGGGAGAAAGGAAGAGATCAAAGGAGGAAAAAGTTTTCCTTATGACGAATCTGAGGGATCTGATAGTCCAGGAGGGAGCAGCAGTAGCGTGTGCAAAGCGGAGAGACGCTCTCTGTTTCATTCGATTCCTGATAGAGCAGACTTCAGTACCTGCATTAAGCACTTGTGTTAAAATGTTGAAGGAAGGCGATGAGCGAACGAAAGCCATGTTCTTGCTAGCAATGCTGGATATGCAGCAAAGTAAGCCGATGAGGGTGAACATGAAAGAACCTGAAGAATTGGAACCCATGAAAAAGATAGACGAGATCAGGAGATTCTCAAACAAGGAGTTGAGGCTCACTAAAGAATCTATGGGAGCATTGCCAAAATCCAGTGAATACTGTGGACCGATCAAGAAGAAGTCATATAGCTATGTGTCCGGGATTATAGGGATAGCATACAATCCTTTCCTGAGTGAAGACATACGTGATTGCTTCTTTGATTATGAGCAGGCGGTGTTACTAAGATTCTGGACGTCCAGAATTGTGACGACTAAGAGCGTTAACAATCCACAGGCCAAATTGGGATTGGTCTTGGAAGAAGAGGTGACTGCACCTTCAGTACCAAAATCCGACAAGAGAGTGGAATTTGGGTTGGGATTCTCAGATGAATTACTGAGAACGAGCTTGATGGCAGTGTGGGAATTGATGAAGCCATCGTGGTGTCCTAGTCCCAACGCTGACTCAATATTACGGGCGACACAGGACATACAGAGGGAACTGAATGTGGACTGTAACCTGCGTGACCTCAACATCATATATAATGTGATGATAACAGCCTCTAAGAGCAACGGAGAAGATAGAGTGGAGTTGCCTGGCTGGGGACCAGAAGACTGGGTCAAACCTGGTAGCTGTCTGGCGGAAGTCTGTGGACTAGAGGGTCACGTTTGTGGAAGTCTAGGCTGTGTGAAAACCCTGGAGAAACAACACAAGCAGTTGACGGTATTGTTTGGAAATGTAGTGATGAAAGCAAGAACGGAAACGGAACTGATAGCAGATTGCCATGGAGGAACCGATGTGAATCTAGTGACAGCACTAGGATTCTACAGCATGTTTGGTTCTTTAGAGTCACTATTGAATCTAGAACAGAAACATGAGATGGTCACAGCCATCAGCGTAGAGGTATTCCCAGGAGTTCTGCAGACTGAGCAGAAGTATATAGGAAAATGGAGGGAAGCAATCGAAACGGAGATGAACATCAGACACAGCGAAACTTATTGTAGACCATCAGGAGCACGATATTTGGTGGGTTCAACGTTGGCTCCAATGTGCAAGAGCAGATACCCTGTACATTTCGTGGCTATGGACGTGAAGAGCACAAGAACGATCGTGGATCAAGCTTTCTCAGTGCCAAAGTGCGTGAGATTGGCGAGAATGTCTGAAAAGTCTTACGAGTTACTATGTAAGATGTTCTCAGCAGTCCCAGAAAGAACCAAAGAGGAGTTGGAGTCAATACTAGGAAAGAAGTTCATGGGATATGTGAGCGGGAACTTCAGTGACTTCGAAAAACAGAAACAGAGAGGATCAACTGTCTCAGATTACAATGCAGTAGATGAAAATGATGAAATCCACCGAGTGATGATGGAAGTGGAACCATTGCTGGAAGCTTCGGGAAAACGTAATTGGAGGAGCATCATGTTGACACATGACGAGTTTCCTTGCCACTGCTTGCTGCAGACCTGGTGGTATCCCAAGCGTAGTAATCTGGTGTTGATCTGGGACTCTGGAGAGTTGCTCTCCATGGGTTTACCAGATTCATCACAGCCCATAACAATAGTGATAGTGGGAGTTATGATGGCGATACGATGGCTGGAAGCTCATGTGAGAGAAAATAATAGACAGGAGGCACCGACGAGAGAACAATTGCAGAAATTAGATTGTCTAAAAGATTTAGATCTTTTTGAGACAATGTGTAAAGTTCTGAATATTCCGATGGAAGTGAAGAAGATATGGGCGAGAAAACGATTGATGCCATGGTTCAGAGCTAACATGACTGCGTGGTTGTACGAGTATGCGAAAAAGCATATGTCGAAGCATGGCAGAGTGTACAGTGAATATCAGCTGGACATTGGGGCAGGAGCTTTCAAGCGAGCTTTCGTGACTCATCGGAATGCAGTGACCACCGCTGTGAAAAGAATTTCCAGGACGAGCGAGCGTAGTGGAAATGAGAAGGCAGAGATGCTGAAAGAAGATTTGGAAAGAAACGTGGCGTTGTGTCTCCACAACAGCTTCTGTAGAAACAGAGAATCAAACGTGGATCCCCTACCTTGCTGTAAACAGAGGGTGGAAGAGCAGAAGTGTTGGAGGACGGCTTCCAACAGCGTCAGGATAGTCAATGACGTGCTACAAGACACGGAGACCGAGAGTGCAGAGTCAGCGTCACAGGAGGAGGAAATGGAGCATTGATGAATGGTCGAGAAAACAAGAGGCAACAAGAAAGAAAATTAGAAGAATTTAGAAGTTTTAGAACTTCTAAACGACGAAAAAAGAAGAGAACAAAGGGATGATGAAGAAAAGTTAAAACTCAGAATTGTTTTATGTGTGTGAAAAACTCAAGTGAGAAACCAAGCAACCAAGTTGTAATTGAAAACTGAAACATTTAAGTTGAGTTTGGAAATTGTTGCATTTATAAATTTGCATTTTGGTTTTAGTTGAAGTGGCTTTAGAGACACTCACTTATTATTTATTTAGAAAGGCTTGAGGGAAGAGTATATTTAAATATTCCAGCCTGCATGATTGTTTTTAATCACTTAGGAAGACTGATCACTTTGTGGTGACATGAAAAACTTGAGTAACTTCTTGAGGAGGGAGGTTGTTGCATTGTTCTTTCTAACCACAAAGTTTCTTAGTTTTAATATTCAGGACAATAAACAAGCAAGATTTCCGAAGGGAAGGAGCATAGTAGGATAATTTTAGCTTGTTGGTTGGCAGGACTGTCCTGCAAGCCAACACCTTTTAAATCTAGGAGAAAAAGTTTCAATCGGGATATTGACACTGGAAGTCAGAAAATATGTTTTATCTTAAGTCATATCCTCAATGTGCAGATTGATGAAAGAATTTGGAGGCTATAGTGATGTAGTATGATGCCATTTATATTCTGCAGTGAGTCGATGTGACGTAGGTAAAAGTAATTTCGTGCATTTTGTAAATTCTGTTCGATGACACTGTAACCATTTAGAACATTGCGCGATTCAATGAGGACATTGACCGGACTGTCCGGGGAGTATGTGACATTCGACCAGAATGGCCAAAATGCAGTCTCTGCAGAATTCGGTATTTTAGCAGCAAGCCTTCCGAATTGGCGATTTAGAACGGATAAGGACGTTATTTGAACGATTAGCCAAACGGTGAGGGCTAGAAGGTTCTGGAATTCTAATTTTTGAAAATTCGAATTATGACGTCATGTTTCTGAGAAACGTCAGAGACGGCCATTTTAGCTAAAATAGCAGAAAGAAACAGAACAACTTTTATCTGCGATTACGAACAGTACGAAATCGAGACTAAAAAACAACAACGAACTACCGAACAGCAGAGGACGTTCCGAGTTGCAACTATTGTGCTGTTACAATAGTTGCAAGGCCGTTGCGAGCAACGGTGAAGGGTAAAACCCAGCCTTCCGAGTTATTGTGAACTGGATATTAAGAAGCTTGATTCACCGGATTCAAGAATCCGGAAGGGTCTCGGGACGTGGACTTTTATGAACTTATATTGAATTTTAGCATCCGTCATGTCCTGACTTGAATTTAATTAAGATCTTAATTCGTTTTGACAAGAATGAGGAGCTAGAAGTAGAGGGGGAAGGGTTGATCCATCTTCGATGGAGATGATGATTTTTATCTACTGAACAAAAACAATAGTAATATGATAAGTAGTAGCCCTGTTTTTAGGAGTGACCTCGTGGTCTGGGGATACTAAGACCCAGCCATGAGCTCACTAATTTTGCATGTAATTCAGTTAATTTGAGCGTTCTGGTCGAAGCCGGAGAACAGTAGCGTTTTTGTCAGCCTGATGTAAGAAAGACCACCGAAAAGTACTGGCTTGGTAGAGACGGTGAAAAACATGCAAAGCTCTGTTTAGACGCTAGCCAGTCGTCTTAAGACTTAGTTTTGTTATCCGTCGATATGTATCTTCCGGGCGAATGTTACAGAAGTTTCGTTTTTGCCGCGCGTGATCACTCGTTTGCATAAACTTAAATAATAATAATAATAATAATAAAACAGAATTTAGGATACATCCATGGGAGTTAGCTCCCTGAATCAAGTCTAAATGATGAGGTCCAAATATGCTGAATTCATCAATCAATTGTGCTGAATCCATATCTTGGCATTGAATGCTAAGGGTATCTTCCTGTAACATAGCAAAATTGAAAATTAGCTGTGATTTGGGATACGCCTTCCATGTTGGAAGGCTTTCACTTTTCGAGCAGATTTCAAATACTTGAGATGAGACCACACTTCTTAACAAAGTTTATAATTAAGATTCACCACATTTACTATTGAGTATCAAATTCACTTGTGTAGGATAATTTCTTTCGTATTATTTGCTATGAAATCTGCGCTCGGAATCAGATCAACTAGTGGTTTTTGTTGACAGATACAGATAAGCCCTATGACACCAGATGAGGACGATGTCGTCTTGTCTTACTACGATGCTATTGTAACTGTGAAAGATGTGCAATCGTTAAGGCATAGAAACTGGCTTACTGACAACATCATTAATTTTTTTGTTGAATACATAATTCGATGTAGACTTCAAAATGATGACAAGAAAAAAAACTTGGAAGACTCTGTCTTAGTAATGGGTCCTAGTGTTGTTCAGATGCTCAAATTTTTTGAGCCATCCGATTTTGCTGCACTTGACTGCCTCGGATTGTCATCAAAATGTCTCATTCTACTCCCTCTAAATGATGCAGAGATAGATGAAAACGGCAAGTAGTTCAGTAAAAAAAATTGACCGTTTTGTTTTCAGGACTTATACACTACGGGTTCAGAAATCCGAAATGAAATTATTCTTCATGTTATGTTTGATTTTGATATGCGATTTGATTGGTAAAGACACTTTTTTGTCAGAATTTATCTTCTTTGATTAGAAATTGAATTATGAATAAAAATGTTTTTCTTGGCAAACAAAACAGAATTTCTTTCAAATTGAACAAACTTGATAGTGGTGGTTAGTCATGACAAATGTTGACCTTTTGCAAATATGACCCGTTTATCTCCCAGTTTATCATCTTCGTGAGAAGCAAGTGTGTTGCAACCGGGTAGTAGACTTTTTCACGTGAAGAACTTCGGGGTTTCACAAGATTTTGCTCGTGAAAAAGTTAAGCGTGTTTCAACTTGATTTTTAATAAGTTCAAAGTCAATCCACTATTGAGAGCACCTGGAGATAATTATACTGGAAGTTTTTGCAGAATTTAGTTTTTTTTGAAGGATTTCAATAATTTTTTTTCTTCGAATTCTGCTTCTTCGAATAATTTGCACGGTTTTATTACGCTTGCGCTATCAATTCGTAAGATGGACTTTTACACAACTTGTCCAAAAGAATCACTGAACCAGTTTTACGCTTGCGACTAGCAAGTTTTATTAAATCGGAATGAAGACTATTTTTGGGTTAACAACTAGCTTAACTAAATCATTTGGATCATTTATGATTCTGCTGACATGTTTAATTTCGTGTCTAATTTAATTTAATTTAAACTACGGATTGCTAGTTACTACTGGTAAATACTATATCTAGAACTCAAACCTTTCTATGAATATTAAAAGAGACTTTTGAAAAATATAATTTGCCCTCGTAAGCAGTGTAATAAACATGAATTTTTTTTATTATTTGTAAAAACATCTTTTTTGGCTTTTTAATTCTTTAGGTCGAAACTTTGGTCGAAACCTTTGACGTTTAGGTTGCGCAACCTGCAGCAAATTGGAATTTTAAGTTTTTTTTCTACCTAATTTTAACAAAATCCTTAAACTATATGTTCACATACCCTAATAGTATATCAAGTTTGAAGTACCAATTTATCTTATTTAGTTAGGAGATAACGTCTATGTCTAAGACCAAGGGTATTGTTTCGATAGTGTCCAATAGCTGTTTTTTTTTATAAGGTGAAGTTTAATTATCAGACTAATTTTTCAGCTTACTTTTTAGGGAGCGGTGGTGAAGTGGTTACGTCTCCGCCTCTCAATCGAAAGGTCGGATGTTCGAGGCCCACCATGATCCGTGGTCGTTGCTTGAGGATGAGGCAACATTACCCAGCCCAGAAAAATAACCAAAAAACTGCACGTAGTTCTTAAGCAGGGGCACAACAGCGGATCGCCATCATGAGCTGCAAAGCTCGTATGTTGGTCCTTTTCCTCATGGAAAAATGGTCTTAAACCATCCAATTTTTTTCCGGTTGAAATGATTTTTCGTAGAAGTGAAAAACTTTTTGATTTTCTGTTTTTTGTAACGGTTTATCTCAAAATGTTTATCCGTCGTAAAGGATTTGGGAAAATGTGGTATCGACTTAGTCACCTTAGATTAGTTCCGTTCAAGGGCGGGCAAAGTAGAGGTTCAGGTTTTTGTGTTTCAGGAGGGGGGTAAATCTTTGAATTGAAAAACTTTGTAGCCCAAAATGTTTGTGGTAATTTTTTCTTATCGGTTCAACGATAATCTTCGCAAGTTTTGTCGTCTTAGGTGGCGCACGATGATTTTTTCTAAATGATAATTTTGCGCTGTCGATTGTTTTTCTCGGAATTTACCTCCTAAAAGTGATCATCTTCCAAAGCAAACGTATGTTGTTTTTATATATGTTTCAAGAGGATTTCTTTCCTACATCATACTGGCCTCCGCCCCAATTTCTTCTTCCGAATTGCATTGCTTGTGTTGGAGGCTCTGTTTTGCCTCGTTGTCCTTCAATTGATGTAACGGAAGTGGTGCGAGGCTCAGCTTTACCTCTGTGTCTAAAAGATACATATTTGCAGCATGTCTGCTTTTCAAATACCCGTTCTTTACAATGTTTTTTTTTATAATGTTGGCTTTATGTTTACCCATTCCGGTACGATATAATTTCTTTTTTTTTGCTTTTTAAACAAGCAAAGCTTGTGTGAAAGTATGAACTCTCTTTTTTTCCAACCTAAGAAGCAAATATTAATGTTGATTTTAATAGTGTTCTTTTCTGCAGTATGTGCATAATATCAATAACCAGCTATTAAATACAGCCAATGCTAAGGATATTAATACACTATTATATTACAAATAGAATTTCAGCTTCAAGGTATCATGGATCTCTAGCGCAGAGATAGGGAAGGAGACCCGCAACAAAATAAGAAGTTCGAACCTGCGCAGTTTCGGATGTCTTAAATGATTTTTTTTTTCGTATACCAGTTAAAATGCGTCCGCTCTATAAATTGAGGCATGTTAGTTGGTATTTTTTAATCAAAATGACTGGTACTGCTAATGCCTCATAATTGGCGTGTGTCACCTATGTAGACTCAAAGTTTTACTCGTTCAGTTTTTCCCAGAAGCGTTATCGGTCATATTTTTGCTTGTGCATGCGAAGTGCAACTTCGACGCTGTGTTGTTAAATCGGCTTAACAGTTTTTCGTCTTATAACATTATTGGCTTAAAGGCTTCATTTTCCATCGTTAGATGAGCGAAACAAGTTTCTTTTGCGTGTGATTTTTGGAAGAGGTATCTTTTTCAAACGATATCAAGTTTTTTATGAAAGGATTTTTTTTGGCTGAAATAGTGTCTGATCAAAAATTGTCGGCGTTGTTACCCCTTCGTTAGTTTTGTTTCGATGTAAATTTGGCTTTCAGTAAATTTATTTGAGACAAATATTTGAAAAAATGGTAGGTGTAGCCTTTCTCGACACTTTCAATTCTAGCGTCTCAATTTCTCACTGCTAGCTTGCCATGCTATGTTTTGTCTCAGCTTTATTTTCTGCTGTTTCGTCTCTGCGTCAAATATATTTTTTTTTGTATGTAATCAGTGCTTTATATTATTGTTCAGCATAAATGGGTTGATTTGTTAATGGGCGTTTTACTGCTAGCTTAAAATAATATGCTGTTTGAAAGTAGCTGTAATTCACAGGATCCCATTGGTCTCTGCTTGTGTACGTTGCCCTGAAGCCAAAAGAGGAAGGACTCTTTTATCACTTGGATTCAATGGGAGGAAGAAACACGCAAACTGCCAACGGTATCTGCGAAGTATTGGGAAAATATTTATGCGGAAGTGAGCTGGCGCCATTGACTCCTTCCGACGTAGGACAACAATCAAACATGTTCGACTGCGGGATTATGGTCATTCTTTTCATAGACTACATAATATCTTTCTTCGCCAAGTACAGAAGTTTTGATACAGAGTTTAAAAATTACAAGTACAATCTCAAAGATTGTCGCTCGAAGCGAGAAGACTTGATGAAGCTGGTCCAAGAACTGCACGAAGCGGACGAAAAATAGATTGTTGAGCTTTTTGAAAAATAGACGGCTTTTGTCCCAAATTTATATCGCCCAAACTGTATAAATGTTGTTTTTGATGTCGATGTAAATATATTTTATTGTTGCCTCCTTGAGCATGCTTAGTGGAGGGTTGCTGCTAAAACATGGTACTAAGTGTCATCTAGATGTAGCCAATAGATGTATCAACATCGGTGCTAGCTATACTTCAAATTAAAAGTAGAATGTTTCTATTTTTGAACATTTAAATAGACACTGAGGCGCACTCGAATCAAATTGGCTGAACAAAATGGATTACTTTGCCGTGATTAGCATACATGTCAGACAAAAATAAGAATGGTTCTTATTTCCATTAAGTGAAACAGTATTTTTTTTAAACAGGAAACAAATTTTCAAGGCCTATAAAGAAACCCACCAAACCAGTTTTGTTGTTAGCTCTGAGTTAATGCTCTTATACACGTTTTCTTTTGCAGATGAAAAATGAGCAGACTTGATCGTTCTAAACTGAACCCGAACTTCGTGAAAAGCAAGCGAAATGCAGATGCTAGTGTTGAAATGTTCAGCCCAGACGTGAACGGGTTTTCGGATGGTCAATTGGGCGAAGCAAAGTCAATACCTCAAGCTATTTTGAAACGAGCTGCCACAACAGGAAATCTAATCTTCTCAAATAAAGGACTAACCTCAGTTCCGCCTGAAATTTTCAACCTGGACGAATCTATTGTCAGAGATGAAAACACGAAATGGTGGGAGTTCACAGATATCGTCACTGTAGATCTCTCGTCCAATCAGATTGCAGAACTGCCTCCGCAAATCTCTAATCTGATGGCTCTGAAGAAATTGGACATACATGATAACTGTTTGACCTTCTTACCTCATGAATTAGGGCAGTTGCAGAATTTGAATAGAGTAGATCTAAGTAGAAATAAAATATGCAAGCCGCTCCCTGATACATTTGGGTCTTTGAGAGCACTCGTCCAATTGAACGCCAATAATAACAAATTGCCGTCTTTTGGGTTGAATGATGAGATGCCGCCAAATGTTGGACAGCTGGATTTGTCGTTCAATGATTTGAAAGAAGTTGACAGAAATTTCGCGCTTATGAAAAAGTTACAAGATTTGAACCTGTCGCAAAACAAAATCGTAAAAATTGCTGCAGAGCTGTCGTTATGCACAAATTTGCAAGACCTAGACTTATCCTACAATCAGCTATCTGCAGTTCCAACTGAACTCGGCTCTTTGCCGGAACTTTTGAGGTTGAATTTGAACAATAATAGGTTGACCACCTTCCCTAAGTTTACGGCAACGAAGAAGCTGAGAGAGTTGTTGCTGAATTCGAACAAGATCGAATCGATGCCAGAAGAAAACATTGAGCCTCTGTCTGGATCTTTAGAGATACTGTTAGTTGCGGATAATCAGATCAAAAGTTTGCCCGCAAATTTTGATACTCTGGAACAACTGGCGAGTCTGGATGTTTCGTGTAATAACTTGAGCACGCTACCTGACAGACTTGGACTGCTGAAGAACTTGAAGAATCTGAAGGTTGATGGCAATCCGATGAGGTCCATTCGCCAGGACGTTCTCAGAGGGGGTCCGGGAGCGGTTCTTAAGTTCCTGAGGAACAGGCTCCCATTAGACCAAATTGACTCAAACAAGGTAAACGTTTTCAACATTTATCTTGTTACAGAAATAATTCAAATGAAAATATATTCTGGAAAGTTAACTGTTTGCGTTCGATAGTTAGTTATAGTCTCTTACACTCGATCTTTTGTAGGCAACAATTGAAGAAAGATTCATAACAGACAGCAAAATCCTGGACTACTCAAAAAGAGGAGCGACTGAAGTTCCCGACAACATTCTGATTGACGCAGAGGTCAAACGGGTTCAAGGGGTCAACCTAGAGCAGAACAAGTTCTCGAACTTATCCGTAGGCTTTACAATGTTAAAACATTCAGTGGTCGAGTTAAACTTAGCCAGTAATCTATTCACAGTCTTGCCAGAAGTTATTCCACATTTCTACAATTTGCAGAGTTTGAAGCTCTTCAACAATCGCCTTACTGATTTACCAGAAACGATGATAAACCTGACTTCGCTTATAGAGTTGAATGTAAGCGGCAACCAGCTTTCGCAAGTGCCTCCTGTAATTTACTCTCTGAAAAGTCTGCAGTCGCTATCCCTGGCTGATAATCGAATAACAGACGTGGATCCGGTTGCTCTGAAGGCGATGACCAAACTTGACACTCTCGATCTGCAGAATAATTACATCAAAAGGGTTCCTCCTGAATTGGGACTGTGTGAACAGCTGAAAACTTTGCTTCTGGTTGGAAATCCGTTCAAACGACCGACGTTCGCTGAGCTGAATAAGGGAACAGTTTTTGTTATGGAAAAGCTTCGAAACCAAATTGTGACTTAACATTTTAGAGTGCTAATAGTTGTGCTACTTAAATCATATAGTTGTGACAGAAATTGACTTGATAATTGTACATATTCATTCATTTAGATTGGGTCATTTAATGGAATGACTCGTGACTCGTAATAAAATTCAAAGAATATTGGTTTTGAAATGAAGAAAGTGGGAACATTTTATTCTGGTTTTAAAACACACGAACAGTTTCGAGAGTATTCAACTTTGGCCTGATTTCAGTTAGCGATGAATTAATGTCGAAAAAAGTTGGATCGCGGAAGCGTTTGAACTCGACAAGTACTGATTTTGACTCTCTGTTGCCGAAGTGGCCTTGTGTTGAGCCGTATTCCTTAACTGACCCCCTTGGGTTGGAAAAAGTGAAGAAAGATGTGGAAGGGAGCGAGAAGAGAAACAAGACGAACGAGTCTGGACGGCCGAAGAGGAGGAGGAACAGTTCCTTCTCACATGGCAGCAAAAGGGTGAAGTCGAAGTCAGCTGAGAAGTCGCGAAACACAGATGATGAAGAGGCAGCAAAGCACAGCACATCTTCATCCTCGAAAAAGTACAAAAGGTTGTGTTGGTAATTTATTTCACTCATCTTGTAATGATGTAAATATTGTTAGTGAAAGCTGTTTTCTGAGATGTATGGTGTAGTATAGGGGGAGCATTTATAAGAGAAACTTAAACAAGGTTATAAAGATATGAAAGTTAGTTTCTGTTTGGTGTCTTTTGATGCGTGTTTTCCCTGAAAGCCTGAGAACTTGGAAATTAGAATAAAAATTTTGATAAGGAAATTTTTTTAGGAGAAAATCGCAGAGCGCAGAAAAAAGAAGTGCTCAAAATGTCTCCAGCCTCCTCGAGTCAAGACCGACCTTAGATCGATTCCAGTACGGAAACTACAAAAATATTAACACTGCAGTATCAATTGACATTATAGAGCAAAGAATGAAGATTTTTAGAAGGTTCCGACGTTTATTCGAGAGTAGATCAGTGCTTGATGTTGGCTGCGGAACTGGCGATCTCCTACGTGCATTATCATCTCTCGGGTGCTCACGACTCCTAGGAGTTGACAGGGACTCCTCATTGATTCGCTCGGCCAACAATGCGTCGCAGAAATTTCTCAAGCAAAATTCAAGTGTCAATTTGTCATTTAAGGTCCACAATTTTGTACCTCCGAGTAGCTACGATACTTCAAAGTATTACCCGCCGACGTTACTGGATTCACAGGCGGCCGAGTATGATTGTGTAATGATGCTCTCAGTTTGCAAGTGGATCCATCTGACATACGGTGATTCCGGCATTAAAACGTGCTTTAACAAAGTGCATCGACTCTTGAAAAGAGGCGGTGCATTTATTCTGGAACCGCAAATGTGGCCTTCATATAAAGATAGTAGAAAAATAAATGACGCAATGTTCCGCAATTTCAATTCCATTGAATTATTTCCGAATAAATTTCCCAAGTTTCTAATAGACAGTTGCCAGTTTTCTTCCTACCATCTCATCGGGGACATTGAGAAGCGAAAAAAGAAGTGGAAGGGTAAAAAAGAGGAAAAGACGAAGACGCCGGCAACTACGACTTACAAGAGACCTGTCTTTGTTTTCTATAAGCTGTAGTATAGAAATGGAAAGATTGATTATTTAATACAGTTTTAGGTTACAGAATAAAGTCTTCTTTCTTTTAACTTGTGTTCGATTTTTCATGGTTGAAATGAACAGAGGTTGCTTATCGTTTTAATCAATATTGCAAAATGTACGAATTGGTAAGTTTGCTTGCTAATTCTTAGTTGATGCTAAAATGTTGATATGAAATCTATGAGCTAAAATGTATCCGATTAAATTGTCGTCGATTTGTGCTAATTTTTGTCCCGAGCGCATTTCTTCAATCAGAAGGGAGGAAATATGACCGCCTAGGGTGAACGCTGTTTGTCGCTGATATTTTAGATGCCCCAAATACCGATCTTGGGAACACTAGAGTGATTTCGTATAAAAAGCCATTTCAGTCGAGATACGGATATCAAAACAATACAAGACTGCTCGTATCAGGGCGAAGCCCTGAATGTTCCAACTGACTCATAAGGTTTTATGGAGCAGTAATAACATTAAAAAATTAAATGTAATAAAACAAAACGAAATTTTTTTTCTTCTAAAATTTGAAATTTTTAATGAAAATCATCCCCCCACACGCCATTTAAAGTACAAAAGGATAGATTTCGCTCTTTGTAACAAATCAATTATGCCAAACAAGCTTCTTTCAACCAACTTGGAACGATTTTAAGACGGATTTACTCTCCGCTTACGCGTTAATAGCGCGAAATATATCGCGCGTTAATTGTCCCAAATTGGCCAAAATGGCAATCTTTAAACCGCTGTAACTTTACGAAAAATGATCACAGGTGAAATATCTTTTCAAATTTGAGCTCAGAACAACAATGCCTTTCGAATGATGTAAAAAAATTCCGTCAAAAATGGCTAGTTAAAAAGTCGAAATTTGTCTGAAGAAAAAAAAACCCACCCCGAGCACAAATATTCCGTTACTTTCGTATCGAAAGTCGGAACAAAAAGATTTTGAAACACTGGTGTGATGTTCGCTTCTCAGACTAATGACCACTAAAGTAGTAGACGGGAAAATAAGCGGCAGTGGGTTGATTTTGTTCTTTATGTCTTACATAGTTTCTAAGGTTTATGTTTGACATAATTAGTTTGTGGTTAACCATCTTTTGTCATCATCAAGAAAGATTGTTATTTGAATGTTCTGATTTCGCTTTCCGACCACGAAGTGGCGTGGAGTTTTGTGAGCGGGTGTTTGTTATTTGTTTCCAAGCAGCATCTGGTTATACAAAAAACGTCAGATGGTTTTTTGAAGAATTTGATTTTTGAGCCCTTTCAATCGTGATTCGATTAACACCGAAAAAATTTATATACAAAAACGGTTTCTTTTCGAAAAAGTACCAATTATTTTATGTGCCGATTAATATATTTTCAAATGTTTTTACGCTTGAGGCTAGCAAGCGTTATCAAATCAATCAAGATATAGACTTTTTTTTACCATATAGACTCTCAACAAGTTACCAACTTGTTAAAGAGTCGATGAACTAGTTCAGACTCTTTTTTAGGTGGCGATGATTTTTTTTCGTTTTTCCTGTCGGAAGAAGTCTTGAAATTTGTTCAGGCTCAAAAATACTTTTTCGCGGTTTGTCTTTTGATTTTTTTAAGTTCAGTTCATTTCCTTTGTGAAAAGGAAGCCAAATTCCACTATCGAACAGCAAAAGTGTAAAGGTCACAAAAATGTGATTGACTTCTAGTTCCGAAAGTGGAATTTAATTATCGAATTTGCCAGCAAAATGAAAATTTTACCTATTGGCCCAGTTTTCTCAAATTGGGTTATTTTTTATCGAAAACATGGCAATCATAAGTTGTTCTAGAATTTTTAAATAGTTTTAGGCCATCTATTTTTTTCGCGATATTCGAAAGTTGAATTTTTTTTTTCAAAAAACTAAGTCACTGATTTTTTTCTGTTTATTGACTCTTTTCGAACTATATGTTGGCTCTATTTGGATTTCTTCTGTTTTTGAAAATGATAGTTAATTAAAGGACTCAGGTTCAATTTTTTGCTTAAAGATGGGTCTAGTGAAAAGCCGTTCATTGATTTTCTTGTTACTTATAAAAACATCTTTGATTAGTGGTAATTGATATCATGTCAAATCTTTCAAGTGCATTATCCTTCATTATGTCATAGTCCAGAGACATTAATTTGTACGTAGCAGTGACAGGCTGACAAGAATGGGTTTGTTAAGCTAACAATTAGTTTACACCAATCAGAATTGATTGATCTACAGTCTAGAAAGGGTTTATTTGGTTACTACAATTTATTGTTACCACATTAACGTAAGTGAATTTTTTTAACTTCGAACTACGCTTTTTGAAGAATTTTTTTGCCCAATGTCTTGTTAGAATACTTTATTTCGGTTATTGGCCTCGGAATAGACAACCGAAAATGTTTTTTAGTAAATTGAGTTTCCTTAAACCGTAACACGCTTCGTAATTTTATTTTCACCCTTGCGATAAGCAAGGGTATTGCAATCGGGTACTAGACTTTTTCCCGTAAATAACTTAAGGCACAGATTGACCAAATGTGTAGGAATGGTAAATTTCAGTCATGCTCCTTTTCAGACATGCTCCTTTTCCGTTTTTTAAAAAATGAAAAATATTTTTATTTGGTACTGTTTTTTTCGGGTTTTTTGTTAAGCTTGGATTAAGTTTGATTTCAAATTTTTTTTTACTTTTGTTGAAATTTTGTCATTTTATCAAGTCTGGTTTTTAGTAATTTTATTTTTTATATAATTATTTTTTTTCGACTAAACTGTTTTAGCTTATAATTTATGGCATAATGAACTTATATTGTGTAGTTTAGTGGGCAAAGATTCCTGATCGACAAAATCAGGTATTATTACAATTGCGAGAGCAAGTGTCTTGAAATCGGGATTAAGTCTTTTTCAAGTAAACAACTTCTTTTACACGTTTCAACTTGCTTTTTTCTTGAACCTTCACAACCTCCAGGTTCCTTCCCACTTAGCCTAAAGTTAACGCCGTCGCGTTTGTATCCTAAGGTCTGGGGTAAGATTCTCGGCCGGACCTTGTTTGTTAGTATATGTAATTGAAAAAAAAAAACATTTCTGTAAAAATTGAATTGTTGTACTTCTGTTATTCTGCTAAAATTTTGTCGGCTTAGTTGCAACATCAAGAATTTTGTTATTTCCTTAAGAAAATTTCAATGCATGTGCAAGTGTTGTTTTTTGTAGGTTTAGGGAAGTGGACTTGAAATTTTTAAATTTTTTTAATCAATCTGTTTTTCGGTGTCTGCTCAAATATTGTCGCCTTAGTTGCCACATTACTGATTTTTCTTGTGCTTTAAGCAACTTCCTCTTGTAGTTGAAAGTGCAAGTATTGTTCATTCTAGTCTCAGGTGATGCTGAAAACTAACGATTTTTTTATGAAATCATTTTTTTCTGCCAACTTGTCTCTGCTAACAGATTGCCGGCTTTATTTTCTCTTTGTAAGTTTTGTTCCGTTGCTAATTTAAATTTCAAGTTTCTGGCCTGGTAGCCAAGAATGAAATTCTATCGATACATGCGAAAATTTAATTATTGGTAGAACTAATTTTTTTAACGTTTCCCATTTTTTCGACGTATGTTTTAATGTTTGTTTAATCGCAAGTGGTGCGAAGCTCGGCTTCACCTCTGCAAAATTCTGTTTTTCCAAATAATTCGGAGGATAATCAGAATTTTTTTTGCATGCTATCATTTTTTGGCGCTTAGAATGTCTTGGCTTATCATAATATGCTCGAATGAGTCACATTCAGTTGAAAAGCAGCAGCATATGAGCTATACAGCCTTTTAGGAAGAATCACTGTTGTCTTGATGCTTATTTTGCAGATCTTATTTTGTGTTATTGAATCATTTCAGATCTGGAATAGTGTATGAATGAACTTTCTGTTCAGTCCGCCTGACATCGACATTCAGTTGTCGGACTCCTCCCGGGAGGGCCGGAAGACAGCGGAGGTGAAGGTGGATGACAGCAGCGGGCGGAGGGAGCGACTGCCGCTGTACTACGACGGGGAGGACATCAAAGGCAAAGTGCACTTCACCCTCAAGAACAACAAGACATTCGAACACAATGGCATCAAGATCGAGTTCCTCGGAATCATACACATGTTCAACGACAGGTTAGCCTCATTAAACATGCTTGTTAAGTTAATTAGCTTAGAAAATATTCGACAAGGGAAAGTACTAAAATATGAGCTGTTCAGTCCTTCACGGAGAATCGCTGTTGCGTGTCTGCTTGAGAAATGCATGCAAATGGATCAGTAAACAGTTGACCCATTAATTATACGGGTCTAGGACAACAAGCCGACGGGACTTCAAGCCGAAGGGACTTCAGGCCGAAATTTAAACTTTGCACGCACCTCAAATTACAATTTTTTCATATGTAAAACGTTGCTTTTCAAAAATTTAGGCAAGTTTAGTCGTCCATAATAAGCGTTATTCATGACAATGAATCACTTAGGATTGGCATTCCTTAATAATTTCAGACGGTTTTTGAAATGCATAAACTATAAACAAGAAAATTGCCTTCAACCGTGTTTTGTATTTCAACTTTCCTAAACATCATTTGGAGGCTTAAATTTTATGAAAAAGCCAATAATTACTGAAAAAAGATCATAAAAGTAGGAAATTCTTTAAAAAGGTTTTCAAATTAATCCTATTTCATCACTGAATGAGAAAATTTTCGGCTTGAAGTCCCTAATTTTACGATTGGGCTTGAAGTCCCGTCGGCTTGATGTCCGGCACCCTAATTATACGAGCGAGCGTAGTGAAGTGTTCTACGATCAGCCACTTTCTTTCAACGCAAGTCGCACATTTTTGTGCTATGTTTTTTCCAAGTTAACGCGTTCTAAATGACGCTAAGAATAAACATGCGTGATAGTAGATTGAGACATGAAGTCATAATTCACATGGTTAAGGCACGTGACTCTTAATCAGGGGATTTATGGTTCCGACCATGTCACTTGTGACGTAACTATAAGCTAGGTATGGTTTTTCTTAAGTTTGATTGACCCAAAAAAAGCTTGTATGGGCTCAACTGTGGTAACATAATAGAGCCCTATTGGTTGTGATAAGGATAAAATCTAAAAACGTTTTTTTTTCTGTGTCGTTAAAGCTGGTCTGAATATTTTCGCGGTTTTCTGACTAAAGCATACAATTTGAGTAGACGATGTCCTCCAAATCAAATTTACCTACGATTCTACGTATTTAAACAGTTCAAACGTATTTTAGCTGCTATTACCCTTCATTTTTGTTTCATTTAACACTATAACCTTTTCGAGAAAAAAATTCAAAAATTAAAAAATAATCTCGAGGTAACGAAATTTCCTGGGGCTGCAAAGGTCCTGGATTCGAATTGGACAGTACCTGTTTTTGTTTTCAAACGAGAAATATTCCGTTTCAAAAAAAATTCGGCTTTTTAATGGCCTGGTTATGTTTTGTCGGCTTATTTGCCACATCGTGGAAGTGTTTCTTTTGCTGTAAGCAGGTTGCATTGTAGTTTTGGTTTTTTGGTTTTTACTGCTGTTTATAATTTTACTAATCATGACTTCGTGTATTTTCTTTTTTTTTGGGTTTTTTTGCTTAAAAACTTTATTCTGCCCAAATGATTTCGGCTTAAATTTTATCGGCTTTTTTTTAGTTCCAAGGAAAATAATTTTTATGCTCCTCCTAGATTGCACAAAATGCTGTAAATTTCATAGAAATTATAGTTTTTTATGACAAAATTTTTTCCTGCTTGATAGGTTTCGGCCTATAGTAAATACTAATAGTTTCGGCCTATAGTAAATACTAATAGTTTTGGCCTTTTGTATCGCAAGTGGTGCTAATCTCAGCTTCGCCTCTGTGTTGAATTTTTTCTTTAATCAGTATGGTCAGCTATTTACGCAGCAACTGGATATCCTTCATTTTTAATATGTAGGTCACTTAGGGGGTTGTTAAGTTGATCCAGGTTTTTTTCATGTAAAGTGCTTTCAAAATAAGTCGTTTTCTTACACTTTCCATTTGTTTCCATTGGGCTCTGTTTGATCTTTGGGCTACATCGATTGATGATTGCACTATTGGTGATTACCTTTGTGATAAGCAAACGCTTTCAAATCGAAATATAGTGATTTTTCCGGTAAACACAGTAAAAAATCACAGTATATTTTCGATAGATATATTTTGAGAATTTTTATCGCAAATAACTGTTGTGTAATTTAAATAACTAAGCTCCGGTGTTATCTCAAATCATTTTTTCAAGAGACTAGTAAGTTTTAATCCGCTCAGACTGCAAATGGCTTCGACCTACTTTAAGTCGACGTGTATGTTCTGTTATACGGCCCAAAATAGATCATTTTGACAATTTGGAAATGAAGAATAAATGAGATGAATATGCGCAATTCTGATTGGTTGAAAATGGAACCAACCGAGACAAAAACTGGAAATCATTATTATACCGAAGCTCATTTCGCCGAAAATTTTTAAAATGACTGAAAACATTGCTCTTTAATAAATTTTAATGGAAACTGCTCAATTTTGGCCTGTCCCATAACGCCCCGAACTCTCAATAAAAACTTGAAACGGTTGAATTTTATTTGTTTGTGTTCTGTATGTTGTCAGTTATTTTTCTCAGTGAAAATTTTGAGGTGCGATTTTTCATTTTTGGGCCGTATAACGGAACAGACCCAATTCGGCTTCACATAATACTGCATCCTTCAGTTCGTGGGGACATAAAATCGTAAATTATTATCCCTGATTTCACCTCCTTTTTACCAATATTTTTTGTTCTAATCAACAAGAGTCAACATAAAATTTTGTTGAATTTTTCACTCCTCTTTTTCCATTAGCATTCAGACAAAAATTACATCGCGGTAAACTTTCTGAATGTTAATGTAACGCAGCTAATTGTTCCGACTTTCGAAAAAAGGAATATTTATGCTTGGTGTGTTTTTTTATTCAGTCATTTTTCGGCGATCGAAATAAGTTTTGAAAAAAAAATTTTTATGCCCCATGGAAGATATCGACTCCTGGAATCAAATTTAAAAAGTAATTTTACCTCCTATCATTTATTCCAAAGTTTTGGGAGTTTGAAAATTGCCAATTTGGCCATGCTCTGGACTAATTTATGTACACTTTGAAGATTTTATCCATAATCCTGAAAGCGTAACGCGATTAATTTATGCGTGAAAAATTATCCTGCTCAACAAAATTGTTCCAAATTGAATTGAGGCTAGCTAGTTGGTCGTATTAGTTTCATACGAGGCTAGCTAATTGGTCGTATTAATTTCAATCACAGTTGATCTTCGATATTGTCCAAAATTTATAGTTTTTCAATATTTTCTTTTCCCAAAAATTTATTCGATATGAATTATGGGGCAGTCGGAACATTCAGGGCTTTAACCTGACTAACGAGCAGTCTTGTTTTGCTTTTCGGCATGGTTTGCTCGAGTTAAACTTATTTTGAAAAAATACTACATCTAATAAAATCGTCATAAATTGTTTTTCTTTTTTTTTTAGTTTTTTTTTTGTCTCGTTTTTCTATGCAATGGTTGTGCCTTATTGTAAGTGGCGCGAAGCTGTATTTTGTCTATGTGTACAATATGTTTTTAGGCGACTGAAGAGGTTAAATTTTAACCGTTTCACGTTATTTTCCGACCATTTTCTAAGAGTGGGGGAAGGAACTAGGCGTAGGATTAGTTTTTTTTAGTTTTTCCGGATATTTCTGAGCATCTCAAGCGAAGATAATAGTTGTCAAGTGTGGTATCATATCAAAGGCCCATAGGTCGTGATTCCTCTTCTAAAACAAAAAAAAATCGGTGTCGAGAAAAACTGGGCTAAATTTCTTCGTTTTAGACTAAATTCGATGAAATTTGACGAGAGGATGACCTTTCAAGTTTAGCTAAATTTTAAAACATTGATTAAAAGTTTTTTTTTATTTTTAGTTAATGCTTTGTCTTCTGTTTTTAGTCTATTTCATTTACCCTTTCTAGAAAAAAACACAGGAAATCTAGACAACAAAAATTGCAAAAAGTTTTTCTTGTATTAGTTGGTCTGCGCTATTTTCACAGCAAACGTTTATCCTTGTTAGATATTAGCATGTTTTAACACCTCAACTTACCGCCTCTTCTTTCAAAAAAAAATTCCAAATTATATCGAACAAGATCTATTCATAAGTTTCTGGTTTTTTCGCAAAAAAATTCAACTACAATTAAGGTCAGAACCTTCTGTGCTACTTGCGCTTCAACCGTTACCCTTGTATTATTATGGAGATAATATGATTGTTTTAGGAGCTCATCGTCTGAGTTTGTGAGTCTGTCGAAGGAGTTGGCCCGCCCGGGGGAGCTGAGTCACTCGAACAGTTTCCCCTTCGAGTTCAGAGAAGTGGAGAAGCCGTACGAGACATACTATGGAGCCACAGTGAAGCTCAAGTACCTGCTACGAGTCACGATCAACAAACTATTGAGTACGTATGGTGTATTCATTTTATGTCTCTTAAACCACTCGCCCATCTAGCCTATTTTTAGACTTAATTTCATTCAAATGTATTGCACCCGAACTTTCAAATTCAAAATGCGTGGTGACAAGAAAGTTTTTGTGGTTGCTTGCAATTGGCATCGAAGTCGAATGTTAGGGAAGGCGGCGTGGCTCTCGGACCGTTTTCACGATGCAAAATACGAGCGGCACCATCATAGCCGATGCGCCACAACGCCTCAAAAGAATTAGTTTTCAAAGAGTTTTTTCTTGCTCGAAACTTGATGGCAGTTGAATCTTAATTATGGCGTTGATAGATGAACGGCGCAAATTCAACAAACCGCCATATCTGGAAGCCAAAATTACATCAGAATTACGTAACAATTGCATAACAACAATGACAATCAGTTATTACGTTGCATAATAATATTATTTTTCGGCTTGTTTTGAATGGTCATCTTATTTTATTTTCGGTTTGTTGGCCCTCCGACTTGTTGGCCTGCTACCAAATAAATTGCCCTGTTGTTGAAAATGGGTATCTTTAAGACCATTTATCCACGGGGGAAAGGACCAACACAAGAGCTGTACAGCTCATCACGGCGAACCGCTGTTGTGCCCCTGTTTAAGAACTACATGCAATTTTTTTTTTGGTTATTTTTCTGGGCTGGGTAATGTTGCTTCACCCTCAAGCAACAAGCACGGATCATGGTGGGCCTCGAACATCCGACCTTTCGATTGAGAGGCGGAGACGTAACCACTTCACCACCGCTTACCTGTTGTTGAAGGTAATATAACGAAGGAGATGGGCATAGCTGTGCATGCGATGAGCTTCTACCCCAACCAGCCGTCTGTTTCTGACCCCAATGCCAGGACAGAAGTGGGAATAGAAGACTCACTGCACATCGAGTTCGAGTACGACAAGCCCAGGTGAGTTCAGGACTGAAATTAGAGAACACATTGTCAATTTTGAAGAAGATTAAGAAATACAAGAAATGAATACTTTTCACCTACGCGTTATATTAAAACCACATTTTTTCACCTAAGCATTATATTAAAATATAGCGAGAATAATCGATCAGTTTTTTTTTACCTCGTATTACTTTTGTCGAAGCTTTTTGTGTTAGTTCTCGATTTGGCTCTTT
Organism: Symsagittifera roscoffensis; assembly: GCF_963678635.1. Taxonomy (NCBI): domain Eukaryota; kingdom Metazoa; phylum Xenacoelomorpha; order Acoela; family Convolutidae; genus Symsagittifera; species Symsagittifera roscoffensis. The sequence goes on from NC_087064.1 coordinate 2,608,330, forward strand.
TTCCTCCCCCTCCCCCTACCCAGCGAGTCTTAACAAATAATTACAAAATCGTTTCAAAAATTGGCAGGTGAACTAATTAGGCAATGGCAAAAAAATTGGGTCTGTATACTGAACCTTGTAAAACGTCCGTTACACCATAAATTTGAAGCTTATGTGAGGTGGGGGAAAAGGAAAAAGAGCCTTGATTTTTTCGCGATGAAATTGAGGCGTTTAGGTACCACTTGAAAGATGTGATTGTGGGCAAAGTGTATTTCCTTGTGATCCGACTGAAGATCAAATGTATGGAAATTGAGCTGCTGCGGAAGGAGACGACAGGGGCCATGAATGCCTCTGGGTCATACAACACGGGAGTGGTGGAGAGGACAGAGGTGTTGTTCAAGTATGAAGTGATGGACGGCAGTCCCAATAAGGGCGAGACAGTCCCCATCCGAATATTCCTGGCCGGCTACGATCTACAACCGACAATGAGAGACATCGCAAAGAAGTTCTCAGTCAGGTATTGTTCGGACTCATTTCCACGAATTTCAAACCTTATATTTTCGTTCTTCTGAAACTTATAGATACAAGTGGTTTGTGCGACTATGGAAGGGCTTCAGAATTTGAACTTTGCATATTTGAAGCGTTCATTTGAGCGAAGCGTTTTGATTTCACGGCAAAAAAAAATTGAGTTAAGCATTTTGGTTTCATTGGAAAATATTTGTGATCGAACTTCAAAAGTTGTTTTAATTTAATTAAACAAAGCATTTAGGTTTCGAAGGGGATGTTCTGGTTTTGTTTTAGATATTTCCTGAATCTCGTGCTAGTTGATGAAGATGAGCGACGTTACTATAAGACTAAAGAGATTCTCCTCTGGAGAAAATACGACAAGTTCTACCGCAAGCTCCGAGGTGTCCAGGATTCCCCATCGTCGGCAAAAGCTCCTCACGATCCCAGAAGTATGTCGGCTTCTAGTTCCCGAGACTTTAGTGCAATGTCGAATGCAACAAAGACGCTAGCAGCTCCACTTTTACCGCAATCGGCAGGGAAAGGCTCAGCGAACGGAGTGACAGCTGCCGTGTACCCGACGAATGAGACCGAAGATCCGAGCCGTCAAGTCTCAAAAGTGGAAGTTTTCGACGAAAAGTCATCAGAAATGTCCAGTGAATACCTCAAAGATGTTAAGTCTTCAGGTCCTTTAAATGATAATTGCAATGAAGTCCCTAAAACTGACAGTGTTACTCAAAATGGGGGAGATAATTAGAATGATGAGATGATTGATTACAGTAGTGTTGTGCTTACAGTGGAGATGAAAATTTTTAAATGCGTAAATTGTTTAATATGTCCAATTTGTTGAAATAAATTCTATTTATTTAGCTTCTCTATTTGTGTAAAAAAACGTCAAAACACTTTAACTCTGTTTTGTATTAGAATTTGCATCCGAATTAAATAGAATAATACCATCGTCAAATGTTTTTCGAAACTTAAAACGAGGCTCTTTTTATGCGTATTTAAGAGTCGGTGAACATAGAGCAAACTCTTATATAGGTCGCGATAATTTTTTGTTTCGATTTTTTTTTCAGGAAAAGTCTTTAAGTTTGTTCAGGCTCAAATGTACTTTTAGTGATTTGACTTTTGATTTGTTTGTAAGTTGTTCAGTTCTTTTCTTTTGTTTAAAGGAAGGCAAACTCCTCTATCGAACAGCAAAAGTGTGTATGTGTATGTCTCCAAAAACGTGAAGTAAAAGTGAAAAAATTTACATATTAATCCAGTTTTCTCAAATAAGGTGAATTTTTTGAAAAGGTGACAATCATAAATTGTTCTAGAAATTCAAAGATTTTTAAGAGCATCATTTTTATTTGAATTTCAAAAGTTGAGATTTTGTCAAAAAGCAAGTCGTTTTTTTTGTCTGTTTAGTTGTGTTCATAGTTTCTTTTCCAACTGTCTGTTGGCTATGTATAAAAGTTTCACTGGGAGAAACCTGATTATTTCTTGTTTTTGAAAGCAACGTGTAATCAAATGGTGGCAGTTGTATATCCCAGCATTGTTCTTGTTTTTGCATTCAGTAAATTGTCGCCATATAGATCGAGAATTTTTTGGTTAATTTGCACTGTAATGTGGTGTTGTATCGCAAGTGGTGCGAATTTGCTTTGCCTTTTTGTTGTTTTTTTTATTATTTTTATGATTATTATCTTATGATTATTAAGAGAAATGAATGTAGTAATTACTTTTACTTAGGTCTTCGTGTTTGTTTTTTTTTAGCAAAAAGGCTTGAAATTTGATCACGCTCAATTTTGATTTTAGCTGTTTGACGTTTGATTTCTTCTTAAGTTCACTTCATTTCCTTTGTGAAAAGGGAGGCAAACTCCCTTATAAAACAGCAAAAATATAAAGGCCACGAAAAACGTTATCGATCTCAATATAGCTCGCAATTTTTTTGAAATGCGTATTTTATAAATAATTTGGCTTTATGCTTTCAAATTTATTGCATGCAAAATTAGTGTGGATGGATGCCCTCAGTTTGTTATGTTCCAAAGTTTTTCATGCTAAATTCTGTCTTTTTTGTATTTAGTGCCACTTTTGCTGCATCGCATTTGTGATTAATTAGCTTATATAGCTGCTTTTTCGTTAGTGTTAGTATATTGCCAAGGGCGCTGATGCGAGGATAGCGCACTCTAAACATCCTGGTTTTTGAATCGAATCCTCCCTAGCTTTTCTTCTATCGGCTTTTCGCCTCTTTTTGCGTTTTTGGAAGATAGGTATAGTTTTTCGTGTGTGTGTGTGTGTGTGTGTGTATGTATGTGTGTGTGCATGTGAAAGTCCATAAATTTTAGTTTCAAATTTTTATTTTCAACGTATTATTTTTGCATGTTTAAGCTAAATCGTGTATTGCTATGGTTAAGATTCTTTTGAATTTTCGAATTTAAATTCAGTGTTTATTTTTTTCAAGTTTGGAATTAGATTAGCAACTCAATAATGGGATGCTGTCAGGATTCTCCCAGCTTTTGTGATTTTGGCTCCATATATGGATAACCAATCCTTTTAATTTACGAGATACGGTAATTTTCGAGATTTTTCATATATTTCTAGAAAATTTAATTTAGAAAATTTTCTCAGTTTTTGAATTTCTTACCTTTTAATTGGGTGCTGTCAGGGTACTCTCAGGGGTTGCGAATCTTGCCTCCAAATCTCTTTTCTCAACTCTTTAGTTTTCGAGATATGACGTTTTTTTGTGACTTTTTCGAAAAATTTCAAAAAACGTAGGTTTTTAAAAATTCCAAAAGTTTGAAGATCTCAATCCTGTTGTTGGAAACTGTGAGGGTACTGTCGGTGGCTGCGAGTCTTTTCTCTGAATATGACTGCTCAAATCCTTGAACTTTTCGAGATTTGACTTTTTTTGGATTTTTTCAAAAATTTTCAGAGAACTTAAGATAAAAGAAATTTCACAGAATTTGAAAGTCTCATCTCTATATTGAGGCTGTGCCAGAGTTTTCTCAGGAGTTGCGAATCTTGCCTCCAAATTTCACTTCTTAAATCTGTAGTTTTCCAGATATGACGTTTTTGGTGATTTTTAAAAAAAAAATCCCGGAAAATTTAAATTAAAACTCTTTTTTCTAAATTTGAAATTCTTAACATGTATAGAGGCTGTCAGAGTAATCTCAGGGGTCTCTAAGGTCTCCCAATTTTTTTTATTGTTCTAGATACGACAATTTTTTTTGTGATTATTTTCAGTGATTTTCAGAAAACTCAAATTACAGAATAATTCAAAATTGAAATTCCCAACCCTGTACTTGTATGCTGTCAGAGTACTGCCAAGGTTCGCAAATATTGCTTTTAAAGAAGACTGCTCAATTTTTGGTAGTTTTCCAGATGTGCCGTTTTATATGGTTCTGAAAAAATGTCTTTTAGGAATTATCTTAAAATTTTGAAGTTCCCAACGTTATAGTTGAGTGCTGTAAGTGTACTCTCAGGAGTTGCAAATCTTGCGTTCAAATGCGACTGCCTAATTGCTTTTAGTTTCCGAGATGTGACGTTTCTTAGTTTTTTTTTAAAGTTTGTCAAAGAATTTTTATAATACTTGACAAAATTTTATGGTTTTTCAAAATCTATAGTAATAAAACTTGAATAAAAAGTGTTGCAAAATTTGTAATAACGAACCCTGTAGTTGTGTGCTGTTAGAGTTCACTCAAAGGATGCAGATCTTTTTTCCAATATATGTGGTTTTATAGGAGTTGTTAAAAATTCGAAGCACCGGAGGTGCGTTACACGCTAGTTATGTTTAAAGCCGAGTTTTTGTGGATTTTATTCCTCAATGTTAATTCCATTGGAAACAAACGTATGAAAGTTTGATACACTTACTTATTTTTCGATATTTTTTCTTTCTTGTTTTTTTGTTTCAAGAAAAGTCTTTATGTTTGATCACGCTGAAATTTGATTTTTTTTTATCACGGTTTGACTTTTGATTTTTTTTTTTCAGTTCACTTCATTTCTTTTCTTTAAATGAAGGCAAACGCCACTATCGAACAGCAAAAATATAAAGGCCACGAAAAACGTGACCGACGTCTAATTTCGAATATAAAAATTATTTTCCCGCGAGAAACTTATTTCCGAGCGAAATAAAAGGTTTACCTATTCATCCAGTTTTCTCAAATTGGGTTAATTTTGTCAAGAAAGTGTCAACCATAAATTGTTCCACGAATTTAAAGAGCTCGAAGGCCATCTATTTTTTTCTTCGAAATTGAAAAGTTGAGGGTGTTTAAAAAAACTGTCAGTTTTTCAGTTTCCTTGCGTTCATTTCTCTTTTTCAACTTTCAGTTGGCGATGTTTTTTCGGCATGAATGAATTTGTAAGTTTTTCCGGTATTTTTTTGCGGACTTTCGTTTGTCTGCTCAAGTAAGAATTAAAATTTCTTCACATTTTTATATTCTTCAAATTAGCGTGGTTTTTTTTGTACGTGGTGGATAATTAAACAATACAGAGGCTTAAAAATTTAGTAAATTAGGCATAAATGACAACAGTTGTCTTCAAAAAAAAGAATAACAAATTTAAAAAAATGACAGAAAAGTTAAAAAAAAAAACTAAAATTTTTTCTATTTCCCGAACAGGTTTTAAATAATTTTTTTTAAAAACAATTTCTTGCCAGGGAAGTGCCAAATATAGCTTTCAAAACTAGTTTCCGTATGGATAATTTAAGTTTAATCAGCCTTATTAATCAATTTAACAACTATCTAAAAATCATTCAGTCCGAAATTGGACGAAAACCAAAATTGTCAAACCGGTTTTTCTCGACACTGGGATCTTTTTTGGAATTTTCTTTAAAGTTCATGAGTTTTTATGTTTTTTTTCGCTTAGTATATTTTCGGCTTTGTTTTTGTTCGTAACTTTTGTTCCATTGCTAATTTAACATTCAGGTTATTTGCTTGAAATGTTTGCCTAGTATGAGTTTTTGATTAGACCTGGAATTTGTTGGTACACCTACTTTTCAACTTGTTTCATTTTTTTTCAACTTATATTTTTTCAATCTTTGCGTTGTAACACAAGTGATGCGAAGCTCCGCTTCGCTTCTGTGTAATAAAGAGAAATTCAGCGTCCCTGTTGCCACGTTTGCCTCGGAGGTTATGTCCATGGCTGGCACTACAAAGATTTGAGTCCGGCGTATCGTTTTTCTCATACTTTTTGGCCTAGTGGCCATAGCACTGAATATAATGGTGTTATTTTAGCTATTAGTACTTCATGTTGTGGCATTTTTACCTGGATCGATTGTGTGTTTCTATAAATATAATAGGAAATTTGGAAAAAAAAATCAAAATGATTCAGTTTTTACACCGAAGAGTTTAGTCAAGGTGTTATGGTATCGTGTAACGGTTTTTTTTTTTAATGTTGTCTGTTGTCAAGTGTCGACAAATAACGTCCACAGTTATCAATTATCATGTGGGCTGCACTATATCGCGCTGTCACGTGATTGCGTATGTTTGTTTCTTTATTTGTTCATCTTTATTTATTTAATTATCTGTTCTTCTATTTATTTAATTATGTTTAGTTTGCTTATATTTATTTATAATTTATGTATGTACATATTTATTTTTGTTTATTTTTATCACGTGTTTTGTTTATTTATTTAATTATTCTTTCTTTCATTTAGTTTTGCTTTTATTATTTCTGCGTGTGTATTTATTTAATTTATTTATTTTCATTTATTTATATTATGGGTCTGTTTGTTTGGTTATTTGTTCATATATATTTTTTCATGTCTATTTAATTATTTGTACATTTCACTTTTGCTTTTATTTATTTATTTATTTATTTATTTATGTATTTATTTATGTATTTATTTATTTATTTATTTATGTATTGATTTATTTTTTTATTGCTTATTTATTTATCAGGTGTGTTTTGTTTATTTGTTGATATTTATTTCTATATTTATTTAATTATTCTTTCTTTCATTTAGTTTTGCTTTTATTATTTATGTATGTGTATTTATTTCATTTATTTATTTTCATTTATTCATATTATGGGTCTGTTTGTTTGGTTATTTGTTCATATATATTTTTTCATGTCTATTTAATTATTTGTACATTTCACTTTTGCTTTTATTTATTTATATATTTATTTATTTATGTATTCATTCATGTATTTATTTATTTATTTATGTATTGATTTATTTTTTATTGCTTATTTATTTATCAGGTGTGTTTTGTTTATTTGTTGATATTTATTTCTATATTTATTTAATTATTCTTTCTTTCATTTAGTTTTGCTTTTATTATTTATGTATGTGTATTTATTTAATTCATTTACTTTCATTTATTTATATTATGGGTCTGTTTGTTTGTTTATTTGTTCATGAGATATATATTTTTTCATGTTAATTTAATTATTTGTACATTTCAGTTTTGCGTTTATTTATTTATTTATTTATTTATTTATGTATGTATTTATTTATTTATGTATTGATTTATTTTTTTATTGTTTATTTATTTATCAGGTGTGTTTTGTTTATTCGTTGATATTTATTGCTATACTTATTTAATTATTTTCTTTCATTTAGTTTTGCTTTTATTTATTATTCATGTATGTATTTATTTATTCATTTATTTATTTATGTTTATTTATTTTTGGTTTGTTCGTTCATTTGTTGGTTTGTTCGTTCATTTATTTATTTATTTAGTTAGCGTCTTTGTTGTTTGATTGTGAAATTTGATGTTTTACTACTTAGCTATGTAGTTAAAAGCAAAAAATGATTTTCAATTTATTGTTCTGTTTAGGATATTTTCAGAAAGATCTGTATATCACCAATTAGCGTACAACGATTTACAGGGAACGCTGCCAACGAGATTTGTCCACTTGCTTTTGGGTTGCAGCTACATCAAAAATGATTTTAAATTATTTATTTTAAAGATTTATCTATAGTTATATCTGTCCGGTAATTAATTTTCAAATTTGCTTTTGTATTTCTCAAAAAAGAATTTGTTGGAGCGTGGACTCAATAACGTAAAGCAAAATGTTAAATTTTATGTTACTTCTATTTTCAGTCATGTAATGGAGCCATTTCGACCCACGGGCATTGCAAATGATAACAACAGTTGCTATCTCAATTCTGTTCTTCAGCTTTTGTTGTCAAGCGCTTGCATCAGAGATCGGCTCATTAGACTTACTGAATTTGACCATGGTGGCGTGTTAATTTCAACTGTGAAAGAGATATTTTGTCAAATGCTGTCCACAGAAAACTTTTTCATCAATGCGTCTACTTCCAAAGTTAAAATTCTCCAGCATCTTGATTTGAATTACAGCTTCTCATATACCTATGGACATCAGCACGATGCTTCCGAGGTACTACTGTCAATTATCAATGCATTTAAATCTGAGGGCCAATGGAATTTCTTTGAAATATCGTATTCAGATAATTTCACGTGTTGTCTGTGTAATGTGTCATGGAGAAGACCTGAAACTACTTCTGCGTTAGTTTTAAGTCCTCCACGCAATGGTCAACTTCTGCAGGAGCTTGTGGTCAATCACTTCGCCAACCAAGCCATTAATGTAACATGTCCAAATTCCACGTGTATCTCAGAAAGGGCAATAACAACTAAAGAACCAACCCATATTGCAAATACTGTTATTTTGCTGATTGCGCGTTACATGTCGAAGAGATAAAAGCCTTGAAACCAGCTCGCGTTATTCTTGCTGTTGGTGCAAACGACATGTGTCCCCGCCAACAAGATATTGTGTTACAACCAAGCATTGCCCATACCGATGCTTCTCTCGCGAGCTTGGCAAAGGCCACACTTGCTATGTTGATTATGTCACTTGCTTCTCCTCTTCGCGATGCTGGCTTTGAAGTCCTGCTCCTTTGGTAACATTTTCATAAAATGACTAATTCAGTAATAATAATAATGTACATTGTTCATCAGGTATCGGTTTTGCTGTTTTTTTAATGAAGTTTAGAGAAAAAATAAACTACATTGTATTTTTAGTCCAATTGTTCGCAAGGACTTTTACCGTGAAATCCGCGCGTTGGATACAGCCATCAAGTCTTCAGATTGGTCATTTATTCCCGTTGGACTATTGCGCTACACACATTTATCTACCGATGGTGTTCATTTGTCGCAAATGGGCTGCCTGAATTTGGCGAAATTAATTTGTGAGAGAGTATCCTTAACTCTTTTGACATCTGCCGTGGTAAATACTTTTTGTCTATTTTTTTTTCTGTTGTATTCCACTGAGCACTTAAATGTCATAATTTTATTTTTGCAGCCGTTTACTATCAGCTCATCTTCAGTGTTTGGCGTCTCTCAAATTTCCCTTGACGTTTGCAATAAATCTGTTTTGAGCATAGCTGATTCCCTCTTTGCAGAGCTTTACAAATCATACAAACAGGAATCTTGGACACATGTCAACGGGCGCTCTGTCAAGTGGATTTCAGAGGTTCCATACTCATATGGAAGCGTTCGCCACCCGCCCAACAACTCTTGGTCACCACAGTTGTTGTTGTTAAAGACCTTGTTGGAGAAAGAACTCAAAGTTTCCTTCAACAGTGTCCTCATCAACATTTATTGTTCCCTCGAAGAGGTAATATCACAAAATACCGTCATAACAATTAGATAACATAGAAAATGTACTTTGCCTATCAGTATTTTTAGGGAGTTGGATTTCACGCTGACAACGAACGTGGTATTCCTGATTATCCAACCATTGCCAGCGTATCCCTTGGAGCCACCCGACGCTTTGCAATGAAAAGAAACGGGACCACGCGCTCTGAAGTTTCTGTTTTGTTGCCACATGGTAGCGTTTTTACCATGCTCGGAGCTTGCCAGAAAGACTGGAAGCACAGCATCTTGAGAGGATCCACTGCACCCGATGGATCGTTTGAGAAATGGAATGGCGTCCGTTTAAATTTGACGTTCCGTAATCAGTTTGACGCTGAACGTTGAAGTTTTATGTCATTTTTATTACTTGCCGGTTTTTGAAGGTTGAATTTGAACTTGATTTCGTGGAATACTTAACTGATATCTTTACCTGATTGAAGTTTTGTTCATGAATACCAACATTGGTACATTTTTCAGATCTGTGTCATGTCTTTGCAAGTATTTTTTTTGTTTTTTGGATTTGTTTTTCGGATTGTTTTACTGCTACATACTGTCAATTCTGAGACTGCTTCACAATTTCTCAATATAATGACTAATAGCTTTTTTTCATTTTAGCTCTTTCTTGTAAGTATATGTGTAAGTACGATTTTTAGTTATTCCGGAGACCCATATGAGTCTACATGCCAATTTATACGATTGGCCGATTGAAACGACAGGAGGCGTTTTGCTACACATACAAACACAATCTTTTGTATTTTATTATAGCTATAGAAATTGATCTACAATGCGTAAGTACGACATTTAGTTCTACGATTGTTATTTCAGGTCCTTTGTCAATATTTCAGGCTCTTTGTCAATATAGCAAAATTTTGGTGTATATATGTGTTAGTAAGATTTTTAGTTCTACAACGTTTATTCAGGCTCTTTGTCGATATAGCAAAATATTGGTCTATACATGTGTTAGTACGATTTTAGCTCTAGAATTGTTATTTCAGGCTCTTCGTCAATATAGCAATATTTTAGCGTATACATGTGTTAGTACCATTTTTAGTTCTCGAACTGTTATTTTATGATCTATGTCAATATATCAAAATTTTAGTGTATACATGTGTTATTACGATTTTTAGTTCTCGAACTGTTATTTCATGATCTTTGTCAATATATCAAAATTTTATTGTTATACATGTGTTAGTACCATTTTTAGTTCTCGAACTGTTATTCCATGATCTTTGTCAATATAGCAAAATTTTGGTGTATACATGTGTTAGTACGATTTTTAGCTCTAGAACTGTTATTCCATGATCTTTGTCAATATAGCAAAAATTTGACGTATATATGTGTTAGTACGATTTTTAGCTCTCGAACTGTTATTTCATGATCTTTGCCAATATAGCAAAATTTTGGTGTATACATGTGTTCGTACGATTTTTAGCTCACGAACTGTTATTTCAGGCCCTTTGTCAATATAGTACAATTTTGGTGTATACATGTGTTAGTACGATTTTTAGTTCTAGAACTGTTATTTCAGGCTCTTTCTCGATATAGCAAAATTTTGGTGTATACATGTATTAGTACGATTTTTTGTTCTAGAACTGTTATTCTTCAATTATTAGTTGTTCAAGTTGTTTGGTTTTTGCTTCAGTTTCTATGCCTTCGGTGTATTGCGCGTAGCGCCTATGTTTTATTTATTTGAAGCGAGAGATATGAGCAAATAGTCAAAAAACTTCCACCGAGAAACTGTTTAGGATTTTCGTTCGGCTTCCTAGTTCTTGATGAAATTCTGGATGTTCATCTCGTCGCCAAATTCCGATAATCTGAGACACGGCCAGTCAGGAGTGTGGCAGAGAATAATAAATTTCAATACTTGAGATGAGTCCAACTTCGCGATTTTTTTTCCATTTCATCTTTTGTTTTTTCATGCCTTACTCGCTGTTGATTTATGGTCTATGCTTTTCTCGTTGGGCAGTTTTGAAGCGATACTCTGAATTACGATTTTTTTTTCGTTTGAGTTGATTTGGTTTTTGTCTGGCCATTATGTTTTTTTCAAGATCTCTGTTCGTTGGGTATTTTTTTTAATTTTGGGTGTTTCTTTAGCTGCATTTTACTATGAATTTGAAAAATTTAAAGAAATTATTTGGTTTTTTTTTTCATTTGTAATTTTTCTATTTATTAATCGCAAGTTTGACAACTCCGCTTCGCCCGTGTTATAGACTAAAAAACCAAAGGTTAAAATTCAACTTTCTGATATTTGCATTGCATTTCAGGTTTGCAACAATGTTGTATGATAGAACTGGCCATGTGTACAATATTTGAGCTATCGACGACTGATCGTCTTATAATTACCTCAACTTATTTTAAATCTTTAACTTGACATTCATTCTCCGATTGTTACTTGCAGCTTATGAGCGATACAACAGGTAATTGCATATATATATATAGTTTGTAAAGAGTCCTTCAGCAGCGAAAGCCAATTCAAACGCTAGAGCAATTCTTTGAAATTGGAGCTGCAAAAAACTTTGAAAAATTCTTTGTAAAAGTATATTGAATGGCTTCGAGTAATTTCGTAAATCTAACATTTGATAAAAGCTTGAGTTTAAAGTCAAGTTTGTTTCGAACAGTGTGACAAGAGTATTATGTGTCATTGTTCCATTGCAATTTGACTGTTTAAACTAGAAGCTTGCGACATAAATTGGAAATGGCAGATTCGGAAGTGCTGGTGGAGGCGAACTCAGATGTCCCCCACAACACGTCCCTACCTCTTCTGGCCTCCCCCGGAGAACGGAGTCTGGTAGTGTGTAAAAGTGGCTACGGGAGGTACCATTCCAAAGTGCAGTTGTTCACACATTCCTGGCTCCCAGAGGATCCATCGGCAGTCAAGTAAGTGCTATCGCTTCGTAGTCGCTACATTTTATACAATGCTCGGTTGTGACTTTCCGGCTTGAAAATATAATCATTATTATATTATCAATTATCATAATATTATTTTAATATCTAATATAATATAATCATCTTAACTAAGGCGAAATTAGTTAAAACGACAGTTAGAGATTGGAACATCTAAAAGGGAATGAAACGTCTAAAAAACGACACAGTTAGGCAGCCATTGCTTCTTCGGGGACTTTTTGAAGACATTTAAATAAGAATAAATAAAGTCATAGCAGATGTTTTCACTGCTTTTATTTTAAACAATTGCGTGTCTGAATTTTTTTAAGTTGTAACCAATCAGATAATTGCAGATTTTTAAAGTCTTAATATCTTTTTTATATTATCATGTCCTGTGAGGTTGTTTACCTATTACCATGAATTTCAGAAGATTCACCATTTTATCTAGTTTGATTACTCTTTTTTAATTGCCTGAATTATACGAACATTCGTATTTTTACGAGACATCCAAAAGTAATGGCTTTTGCATGCTTATAATATGCCGCAATGTTATCTTGTCCAATTATAGTAATATATGCAAAAAAATTCTAGTTTGTATCCAGCTGCTTTCATTCACATTTTCCTTCTTGACTTTTATTTGTTTTTTAAACCAGCTTTTAGATTTTTATTTGGTGCCAATATAGACAAATTTTGACGGCATTTATGGCTCAATTTCAGCGTTTGCCTGCGGTGCAGATTTTTTGGTTAAATTGGATTTTTGTGGTTTCAAGTGAAGGCTCGTTTCCTTCCCGCCCACCTCACTTAAACATCAATTTTCGGTGTAACGAGTTGTACAAGGTTTCTTATGAAGATCAAATAGGTTTACCGTTTGAGTGACAATTCGTAACAAGCGTCGATTCGTAACAGGCGACATTTCGTTATTTTCTAAAAGGAGACTTCGTAACAAGTGACGATTCGTATCAAGCGACAATTCGTATCAATGTTTTGTTTGATGTTCAAAAAGTAAAAGGAACAACTGAAAGCTTAATTAACATAAAAAGAATTAAAGAAATCAAAAGCAAGAAAAAAAAGTAGTCCCTGTAGTATTTTGTTAACTCGGTTGTTCTGATAGTTTTGTAGTATCTCAGACAATCTTAGCTGCGCTTTTTCGTATTTTGCCGTCTTTGATACCTCCTCTCAGGATCTTATTCTCACGAGCTTATTCTCAGCTAAGCTGTTCTCGCTGAAAAATTCAATGAATATGTAGATAGTTGGGTGCTTACAGCCCATTCCCACATGTAAAGCACGATGCCAACCTTACGCCGAATTACTTGTCATTTACTTTTGATCTCGCGCGCACATGGAATGATTGGAGAATTTTCGCCCGATTGATCGTTCAGGCATTTGAACCCCAGCTTCAGATCAGATTGGGGGATAAGTGCCAGCGCAATGAATGATTTAATTAGAAGTCGCAGTGTTTTTTTTCGGATCTATAAAGAGGAGTTTAGCTGAATTCCTGAGTTTTTCTCCAACGTGGGAAGGCTGAATTAAAAGTCATTGATCGATGGTTTTTTCGAAACCGACCAAAATTTTGGCGGGCTCCAGGCAAGTGTTTAGCTGTTTCAGCTCTTCAAAAGCTCGCAGATATTACTTTTGAGTCTTTCGTGTTAAAAGAAAGTAAACCATTGGAACTGTCTGTTCGTTTACTACAGCGTGTATGGTAAATACTTGATAGAAGAGCGTGGGGCATGGTTCAAAAGTTCCACCAGCATGCCAAGTTGTGTTGCTCTCCAAAACAGCCAAATTTCTTCCCTTGAGAAAATCAACATGCGGTCAGCGCCAAGAGGCCCAGAATCGTAGTCTAGAAAAGTATCCACCTTACCGAGAGAGTCAACTGATGTTATATCGCAATGTCTTGTAGAGTAGCTGGCGCTGATTCGGTGAATCTTTGTCGCTGAACAGTTCAGGCTATTGATTTATATTTCGGCAAATTTGTCACCGCCTCCTTTGGGGCGTCCCCAGTAAACTGTTTCTCAATTTTGATTTTGATTGGACCCTGTGAACTCAAGTTCTCTTTGTAAAAGTTTTCTGGTGGGGGAAGAAAGGAAAAGGAGCCCAGGAGAGCTCAAAACTAAGTTTGTTCAACCGTAAAAATTAGACAATATTTTGAAAATTATTTTGAAATTTCAGAGCCATCGTCTATCTTATACATGGACTACACGGACACTGTGTAGTGTTTCACGAGATGGCAGCTCTCTTTGTGCAATATGGTCTGGCAGTCTACTCCCACGACAACTACGGTCACGGGAGGAGTGCGGGGGTGAAGGTGCTACCTCCAGACTTCAATTTCTACTGGCGCGATGCAGTCGACCGCATCAGAGAAGTGTCCAGTCTACACCCGGGAGTACCAGTGTTCGCTTTTGGACATTCTCTGGTTAGTCAGTGAATTGGCTTTGCGTGTAGCGACTGAAATTTGTAAAAGGGTACGGTAGTAGGTAAAAACAGAATTTGGAAAATGAGCAGTGCAGAAATTGAAAGCCCGCCTTTTGGTGGCTTATATGATGGAACTTATGGTGGCTAAGTGGGTTGGGCGCGCGGCCTTTACCACAAAGATCGTGGGACTACTCAAGGTGGGACCGGCTAGGGCGAAATGGATAAGATCTCTCTCCCCCGAGGAAAAAAGCCCAAGTTTGAATGGTAAGAGCTGGGCTAAGTGCTAATTTTAGAAAATTCAAGAAAACATGATGGCTCTAGCTGGTGAAGATGATGGTAATGTTTGATGGTAAGCTGCTGAAAGTTGTACTTAACAAGTTTACTCATTCGTCTGTTGAACAAATGAAGAAAATTGTTTACGGGTGCTGTTCTGTTGTGTTGTTAGGGTGGCCTGATAGTGGTGGATGTGATGCTGGAGTTGCAGAAAGAGGCGAAGCCACTCTCTGGTGCTGTTCTCATGTCCCCCGCTCTCGGGAAAAACCTCAACATGTCTAAGCTTAGCGTCCTCGTAAGTTACAATGTTTAATGACAAGGAGACGGGTCTGATCTAGACATTGAACTTAATAACGAGCAAAATGAACACATTTTGGCGGGTATTTGAACAAATTAGGTGGTAAACGAATAATTGTTTCACAACTTGCTTGCCTTCAAATTGAACGAAATATGACTAACTGCTGTAACAAAATAGCATCTCAATATTCGGCTAATATTTTTCTTCTAATTGGGTGCCTTGCTCCTGGGACACGTCTCCTTGTCATTCACCGTTACAGTACACTCCTTCATTATGATAGAAGCAAACCCCTGTTGCATTATTACGAGTTCTTTTTTTTGAACCTGGTTTTTTTAAATTTTTTTGAACCTGGTTTTTAATTAAATTTTTTTGAACCTTGTTTTTTATTTTAATTTTTTCAACCTGTTTTTTTTATTTAAATATTTCGCGGTTTGACTTTTGATGTTATAAGTGCAATTCAAGTTCATTTGCAATGAAGGCAAATTTCACACTCTATTTGCGAATGACCAAATGGCGCAAAAAGCGTGAATGACATTTAGCTTCGAAAGTAGATTGTTTTCACATTTCCCAGCTGAATTAAAAATTTACCTATTAACCATTTTATTCCTAATTAGGTTGTTTTATGAAAAAAAGTGCAAATCATTAAAGATTCCTGAAATTCAGAGAGCTTTATCGTGATGTTGTTTTTCTTAGAAATTGAAAGAAATAATTTTTGTTTCAAGGTTTCCGATTGATTTTGTTCCATTTTTCTGTTGGCTTCGTTTTACTAAGATTGTCTGTACGATAATGCTGATCTGGGCTCGAAATTCAAAATATGTTAAACCTGTGATAATTTTCCTCTAAATAATGATTATTTGAAAAATGATAGTTTGAGATAATTACTGGGTGCCATTTACAAGTTTCTCAACGCGTATCGTAAGCGGTGCATCATTCCGTATCAAAAAATGATCCAAAGTTTAATGAGTGGGCAGTGTAGGTGCATTCTTGAAGTTTTTAAGAGTAATGAACGTAGTGGGTACTCTTATATAGGTCTTGCTGATTTTTTTTTTCAGGAAAAAGTCTTAAAATTTGCTCACGCTCAGTTTTGATTTTTCGCGGTTTGACTTGTGATTTTTTAAGCTCAGTGCATTTCCTTTGTGAAAAGGAAGGCAAACTCTACTATCGAACAGCAAAAGTGTAAAGGTCACGTAAATGTGATCGACTTCTAATTTTGAAAATGGAAATTAATTAGCAGATTTATTAAATGGAAATAATTTTTCCCAGCGAAATAAACGTTTTACCTATTGATCCAGTTTTCTCAAATTGGGCTAATTTTAACAAAAAAGCGTCCATCATAAATTGTTCTACAAATTCAAAAGAGCTTCAAGGCCATCTATTTTGTTTCTTCGAAATTCAAAAGTTCAAGGCTCTTGAAAAAACAAGTCAGTTTTTTCCAGTTTCCTTGCGTTGATTACTTTTTTCCTACTGTTTGTTGGCTATGTTTCATTAATTAGGTGCTTCCAGATTTTTTAATTTAGCTGCGACTTCGCCTCTGTGTAACGTTTGACGTGATTCTATCTTTTGTAGACATTTTTTTGATGTTTCAGGAGTTCCTGGCTGCTCCTGTGAGCAAAGTGCTGCCGTCATTCCCTGTACCAACTAATCTCAAAGTGTCAAACTTCACAAGTGTAAGAAAAAAGGTATTCCCTCCATGTTATTTTATCGGCAGCCTTTAATTGAGAATTCAAAAAGGGACCCTCGTTCAACCGTTTTTTATATAGATTATTTGTGTATTTAGTTTAGCTCAGCTCATTGACGCCATGATTTTAAATTTGGGGAGCTTCTTTTAGAGAAAATATGAATTTAATTGTTTATGGTGTTAAAAACAGTTGAAAGGGAAATTGTTTGGCGTAAAAAGAAGGGCTCGGTTGGTTATGTTTCCATTTAGCTCATTTATCAAAATTGTATTTTTACAATTGTATTTAGCAATTAGAGAATCTAGAAGACCCTCTGGTGTACCATGGCCAGCCAAAATTAAAACACGTGGTGATGATAACAGAAGCGATGGACAAGATTCCCGCTAAGACTCAACAGCTCAGTACTCCCTATCTGCTAGTGAGTGGAGATCGGGACGTCATAACTCCACTGGGACCCATGCGCACATTCCACCAGACGGCACCGGACAAACTGGACAAGTCTTTTAGGGTAAATTGAATTTAAACCTTTCTTTTTTTTAATACATCGACTAGAAAAATGAACAAATTGAGAAAACTCTAAATTGAGCGAGGATTAATGGAATTTGAAACAAATGGTAAACGCAATGGGTTGCATCACAATTTTATCCAATGTCACTGGAATTTACTTTTTGCTTTCTCCCTTTTTTCGATCAATTTTTCAAACTTAATTCCAATTCATCTGTAATGTTAGAAAGAGACATTTTTTTTTATTATTATTATTGGGATGCTTGCAATTGCTTAACTTCTCAGTTTGTAGGAATTCGGTTCTCTTTTGCCCACTTCTTAATCACGCGGCATATGTATTCGACCTGCGGGTTGGCTGTATTGCGCAGCAGCGTCAGAACTTCTCTCAAAGTGTCTTGCGGTTCCTGACCGGCAACTATTTTCTGGAACACTCCCACACACGCTCCACGTTTACCTTCCCAGTACTCGGGGTTTGGGTCGAGTCTCTCAAGCACGTCGAAGGCTTTCGCAGAGTAGTAAAACTGACCCATTTTGTAGCAATCGTTGGCAATCAGTTGCAATAAACTGAATGAGTCATTGGATGTTTCCATTTTGAGATACAGCTCCCAAGCGTGACGTGGTTTCTGGTTCATTATAAAACAGCGTGCGAGCCAGCTCAAAAAGACGTAATCGTTTTTTATTTTGTCATTTTGAATCAGGAGCAACAACTCTTCGGCTTCTTTGTAGTTTCCAACGGCTGCTTTCGCTTGAGCGTAGTTGAAGTTAAACGTGTCTTCGCTGTAGAAGTAGCTCTTGACTGAGTTCAGATAAATTAGAACGTCTTCAAACTGACGAAGCAAGAAGAAACACGACGCCATGCATTGGCGTCCAGGAATAGTATCGCATTCACTTGCGCTGCCTCCAACCAGTTGGAAATACTGCTGGGCTATTTTGAGGTGTTCCTTAGAACCCTGCTCTTGACCCATAGCTGCATTGACCACTCCTTTCAGAATATACTCATGGGGAGTCGTGGGTTCCAATTCTTTGATCAGGTTGTAAGCCTCGTTTATGTTTTCCTGTTTCAAATGAAAGATAACGAGGTTAAGTCTGGCCTCGACAATGACGTCAACAAGCGGAGGTAAAACTTGCAAAGCACCGTCTCCGTTTTGAAACACAACCATGTTGTGCTTCATGATTTCCTTGGCGTAAGTGAAACTCCGAGATGCTTCGGATTCGAACTTGGTCAACTCGGCCTCAGCTGCTTTTCCGTTGTAAAGTCGGTAGAAGTTACATGCTCTCAGGTTGACAGCAGTCGCGCTGTTCGGGTAGTTTGACAAATAAACTGTCAACACTTCTTGACTGACATCATAGTAGTCTAGTTTGTAGTAACACAGAGCTATGTAGACATTCAACGCTGTGAATTCACGATTGTCCAGTAGAATCCGTTTGTAAATGTCAATAGCTTCTTGGTAATGGGATCTCAAATAGTGAATAGCAGCTAGTGATAATTGATCTTCCTGTACGTCCTGAAGTTGCGAATGGTACGACATCAATTTCTGTTCGTCGCCTTCTTTGTGCGCCAAATGGAACAGAAGGCGATTTTTGAGTCGTTTGTGTTGCTCGTCTGTGAGTTTGACATTCTCAAACGCCTTCCGACTCTCCTCGTAATGGCCTAGGAAGAAACAGACGCAGCCGAAGTAAACTGCATATACACTGTTAGGGTTCTGTTTCATTAGGTCCTTATATATTTTGTAAGCTTTGACGTAATCTCCAAGATGGAATGAAATGTAGCCGATCCACTCCAAAGTTTCAGGGTCGATTTTGTCAGGATTTTGCTGGAACTCAACGAGGGTAAGAGCGCCGGTGAAGTCTCGTTTCAAGAGCAGGTCGTCCCGTTTGGGAAGTGATTTGCCACTCCCTTCGCGGCTCTCCGTTGCCTCTGTTTTTTGAAGTGCCGGTTTGGCTCGGGAAAGAATCATCTCAAAGCGCTCGTAAGTTATAGATGGTAAGATTAATGTTTTCCGTCGAAATTGAAAGAAAGCGTATCTTAAGCAATGGTATGCGTTTGCAGTTTTCTATAATGACCAAAACTTATACGTTGATTGAATACAGTCTATGTGTTTTTTTGCTCTGCGATTAGAATTATATAGAGGCACGTGTTGTTTTACATAAAAACGTTGACGTGATTCAGCTTGAAAAAGAGCAGATGGATTTGCTTATTGGTTTTATGTAAAAATACGCGAACTAAGTAATTTGGCATAATAATGTCTAACTGAATGCTTATGTTGACCTGTTCATTAAGGATCTTTTATATAATCTAATTAACTTCTTGTGCACTCGAAAAGTTGTTGAATGAATAAATACTGAAAAATTACATCAAATTATTTTGAAAAGTTACATCAAGTTTTAAAAGAGAAGGATTTTTAAAAAAGTGTTTTTTTTTCTTTCCCCATCTGCGATTTGTTTTAAGATTTTTATGTTCACACTGTCCATTTATTATGAAAAAAGGCATGCGGACTAATTAGGCTATGACAAACAATTGTTGTCCCGACACTTAAAAATGGGGAGAAACATTGTATTCGGGTGTGTTTTAAGTTTTTCTCTTTGGTTTGTTTTCCACTCAATGAGGTATCACAAATAATCATAGCAATGGGTTGTGTGATATATCATACTGCAGCTCTTTCAATCGTGATTCGAACGGCTGTTGAAAACTTTCAACTGAAATTGTTTTCCAAAGATTTTTTAGCGCCATCTGCAAATCAATTGAAAAAAAAAAATGTTCGAATTTGTTTTATGATTTCTGTCATTTTTTGACAAATACTGTTGTTGAATTTGCCTATTTTACTATGACTGTCAAATATGGCTTAGTTCAAGGCTTTCATTCAGATCCTTTTATAACACCACACACAAAATTGACTCTAATTTGAAAAAAAGGAAACTTTTTTATAGATTTTTTTAAGAATGTTTTTTTTTAAGAATGTGGTCGGAACATTCTGAGCTACTTGC
Source organism: Symsagittifera roscoffensis (assembly GCF_963678635.1). NCBI lineage: Eukaryota > Metazoa > Xenacoelomorpha > Acoela > Convolutidae > Symsagittifera > Symsagittifera roscoffensis. The sequence goes on from NC_087064.1 coordinate 2,628,423, forward strand.
ACAGCAACCGGCTATCCTCGTTTCAGTTTGATTGTAATGCATTATTGATTATAATGTCTCTGAAGGGATTACGTTTTATTGAATAATTCGTTAGATTCAATGGCAAAAAACGGAACTCGATGCAATGTGCTTCTATTTCCGGGCAGCTGTCCGTAAGTTCTTGAATGTTCAAAAAACAAGTATCATCTAATTTTCAAGTGTTCTGCTCAAAATGATTTCTATCCAACTGGTTTTTATATCAATTTTTCCTACTGCACTTGCTATGAGAAGTGCACCGCCGCTCCTGTTCACTGCCGGAACGCCCTGCGATGCGTCGAACAGAAATGAACCTCTGAACCCGCTCGGAGAATACCAAACCAGTTGGCCGACTCAGTGTGACCTGCTGTGCACCCGCTTCTCACAGGACGGACACTCATACCCCTGCATGTCGTGGACCTGGTCTAAACTCACAAGTAAATGCGCCTTGTATGATGTCGCGGTGGGACAATGTATAGATACTTCAGATTTGCATTCAACATGGGCGGCAAAAAGGTACGTCTTGGATCGGAACCAGCATCTGCAGAACGGATACTCATATTCAACTGGCGGTTCGACCATCAGGATAACTTGGGAGGTGTGTTCAGATATGGACCATGAAACGAAGTCAGCGACTTGTAACACGGACCATTTCGGTATCTATGTCACTTACGAAGCACAGCCGATTGTTACTGGCGCCCACAAGATGTATAACATGTTCCCCGAGAGTTCTCTAGCCACTAACGACGAGGTTTGGAATCGGACTGGGGAAATTTGGATGTATCGAAGGAGTCACGGCGGGTTTCAGAGGGCGATCAAAAGGTCAAGCTCCGAAGGGCTGTACGGATGTGTGTTCCCTGAAGGATTTGACCTTTCAGAGTTTGAAGACGACCTGGACCTAGATGAAACAGCAGGTGTCCATTTGTACATATGTATGGACCAGAAATTCTGTCCTGATTTTGTGAAGTTCGATATGTGTTTTGTCGAGTTCAACGGATGCCACCCGAAGCTGAGTGGAGATTGTGGTCAAGGCGCCAGTGTTTTGTTCACGTTCTTCTCCGCCTGGGTTCCTGAAGCGCCACCTGTTAAGACTTTCTGATACGGCGCTATATAAATAGCATAAAATAACGCCAGTCTTTTCTTAGAGCCATCTTGGGAATAACAAATTTCAAAAATTTTCTGCCAAGAAAATGTTTAAAAAATTTCTTGTATTGGTTTTAAAATAGCATAAAGTATTGCCTGTCTTCATTGGCTGAGCCGCTCTCTTTTTATACTTCTGTGGAACTAAGTTTTATTTAGTACCCAGCCCGTGTGGTGACTGTGATAGAACGTCCAAGAAGAACATTCAAAAGCTGAGGTTGTTCATAAAGCTAAAGTAATCCTTTTGTCCCGTTTCGCGTTTCATTATTTCATGGTTTCTTATCTATAACAATGAAAACGATTGAAATTTTTTCGGTAGTTTTAGTAGCTGTCGCTTGATTGGCGATGCATTTCTTCTATAGTTGGATATATTCATTTTATGCTATTTTATGTATGTGCGTAAGTAACCGGCCCTAACAATCACCATTTCTGAGCAAATTCAAGAAAAAAACTTGATCTATTTAGAAAAATTGAATAGAAAATGATTCTGTAGTTTTTTTGACTGATTGCGTGTCATATGAATCAAATTGCGTTAAATATTTTGTTCTTACTTAAACTAATTTTACTTGCTATCAAGCCCTGGCGCTCACAGGTTTAATCTACCAGATAATAAAATTGCGCTTTAGAATGGACGATATGCTCACTTTCTCCATACCTGTTCTCATTAGCTGTTAATTAACTGTTGTTCAAACTCAATTTAATGATAGTTTTTCACTTTCTCAAAACATTCAGTTTTCTCAGAAACTTCTTGTATCGATGGGTGTAAAAGATGTACCTGCATATTCCTCTTGTTAAGAGTCGATGAACGTAGTTTTTGATTACACAGTTTGAGCAAAGTGTCCCTGCAGAATCGGTTCTACTCAGTTTTTTCACAAAAAGAGTCCTCGAGAAGATCAACTTCGATTTTTTTACCGTGTTTTGAAAATTTTTGATTTTTCTCGAAAAATACCATCCCAAATCCTTTTGGATTCAATGGAGAGAACGGGTTATGTGAACATACCTGCATTAGCGGCCACGCTTAAGTTTGTTCACAGAAAAAGTTATCGTTCTCTAAAAAGTCGTTTTTTGAAAATTTTTCACTCATCGAAAAGTTAAAGGAAATTTTTATACTTCTGAGAAAACTCCAAATTCTCAAAAAATTTCACTAATATATAGAGGAACAGGTAAGGTTTTGGTTGAAGCCCAATTTTGAATATTTCAAATTACGTATTTCATCCCGCACCAGTACAACAAACTCGCACCAGTACAACAAACTCGCACCAGTACAACAAACCCGCACCAGTAAATCAAACAGGTACCCCCAGCTGCAGCTGGGCTTCCTTGTCAGGAAAGCGTAGTTGTAAATTATCGGCTTTTTCAGGGCCTTATTTCTACTGTATAATTACGAAGGCCTTTCCAAAAAAAATCCCGGAAAAATATATATATATTTTTTTTGTAATTCACATCCAATTAGGGCTTGTCCTAGATCATTGAAACATTAGCAAGTTGTACCGTGTTATCAATCTAGTTTAGGCAGATTACGGTTTTGCTTTATAAAAATTTAACATTAATTGTATTCGTTTATTTCAATTAGTTTTTCTTTTTAAATTTTTCAAAATCTTTAATCTTTAGTTATGAGACATTTTATTTAAATTAGCTGTCTGGTCGAAGAACTTTAATTGAATTTAAAGTTTAACTAAAGCTTAGATACATTATGTATTCGGGAGAAGTATGTTTTATTAGCAGCCTAAGGTTTCTAAATTTGTTATCCTTGAGGGTTATAGACCAGCCTTATCCGTAGTTTTTCAGTTTGAAACTTTGCTTAAACCAATTTTCTTTCGGCTCAATCAGAGTAGAATTCTTTTATTATAGTTACGTTATTCTACAACTGCATCATGACTTTCTCCTATGCTTTTTGTTCCGACTTTTGTAACGAAAGTAACGGAATATTTGTGCTCTGGGTGATTTTTTTTTTCTTCAGACAAGTTTCGACTTTTTAATTAAAAAAGATTTTAATTCAAAAGGTATTGCTGGCGTGAGCTTGAATTTGAAAAGATACTTCACCCGTTATCATTTTTGCGTAAATTTTACAGATTACCATTTCGGCCAAATTGAGACAATTAACGCGCGATATATTTAGCGCTAATAACGCTTCAGTGGAAATTTAATCCGTTTTAGAAATAGTTCCCAATTGCTTGAAGGAACCTTATTTGCCGTAATTGGTTTGTTACTAGGAGCGAAATCTATCCATTTGCATTTTATAAGGCATGCGAGGGGGATGGTTTTGAAAAAATATATATATTTTATTAAACATTCAAAAAAAACATTGAAAAAAAAAATATTTTATTACATCGAATTTTGTGATGCTATTACTTCCATAGACCCTAAAAAGCAGTTGGAATTTTCAGGGCTTTGCCCTGATGCGATAGGTATTGTTTTGGACTTAGTGATTTTGTAACTTGAAGCGGTTGAAATCTCAGAGTCCTGCAATGGGGAGCGGTGGTGAAGTGGTTACGTCTCCGCCTCTCAATCAAAAGGTCGGATGTTCGAGGCCCATCATGATCCGTACTCGTTGCGTGAGGGCGAGGCAACGTTACACAGCCCAGAAAAAATAACCGAAAAAACAACATGAAGTTCTTAAGCTGGGGCACAACAGCGGTTCGCCGTGATGAGCTCTACAGCTCGTATGTTGGTCCTTTCCCTCGTGGATAAATGGTCTTAGCAACCAGGTGTATCTTTGGCAAATTGTATCAAGTGGTGTCGCAGGATGTATCAGTGCTTATGTCTCACCGTGGTGTTTCCAGTGAATGTAAACTCAGATGAAGTGCTTAGATTATAGTACTTATTGTTTGGCAAAACAGTCTTCAATGACTTCAGTAGTGTATTGAAGCTTCTTTCCTCCTTCTGAAAAGCCAATAACTAGTTATTGTTGACTTCTTCAAAGGGGCAGCATACTCGTGAAGAATTACTTCGATTGGATGTCGATTTCATCTCATTGGTAGTTAAGACAGGCGAGCTATCACTTGATGTTTCATTTAAGGCTTGCCACAGTCTGACATGAGCTAAATGAAATTTGATTTCAATACTGGTTCTAAATTGGATATGAGCAGCATTAAGGGTTTTAGTGATCGGAATCGGAGGGTTCCCATTGACATCTATCATCCGCCTTCTCAAGGTTGTAACGGCTACTACGAAATGGGTAACACCAAACTTTTCAAATGAAGTAAGGATCTACCTGCAGTGAAAAAAAGCATTGAACGTTCTTCGCTCGACAAAACAACTCATCCACGATACGATTTGAAAAACAAAAACTATAAAAAATAATAACTATGTTAAAAAAATATAAAGTCCTTACTATTCACAGGAACCAAAGTTCATGTAGCCGACACGAACTATGGAGTTTTGCGCAATTTTAGGTGCCCAAAAGAAAATTTGTAGCGTGTTATGTATGGTATCATAATAAAGCCATGTTGCTTGTGATTCGGCTTCCCAACGCTATATCTAAAAGTTCTTTCATTGCCGAGAAGAGATGGGTCTCGTTTTCTGCGAAATCTTAAATATTTGCAAAAGGTTTTGATTTGAGGAAAAATTGTTCTTTTTTCAAATTTGAATTATGTTGTAATTGATGATTTTTTTAATAAAAAAAGCTATCGGTTTGTTCATTTTTATGTGGTTGGAAAATTAGGTGCTGTTTGATTTTGTAGGTGTATGCTGGAATGCGACACGGACTGTATCAAGAGAAGAGAGACGTGAGAGAGCGACTGTTCCAGGACATGATCCAGTGGGTCTTGGAGAGACAGAAGACGTCTTCACCAACTGCAGACAACAGCAACAGTTGTCTGCAACAGATTGGGACAGTCATAGAACACAATAACTATGATAGCAATACGACAGTCACAGAAAACAACTCTTATGCTACTAGCATTGCTGCTGCAGCAGTTGTACACGAAGAATGAGTGGGTCTTGCTCATGCGCGAAGGTTCGAATCCCTCATGCGCGAAAATGTTGTCAGCCAATCAGAATTCATTTTTTATAAACTTCGAACAATATAAGCGATAATATCAGTTTCGACAGATTAAAGGGCATTGATTAGATAAGAATTTTTGTGCATTCGGTCCTTCGCGCATGAGAATAGCCCCCAAAGAATGTTTTTAAGCTGTAAAATTGAAGTCCATATGCTGCAATAAGTTAAAATAAATTAAAGTTCCTACCTTGAAGACGCAACGCAGAGGTGATCATGTTTTTTCTATAAAAGGAGGTTCATTTATTGCTTCTATCACTGTAGCAAAGACTGCTTTGAAGAAAAAGGGTATGACTCATGCAATTTTGTTCGCTTATGCAATTGTGCCTTCTCGGTAAGAGTTCGAGTTTAAAAATGCATACAAGTTGTTATAATAAACTATCAAAAAAAACCAAAACTGGCTGAAAAAACTCAGTGGAGACAGTTTGAGAAATGAAGTCAGTGCGCAGAAATTTTTCTAAGGGGGCAGTTTTGTTAGGTCGACAAAATTGATTTTCCGAGCTCTCCGAAAATACTATAATGATCCTATTTTGACAAAAATTTTATGTTATGCGCCGCAGTCAAATTTTTGAAAAAAAAAAACAGGCTACAATGACGTTCTGAGCACTCGAGCAAACTCTTCCCTCAATTTTAGTTATATTGGTGCCAAAAGCGCCTAAAGAAAAATTTTGATGTTGGTCAGCCAAAAATGGAAAATTTTTCATGTTGGCCAGCCAAAAATGGAAAAAAATTTCATATTGGTAAATGTAAAATTTTTGATGTTGCGGTGCTCTCTCCCTATTTATATTGAATCTTTTTTCACTCTCACTTCTCTGTTGAGCCTTGAGTTTGTTTGATATAAATATGTATGTATAGTGGGATACTCCTGAGATAGAACTGGTGCGTCTATGTTTAAGTGTCTGAGCTTACAACTTAAAAATGAGTCTCGATTTTATTGAACTTTTTTGTGTTCAGAACTGTGCATAGTTATATTAAGCAGCAATTATGGCTTTGATGTTTTCACCAATTTTCACCACCGTCGAACAGCGAAAGTCCAAATGTCATCGAAAACGTGATGGACTTCTAGTATCGAAAATGAAATTTAATTTTCAGATTTCCCAGCGAAATAAAAGTTTTACCTCTTGATCCAGTTTTCTGAAATAATTTTTATCAAAAACGTGTCAATCATAAATTGTTCTAGAAATCTATTTTTTTGAAATTCGATCGATTTTTTCAAAAAAAAACAGCGCTATTTTTCCAAAATCTGAGATCTGGGGTTCAATGGATAGAACAGGTTGTGAGAAGCTCTCCTGTTCAAGCGTTTACGCCCTACTTTTCCACTAGATTTTTTTCCTTCAAAAAAATTCCACTGAAGTTTACTTGCGTTCAATGACTCTTTTCCAACCGTCTGCTGGCTATGTTCTCTTTTTACTATACATCCCTTTCTACAGCCTTCAAAGAAAGGTGTGAGGGGATTATTTGATCAGACTTTCAGGATTTTTTTTTCATTTTCTCGAAAAAAATCTTCCAAATTTGAGATATGGGGTTCAATGGATAGAACAGGTTATGAGAAGCTCTCCTGTTCAAGTGGTTACGCCCTATTTTTCCACTAAAAGTTATGGCCTCGGGAAAGTCGAGATTTTGATTTTTTGACAGTTTTTTTAAAAATGTTTTATCGTTCATTGACTGTTTTTGAACAGTCTGTTGGCTATGTTTTTTCTCAATAAAGGTTTTAGAAAATACTGAATTTAAGCTTTTAGAAGCAGCATTCAAAGTTAAAATTTGTAGAAGCAGATTTCCTTCTATTTGCAAGAAATATATAGACAAGAAGCTTGTTTAACAACAACAGTTTTAGTTGTTTTTTCATCTATGCACAAAATCTTGCCTATTCGATAAAAAATCTACATGAATGAGCATGGCAAGTTAACCGGCATACTCTTGACCCGAAAACAAGAAACGGCTAGAATTACATGAGTAGAGATCAGCCGAAAATTTTTTTTGCCTACCGTGTTGTTTAGATTAGACCGTCGAGACTGTCAAACAGTTGCTCAAGCTAAACTGGGGACATTTTTTTGACCTCGCAAAGCTTATTTCGATTTTGCTGATTTTGTTTTTCATCAGGGAATTTTCAGGCAATATATCCCAATACTTCAAAAACATGCGATTTTGAGGTTATGTCAATACTTTATTTTCAACCAAGATATTTTACAAGAAAATTAATTTAATATGAAACAATTAATATTTTTAAATCTTTTTCAATATGAAACAATGATGAGTATCAGTCTACTGAAGTCGTTTTTGGACCATCTCCAATTCTCGCCGTTTGCTGACCAAAATTTAATGAAACATTTTTTGTATTTACGGAAACTATTTGCATGAAGAAGATATTTCATCAATTTTAAATTCGTTGGTTTATATTGTGTAAGGTCCCCCTCTTATTCTTACAGACATATCAATTCTTTTTTTGTTGCTGCTTAAGGTTGCACTCAAAGTTTGAGCTCAAAATTTACATTCGAGAAAGAGATTATTTAATTTAATTCCCATATCATCTCACTAGTATACTGTTTTATTTGTGATGAAAGAGGTCGTATGTTGAAGAGTAATGAACATATTGGATAATCTCAGTCTCCGTGATTTTGTTTTTTTTTCGGGAAAAAGTCTAAAAACTTGGTCGCGCTCAATTATGATTTTTCGCGGTTCGACTTTTGATTTGTTTTCAAATTCAACAAATTCAATTCATTTCTTTTGTTAAAAAGAAAACTAACTCTATTTTCGAACAGGGAAAGAGTAAAGGTCGCAAAAAATATGATCGACTTTTAGGTTCGAAAATGGTTTTTTATGTTCAGATTTCCCAGCGAATTACAACTTTTACCTAATGATCCAGCTTTTTCAAATTGTATAAATTTTACCAAAACGGTCAAACCTAAATTGTTCGTGAAATCCAAAGAGCTTTATAAGTACATACTTTTTCTTTGAATTTTTCTAAAGTGACGTTTTTTTTAAAAAAAAAAACTAGTCTGTTTTTTTTTTGTTTCCGTCCGTTCATTACTCTTTCGAACTGACAGTTGGCTATATTTTTCATTGAATTGTAACAACTGCGTTGTGTTTCTAATCAAGTACCCCAAATTGAATATTACATTGAATTTTTAATTCAAGCTGTTTAACTAGAAGTATTTTCGAGAAGTAGGTTAACAAGTATGCAGCAAGCGGTAGAAAAGAAGAGATCAAATTAACTAAAATTTTTGAGAAAGTAGGCTTTTCTATTTTGATGGGGTTCATAAACTGGAGAAGTACAAATTGGCACATTAAATCTGAATTAACTGACTGAAAAGCCTGTAAAGGCAATTCAGGTCATTGTTCACATCATAACGAACCCATTCAAATTTGAAACTTTTTTTGCGACGATGCGTTTGTGTTGCTCAAAATGATATCCGTGCTTGCTTACTATGTCAAGTTTCATTGCTGGCTTAATTTTTAAGAACTTTCTCAATTCGGTCATAGCGCAAATTGAAAGCAGCTGGGACGTTTACTTGTCGCGTAAATTTAGTTATGAGAACCCTCTCCCTAGCAGATACATGAGTTTTCAAATAAGGCGAAGTTGAAAATGGGTATTGGGAAAAAATTATACAAAAAATCATTGTATATCTGCACGAATTGTACTGCAAAACTTGGCCGTGCTGCTATAATTCATTTTCTGCTTATAATGTCTTCGGTTTTGATCAGCAGTCATTTAGCCAATAGGACGTCCATCGAATCTGATTGGTTAAAAGTTGTCCATCTTTCGGTCTCTCCATCTTTTAGCAATATCATTTATCGGTCAACGAATCTGAACGAAATTAAATAAAGTAAAACTGCTCATTTCGACGTTGCATTTCTTGCTTTTCGGTTGCATAGCAAAAATTAGACAAGTCGTAAAGTAGACACGTCATAAAGTAGACTACTTCTACATTAACCAATCAGAATTGAGAACAGGAAGCAAAGTTAGGTGTTAATAAATAGTTAATATTTATTTCCTAAGCTTACTTTCTGTTCTCGATTCTGATTGGTTTAAATAGTATTTGTCTACTTTTTGATTGATCGGTATTAAATAAAGATTGTCCACTTTTTTGACCGAACTCCCTGTTTTTCATTGATTTTCCAATCGTAAAAACCGTGTTCAGAAAACGAATTAACCTAAAATGGTATCGCTCAAAGTCACCAATATTGCCAACAATTTGGCATTAACTATAAATTGTGCTAGTCTGAAACCTAGTTTTTTGAGCATAGAAGACGGGGTTGCGGTCGGTGGTCCGGATTGAAATTGTCGTCCATTAAAGGCAGATATCTTTTCGGCTAAGTGTTGAAAATTTACAACAAAAAGAAATCAGATAAAACAACACAACTTAATCAAAATGTTTTTTTTTTTCGATGCAACTTTTAAAATAGTCGAACGAGCTTAGCTTTAAATGTACCATAAAATTGAATCCTCTGCTGTGTTAAAGTTTCTTTTCATAGTTTTTAGTAAGTGTTTGCGTAACAAACTTGTACGTAATACATGGCGTAACGAAAACTTTACGTTGGTAACAGAAAGCCAACAAATAAGTTGATATATTACTGATAGTATTATTAATAAAGATGAGCACTTCAAACAACCGTGGACCCACTGGTAATGGAGCCGGAAGAGCTGGCAATGAAGACGATGATTTAGACGAAGATGAAAAGAATTACGTATCATCTTGGTAAGTCCATTTCCAACATATTCAGCAGATTTTTTTTTCTTTTTCAAGTTTTGTGAACCAGAATGAAATGTTTCGTTTTACTAAGGTAAGCTATGGCTTGATTGTTTCTTCCAGGTTTTATTCGTCTAGTTAAAATGTGATAATACACTAGACCTTGGTCAATCAAGTGATGGTTTGCTAAGACTACCTGTCTGTGCAGTCTTTTTAGCTTCGTTTTTATCGATTCTTTGAATTCAACGTGCTGTGAATAGTTCAAGAATAGTATCGGAGTTTCTTCCAGGTACAAACAAACACAAGACCGAATGGAATTCCCGAAGGTCAAAGCTGTCATTGCCGCGCAAAGATTCAAAAATCTGTTGGCAAAACCGAAGCAGCAGCCGGAACCAAGTCCAGAACCCTCCCCTGAGCCTTCACCGGAACCAAGTCCAGAACCCTCCCCTGAGCCCTCGCCGGAGCCGACCCGAGAACCAACTCCTCAACCGGTTCGGGAACCAACTCCTCAACCGGTTCGGGAACCAACTCCTCAACCGGTTCGGGAACCAACACCGGAACCCGAGCCTACGCCAACTCCCCCTCCCCAACCAGTGGTTGTGAAAGTCCCGAAGAAGAAGAAGAAGAAGAAGCCACAGAAGCGGATGCCAAAAGAACCGGCTGATTCACGGGAAAATTTGAGATATATTGTGAGTTTCGCCTTCGACAGCATGTTCAGAAACAAATAGGTCATCGAATCTTGGTTAGATGAGCAGGAATATTTTCAGCAGCATAAAGTTAAGGTGAAAGTTTTAATGGGCATTCGCGGACCTTCTGAGAAAAGTTATCAAAGTACGTTCAGTTAAGTGAAATCCGTTTTTACAGGACCAGTAAACAGAGTTACGTAATGATCGAGTAACGTAATGGTCATTTTAATTGTGAAATTAAAGGTTTTCAAAATTCGTAGTTCCCAAGCTAGAACCAAAATCCTATCCTGTAAATATCGCATAAGTCATTTTTTGTTCCGAAAATTGGAAGTTGGGAGGAATGATGTCTTCGGGTGTGGTAGATTCAGGTGACAAAAATAATTATCGGAGTGAGTCGGGAAGTTTTTAGGATATTGAAACTCTTTCAGTTTGACTCGAACGACATTCAAAAATTTTGTCGCAAAGAAAGCGTTTTGGCAGTGTCGCGAAATAACAAGTACAACAAGTTGAGAAAAAAATTTTTATGCTTGCGACTAGCAAGCGTTGTCAAATCGGAATTTAGATTTTTTTGGGGGTTAACAGCCAGTTTAACAAAATCAGTTGAATCACTTGCTGATCTGCTTCTTACTATGCTGATATGTTGCTGACATGCTCAATCTCATGAAAATTCTAATTTAATTACTGAGAGCCATTTTTTACGGGTACATGCTATATATAGAACGCAAGTCATTGTATAAATAAATTCGAGTTTTGATATTAATTTTCTGCTGCTGGTTTTTCGGCTTCATAGTTGTCGACTTAAGTGCTGTCGGTTTACTTTGCAAATTCTGTTGATACCCTTGTTCATACACTACTGAAATAGCTATCGTGGATCCTATGTGGGAGTTGCATTCATTTATGTACAAAAAGATTTTTTGACGAAAATTTTTGGCTGAGTTTGAATTCTGTCGGCATATTTACATTTCAATATTTGGATGCCTAAAGTCAAACGCACTAGGACCTCTTGAATATTTTTAATCAATTTAAACATGAAACAAAATACTTTCTTAAAGAACGTTTTTCCACATTCTTCTTCAATTGTAACATCGTTCGAAGTTCTGTTTGCTAATTGTTGAGCTTCATGGTGCTTTCATGAGCACTTCCGCCCTCCAAGTTTTCCTTGAAGTTGTCAAAATTGGCTGGAACAAAGTTTCAAAACAGCCTTATCCATAGTTCTTTTCCACGTTTCGAGACTGGTTGGAACAGGAACCTTTTTAAAAATGTTTTTGTTTTCCAATCTTCTTAGTTATCAATTAAATGCTCACAATTTATCAAAAGTTTTTTTTTCGGAAAGTCAAATAAGTCAGTTATTATTCCAAGTATTATTTTCATCTACCAGATTTGATTTTTTCGGATTTATGATTTTCATCCTGAAATCTGTCGGCGAGTTTTCTGTTTTTATTTTCGAATTATTATTTTGTTTTGTGGTACGCTTTTCAAGCATTTTTTGTTTAAAAAAACATGTATTTTATAATTAGAGGTTCAGCTTGTGTTATATAGGCTTAACTAACTTATTTTGCGTAGATTCATTGGCGAATTTTTTTAAATGCTTTTTCGTGTTTCAAGAGGGATGGGATGTAAACATTTTCTGTTTAAAATTTGATAGCTGTAGTTTTTTTATTACTTTTATTACTTTTTTATTTATTACTTTTATTAAACTTTGTATTACTTTTTTCATTATTGCTTTTTATTACCTTTATTATGATTTAACGAGGGTCGAACCAATTCGTGTCGCCTTATTTGACGCTCAGTCATTGATTCTCAATGCTTTTTAGAGTTTTTTATGAGCATCATTCGAGACAAAGGTAAGAAAATTTTATAGATGTAGTTTTTCCGATATATTACAAATAAATTTTTTTGCAAAAAAACTTGGGACTTTTTTTCATTATCCTGTAAAGCAATGTTTTGATTGCATCGTGAGTGTTGCGAAGCTCCGCTTCGCCTCTGTGTTTGAAACTGTTAAAATTTTGCGAAAAATGAATATTTCATGGGCTTGAAATCATACTTTGTCATCTTAACTGCTGGTGTCTTGCTTACCGGAGATCTCTTCAATCATCAGAATTTCCTTTAGTTTCTGACTTGTAAGCTACAAGTAAGCTGAATGAAAACAGCTGTGCCTTAAAGCCCTTAAGTTAACTTATGTCATCTTAACAGCTGGCTTCTTGTTTACCGGAGACCTCTTCAATCATCAGAATTTCCTTTAGTTTCTGACTTGTAAGCTAAAAGTAAGCTGAATGAAAACAGCTGTGCCTTAAAGCCCTTAAGTTAACTTGTGTCATCTTAACAGCGGGCTTCTTGTTTACCGGAGACCTCTTCAGTCATCAGAATTTTCTTTAGTTTCTGACTTGTAAGCTAAATAAAACAGTTGTGCACATAAAACAGTTGCTACTTATTGAGTTGTTTTTTTTGAAGGAGCCATTTAAACCAAAGTTGAAGAAACGACCAAATGAGGTCTCAGAGGCTGCCAGGCTGCAACATCTGGAGAAGTGGCAGGTCGACTTTGCCACCCGATTCCTAGATGCATCCTGGGGGTAATTTAGCATGCATTTTCTGAATTTCCAACCCCTACCCCTATGATATTGACTAAACAATCTCCACTCAGTAAAATAAGACTAAGATGGCTGAAGTAGAAAAGATTACTTTGTAACTCAGCATCTGTTACTTAATTTTTTGTTTGTGCATGCAAATTGCAACTAGTATAAATCTTACCTTTAACTAGTGCCAAGAAAATAGTTTCATTCATGGTTGTAAGTATAGTATAAGAAATGTAGTAGTTGCACGTCGCATACTCATACAAAAATAACAAGTTCCGCATAAGTATATTGTGCGGCCATAATTTTAGCATTTCTGTTTCAAACTTAATTAAATCCAAAATTGATATTGATCTTCATTTATTTTGAAAAAAATGGTAGCAATAGTAACATCAGACAAAAATATTATAAATTTATAGTGTTTCAAAAAAGTTTTTACAATTGATAGGCAGCTGGTAACTGCTGGCCTTTCCGGTGTTCTTCCAGGCTGAGATTTTTTGGATAAAATTAACAAATTATACACAAACTGTTCTCGTGTTGAAAACAATTTTGTTTGTGTATTGTTATAACTGTTTCTTGTTTGGTTAGAGACCCCTACTTTGCGCGGTCAGTGATGCTGGACATGAACAAGAAGATAAGGACGAGGCAGTACGACATAGACAGGAACAAGAGACACATTCTGGAGATGCAGAAGGACCACCAGGTCATGCGGGACTACGTGAGGGAGTTGGAGGCCAGAAACACAGACCTCAAAAACAACTACATCAGAGGGGCGAGTACTCTTAAAACGGCCTACATACATTTCGCCCTTCTTAAATTTAGGGACACGTTTGCCCTAATAGCCTACACACAAAAGAATAAATGCAGGGCGAAACGTGGCACTACATTTAAGAAGGGCGAAATGTTTCTTAAAACAAAGACTTCTCATTTGCTTACTTGTGATGAAGAGTTTGAAAAAAAAATTGTTTGTCTATCCGAAATTTTGCGACTCTTTATCACAAGTTAACAAATGAGAATTCTTTGTTTTAAGAAATATTTCGCCCTTTTTAAATTTAGGGACACGTTTCGCCCCTAATAGTCTACACACAAAAGACTAAATGTGGGGCGAAATGTGTAATATCGTACACACAAAAGACTAATATCGTAATAAATGTGGGACAAAATGTGTGAGGGCGGGCGAAACGTGGCACTAAATTTAAAAAGGGCGAAATGTGCCACATTTTCTTAAAACAAATACTTCTCTTTTTTTTTGCTTGTGATAAAGAGTTGCAAACATTTCGGATAGACAAACAATTTTTTTTTTCAGAAGTCATGGACTTTATCTGAAAATAACAAATATTGTTTTGATGGTTCTTTCGTTTTAAATTATCCATTTTTGGAAAGAAAGAATTCATTTTAAAAAGCAAATGAACTATATCGGAAAATTTTGCTTGGAAAATCTAGTCAACAGCAAAAAAATCAAACCGCATGCAAATATTGCTGTCATTGTTCTTTCTTTATAGGTTCCTATTCCTTCTGAGCCGCTTCCGCCGGTACCTTTGGAGTCCCTGAGCTACGAGGAGAGGAGGGGCGTGGAGAATAGACTGTCTCTGGTAGATGACATCCAGACTCTGAGAGAGAAACAGTTCATAGACGTCGAAGTCCTCCGAGACTACTCCCGGAGACTAGGCGAGTAGAAGTGCATGGCCATTTAAATGTTATTACAGTGTTAGTTAAACGTTATATGTTTAAGTTTCGTGGTTCGAGATCAATTTATTTTTTCTCAATTCAAGTTCGCACATTTTAGAGCAAAGTTTCGAATTAAGTTTATTCGTGAATCAAGCACCATATATAAGTATATCCATTACGCTAAAGGGCCCATGTGAACAATCTCCCCCCTGAATAGACCAAGTAAGGCCTGCATGTACTATGCTCAAATCTGATTGGCTGAAAAATATTACGTTTAACCAAGTGAACGATCTCCTCCCTTATTTGATTTAGGGGGGAGATTGCTCACTTGGTCCCGCCAAGGGGAAATCTTAGCTGCCTGATATCTCGGAATTAAGTGTGCGCGGAAATGAAATGAGCAAAAAGACATATCTAAATTCGGTTAGGTGGCAAAATCGCTCGCCGTAAAATCCCAGTCCAAAACATACCTCTGGCCAAAATTGCCCAGGACATATGATCCCATATTAAAAAGAGATTACTTGATAATAAAGGAATGAAA
Organism: Symsagittifera roscoffensis; assembly: GCF_963678635.1. Classification (NCBI taxonomy): domain Eukaryota; kingdom Metazoa; phylum Xenacoelomorpha; order Acoela; family Convolutidae; genus Symsagittifera; species Symsagittifera roscoffensis. Next base: position 2,643,728 of record NC_087064.1, read on the forward strand.
ATAAATACAGTAATTTGATCAAAGCAAAAAGCGTTGATTAAAATCAAATGAACGGTTTAATTTTTGCTGAACAAACTTTGAACATAACTTTAAAATAGCCTAGACTGCAATGGAAAGTCTATTGATTTTTCATTTATTTGAAACCAACCAAGTCAAGATAAGTCGGTACATAAATTTGGTGACGTTTTTTGTTTTCTTCAAAACTACAAAGCGTTAATATTCAATTGTCGTTTTATGTGACAAAAAAAAACGTTTCTCATTTTCGATAAGCTTTCATTTTAGCTAAATGCAATACTTGATAAAGGGCGGCCAGGACCCTATCACCAACCTACCATCGAAACCGGAAAGAGTGGTTTTCGGTTGATCATTTCCATTTAATGTACGTTTTTTGTATTTTGACTTGAGCTGGTCGTGTTTTTCGGTATCTTTTTTGTTATATATGCAACCGAAAGGACAAAATGACCCGGTGTTTCAAACTAACTGTTATCTCTGACAATGGTGATCTGGGATGATTATTTATCTCAAATTAGCTTCCGTGTGATGGCTTGCCGAGATAGCAACTACATTTAGGTAGCTCCTTCTTCTTGCCTCAAATTTAAACTATCGGCCTTGATCTGGCTATTTACCGAGTTTATTTGATGCCTGATTATCTGTTTTAGTTGCTGAGTTATTTGTCGAGACTGAACGTCCTGCGTTTAGCTCGAGGCTATGCTTGTCGTTATTTCAAATTATTTTGCCCCTAAGATAAAAGTTTTTGATCATTTATTGGATCTCAATTGCTTGTAGCGCCAATCTGTTGTTTTTTTTCTATTGCTGACTTGTCTCTAAACTCATGGCCCTCAAGTTTAAAAACAGTTTGGCCTTATTGTGGGCATACCCAAGTAAAAAATTTCAGTTTTGACTATTCATTCAGTTTTCAATGTGAGAATGAATGCAAAATATATAAGATCATAATTGAGATGTGCCAATTTAATACCATTTTAGCACTGAATTAAACACGTTTTAGCAAATTTTAATCCAAAAGTTGTGTCCATTTGATTTTGTTTATATTAGGTTTGCGTGTTTATTCATAGCGTTAACTTAGTTGATGTATCATTACTGTAGATACCTCTGATTGCTCTTTGTTCTTATGCTCCGTAGGATCTGTTGAATTGGCCAGCGATTTTGGCAATAGGATTTTTTGGCATGGTATCTTTTGTCATGAGAGATTTTGGAATGGCATCTTTTGTACTGCCACTCCAAATGCGAGCTTGTCCTGACACCGTGGATTAAAATCTAATTTCTACTAATTCAGTGTCTAGGCAGAGTCCCTTCAACTAGCCTGCCAATCAAGTTAATTTTGTGGTATTTTCTTGTCCGTATTACCAGAAAATGTGGTGCTTCAATGTTTTTAATTTTATTGAACGAAGAAGAAATAGTGGATCATTGGTGGATGATATTTTTGATTTTTCCTAGAGCGTATTTAAAATAAATTTTCTAAATAGATGGCAAAAGCGCTCTCTAACTGTGATAGAGACGACGCGTGGATTTAAGGTTAACTATTAGTTTTTGTATTAGTGGGTATTGCTTTTGGCAACCCAATCGAAACAAAATAAATTACCTATTAATCAAGTTTAAAACTTTCCTGTAAGTGTTAACGTTTCTGAAATGTGTCAGTATTAACGTTTCTGAAATTTTTGTGTTAATTGTTTTGAAGCAATTTTCTAAAATAAAAATCAAAGAGCTTTTTTCAAATTCCGATTTGGTTTTTGTTCATGGATATAAATTGCTTTACGTTTACAAGAGGTGTTATCTTGTCCGTATTACCAGAAAACACAGCATTTTAAAGCCTTTCAGCAAATGGTCAATTAATGGTGATATATAAATCAGCCGAAGTAAAACGTAAGTGTTGTATAAGAATTGTGTAACACAATTGTAACAGTTGCGAAATTCATGCAAATTTCATTGATGCGACGTAACGTTTCGGCTGGCTTATATACTCCGCGCATTTTCGGTTGGTTTATATTTATGCTGGCTTACTTACTCTCCATTTAATAAATATATTATGTCATAGGTGGACACCTTAGCAGACCGGACATGGAGGCCATACGTTACTTCGTGCCCACCCACTCCAGATTTGAGAACCCACAAATGGACGATTTCTACGAGGACCTGAAAGAGAAGTACTTCCTTCTTCAGGCCACAGTGGACAAACAGAAGCAAACTTTGGGTATTTTACTTATTCCGCCTAAAATGACTCATATTTGCATCATTTAATAAATGAGGGCAGTGTACAAACCATCTTTTGGTGCCGTGTTTTGATCAGTAATCTTATTCGAGCTTTTTTTTTCTATGCTCAGCTTTTGAGCTTAGCAAATGTGGGCGGAAAAAGTAAAAAGGAACCTAAATTTAGATAGTATGGAGGGGAGGATGAAGGCCAATGACGTCATAGGGAAGAGACAGTTGGACAAGATAGCAGAGGCACATCACAGGGATACAATTCTTTTCAACGACAGGATGGCACGGTTAGATTATAGTGCTGGATTCCCCCTACCCTTCCCTTCCCTCACCGCCAATAAAAAAAACATTTATGCTTGAACCATTAATTTTACTAGATATCTTCTAGGAGAATCATGTTTAAATTTGTCAGCACCATGCATCTCAAATTTCAAAAAACAGCCAACAATGTTAACCTAAGTTTCATTTGGTTAAAGATCAAAGTTCAAGGGTGGTGGGGGAGCGGGGAAAGAGTCTAGGGCTTTTTCCAGCACAGCTTTTAATTTTTATGTAATATTCTAATATTGTTTAATTATATTTAAATTAACGACTTTTGCAAAATTATGTTTAAGAGGACTTTTAGTGTTATAGATTAAACTTGAACATATCAGTGTAAACAAGAGAACTAGTTTTAATAAATATATTTTTTTTTTGCAATTGCATACGAATTGCGATATGAATAGTTTTTCTGACTATGTTTTTTTAATAAGGGGGTAGGAAACTGGAGAAGAGCCTATCTTCATTGGAATTTAGACCAATGTAGGTATCTTGCTTTTGACCAGGCTCGATCTACGACTATTCGTTTTCTGGGTATTACAAAGTTAACTTGACAGATGGTTACCAATATGACCAGCCGAGGGAAATAACCAAATATTACGTGTATTTCTTAATCAAGGGCGCAACTTCACCCGTAAGATGAAAACGTCTTATGTTTTTTCTTTCCCTGGTGGACAAATGTTTTTATTACGTAGCTCAGACTCTTTTGAACGTAGTTCAGACTATTATATAGGTCGTGATGATTTAAAATTACTTTTTGGCGGTTTGACTTTTGTTTTCTTTTTGAATTCACTTGTAATTTTCTTTGTTTACACTTGCGAGCTTGCAAATACGAACTTTTTTTGCTCTAACTCGCAAATATAAGTGTTCATTAAAAGTGTTCATTTATTTGGTGGCATTTTTGCTATAATCACGATCGATTGTGATTTATTAAGCGTCCGGTGGCTGAGTCGTTAAAGCGTGAGACTCATAATGTGAAAATCGCAGATCGGGTAGGGCGACAATTCGTAACAAGCGACTTCTAGTTTCGGAAGTGATTTTTTTTTTCAGATTTCCCAATAAAGCTTTTACTTATTGATCCAGTTTTCTTGAATTGGGTTATTTTTATCAATTTCATCACTTACCATAAATTGTTCCAGAAATACAAAGAGCTTTAAGGGCATTCATTTTTTTCTTTGAAATTCGAGGGCTGAGATTTTTCAAAAAACAAGGTAGTTTTTTTTCTGTTTACATTCGTTCATTGACCCTTTTCCAACAGTCTGTTGGCTATGTTTAACGTTTTTATACCTCACTTGTGAATAATTGTTTGCAGATATATGGACGCCAGGAAGCATGACCCTGTTCTGGACTACTACCAGAACTACAGATCCCTTCTGGAAGATCCCCGGCTGGAGGCCATGAGAGAGGCCAAGTACACAGAGGGATACAGGAAGTCGAAGTTGAAAAACAGAATAGACGAACTGGACAGAGAAATTACCAACTACAGAAGATCACACATTCTAAATAGAACCAAGTAGATCACGGGTATTTTCTGGTATACTGCCCGTAGCTAGAAGCACGTTAAATGATTTTCCTTCGTTTCTTTTCGTTCTGATTAATTTCTACCAATCAGATTCAAGTGTTATTTGAGATTTTGTTTTCAAAATACTAAATACACTGAAATTGGGCTGTATAACAGAAAATATCTTAACTAAATATATTTTAAATTTAAATATTGTTTATATTTGGTTGTATGAGATGAGGTGTTTATTTTGGAATTTATGTCCGTTGTTTTTTAATTAAAAAGTGACTCCGTTATTAATGGTAATATATGTTTCTTTAATTTTTCTTTTTAAAGGTTGTTCCGTACAGAAAACTTCAATTCTAAGTATCTGCAAATTGGCGATGAAAGTTTAACCCTTTGATTCATATTAATAGACCGATTGAGCAAAGAGTTCCTGTAAAGGATTAAAGTTCTGTTGTTAGCCACCGAAACAAATTTTGGAGTTACCTATTTTTCTATTCAGAAAGCTACGTGAATGGGACTTGAAAAAAATTTCGAGAAAAGCCAGCCTTGACTTTGGAAATTGAATGTGTAACAATAAACCGATTTTTTTGGTACAAAAAGTTGATTTCAGTTTAATCCAATACTTAACGCATTTTCCAAATGATTGATAGCTATATCGATCTCTGCACTTCGGTCATATGCAGTATCACAGCGCTAGTAGTCAATTAGCAATAATAGTGATATTCCTAACATTTCGGTACCCAGTCTCTATGGCGCCCGAAGAGCTATGCACATGTCAGAAATGTTTTTTATTGTTCAGACCAGTAATGATGAAGGAACTATGGCCTAAAGTATGTGTTTCGCTCATGGTTACAATTACATCAAAGCAAGCTCGTAGGACGTTTAGAGGTAATACCTTGAAAAAATTTTAAGCCGCTATTCGAGCTTCGCCATAATATTATTGACGGGAACATTCTTTGCTAATGTATCAGTGATCGGCTACTCTTAGTTATACCTGCAAAAACAAGCCATTTATGTTTTTTTTGCTTTTGACAAGCAAGCGTTATGAAACTGCAATTTAGACTTTTCGGGTTAACAGTTGTTGAATAAAACAGTTGAATCATTTGATAGCTTGTCTTGCAAGAAATTCAAATTTCCGAACTTTTTGGCAGATTTGTCTTAGAGGTAACAACTACCCCTGAGACCTCAATGGTCCGATGTTCGAATCTGGCCAGAACCTATTTTGTCACCTGGGAAGTAATCCTTTGCAAAAAAAATTTTGGGCTATCGTTTGTCTGTTTGTTTTGCCGGCATTTTCACATTTGTCTTGTACTGAAAGCCATTTTTCTTGTATATATTTTTTCGCTGTCAAGTTTTATTAATTCACCTCAATTTGGTTCGGTTTTTGTGTTGTCAGCTTAACGGCGTGGTTTTGTGTCGCTTGAAAGGAGTGGTTTGTTAATCTTTTTTTTTGTGTTCGGAGGGTGGATGAAAAAATTTGTTCGGCCCAACTTGAGTTAACCCACTTTTTTCGGCTTAGTTGCCATTCAATAATTGTTTCTGAATAGTTTTTAAAACTCGCAATTGTGTTTCTAAAGTTTGATATTTTTCACTTGCTGGCTTTCATTTTTTTTACGTCTGACTGCGCGTGTTTTTCTGTGGTATAATGAAACGAATATCTGAAATTTTTAATTTTGTAAAGTTTGAAATATTGCGCTCATTTTGATTTCGCTCATTTAGTTTTGTTGGTGAACTAACCTACATTTTGTTGATTTTGTTTTTATTTGGGTGATTTTTGTTGATTTTGTTTTTATTTGGGTGATTTTTGACTAGTGAGACTGATCAAAAAGTAGAAAGACTGGTACAATTTTCGGACGTATTTACTTCCAAAAATAGCAATTTTGAATTTTTTCCAGGTCCATCAAAAAATGTTCTAGTTTTTTAACCCAAATTGATTTAACTGCCGGCCATTCTAGTCAATGGTTAGGTTTCGACCGTGTCCGAGAAATATTTCAACCGTGCTCGTTGTATGTTTTGACCGCGCTCGCGGTGTCAGTTAATGCGCAATTGGTACATTTTTTTTGCTGGAACTGCCAACAACCTGCTCAAATAAATGATTGGGGTAATTTTTCCCGTTTTAAAATTTTTAGGAGCGTATTCTGGATCCGTAAATTCTATTTGAAAATTCAAAAAGCGTTTTTTTATTTGAAATATGCGCAGTGCCGTTTTTCCGTTTGTACTATGCACAGCGCGTAAAAGGCGAATTAATCCGGCCTAATTTTTTAAATTTTTCTGTATAAAAACCATGTTATAGCTTTTTATTGAAATTTCAGGGCTAGTTTTTATTTTTATTTTTTGCAAGTGTTTGTGATGTGCATCCACACCGCTGTGTTGATATTCTAATGTGGGCTTTCAAAAATTGGTTTTGATTTTTTCTACATGCATATTTGTAACCAAAAGGCAGTTTAAACGATGGTATCCGCTATCCGGGTCTTGCCTGATATCAAAATTGTTTTTTTTAAGTTCATGTAATGCCTTATGATTTCGCACTTAAATCCATCTTTAGTTTTTTAAAGAATCTGGTCAATTTGTAAAAAAGCATCCGCATGCAATGGTATTTACCCTATTGCAGACGAATAACTAAAAATTCATTTTAGCGACGAAGTTTTATGTTAGAAATCAGCATATATTAATCATATCAAACTGTGAAATGTTTTCAAAAATTTTGTGTACCGAGTTTTTTTCGCAGAGTATTATCGTTTTTATTTTTTTTTAAATCCTTGGGTAGTTTCAATGTTTTATAATGCAAAAAACCTATTTTGCATTAGAAAACAAGCGATTAAATTACATTAAGAAATCAAGTTCGGTTTTGTATTTTTCAGTTAATTGATAATTGTTTTCAGTTGGGTGATATTTGTTATGGATGGCTTTCAGCACTGCTCCTCAGTTTTCTACAGTGCGTGTTAATTTGTGTGATATTCGCAAGTCTCCGTCAGAAATAAAAGAATACGCCATCTCATTATTGGGACCTGATTTCGAGGCTGAGTTTCATCCACAGTACAAAGAGGTTCTCATAATAACGCACAAAAGTTACAAGAAAACTGAAACAGACGGAAATTATGGTCAAATAGGTGGGTTACTACGACACCGGGTACTTTTGGGGTGTCAGCTTATTTTTGAAGATAAATCAGAAATAAGCAATTTGAAAATTAAAAAAAAACTTTGTTGGAAGGAATAATGATTAGTTGGAAGGAAACAAAATTTGATTTTAACGGGCCTAAATAGTATTGTGCGTTGGTCGTCTTAATTGTTTTTTTTTGAACTGTAGTCACAAATTCATTATAAAATGCGGCCAAGTATACCGAACAAGCCGTTTAAACCTTGATGTTCGGATCCGTTATATCTGGTACAAAACTTAATTTTTCAAAACAGATGTTTTGAAATCAATAACTCGTGCTACTTACGTCTTCCAGAAGTTTCAGTTGTCAGAACTAAAGATTTCATTGAAGTAATTGAAGCCTCAGAATACTGCTGATCGGCATACTGAAACTAATCAGAGTAATTTTTTTTTACAAATGCGTTATTGGTTCTACCCAAAAATACCCTAAGAAGCAGCGCCGAGTAAATGTGTTGTGGTCGGCGGAGACTGCGGGAATGCAGTGTTGCGGGGTGCGCACGTGTTCAGTGTTGGAGTAGTGGCTATCGATGGCGATGCAGGTGAAGGTGATGTTGTTTCCGTGTATGCTGACATCAAAGGTGAAATGTCCCGGTAAGTTTTTCCCCGACTACTCAAAGTGTGAGAAGTAAAGAGTATTTGTTGGTGTTTCCGTTGCGTGTTGCAGGTCCCTCCACGAGAGGGCTCATAGTTTTTTGATTGTGGTATCATTATCTCGATATGATGATACTGCTTACTTAGTTTTAGCATTTATTACTTAATTATTGTTTTTTTGCGATGAGCAAGAGTATTGCAACGGGTACTTGACTTTTTTCCTGTTTACAAGTTAGCAAGTGTAGTGTTTTAGTATGACTTTACATTTTTTTTCAAACTAACTCACAAATAAAAGTGCTCATTTGGTGGTACTTTTGATAATAAACACGATCTGCAGCACTGAATGGACATTTCATAGCATCTGTTTTTTGCTTTATTTGTGGCTAGTGTTTGCTGATTGTTAAGCGTCCGTGGAAGGCCGTGAGATCAAAATGTCGAGGTCGCAGGTTCGAATCCGACAACTATCAGTCTTACTAATTCGAGTCTTAATCCTACTGTTTCTTATTTCACTTTATAGAGCTGTTTTTTTTTTGGTTTGTCCTTGTTGGTATTTTTATGAACGTAGTGAAGACTCTTTTATAGGCCGTATCGTTTTTCGTGTTTCGAGAAAAATTCGATCTTTTTCTGTTTCGAGTTTTGATTTGTTTTGAAATTCTGTTCAAATTGTTTTGCTTAGGTTACTAAAGCGCAAACAAGGCAAAAAACGTGAACGATTTCTAGTTTCCAAAGTGGATTTTATTACCAGATTTCCCTGAGGAATAAAAACAATTATGTTTGATTCAGTTTTCTCAAAATAGCTTACTTCCATCAAAAATGTGTCAATCAGGAATTTGATATGTATTTAAGTTCTTCTGACATGTATCTTACCATGTTTGAGCTAAAACATGGTAATTTTTTTACATGTTTTTTAGATATCTATCTCGCCATGTTTAAACTATCTTCGAAGTTCTGGCTATTTATAAATAGCATAACGCATGATTGATCTGATCGTGTTGAGTCAGCTGCAACTTATCAAAGCCTCAGCAGAGTTTCTATCTATCTATACTATATTTAAAAGCGAGTAACAGCTATCTCCCATGTTTAAGCATAATAATTTTGCATGTTTAAACGAAAGAGTTTTTTCATGTTTAATCTATATCATAAATTGCAATGCTAAATAAAATTTTTCAATTAGTTCACTGCAAGGTTATTAATTTCTAGAATTTTTTTGCGAGGCCAAGATAAGTCTGTCTGTCTGTATACCTGCTTTTTTTTTAAATTTAATTATGTCTATCTACCCGTCTCCTAATTTTTTTATCTATGCATTATCTATCATATATTTAAATGCGGGCTTCACTATCTCGCCATGCTTAGGATTTTTCAACGTAATATTTTTGCATTTTTAACAAAAGAATTTTTTCACGTTTAAGCTATATGGTATATTGCTATGGTTAAGTTTTTTTTTCAATTTTCTAGTTTAAATTCAGTGTTTATTTCATCGAGTTTGAAATTAGCAACCTAATAGTGAGATGTTGTCATAGATTTCCCAGGCTTTGCGATTCTGGCCTCCATATATGAATAACCAAATCCTTTTAGTTTACGAGATAGGCAAGTTTCCAGATTTTCAAAATATTTCTAGAAAATTTATTTTAAAAAACTTCTCAATTTTTGAATTTCCCACCCTAAAGTTGGGTGCTGTCAGGGTACTCTCAGGGGTTGCGAATCTTGCCTCCAAATCTCAATTCTCATATCCTTGTAGTTTTCGAGATATGAAGTTTTTTTATGACTTTTTCAAAAAAAATTTAAAAACTTAGATTTTAAAAGATTCCAAAATGTTAAAGATCTCATTCCTTTTGTTGGATATTGTGAATAGAAGAGGTTTAGGTTAAGCTTTCCAAACGCTTACATCAATTAATTTTGATTATTTTAGCAATATTCTGAGACTATGCTATCGCCATCCATGAGCAGTCTCAAAATGCTGCCAAAAGTACCCACTTTTGAATTCCAGTCAATTTTTGAAAACGATAGAGCAGAAAATGTCAAATTCAACTTTATAAAAATGATTAATCTTCTTGCAGTGTTCAGAAAGTTGAAGGGATTTTAGGATAAAGTTCGGAGAAAGTTTTTTTTTGAAAAAAAAATGAGTAGAAGAGGGTTCAGCTTCCCAACATTCACATCCATTTGTTCACCGTAAGTATCTATCCATTTTTATTGGGTCGTATTGTAGTTTATCTACAAGATCTGTGTATATCGAAAAGATCTAATGTTGTACTTTTTTTGGGAAATTCGAAAGCTAATTGAAAACTAATTGTCATTTTTTGTGGTTTCCTTGCACTCATTGATATTTTTTCCTTCTGGTTTTTGGCAGTGTTTCTATGATTTTATTTTACCTTTAGTCGCATGAAAAAAATAGGTGGTGCCTTGTGTCCTAAGCTATGTTAGAACTTGAATCCAAAGTTTTTATGGCAATGTTCAGCACTCTCAAGAAAAAAAACGACGTGACAATTGTTTTATGTCGCCGAACACGCTGACTTTTTGTTCCGATTTTCGAAGAAAGTGACGACATATTTGTTTTCTATGTGTTTGTTTCTTCTGACAAGTTTTAAATTTATAACTAGCCAGTTTTGGTTGGATTTTTATGCCCTCTCTGAAAGGTGCTGACGCCCTAATTCAAACTCAGTTCTGACGATTTTTGCAAAAATTTATAAGGGTTTTAAAAATTGCCAATTTGGGTTCATTAAGGTGCGAAATGTTTCGTGTTATTAACGCAGAAGTGGTGGTTCAAACCTGTGAAGAAATTGTTTCAAATTGAATTGAGTCAAGCTATTTAGTCTTATTAATTGAATACATTAATAGTCACTAAATACACTTTTTTTGCCAATAGTGTGTGTGGGATGATCAAAATTTTTAAAATGTTCATTTTAAACGTTAAAAAATCAAGAGGCAGAGATTTGGAAAAAGTTTTAAAACGTTCATTTAAAGTGAAAATTTTGTTTTTCTTGGTTTAGAGGCTCAAAATGCAAGAAGCAGTCTCTCGAATTAGATGCTGAGCAATTCGTATTTGTCGGAAATGGAACACTCTTGGTCAATCGAGAGGACATTTTTGGATCCATCCGTGCTCAGGACGTCAAAGGAATCGCTATAAGAATGTTGAACAAACTCTTGCCATCCCTGAACAACTTGCCTTCCGGTCTATTTTTTCCTCAGAATTTCCCATCTCTCTTTTGTTCACGTGTGGTCGACCCAAGTGGAGCTGATTGGGTCTTGGACATGTGTGCTGCTCCCGGGGGAAAAGCAGGTCATCTGGCCTACTTGATGAAAACTAATAGCAAAGAAAGTGACCCGCATTGTGGAGGAAAATTAATTGCGATTGATCGAACAAAAAGTAAAGTTGATAAGGTTTGTTGCTTTGTCTTTAAAATAGTTCTTTTAGGACCTGAAGATGAGTTTTTAAAATATTTTGTCGGCGCATCTTTCAATTCGTTATTTTTATTGGTTACTCTCATTTTTACTCGATAGTCTAATTAACTTCCAATAATTTCAAAGATAATTTTGCCACGGAATTAATTTAAGTGATTCGATGAAAGTTTCAACCCAAGGTAGGCATTGAATTCATTAGATGGAAGAGCTCAGGCCAATCGAAATGCTGTATTAGCGAAATCTTTAAGCCCAAGTGTTTGTAAACATAGGATAATTTGGGTACGTTTGAGACACGTTATTTTATTTTTCAGATGTCAAAACATTTCAAAGAATGGAATCTGGAAAACACTGCAACTGCCTTTTGTGCCGATTCATCCAAATCCGAATTTGTCAACTTGTGTTTGAACTCAAATGACCTTCAACATGCAGTTCAACTTCGGCCTCAAATGTTTGATAAAATACTTTTAGATGCTCCTTGCAGTGGATTAGGCAAGCGGCCCTATCTGCAAAGAGATATAGTAAAGAACAAACTTGGAACATTTCACACTTTTCAGCGAAAGTTCATCAAAAATGCTGTTCAGCTTTTGAAACCAGGGGGTGTGTTGGTGTATTCAACGTGCACAACAGTGTTGGATGAAAATGAAAATCAAGTAAACTGGGTTTTAGAAAATGTTTCTGATAAACTGAAGTTAGTTCCCTGTGCGCCAAACTTGAACAAACCTGGAAGGTCAAATTCAGAATTGAAGGCTGAAATGTTTGGGAATATGGTGCAATATTTCCCTCCAGACAAAACTGATGTTTTCTCTTTTCATCCTTGTGAAGGTGATACAGTTGGCTTCTTTGTCGCAAAATTTGTTAAGCTGTAATTTAGTGTTTAAACATGTTTCTTTTTTCAGACTAAAAGAGTTACGTGTGAATCTACCTAACTGATAAAAAAATTTTCTTCAAGTTTTTAAAAAATCTGGATAAAGCGCGCATTAATACCAAATTGGGTTGACTTAAGGTGAAAATTGGCTTCATCCAACAAACTTTAGGGTTTTTTGGGCTCATTTTGATATAATTTTGTCAGTGATCAAGTAATAAGTTTGGCGTAATTTTTGATTGGCTATAAAGCCAAAAATGATCCATTTTTGGGGTGAAATTTTGAGCCCGAATTTTGTTAAACAAAGTGCGCAATATCATTTCTGCTGAAATTCTAAGCAAAATTTGTCACATCGTTTTATCACCTTCAGTCAATCTTATTTGAGAAAATTGTGTTTTAAATATCAAGTTAATGCGTTTAGTCCGGATAATTTAAATCAGCACTGTATTCCTTTTATTCCAATTAGGAACCATATCTAATTAATTTCAATTTCCTAAACAAAATCTCTCTTTAAATATCTCTATTTGGTTTTTGGCTTACTTTCAAGCTCAATTCAACTTCATTTGCTGAGAGAAAAGCAAATTACTCTCTCCAACTAAGAAAGCGGAGATGATGCAAAAAAACTTGAATGTCGTATAGGTTCGGAAGTAGATTTTCATGTTTAGATTTCCCAGCGGAATAAAAAATTACATATTGCTTATAAAAAAATGTTGGTCATACAGTATTCTTCAAATTTAGGGAACTTCATCGAGATATGTTTTTTTTTAAAGTTTTCATTTTTTTTGAGCTCATTGAAACATTTCCAAATTTTCGTTGGCTATACTTTTTTTGAAGTCGTTATAACCGATAACTTTACAAAACGAGGCTTCCATGATAAGTTTATTAGACATTTTCAAGCTCATGATAGCTAATGGTTAGGTTAAACTAATATTTTTTTTGCGTTTCAGTTTAGTAATCTTAAGCAACCAGATCCACAGGTCGTGTTGACTTTGAAATCTCACTGAAAAGAGGAGAGAACTGAGCTGAAATCAAATTTGCAGTCTTGAACTCATTCGGAACATCCAGTTTGATTTTGTTCAGATGATCCTCCGTTGCCGAGTTACTGGCGAACACGAACTTTTTCGTACCATCTCTCGGATTAGATATTTCCAAAGTGATCAGCCTATGCTTATTTGTTGAATTCAGTCCTATTTTGCTGGTCTGATTTGCCAATCCAATTGCGATTTCCGAAGTCAACATGTTTCTAGTTATTGTTTTGCCGGTTGTTGTGTCTATTAGGCTAAGGTAACATTTCGGCCCCGTGGACGACAGGCATAGAGCTGTCCTGAAATCTGATTGGTCGATTGACATCGAATGGATGGTTGTGTTCATTAGCGGCTCGGTAGAGTGCTTAATGACGCTGGTGATGTTTTCCGCTTGTGTGTCGTACACATGGAATTTATTCGACTCCGCTGTAATAAACATACTTCTGAATTAGGAGATAAAAAAATGAGAAAATTGAAAATGTTTTTGGTCATGTTCTGAAAATTATATTGACCATTGTCCGAGGAGTTATTAGATAATGTACATAATCCATGAACAAATGAATCAGAGCAATTAGTTTTCCGGATTTTAGTTCTCAAACGTTTCGAATCAAAGGCTTGCAAAACATCAAGAATGTTGCTAAAAAACAAGAGCGAGCAAAAAACAAAAAAGCAAAGAAATAAAATAAACGTGCCGTGTGTCTTCTCAATAAACGTATTATTGATAAATTACAATCTTAAATATATTTTTTTTCAGTGATAAATTTCAATTTTTCTTAAAGTATTTTTTGTTCCAACCATTAAAAATGGGTTGTAATTTTGTCTTCAGGTGTGTTTTAGCTTTTTCCACGCATAACCAGAAGCTACACAAAATCATCGGAATAGGTCGAGCCATGAAAATTATTTAATTAATTTAATCGTGATTCGAACGATATTGAAAAGTTTAATTTTTTCATTTGAATGAAAATCTGTTTAACTTTTTCATTTGAGTAATTAAGTTTGCATTTGATTACACCTGTGATCAGCTTAGTGTGTTATTACGAACCTTCTTTTTTTCTAACCCAACTCGCAAATAAAAGTGTTCACTTATTTGAAAGTTTCTATGTAGCATTGGAAGTTGCATAGCACCTGTTCTCTGCCTTATTTGTGACGCTAGTGTTTGGAGCCTATTAAGCTTCCGTGGCTGAGTGGTTAATGTGTGACACTCTTAATCACCAGATGGTAGGTTCGAATCTCCATTGGCAGACGAATTTTTGTTAATTTCTCATTTTTATTATTGCACTTTATAGAGCTGCTTTTTGTCGCATTCTCGCAAGCGTTTGCGAAACGAAGGTTCGCCTCTGTGTTAATAAAATACTTAGTTTTACTCAGTGAAAAACTAGCATCGGAAGCTCAGTTTAGTGCTTCCTTGGCGATACTAAGATAGCCTGTTGCTGTGCAAGTAGCACATAATGTTCCGAACATATTCATAAAGAAACTCCTGAAGGTATTTTTCCGAATTGAAATTTTTGTTTGTACGATGTGTGACAAAAAAACTATACAAACGTGTGAAAATTTTACGAATTAGGCATTATCGACACCATTTTTATCAAAAATGAACAACAAAAAAATTGTAATTTTTTTTTTGTCTAGTTAGCGCTAAATTAGTTTAAATGTTTGTCTACGAATCGCAAAGTACTTGTCTTTGTGGTTAAATCAAGTTTTCTTAGCTTGAGTGTTAAGGTCTAATTTCTGGATCGCTTTACCCGCTCGAATTTAGAGTGAAACTTAAAAATTTCAAAATTGTTTTTCTCGACACTGGGAGAACTTTTCAATGTCAGTTTAATCACTGATATATCACACGAACCTTTCCAATTATTTTTTGTGGTATCTATTTTTGCGTTAAAAAACTGACACGCACGCGCGAGTCCAAAGTTCCTCCCCATATTCAATGGTCGGAACAAAAACACGTTTTTCGTTTTTGACGAAAATGTTTCTTTCATCACACCACGCACAGTGTCGTGTAATCGTGAACTAGCCCCCCCCCCCCGTAAAAATTCTTAGGAATTCACTTAAGCATTTAATGGCTTGATTGATTACACTTGTGAACGTAAGTGTCTTGCAATCGGGACTTTCTTCCCCGTGAGCAGTTTTTCTTACAAATCTTACTTTATTTTCTTAAATGGTTGATTAATGAACGTTAACACCTTCCAGGCCTGTTTCCATTTGGCCTAGAAGTGACATGCTTGTCTTTGCACCCTAAGGTTTGGGGTTCGAGTTCCTGTCGGACGTTGTTTGTTTGAGTATGTATGAAATTAAAGTTTTTTTCCGGTCAAAAACGAGTTGCCGGACTTTGGTTTGTCTGCTCAAAGTTTGTCGGCTTAGTTGACATATCGTGGATCTTGCTTTTGCTATATGCAATTTTGTAGTTTGAAGGGGACTTGAGTTTTTTTTACAAATTCTTTTATTTTCACCTTAACTGATGTGTGCTCAAAATTTGTAGGCTTTGTTAGCGCTTCGCAAGTTTTGTTCTTTTGCTAATTTATTGTTCAAATTTTTTGCCTGGCATATTTACCTAGAATGAACTTCTTTCGAGACATACAAAAATTTTGGCAGACCTAGTTTTTTTTTATTCTACCTAGTTCGACCTAGATTATGTCTGGTTTGTTATGTATCGCAAGTGATCTGAAACCGCTTCGCTGTGTTTATGAATGTGGTCGGAACAGTATGCGCTACTTCCTCAGCAACCGGCTATCCTTCTTCAAGTTCCTTACTGCGTAGACAATGTTGATAACAAATTTATTAAAGAAATTAAACAAATTTAGTGTTTCGTCCTATTACTCTTATTTATCATGTGCTTTTTCACTACCAACGTTTTCAAGATTTTCTGACTTATAATTTTCATTTAATCAAGTTAAAATTATTAATAATTAATTTCTTCTAATTTTTCCTTGCGTTTGCCCTCTGCCTAAAACTTTAGTCTCGTTTTAGTGCATCCCTTTTACCGTGATATGATATAGTATATACATCACATTTGAGAAACGCTATCAAACTTTCATAAACGCTATCAAACTTTCAAAACGGCGATAAGAATATTTGATTTTTTGTCCAGCTATTCTAACACTGTTTTCAGAGCTGTACCATGGGAGTTTTTTGAAAAAAAAGTTTGATTAAACATTGTTAATTTCAAGCAGTATTTTTTCGTTGGAAACTGTTTGAGATTTTAATAGTTTGATCTATTTTATTATATTTTTAAATGGTCAATACGGTTTGGGTAGTTCAATTGATTATCAACTATTATCCACTATATAGACCCAGACATTTATATAGACCCAGACTATTATCCACTATATAGACCCAGACATTTATATGAAGTAACTGTATCTAAATTCTGAATCTCAATTTGGTCAGTTGTATCGCACAACAAAATTTTTCAAAATGCCCAGAAAAACTCGCTGGAGTTTTTCGTTTTTGAGATAAATACTGATATTTGAAATATCACACTGAATTTGCATTTGAAATCTTCTGCTTTCATTAAAAGCTAAAGTTTGTAAAATATTTATAACTGATTCTTATGAATCATTTACCATTTCAGTTCCTTCTCACTAACACCATGAAAAAACTCGAAAAAGTTAAAAGCAATCTTATAATTTGCTTTGGATGGTTTCCTATTTTCATATTTGGCTAGGGAAATTCCGGCTATCCTTGTTTTTCCCCGTTTTACAGTATCATCTGGAAGAAGATAGTTTGATTTTGTTTTTCATGAAAATGGCAAAAATGTGATTTTTCGTTTTTGGCGAAAATGTTTCTTTCATCACACCACGCACAGTGTCGTGTAATTGTGAACTAGCCCCCCGCAAAAATTCTTAGGAATTCACTTAAGCATTTAATGGCTTGATTGATTACACTTGTGAACGTAAGTGTCTTGCAATCGGGACTTTCTTCCCCGTGAGCAATTTTTCTTACAAATCTTACTTTATTTTCTTAAATGGTTGATTAATGAACGTTAACACCTTCCAGGCCTGTTTCCATTTGGCCTAGAAGTGACATGCTTGTCTTTGGACCCTAAGGTTTGGGGTTCGAGTTCCTGTCGGACGTTGTTTGTTTGAGTATGTATGAAATTAAAGTTTTTTTCCGGTAAAAAATGAGTTGCCGGACTTTGGTTTGTCTGCTCAAAGTTTGTCGGCTTAGTTGACATATCGCGGATCTTGCTTTTGCTATATGCAATTTTGTAGTTTGAAGGGGACTTGAGTTTTTTTTACAAATTCTTTTATTTTCACCTTAACTGATGTGTGCTCAAAATTTGTAGGCTTTGATAGCGCTTCGTAAGTTTTGTTCTTTTGCTAATTTATTGTTCAAACTTTTTGCTTGGCATATTTACCTAGAATGAACTTCTTTCGAGACATACAAAAATTTTGGCAGACCTAGTTTTTTTTTATTCTACCTAGTTCTACCTAGTTCGACCTAGATTGTGTCTGGTTTGTTATGTATCGCAAGTGATCTGAAACCGCTTCGCTGTGTTTATGAATGTGGTCGGAACAGTATGCGCTACTTCCTCAGCAACCGGCTATCCTTCTTCAAGTTCCTTACTGCGTAGACAATGTTGATAACAAATTTATTAAAGATATTAAACAAATTTAGTGTTTCGTCCTATTACTCTATTTTATCATGTGCTTTTTCACTACCAACGTTCTCAAGATTTTCTGACTGTTAATTTTCATTTAATCAAGTTAAGATTATTAATAATTAATTTCTTCTAATTTTTCCTTGCGTTTGCCCTCTGCCTAAAACTTTAGTCTCGTTTTAGTGCATCCCTTTTACCGTGATATGATATAGTATATACATCATATTTGAGAAACGCTATCAAACTTTCATAAACGCTATCAAACTTTCAAAACGGCGATAAGAATATTTGATTTTTTGTCCAGCTATTCTAACACATTTTTCAGAGCTGTACCATGGGAGTTATTAGAAAAAAAAAGTTTGATTAAACATTGTTAATTTCAAGCAGTATTTTTTCGTTGGAAACTGTTTGAGATTTTAATAGTTTGATCTATTTTATTATATTTTTAAATGGTCAATACGGTTTGGGTAGTTCAATTGATTATCAACTATTATCCACTATATAGACCCAGACATTTATATAGACCCAGACTATTATCCACTATATAGACCCAGACATTTATATGAAGTAGCTGTATCTAAATTCTGAATCTCAATTTGGTCAGTTGTATCGCACAACAAAATTTTTCAAAATGCCCAGAAAAACTCGCTGGAGTTTTTCGTTTTTGAGATAAATTTTGATATTTGAAATATCACACTGAATTTGCATTTGAAATCTTCTGCTTTCATTAAAAGCTAAAGTTTGTAAAATATTTATAACTGACTCTTATGAATCATTTACCAATTCAGTTCCTTCTCACTAACACCATGAAAAAACTCGAAAAAGTTAAAAGCAATCTTATAATTTGCTTTGGATGGTTTCTTATTTTCATATTTGAGTAGTATTGTAATCCGCCGTGTGTCCTTGAGGGGGGGGGGGGGTCTTTTCGACGGTAGGGGTCTTTGGGGTTCTACCAAAAGTAGGGTCCAAAAGGACCCATCTTTTTTAAAGACCCCAAAGTACCCTGCCCGAAATAAAAAGACCCCTCTCCTAGGACACCCGACAGACAAAATACTTTGGTATTCATTTTCGCGCGGTGGTTAAATTTAATCCCTTCTAAACTTTCCCACCACTAAATAAGTATGGGTATATCCAGCTGCGGTTTTTTAGCTTATTTTTATCTAAAAGCTAATCCTTTTCGTTCATATAATATGAGTTTACATAAAGTACCATTCATACTTCCTTTTAAAAATTTTTGGTAATTATTGTTCGTTTCTCTTTCTTATTTCATTTTCAAACTTATTTCCAAGTCTCCCTTAATTTCGACTTGCACCATTTTGATTTTTTTTAGCCTTATTATTAGCTTACTTTGGGAAACTAAATACGCAATCCTTCGCTCCTGCTTCAAGGGTAAGTTGCAATTACCAGTCTCTTTTGCACCGGTCTATTTAACTTAAAACAATGTTTGCTGAATGTTTTATATTTACAAATGTACAGCCGTAATTCCAAGTAACAAGGCAATTTAGCCGACATTTTCAAGTGAAAAATTTTATTGATCAAGTTTTCTCCTTTTTTTCTGACTAGAACGAACAGACGCTTCTGTTAGAATGAATGGATTATTGATAGGCGGAGGGTCTCTTGAACTGCTAGCTGCGCTTTCTTCTTGAAGCTCTTCCTCCGTATAGCTTTCTTGAAGAAAGCCCCAATCTGGGACCCGGAATTCCGGCGATTGCCAGCTTTCGCTGTTTTCGCTGCTATAAGTCGGGGTATTTGTCAACTGTGAGTTTGCCCACTCGCTTTCTTCCGCAATGGCCTCGAAGAACACATTTTCTTCTGTAGACCTGTGTCCAAAGGGCAATGTAGCTATCCCGTCGAATAGTAAGAACCGCTTACTATCGAAGGGTGAAAGGGCAATTCGGTTCTGCGCTATGGTTATGTTGGTATGGGCTTTCGATTTTATTGAGTAGTTGTATATACGAAGGGTTTTTCCACTCAGTAATGTTTCCCTGAACTTCTGGTGTGTAAGTTGCTGCTGGGAGTGTTGTACTACTCCTTTTGCACTCCTTTTGCTAGTTGAATCTAAATGAAGAACAAAGATTAGCCCATAAACATATTTTAGCTTTGTAAGCCCATAAAAATTCGCAAGCCCAGTTCTAGTATTAATAACGAAAACGGTTCCCAAATTTGAATATTTTGAAGACTCAATATCTAATAACATTCCAATTTTTTCAATTCCAAAAAGTTTAAATATCTTAATTCATTCCAAATCATAAAAATTCCAAATCGTGTCATTATCAAAAAATCATTCCATGTCAAAATTTTAAATTTGTTCACGTCAAAAGTTACAAAAGTGCGTTTGTGGTGAGTATTTGTTTAAAACATTTTAAATGATGAATGGTTCTTCATTTTAAGTTTTTAAATGAAGAATCAGAGCCTCTCAGGACTAGTTATGTCTAATTAAATTGACAGGGATCAACAAAAGTTATAAATTTGGTACCAAAAAGATCCAAAACCCCAATGAAGGGAACCCTTAATGTAAAGAAATGGAGGGGGCTTGGAGAGGTGCTTTTTTTAAATACTAACCTGCATATTTCAACGAGTAGAGCTTTGGTTTCAACGCGATTAATTCTGCAATGATTTTTCCCGCCGCCTCGTCCTTAAATTTCAATACAACCTTCTTATTCACATTGCTGAATAAGAAGTGATCGCTTGCGTAGTTGGAAAAATCGAAACTATCGGTCAGTTTTTGCAGATCTGCGTAAACGTCTTCGGTTTTTATCGCATAAATAAACGAATCTGTGTCACTGTATAGCAGCTCAAGGTTCATGCTTGCTTTCATTTGCCGATAATGAAAGTAAAACATGAATCTTTTCGACAAATCCAAAATACTTGCACCAATTATCATGGGTTTGTCCCACAAAATACTCGTTACAGCAAAACAAACAGTAGCAACTTCCTCGTCGATTATCTGGAAGCTTTTCATCGTGCTCAAAGCTGTTTTTTGAAGCAATTCTCTTTCATTTCTAATAATTTCTAGTTTTTTGCGTCCTAGTTTTGATTCCATAGTTTTACCGAATGCTGAATTTACGATGAGCTTGTAAAAGTTCTCTTCAAATTTGTTGCGCGCTGACATTCTCAATTGAGTGTTTAAATCGACAAAGGGCTCCATCCATCTACCTTGACGAAATTTTAAGACCTTAATCAATTTGGTAACTCTTAAGCCTAGTTCTATGTAGAGTTTTAATGTGAGGTAGTGCAGAACGTAGCCTTCCTTTGGATCTAATGTTTGAACCAGTTTTGGTACCTTTGGTAGCGACGTGACCCCCATCTCCCCTAACATCTGTATTTGCTCATTACTTAGTTTATCCGTGCCGATAACTTCACGTGAGGGGGCTAGCGGGTAGTCTGCAAAGTAATCTTGAAGTTCTTCAGGTATACTGAGATCCATTTCCAAAATGTATCCCCACTCAGATTTATCGTCGGTTTGCAAAATATATTCGAGACTTTCCTCAACTATTGAGAAATCTTTGATGGGAAGGGGACAGTGTTTCATAATACCCCCGTATAAATTGTTAGCGTCTATATTCAATAGATAGCTAGAGGGCTCTTCAGGATTGTAGTCTTCGAGGTATTTGTTGTTGGCTTTAAAAAAACGGCGTGCATATATCGATGACATCCCTCCCCGTATCATTTTTTGAACCATGTTCAAATGCTCCCTTTCAGTAAGTAACTTGAGGTCTGCATTGCAGACTTTTAAGAATGCATCGCCCGAGAGGTTACTAGCCGTGAAGTAGCATGCACAATCTAATCCGTACGTTTCGTAACAAACTTCACGAAAGGCTTCGAATACTGAAGCGAGTAGTAGTACGTCCGTTGCTAGGTATACATCATGGTACTCGCCTAGTGATGCGCATTTCATTTCGGCGAAAACTTTAATGGCATGGTTGTACTGATTTTTCGAAACACTTATTTCCCCTCCCTGTAAAGTGTTGCTCCACATTTTTCTAGGTGGCAGTCGGGTTTCTCGAAACATTTCAAAACTACTAAAGTATGAATACGGGTAGAAACCTTTTTGTTTTAGCAATGCTATCTGTTCTGATGAGTAACCAAGTTCTTCAAAGTAATTTTCCAGTAGGAAAAATTTTTCTTCCGGCAAGTATTCGACGAGTTTTGAAAGGGGGGACAGCATGAATTTATAGGAGTCTATGAAACGTAGATTTTCATACACTTTTTTGAGTTTTCCGTTTTTATCGGTGTATGATTTGATATAGACCGACATAGTGAGTGATATATACTTCTCCTCAGTGGAAGGGATCACTGAGTAAGTGTTTTCGGGGTTACTGTTTGAGAGCGCTTTTATAATGAAATGCAGATCATAGTTTGACAAGTTATGCGCTATTACGGGTATATAGTTCGCCGTTTTTCGATTGATATTGCATTCGTTATGCGCCCACCCCAAGAACTTGTTGGTATAGTGACAGTGATCAAGTACAACTTGGTCATTGTCAGCAAATTCTGTTTCACATATCCAACAAGTGTGCGCTTCTTCACGCGTGCAACTTGGTGTGCCAGTGAACGTGTAATATTTTCGTTTTTCGAGGTATATTTGTTTCGCCAAAGATTCGAGCGAGGCAATCAATTCCTTCATAACATTTTCTCCTCTCTTCAGTTCAAACTTTAAAACTTCACGCTTCCCAAATTCAACAATGGCCAGAGCGTAACCGCATGGTTGATGAATCTCTAGTGTTTGGGTGCTAGATTTTTCGGGGTCGGGTTGCGGTCCGTATACGGGTAGTAGTAGCGATTCGAGCTCAAAGTAAATAACTCTCGGTACATACCAGCGGGCAGTTAAATTTTTGAAACGATGACTGTCCTTTCCCGGTTTTGGCATAGTGATTACCACTCCCTCGTCTTGGTAGCACATTTCCTGGTGCCTTTGTAGTGTATCGATGGATGAACATGTATGAAAGCATTTGCGGCAAATTTGGTTTCGGTCTCGGTGTAGTTTTCCACGCACATACTCCACAACCCTCATCAAATCAGTGATCAGCACATAATGATGAGTCTGTCCGTTGCTGAGTAGTAGTA
This sequence comes from Symsagittifera roscoffensis, assembly GCF_963678635.1. Taxonomy (NCBI): domain Eukaryota; kingdom Metazoa; phylum Xenacoelomorpha; order Acoela; family Convolutidae; genus Symsagittifera; species Symsagittifera roscoffensis. The sequence goes on from NC_087064.1 coordinate 2,666,468, forward strand.
GGTCAACACATAGATCACTTGAGTATTTGCTGGACACTCTCAAAGGTAGCAATTCACCTTCTTTGTACCTAATGAAAACAAACAATTGAGTGCTCGGGTTTCTGGATGAACGTAATGTGTTATACATGATGAAACAAATGTTTTGTCAAAAAAAATCAATGCTCACCGGAATACATTGACTTGACAGTTGTTAAGTTGTTCAAATCGGTCAATATCATATAGTCCCATTGGCATCTCGTACCAGCCTTCAATTTTCACAACATGTTCTTGGGAGAGCTTGTAATTTTTCAGTTTGTTTCGTTGTTGGTAGCTTTGGGCAGCAGGATAAAGAGCAGTTGTGGTCTCTGAATATCGATCATGGTACGCGGCCACAAAGCAGTATAGAAAGCACTTCTGATCGTTTCTCGTTTTAATGTTGGTGAAACTCTGTTTCACCGGTTTCAATGAATCGGGAAGGTCAATGTATGAGCCAGCACGAATAGGAGAAAATGTTGCAAAACTTACAGCCAGCTTTTCAATGCGCTCCACAACCCAACCGCTACCGTGAGAAGCGAACGTGTTGATGGCATTGACCATATGCTCAATCATTTCCAAATATGTCTCTTTCTCGATTCCATTTAAGAAGACATTGATCTTAGAATTCAGATATAACATTGTCTTCTCGTGGCGTAACTCCCCGTCACCAGTTTCGTTTGTATCGCTCGAGAACTTAATCATACTCACGTCCACATGCAGTTGAAATTTACAGGGTCCTTCCTGCACTCTTTCGTCTATCAACGCATCAATTTCCTCTTTGTTTCGCATGATTACATTCATCAGATCCAATTCATCCTCCTTAACGCTCAACTCGTATCGTCTTAACTTTCCCCTAAACGCAGATTCAGTTGGAGCAGATGATGTTCCCACCTCATTTCCGGGAGTCCAAATGGGTAGTTGATGGTTTTTCGACATATGTTGCCGGAACTTCTCAACCGAGAGGAAGATTGTATGACAGTAGATACAAAGACTATCAGTTGAGACGTTGTGAGCTAGCTCGACATGTTCCCTAGCTTCTGCCAGCGAGCTGAAGGATTCGCGACATTCGTCACATTTAGTTGGTGGCGGTGGGGCTGCGAATATCTTATGGATATTTTGTTCATGTCGTCTCAAGTTCCTTGGTGAACTAAAGACTTTCGAGCAGCTCGAACAAATGACTGGTGTCTGTTTTCCACTTGAGTTAGGCATTGTTGGTTCAAGATTGAGTGTTCAGGAAAGAAGAATTCTTTTCAAGAAATTTTTCAAGTTTTACCAAAGCTGATTTTGACAAAGCAAAAGCGAGAAGTGAAAAGTTTTTCAAAAACAAAATTTGGATCAAGACTCAATTAATTAAACTCAATTACGTGGGTGAAGCATAAAATCAACAGTGGCTTTGAAGTGATTGTAGTTTTGGGGCTTTATATGGTTTTATATGACTGTCAATTCGATATTGGGTAAATGACTCAACTGTATTAAACAGCATAAATACTTGTGGTTAGAGTAGCTGACAATTCCATGACGGGATCAACCCGGGAATGATATTTCTTTTACCTAAAGTGTGTGAATGTTAACACCCACTGCTATTATCAACTTCCCTGTTTAGTCAACTTGACAAAATATTGAAAATATATTTGAATTTTTTTGCCAAGTTTTTTTGTTTCAACCAAAATGGTAACCCACCAATCAAGTCAAGCAAGGAAGACCCACCAATCAAGTCAAGTCAAACATACCTGACAAAAATGATAAAGGGTAGTTGAGAATTTTGTTCATTTCTCAAATAAATTAGTATTCTATGACAAATTTCACATATAGTTCATCAAAAGATTGATGCAGGGCCGTTTGGTACAGCAGGCAATAACTACCCGGCAGTGCTATTCATTAGGAACCTCTGAAACGCTTGCCCCACTGTAATGTCGGGTCAAAAATTTGAGATGTTTCATTTTTAGTACATATTCTTGTAGTGAAAAAAAAACAAAAATTACAATAAAAACTTTTTTGTCTCCAAATCCAATGAAACCTGGTGCAATCAATTTGTCGTGATTTATTGGACAGGGTTGTAACCCATGTTGAAAAATCGAGAAAGAAAACATATTTTGAATTTTTTAACCATTTTAACCTGAAAATGAGTATTATTAAACGTGAAATCTGTTATAGACATGTAATTTTAATATATATAATGCTTCATACTGGCTCATACACTCTCTAAAGTCTACTCCTAAGAGTCCTGGCTAACCCCACCAGGCTGTAGACATATTAGAGAGAGAGAGAAAAAAAAAACAAAAACAGAGTGTAAAGAGCCAAAAGTAACTATGGTTGATTAACCGGCAGAATTGCTGTACCCATCCATAAATAGCTTTCTTTTGAAAAAGCTATATCCCAAAAGGGATAATAATGGGGTTTATGGATCGTCAGTTCTCTCTCTCTCTCTCTCTTTATCTTTTTCTGTGTTAATATTTATATTTTGAAAACTATTATGAAAAAACATAACAAAAACATTTTTATGTTTTTTGTTTCAACATCATTAGATAAAATCTTAGGAAGAGTATTCAGTTTATTATTTTTTTAATTTTTCGAAATGAGCATTAAAAAAAACTGATATAATTAAGTTGGATTTGACGAGAAATTTATCAAAATTTATACTTTTAGACTTTTATGCCGACTTTTTAAAGTTATTTTGATTTTTTTTCTATTAATTTTTTCTGTTGTTTTTATTTCCTTTCTATTGATTGAAAATCACAAAGCAAACTTTAAATTAGAAAAAAATTCATAAGCAAAACGTAAACAAAGATTCAGCCACAATAATAAAAACTTATCAAACTAAATAATAAACCCCCAAACTGGTGCACTCTCGGTGGAAACAAAGTTTTTTTTTGAGTTTTCAGAGTTCTCTAAATTGCAGTTTGCGTTTTTTCGGCGCAAAGCAAGCATTGATAGGAGGCGTCTCAGCCACTAAGTTTGGTGCAGTGGGACTTTGACTGCCGGAAGAAGAAGTAGAAGAAGTATGCTGCTGCTGTTGTTGAGTGATTGAAAAAATATCCGGTTTTATTGGGGTTTTGGGCGTCTGCTGGTCCTCATCTTTTTTCTCTGTTGAATCTGGTGATTCAATCGACTCAATGTTCCAGTAGCTTTCTCGCTCTGCTGAATCTCTAATGGATCCTTCCTGATTTTCGTAAAAGGGGATCGATTGGCAATCGTAGTTAAACAGTATTTTTCTCGGTGAACGATCAAGGCAAGTAGGGTCTTGAATATCTGTGCGCTTCAGCGCAGGATACGATTCAGTCACACAGCAACTCTTGTAGATCTGTTTTCCGTTTTGTATGAGAATATCAATTTGATCTAGCAAATAGTTGGGTAACATCATAAGGTTTTTAGTGACCCATTCATCGAATTCTCTGCTTCCTGGATCAAGATCGTTGAAAGGACTTGTTTTTCGATGACGCATTTTCCGTTCCTGTTGAACCACTACGATAGAATCTCTGGTATAAGTTTGGTATAATATAGCTCTTTCAAGAGAATTAATTGAAATGATTTGCAGTGGAGTTGCCATCGTTGAAAATTTTGTATTGATTGATTTTGAGAGATTGAATAAATAAAAAAGTGAGTAGATTTAGTTTGACCTACCACTTTTAGTTTTTTATTGCTGGTGGTCTAAGATTTAGCCAATTACCATAAATCTGGTTTTGTGAAATTTTAATATGTTTTCAGGGCTTTTGCAATTAAAGTAGAAATGTGAACGCTTTGAAAATCTATACTTCAAAGAAACAGCATGGCGCCTTTTTATGATACCCTAAGCACAAAATGACAAAAAATTTACACTTCAAAGAGATAACATGCATGCCGCCAGGGTAAAAACGTTGAAATTTATGAGCTAAAACGGGAATTTGCCAGATAGATGCAAGCTAATGCTATCTCTACTTCAAATAGAGTGCATGACGCTTTTTTTATGTCCCCGGACGAGGGGCTTTAAAGGTCTCCACTTCAAAGTGAGTACATGTATGCCGACATGTAACATTAACTGAGATTTATGACCCATTCAAGTGCTTTCCAGTCAGAAATGACAGATGCAATAAACACGCTTTTATCTTATACAAATCCAATTGCAAAAACTAATTAAATTCTCCCTCTATAGGCTGAAGGGGCGCCATAAAAGTAAATCCACAGATATTTGTTTATCTTCTATCCAATTCATTATTCATTTCATTGTATCATAAAACAGTTGAACCATAAGTCACTACCGTTACCACCACCACTATGTACTCGTCGCTAGAAAATGATACAGACTTTTACGATGATTTTCAAGATATATCTTCGGGAGAAAAACGCATTGTACGGGTTGGAACGAAAACTTTTGACAAAACGGGTACATATATCACAGTTAAGTTATATAAAAAGAATGAAGATGGTGTATTTAAATGTTATCAAGCAGTGACCTTAACGACAAGAGAATTTGATTGTTTGGCAGATAATTATTCAAAGGTTAAAAAATTGGTTTAAAAACAAACTGGTGAAAAGACTTCATCTTCTTCCTCCTCCTCCTCATCCTCCTCAGCTGTAAATGATAAACATCATAAAAGACGATACCTTTCAAAACGATTAGTCCCTCCCAAAAAAGAATGTGCTGAAAGTGGCGATGAAAACGATGCGGATGATGAATACTCGAATAATAAAAAGTGTAGAGTTGCCTGAAACAGAAAAAAAAAACGTTTGAATAATTTGATTTAACCAGCAGAATGGTTGAAGCAATGTATGAGCAGTCGCCTGAATTTTTAAAAAAAATTTCGAAAGAATTTTAAATTTTTTATTCTGAACAACGAACTGGACGCCTCACAACTCCCTCTAAACACAAATTTTGCATTTGCAACCCACTCAATTCAGAACGAGTCTTGCGCCCAATTGCTCGACAATGACCATCCCCACATCCATGTTCTCATCGAAGTAACCATGGATTGTGTCGACGTAGTGAAAAAGATGACCTCAACCACTTTCGTTGTACCTTGTCTACTCTCATCTTTCAAGCATCTAATATTGGGTTGCAGTAAACTTCACCTATCGGGACCCCTGATGGAAAAATTAAAAATTGCTGTCAACTACAACAATTCTATTAACAACTCAACTGACATTGGTGGTGCTTCTCTACGAAGAAGATTGCCACAAGTTTGCTTTGCTTCACAAACTCGATCCATTCAAACTCAAACTGATTTAATCACTAATGTAACAATTGAACGCTTCATTAATATTTTGAATGGTGATAATGCCGCCGAGTTTTCTAAAATTATTGATATCATTTTGAGTGGTTATGGTTGTTTAGAGATTGATTCAAATACTTTGTTTGTTAAATTTATAATGGAAAAAAAATTTAAACTCTGAAAACGGTTTTTAGAGCCTGCGATAACGCCAGAGGCAAGTGTTCTAGCAACCATAAAACATGTTTTTTTCTTAAAAATAAATGATAAATCATTAAAGAAATGCATCAGTATCACAAAGTTATAACATCATATGTTTAGCAAAACGCATCATGTCATGGTCATTAACCTTGAAACCTATAGGAAATTTAGATGAAATTATAACATGAGCAACATAAATACAATAAAGTCCGCACAAGACCGAGTTAGCTGATTGGATTGGCTTATTCATCAGTATTTGGTTTCCCTCATGGATAGAACGTCTCATATTTTTGTATACATGTGGATAGTTGTGTAGGCTTCGTCCAAGAGGATCTGCAAAAAAGATTTGACCACCAGCTTGAGCAAACAGTAACCAATGAGTTCCTGGCTGGTCTGAGTTTGATGCGTTCACTATCATGAAAGTATTGTCACGTTTCAATATCGTATTAAATGCTAAGTTAGCGGAAAAAATGCCACAAAATCGATGTTTCAAATGCTTGCATCGGTGAATAAGCTCAGTAATCTGTAAATTGTCCATTTTTTTCACCGAGTCAACTCATTAGAGTGTTTTTAGCTATTTTTCTATCGGAACGCAAGTAAACTGTTGATGCACGCTCTCCCATGAAAAGTAACTCTACATTTTCCCCCAGCGGTGCATCAAACTTCAGTTCTACTGAAATGGTGCAATTGGTCAATTCAGGATGAATAAAGTCATGTGAAGCCTCCTGAGTAGATGTGAGATCAAATGCCATAATATAATGATTATGATAATTAGCCAAACTGATTCCATGACTATTGTTGAAAACAAAGTCTAGAGCTTCCAATGTGTTATAGTATATTCTTTTGTTATCAGTCGTTGACACAGGAGTTCCTGCAATGGGCAGACCGTTTCGGTAAACAATGATTTCATTCAGCTGAAATTTTTGATAATGAAACGGGTTTGTTCGGTTAGTTCCCAGGTATGCTGTATTCGAGCTCATTGCTAAAATCATTCGACGAACTGGCTCTTTGGCAAAAACGTCTTCTTGTCGCCAGCTTTGCACACCAGTTGTGGCCAAAAAAGTTCTCGGTAAAACATCAATATAATTGTATATTGCGGGTGTTTTCAACAGAGTTTTTTCTATCGACGATAGCACAAAATTGGTTACTGTCATTTTGCGCACATATAGGTTAGCCTCAGTGATTTCAACACGGTAATGTTTATCTCTATGCTCAGACATGATAACAAAGTCATTAGGAGATCGTCTCAGAGAAATTCTTATTGTAACACCGCTGATAAGATGTTTGTCACATGATAAAAAATCACAAGCAATTTTACCAAATAAACGGAATTCGGTTGATGCAGCTACGATTCGTTTACGTTCAGCGACATCTTCAGCTCGCCCATTGGCACCATCAATACCTGATGGATTATCTTCATAATAATAACCTTGACAAGCAAGCCATGTTTTCTTTGCATCATTACCATGTGAAAATTCGATCTCAATGAAACTCTTATGGGCAAAATTGGCATTGGTTGTTGAAATTTTTTCTCCATTCAAGGACATTGTGCATTCGGAAAATAAAGATGAAAGTGGATTGTTAACCAAATATGGGGTGTCTCGTTGTGCTGCCTCTGTAGCATGAGTTCGCAGGACATTACCATTATTTTGAACAACGCGTGCTACAATCTCCAAGCGAGTTCGTTGAAGATCGATAAAGTTGTTTCTATCTCCTAAAACTTCGAATTCGAGCATAGGACCATCAGGTGAATAAGATGGACCAATTTTTTGAGTGAACGCATTTTCAAATGTAACGAGTAGAGGGGGCTTTTCAAATAAATCTAATGAGCTGTGAGTTGCTTCAGTTGGCAATAAATTAGAAATCATTTCGTACTTTGGTGAAAAAGTTGGACCGACTTCTCAGTGGGGTTCGTTTCTGTGGAATGAGAGCTTTTGTTTTTCTTTTTCTTGTTGTTGTTGTTGTTGTTGTTGTTGCTCTCTTCCGTTTTCTGCTCATATGGGACTTACTGCGTCCAGCTCCAACTTGTTTTTTGATTGTGTTTTTTACTGTGTTTTTCAAGGCTTGTTTGGGCGTTTTCTTCCTGGTTGCTATGTCTATTAATTCGGGTGCTGCTTGAACAAGTTATTCTTTTCCAATACGTTTTGCAGCTGGTACTATAAATTTCAGAGCTAACGGAAGTGCTACTCGTCCAATACCCATAGCCAGAGTACCGAAGCCACTACCCCGCTGTCTGTAATGTCCTGAGAAGTGAGGCATGGTCGCTTGATTATGATAGTATGCCTCCATAATCTTAATCAGAAAACTTTTGAAATTTTAAAGTCAAAACAATTTTTCCTCCTCCTCCCGCAAATGGTACAAGTCTACCGGTTTCTGTTCGTAGGTTTACTGCAATGCTCTGGATGTTATTCACGAGGAGTTTTTTATAATCTAAGTTGCTAAAAACTTTGCGATGATTTGGTTCAATGCTGCACACGTAACCGTTTTTCACTCGTCGATTAGTATCAATGACTCTGAGCAACGGTGCTTTGGTGTCACCCACAATCTGATAATGGATTATATCCAAGTAGATAAACATCATTTGGGTTCCAGCAGAGATATCGACAGGGTAGTCGGAAATGAAGTTTTGCGATGTGAGAGTGCTATGGATATGACTGGATTCTTTATAGCCGATATGGTAGCCCGTTCCATCTCTTATACCTTTGAAACCCAAAATACTAGGAATTTGTGGGCTCTCAAAGGTAATGCCTTCCCAATAATGCATCCAAATTGAAAGATGTTTGGTAATGGGGTCGATGCTATAAGTGAAATTATCAAGATCAACCTTCCGATTGATTTCGTTGAATAATTTCCCGATTTCGCCATATTCACCCTTGTTATTTCAATTTTCTCTCCATCATATGGTCTAGATATTTTATCTTTTGCCACTTTAAGACTTGCTCTAACTTTGTCTTTTTTATAGTACACTATTTTAGTATCTGTTACATTGTTAAAATGAGTGGGAAACGTTATTTCTGACAATGCAACTCTCCATTCGCCTTGCAGATCGATATCTTCACTCAGCAGGTTTTTAAAACTCGCGAGTGAGTTGTCAATGAAGATATTCATTGAGGCTGATGACACCAATGTAATACTAAAGGAATCTTTGTCACCTTCAAAGTTGCTAGACATTGTTTAGCTTGACCCTTCCTTTTCCAATACTCTGATTAGTTCGGGCTCATAAAATTTACCCTCTATTGGTTCTCTATCAGCGTCGATAAGATTATAAGTCGGTGGGTTCCTTGTTGGTATGTCAAATATTTCAAAAACTTCGCCAGTGAAGGATTGTTTATAATCTTTTCGAAAAGGGATGTCAATTTTTGCTATTCTCACAAAATCGCCAACGTAGAGCTTTGGTCGGCGAACTAGTTTCAATGATTGTTCCGCTCTTAATGAAATTAGACGTGGAACATCCTTTTTTGTCACTTTATTGGGGGCTAATTTGATGACGCGGTTTGTTCTCGAATTTATTGTGTTGACAAACTCTTGAAGCTTATCGATGTAAGAGTAGGTCCATTTGTCCTCCAGATACTTATAAATCAAACTTTTTAGTGATCGAATGTTCCTCTCGGCGAAAGCGGACTTCTTTTCACTCTCTGTTTTGTATGTCTTCATACCCTTTTTCTCACATAAAGTTTTGAATGACCCCTTGAACTCGGTGCCTTTATCTACCCAGACTTTTTTCGGTTTCTCTGTCTTTATCATTTGATTGAACGCTTCTGCAGTTGTTGTGGCATACTTTGATTTCAGTGGCTGCACGCAAAGATAACGGGACATGCAATCTACTGCAACTAAAAGATATTTGATATCTTTGTTGTATTTTGCTAGTTTATCAACATATGCCAAATCGATTGACCATATTTCGTTTATGTCATAAACTATCACTTTAAGCCGAGCTATTTTGCGGCGAACTGTTCGGTATTTTGTAAAGATGGTTCTGTATGTAAAAAATGTTCAACTTTTTGTCTTGGTATGACCGTTGTAGCCTTCAAAGTTTTAACACTACCGAACAATGCTGGACCTTTATCTGTGTAACTCTTTTTCAAAAGTTTTTCCTCAGTTGTTGTAGGTTTCCCATCTTTTACTTTTCGTCTCCGTCTTTTCTGACGTTGAAGAATCTGAATCGCTATAGGGCGTACCGTACGATTCAGTGTCGTCTTCGTCTTTCTCTCTTTCTTTGACTCTTTCCGTGGTGGCTTTCTTTCTTGTTTTGAGTCGTTTGGTTTGTTTTGAACTTGATGATGGCTTACTACTGTCGAGGGTTTTTGTTTTGCCCGATGTTGACGGAGATTTGGTTGGACTTTTGGTTCTTCGTTGGGCCTGTTCTTTAATCTTTGACTGAACCGCGTGTTTGGCATACTTGTTAATAACAGACTCTTCGGTAAGTTCGAGAGCGGATAAAATCATTATGTAAGCAGGGTTGTGTAGTATTTTAGTTTGCTGTTGTATATCATACAAAAACGATGCTGCTTTGAGACCGGTTGGTACATTGTCAACATAAATTGTTTCATCCATGGCGTTTATTGAGACTCGAGTTGAGCTTTTGATAACCTCCAGGATATTTTTAGCTCTCGTGAATTTTTTATCCTCCATTATTTGCAATTGTAATAGAATGCGTTCATAGTTTATTTTATTATCCTTTCGCTCCTTGTCATCCACAATCCGCTTCTCCTCTTCCTCCCCAACTTCCTGATATTGATTAGTCTCATCTTCTGTAAGAAGTCCTGTTGATTGTTCTCCAGGGTCAACAATAGGCGTTGAGGGAGGTGTTGGTGGAAGGGGTAGTGGAAGAGTTTCAGTCGATACTGAGTTTTGCTTTGTGGGTATTAGAGGTCTCATGCGGTTCAAGTAAGATAACTGGGGCTTTTTGTGTTTAATTGAACTGTTAAATAGCACTTGTGATGCATGCGGTTGCTCACGGACATATGTATGTTTTGGAATTAAAACAAACTCTTCTGCTGCCATGTTTTATGCTGATGGTAAGTATCTGTAGCAGAAGTAAAGTATCAGTCTGATCAAGTTGAAACCTTGTTTCGTTAGAATAATTGCTCGTTTTTGTTCAAGTTTTGTTTTTCGGCTGATTAAAAGTTTGTATTCCACTTCGAAATTTTCAATGTTTGGAATATTAACAGATACATTGCCATTGACTACATTGAGCAAACATTCACATATAACTGAAATAACTTGAGGATTTGTTGTTTTTCTAATGAAGCTTCGGAGCTGGCTGGGATTCAATTGTACCATGTGCTGCAGAATAGATAATTTTTTCGCGTTCATTTGTGAGAGGTGTAACCTCTGCCTGATTTATTGGTAAGTAAAAAATAGACGGACCAGGTGGTGTAATGTTTGAACAATATCTCAAACAATCGGATGTACGCGGATCCAAGTCGATTAAAAGATGACCGTATGTGTCTTTTGTAGCGAGCTGATAACAGTGTCTCAAAAATTTAGTGTTGTTCAATTGTCTTCCAAGATGATCAAGTTGCTGAATATCACGAGGTGATTTGAACAGAATGATGTGTGATTCGTTTAAATCAATTGTTCGAGACCATCTGCTTTGTTGGAACAAATTATGTTTAACATATATTACATCTAGTCCTCGGTGTCTTCCTGCTGTTGCAAGTTTGACAAAGTCTTTATCGTTATAGATTTCTTCGCATGAATCATCAAAAACTAGAAGAATGTTTTCAAGGTTTCGCAAACTGTCAAAGCCATTGAATTTTATGAAAGTTAGATCAATGCTGTGGGTATTGGATTTTTCACTATAAAGAGGCTGCATCTCTTTGTAAAAGTATAGGGCTCTTTGAAATTTGGGATAAAATGTTTTTCCTTTCAACAATTTGAATATCAGCTCTGTTTTTCCAGAACCCGAGGGGCCCACGATGGCTAAAAAAAGTCTCGTAGATGTATCAATAACTTTATTCATTTTCTTGGATTTGGTAATACATAACCAACTAAACCCGATAAAATTGAGAACCAAACAGGTTTCTTCACAAGTTAACTGCGTTAATGAAAGTTTAAAGATACAAAAAGCCAATAAAATCAGAATTAACACCATTTGTGACATGAAAACTACTTCAGACCGTGGTACAGTCACGTTATTGCAAAATTTCCATGATTTTTTCTCCATATGATTTTCGTCATACACAAAATCGATAACTATAGTTCCATCAGTCTCGTCAACTACTGTGTCATTCATTTCAATTTCCCTACCGCTTTCTCTCACTCTCGAACTTGCAGAATTAAAAATATATATCATATATAAAAAAATTAATTAAGCATCTGAACAGTAATAAATTTCATATCGTGTATAACCTGTATAGACACTCGGTTTATTATCATCATCAAAATCATAGTGCATTTCCAAAACATTATTGGCTGGGACATGATCAGTTTTGGCATGATACACAATTTTCTTCACAGAATCTTCTCTTATTATTTTTTGAATCTCATTGGGTAGTTCACTGCTGGTTAGATCCATTTGAACTCCTGGTTGATGTTTGGGCACTAGGACTAGCTTGGGAAGACAAAGACCGCGCTTGCTGGGTAACATTACTGATGTATTTGAATCGTTGAAAGTAGATGAATTGGTCAATCACGGGGAAGAACCTCCTCAAAGTGCACAACTCTTCTTCAGAAAGTGTAACTTGTTCTTTTCGTTGAACTACTTGGCCTCTACAATCAATGCGTTCAATCCTGGTCAATGAAATCTTTATGTTACTTTCTGGTGTCATCCAAGCACAAAGAACTGAATTTGGAGATATGTATGTCTCCACTTTCCCCTGACGCTCGTTGTTGACACTCATTTTTCAACCAATCAAAGAACGCTTTCGACTTTTTTAATGCACAATGATTTTTAGAGTTATGGTGCGGTAGGTGTTTGTTACAATTCACAAAATTCTTGAAATATAATTGTTCGACTCGTGGACAGCCCAAATCGTCAAGATTCACAACTTTGCGGTCTAAGTATTTGGATAAAAAATCAGCGTTTTCTTTTCCTTTGGCGTAGAATACAGCATTGGGGTTTCTTAAGACAAAACTTTGAATGATTTGGTTCAAATTCAGGTATAAATAATCACCGCTATCCCAATGAAGTCCGTGCAAATAATTTGTCAGCCAGTTGTAGGCTTTTTGTTCAGATTTTGGAAGGGAATTGAAATTAACTGGAGGTAGAAAAATTAGGTGATCACTGTTGTCGGAAGTTGTTATAGCTAATTCTTTTACTATAAATGTGTTTTTCTGGTGTCGAAATCCCTCAAAATCCAACACAACTAATTTTTCTTTCGGCATTCTAATAAATGGTAGAGTTTCGGTTTTTTCAGTTTGATATACAAACAAAACGTAATTCCACTCAAGTGACCAATCAAACTACTGTTGCATTTCCATGGTAAAACATAGCAGTATGTGGGACCAGTGTTATTAACTTCGCGGACAAAACCGGCGGCATCGTGTAAAATAGCATGCATTCGTAAAATTTTCGAATCATTTAAATATTTATCCAAAGAAGAATTGTCTATACCGATCAGACCCCCATAGGGTCTCAACTTGATAGCAACATCGTAATTTATATCATTAGTAGTTGAGAAGAAGAACAGTGAACATGCAGCTAAGAAATAATTTCGACGGTTGGTGTTTTCCGGATAGGTTTTTTTTTCAAAGTAATAAAAATTTCATGAATAATTTCCAAGTCTTTTGAAGTAACTCTACGTTTTTCCAATTTCTTTTTTTTTCCAGCATTTCTCCGACCTGCTGAATTTCAAGCCAGTGGAAATGAAAGTAACCTTCTAGATACCACTTACTCACTCCTATTTCTAACTAATGATTTCAACCTATTTTCATGTGTTTAGATGGATATTCCCCTTGGTGGTCTCCACGAGTCACCCATTGATTTGCCTTATGTGGGACCTGGAACTCACGAAGGCAAAAATATCTTTGGTGTGACCGTAGAGTTTACCCCGGCCACCACTGCAGCGAATTTTATGCTGCATTACATTGAAGTTGCATTTGAGAAAAAGGAGGGCATATTTGAATATGTGTGTGTTGATGTGGGGAGCATGGAAAATTTCTGGCTGTGCGAGTCTCTGGGTGCGGGATTCGAGAGTACTGAGTGGCGCTTCAAATTTCAAATGGAGCGTCTAGTCAGTATTCTTCATGTCCCTTGGTCGGATCCCGAAGACGACGTGCGGATGTGGCCGTAAACCCTTCCTCTGCTCTCCTATCCGTACTCTTGTCAACATTCCGTTTTTATTTTTTTTTATTTTTTTTTATATGTTACTTTATCTATTATTTATCAAGTCCTCTTTACCTTCATACCCTCTTATTATTTGTCACGTCCTTCCTCCTTCTCAAGCAGGTCAGTTTTTTAATGGGGTCTCAAACTTATTTAGTTGAACAGTGGGAAAGTTTGGAAGGGATTAAATTTAACCACCGCGCGAAAATAAATACCAAAGTATTTTGTCTGTCGGGTGTCCTAAGAGAGGGGTCTTTTTATTTCGGGCAGGGTACCTTGGGGTCTTTAAAAAAGATGGGTCCTTTTGGACCCTACTTTTGGTAGGACCCCAAAGACCCCTACCGTCGAAAAGACCCCCCCCCCCTAAGGACACACGGCGGATTACAATACTACTTATTTGGCTAGGGAAATCCCGGCTATCCTTGTTTTTCCCCGTTTTACAGTATCATCTGTAAGAAGATAGTTTGATTTTGTTTGTATTGTCACCTGTCATTTACTATGTACATAGTATTAAAAGTATGATAATTTTTTTTAGTTCCGTTAATTCTGATAATCCGGGGAAAATGGCATGAAAGTTTTTGGCGTTTAAAGTTGAAGTGCTGAAGTTAGCTATACGAGAGCATAGAAGATGCGTTGGGCTTTGTTTTTAAACGGGTTTTTGATTTGAATTTTAGCACAGAAATTCGCTTAAGATCTCTTAGCTTTACTTAATTAGAAACGGCTTTCGGAGGCAGCCTTAGGCAGTGAAAAAACAGAAAGTGGAAACAGCGAATGATGAGTATGAACAATTATGCGGGCCGCTTCAAGCTGCCACAACAGACTCTGGAAACGATTATTTTAAACTTGAGGTTTCGCCATCAGCTATTTGCCCTCATCACTTGTTCCAAAAGTTAGCTTTAAATCATAATAAAAAATTAATTCGTTTTCAAGAAGAGAACAGACTCGATTATTAATTACAGAACTCAGAATTAAAAATCCCATCTTCGAAGAACACCAAAAAGGCCATTTAGCTGCCTATTGAATGGTGTCTTCATGAGAAAACAGCATAGAGTACAGTTGAATTTCTGGGTACCAAAAAACTTTTATACAAATGTATAGATCCAGTATACGCAATTAATTTTATATCTGCTCCTACTTCATTCCCCTAATTTGTAAGTCCCAATAAAATGTCGCATTTTTTTTTAGGTTCATTCCTACAGCTGGTCGCATTTTTCGAGACAGCAACAGTGAGAAAATGTGCTCTAAAACAGGTTTTTATACATCGATTGTCTTACCTATCAGGATTTTAGTTGAAGTGACATTTGACACAGCCAGAACTGACCCTTTGAAGGTCAAAGTGTACTCGGCAATCTCTGTTGCCATTCTGCTGACAAGAAAAACTGAGATTTTCTTCTGGTCTTCTAACTGGACTGTAACTACTACGTTGCTGGCCGATGACAACGAAGACGATAAAATCTCTGAAAAAAAAACATTGTAAAAACTGTGCAGAAAGATTCCGAAAACAAAATATATCGAATTTTTAATCCAAAGAATAATCAACCCCACACCAAAAAAAAAAACAAGTGATGATCTCTTTCCTTCTTAAATAAGTTAGTGATAAAAAACTACGAGTTACTTCAACGTGAAAAAGGATATAAGGAACATTATGATTGCAAACTTATGAAAAAAAAATATTATCAAAATGATAAAAAGAACATATCACACCGCTAAAATGATGCAGTGCTAAGATTATTCTATCACTCCTTTATTCTTTAGAAATGATTTAATCATGCGCGAAAAAGCTTTTGTTGATATTTTTTTACAAATACATACTTGACGGTTTGACATGTCCAGACGAAAGCGTTTTTTCGTATCCTCCGATTGCAATGCGATCTTCAAACAGAAAAACAGGTTCTATCGATCCACCAAGTTTTGCAACTGAGAAATCCAGAAGCAATCGACTCTTGAACGACTCCAAAATTCTGCCTGCTCAGAAACAAAAGTTGAAACATTATTATTGAAAGCTCGTTGTACAATGTGCAAAATTTTTTTCAGCATTTTTCAAATTTCAGAATCATTATTTTAATGTGTTGCTTCAGCTTCTCAATCGAAAGGTCGGAGGTTCGAGGCTGACCATGGCCATAACCCTTTCTCTTTCCTTAAGGCAACATTACCCAGGCACGGAATTTTTTTTTAATGCATGAGGTTCGTATGATGGTGATTCTGTTAACTTAACTTCACCAACTTAAGGCTGGAATTGGACTTCTATGGAACACTCTTTCATTTATCCATGATGATATAATTGATTATTTTAACCTGAGTTGGTATCCATGAGGAGAGCAGTGTCCCTATTAGCCAGTAAAGTCAGATGCTCTTTGGTCCAAAATCTGAAATCCGAACCCTTCTGTGCAATGTGCTCATATGTCTCAGTCGAACCTGAAAAATTGCGATTTTTTAATCTAGAAGCGATTGTTTTGATCAAAACACAGGCGAAGGTCAAGCAATGCTGGAATGCTTTAAAACATGTTTTAACTAATTTGAGTAAAAAATGCTCTTAAAACATTTGAGTAGAAAAACATGTTTTAAAACATTAGTAAGAAACATGTGTAAGAATTATAGTAATATTTACTTAAGTTCGGTTGTCTGAACAAAACAGACTGAATCATGTTGAGTTTATTTGTTTTGGTTGTTCGAGAGACTATTTCCAAGAGGGGATGGGCATTGGAAACTTTGAGCGAATTTGGCCTTAGAAAAGTCGGGTAAATTTTAGATCTACAATAGAATAAAAGATATACAATGGGTTTTATATTAACAATTGAAAAAAATTTGAAGAATTTCTTAGTTTTTCTCTGAAGAGCCTAGTTTAAAATTGTCTGTTTCTCTAGACGGTAAAAAAAAATTCTCTATCATTACACTAGCCAAAATTGCTAGCGTTATACATGCTTATGCTCAATTAAAACTCAAACTTAATGTGAAAGTTGTGACATGAAAATACTAACGTTTTGACTTTTTAATTTGTTTAATTGAAATTTAATGGAAAAAAATCACCTGTGGAGCAGTCAAAAGTGTTCAATAAAATCTCATCATTCGTGGCAGTGGCAAAATATATTTTTGAAAGCATCTTTCCGTCGTCACTGAGCGTCAGCCGGAGAATGTC
Source organism: Symsagittifera roscoffensis (assembly GCF_963678635.1). NCBI lineage: Eukaryota > Metazoa > Xenacoelomorpha > Acoela > Convolutidae > Symsagittifera > Symsagittifera roscoffensis. The sequence goes on from NC_087064.1 coordinate 2,683,272, forward strand.
GCAGCAAAATTCATTTCCTGCGATTGAGATGGATTGCCTTTCTGCACATGTTGATGTGTCCTTCAGGTACTGGTGAATCAGAATTCGGTCTCTCTGGGCTGTTATTATAAAGTTACCACAGCTAAAACAGCAGATACTCGATACACGTTTTTATGCTAGAGTTCACTATAGTCTAGAAAAATTAACAAAAAAAAGTGACTGAATGAATGCAAACGAAAAGTTTTCAGTGTTTTCATTTGACTGAACCATTTTTGGTTTTTCGTTTCTAACTTGCTTGTGTACGCGAAGAAAATCTTAGTCTGGTTATAGTAAATTCAATTCTTAGAGAAACCGATCAAGCCAAATCTTCTGCGACGATGAAATTTTTATTGAAGAATTTTGCCAGCCAATTTTGACTACCTCAAGGAGAGCTTGTAGGGGATAAAGTGGGATCAGATTTATGCTCGCTAATCTCCAAACGAAAATAATTGAATCCAAATTCGTAAATTAATAAGAGATATTTATCGGTAAATAACTCAGGCAATAGATAAATTTCGGTATTTTTCTAATGATCAGGACATCATACAACATTTTTAGCATCTGCGCGTTTTTGGTACAAATCGGCGCAAGCTAGCCACAAGAACCGGTCGGTAATGTCCTTGAGACAAATTGCTCTTTTTGGCGGTCAACCTTAATCAAGGCTGAACCGAATTAGAACCAAAAAACAGTTAAAATAGGATGTAACCCCCGTTTTTAGTATATTAATACATGGGCAGGTGGGGGACTCGAACCTACGTCAACTGTTATTTCACACATATAATCGGCGTTAGCTTACTTTGTCTTAGTCCGCTTGGCCAACTGTGCTTATTTTATATGCATCTATACTCTTGTTTTATTCTACATTTGCATTGCAACATCCTCCCCCCCTGAAGAAGGAAGAACCGGAGCGAGCTTAACGGTCGGCCGCGTGACTTCACGGGTTGCGGTCCTGACAAGGGTGGATCGGGCGCAACCGTCCTGTCCGTAGTTTAGCTTGACGATTCGGGCGAGAGGGTAGTACCCACGCGGACTATCGGGCTCAATCACCCACACGAGATCGCCTGTTTTAAGAGTGAAGTCAGAATGAGTGTGCCACTTGACACGCTTATTCAGCGAGGGAACATATTCTCGAAGCCAACGAGACCAAATCGCGTTAGCATATGACTGCGCTCGCACGTACCTTTTCTTGTGATCGAAGTGCTCCCCGGGTAAAAGCGAAGGAAAGCTTGTGGCATGTTGTCCAAGCAAAAAATGGTTTGGGGTTAACGCCTCTAACTCACGTGAATCGGTACTAACGGGAGTGATTGGCCTCGAATTCAAAGCCTGTTCAACTAAGCAGAGTGTTGTTCCTAACACCTCTTCAGTGACTCGCCTACTGCCTAGGATATCGTACAGCACGCGCTTCACGCTTCGGACGAGGCGTTCCCAGGAGCCGCCATGATGGGGTGCGCCTGGCGGGTTAAATTTCCAAGTAACACCTTTGTGTGCAAAAATGGTCGGAGCCATGCCATTCCAGCTCTTGATGCAGGCAAGTAATTCCTTTTCCGCACCAACGAAGTTCGTGCCATTATCCGACCAGATTGTGCTTGGCGTACCACGGCGCGCAACGAACCGTTCAATGCCCATGACACACGAACTGGTGTCCAGAGACGGTACATTCTCAATGTGTACAGCCCTGGTGGTGAGGCAAGTAAAAAGAAATCCCCATCTTTTTTCCGTGCTTCTGCGAACCGGAACGTAAAGCGGTCCAAAGTAATCCACACCCGTATGATTGAAGGGTGGTTGCTTGTATCCGAGACGTTCGACCGGTAAATCGGACATAATTGGCTGGATGGTGCTCGCTTTGCGTTTACGGCATGTCACACATTGATTTTCGATAAACCGAAGCAGTCGACGCAACCCAAGTATTGCATATTTCATATTTAAAACGGAGCGCATGTAACCTTGATGAAAATGCTTATGGTGGAGGCTGCGGGCCAACAAACGAACTAAGGTATGTCGGACGTTGAATATTATTGGGTGCTTAGTATCAAACTCGGTATTCACTAAGCGCACAATCCATCCGGTGGAACGAATGATTCCAGCGGGACCGATAAATGGCGAGTATGTGGCAATTTTACTACTATTCTTAATAGGTTTGCCAGCGGTGAGTGTTTTTAACTCAACGGGAAAGGATTCCATCTGAGCAAGATGAATCAGTTTGCTTTCTGCAATATCAAGTTCAGTGGGGTCGGTGATTCGTAAGTACTTACCACGAAAATGCTTATGTGAAGGCAACATCCTCAACATAAAAGCGACTACTCGTTTATATCTTGTAAAGGAACTGAACCTTTCCCAATTGAACCCGTGTTCGGGATGTTTGATTGATGTGACATCGGTGACGAAGGAAAATGATGTCTCCAAGCAATTATCAACATCACAAGAAGGACCCTTCAAACGAATTTTATTGATTACACGTTCGTCGGGTATAAACGGCCAATCAGTAGTCCTGAGAATGCTCGGACCAATAACCCAGCTGCTATCCTTGAGGGCTTCCGAAGAAATCCCCCGCGTACCGGTATCAGCTGGATTATCGCCGCTCAGAACATGGTGCCACTCATCAATAGTGGTCGACTCGAGGATTTCGCCGACACGATTGGCGACGAAAACAGGTAATTTTTCAGTAGAGTTTAGCCACTGCAAAACTGTTGTACTATCTGTCCACATAAAGACATGATTAATAGAGACGGTAAGGGCGGTCAGTATATCATCTTTTAGTCGTGTGGCGAGCAGAGCAGCTTGAAGCTCTAGCTTCGGTATAGATAGCGCTTTCATGGGCGCAACGCGAGCTTTACCAAAGATGAAGGATATTTGAGTTTTATGCGAGCTCGCGAGTCGCGCACGCAAAAATCCAACAGCACAGAAAACGTCCTGCGAGCTATCACCGAACATGTGGAGCTCAATTTGATCAACAGGCTCTGTGAAGTAACAACGGGGAATAGTCAATTGCCCTAAGAGAGGGAGACCGGAGTGCCACTCGAGAAACTTATCTCTTATGTCTTCTGGCAATTCGTCGTCCCAACTTTGACCACTGATTTTCCAAATATCTTTCAGTAAAAGACGGGCCCTAACTGTGTATGGAGCTACTAACCCAACAGGGTCAAACACAGAAGAGACGAAACTCAAGACGGTTCGTTGAGTTATTGCTTTATCGAGAGGACGATCCACGCCTCTGCTAACAACCAATGTGTCTTTCACATGGTCCCACTTAAGACCTAAGACGTGTGATGATTGTTCGGCACCGTTACATATTTCCTTGATGGGTGAAGATGAGGATTCGGATTCCTCGGGGTTCATTGCTGAAGTGATTTCATCAGCTTTACTGACAAATTTAGTCAAATTAAATCCTCCCAATTTTAGTAAGGAAACCAAATCGCGACTAGTTTTAATTGCTTGGGTAACGTTCTCGAATGAATCCAAGTAATCGTCCATGTAAAATTTTTCATTTACGACTGAGGCGGCCTCAGGGTATGTGGACATATTATCAGTTGCTGTTTTTCGCAACGCGAAATTGGCGCACGTAGGCGAATCCCGTGCGCCGAATATATGGCGAGTGTACTGATGAACTACCACATCGGAAGTGGTATCCTCGCGCCACAAAAAACGGAGCGAAATTTGATCGCGGGCAAGGACTCCTACCTGGAGGAACATACCCTCTATATCCGCGGAGACGGCGTACTTATGTTGACGGAATCGCAAAAGCACAAAAATTAAATTTTGGAGTAGGTCAGGACCCACCAATAAGGACTTATTTAAGGATGTGCCGTGAAACTTAGAAGCCCCATTAAGGACTCGGCGCACCTTACCCGGCTTATTCGGATTTACGACGGGATGGTGCGGAAGATACCACTCGCGATCGGAACGCTTACGTGGATCATGCGGTTCGACGGTAACGACATAGCCTTTCCTAATGTCCTCTCTAATTGTTTCTGCGTATCTTTCGCGCAGCTCAGGGTCTTTACTTAACCTTCTCTCCAATGATTTAAATTGGGCGAGTGATGAGTAATAATTGTTTGGTAGACTGACATTACTATCAATCCAAAGCATAGGCACAATGTATCTTTCGCCATTGTGAACGGTTTCAGAATTGAGGATGGATAAAGCATGTTTATCCGCGGCGGAACGGGCTTCGACTTGTTTGAAAGCACCATACGATTCCAACTCTTACCAGGATTTTATCTGGTCGGTCAGAGAAGAATCTTCAACAACACACTTGAAACACGAAGAAGTAGAATTACCGGACGGCGGCAACGGACCACTTAAGACCCAACCTATCGGTAGGCGAACGGAACACGGTGAGTTTTTATCATCTCCCAAGATGAACTCAATGGGTCTAACGGCGTGGTAGTAATCTTGTCCGATAATAACTTCAACGTCCTCATAAGTATATTGAATGGGCTTAATAGGTGCTAATTGTGGATATTTGTTCTGCAAATCAGCAATATTGATTAATTCGGAACCAATCCGAATATTGTCCTTAACATATGCACAGAGAGAAAATACGAAATCACCATTATTCGGCTCGGAGGAAACTGTATACTTGACCCTCTGAGTCTCAACAACGGTGGTCGAATTGAAACCACTAATTGACAAGTTAACGAGCTCCCCTACTAAGCCGAGACGGTTTACGAGTGACGAAGACACCCAGGAGTGATTCGATGCACTATCACAAAGAACCAACGTCAGGAGACTGGTTACATCCGAGGATACACCAAGTGTTGCAATTGGCAACAACCCTTTAGAAGATTCAATGTCATGTACATCACTAACAGCGGCATGGGTGGAAGTGTTTGTATTCTCCTTGGATTTGTTTGTTCCAGCCTTATTCGAGACATTTGAATTTTCCTTCCGAGGAAATATTCTTTCGGCCCCATGGAGCAAGACATTATGTGTGCTATCACACTCTGGCTTCGGGCACTTTTTTGCTCTAGAACATTGCCGGAAACTATGATTGCCATTGAGGCAAGCGAAGCAAAGTTTCTGTTCAGCTACGTGTTTTGCTCGCTGAGTAAGATTCTTTTCCTTAAAAACAGCACAATTCCACAATGCATGACTACCCTTACACAAAACGCACGGCGGAAACTTAGACTTATCCTGAGCCTTACTAGTTACCTGGCTATTGGCTGCCAAAGTTTTGGTTGTTTTTGGTTTAACCGGCTCCTCGTTTTTGCCTTAGAGTTGAGTAAACGTAATCTTTCATGCCCCTCGGCCTTTTCTTTCAACCAGTTGTTAAAGTCTAAGAGTATTGGTCGATGCCACTTATGTCTAACAGTATGCATTGACCAAGCCTCCTTGAGGTTAGGCGGAAGTTTACTAACAGCTTGGTTTAACAGGTTAACACTCTTTAGATCATCGTTGAAAGACAATGATTTGAAAACTGCTACGAGGCCAGATATGGCAGAGGAGAAACTAATGACATTTTCCGAATTGTGCATCTTAAGTGGAGGAAAAGTATTCAGCTTATCAAGATGCGCACCAACAATGGCATGTGGTTGCCCAAACTTCCGTTGCAAGGTGGCCAGTGCATCCTTGTACATAACGCCACTATAACTAAACTCCGCAATTGCGGTTTTTGCTTTGCCTGTGACGAGCGTTTTTAAGTATGTCAGTTTCGTATCATCGGTGAGAACAGCGGAATCAACGGTGGACTTAAACTGACCAAACCATTCGTGCCAGTTTAACGGGTTGCCGTCAAACTGGGCTAACTTCCATTCAGGAAGATGATCTTTGCGGCTATGCATCAATAATTCTGCCAATTCACGAGCGGAGAGAGGTCGATCCGATGAACAACCTTGGTTCGGATAAGCAGAAGACGGTGCGTAGTCTTCGTTGACTGGCTGATAACCAGTATTAGTATGATTGACAAAATGCGGAACACGTTGTGGATGAACTGGGGGATTATTAAAATACACAGTCTCACCACTAGTATACGGAGCGGCGGTGTTACACGATGGGACAATAGTTGTCACATTAGAAAAAATGTTTCCAGCATTACAACACTGAGCAGGCGTGACGATTGGAGTTGTAGCTGCCAATCGCCATAAGTTTGTGTAGTAATCGTTGATATTAGGTGACACAGTATGCGGAACAAAGGGAAGATTATGTTGCGTCTGGACTGGCGCTGCATGGCAATTAGGTGCCGAAAAGAAAACCGGCGTTGGGTTTACTCCAGAAGATGAGAAGCCATCGCCAGCAAATAAGTACTTGTAGCCTTACGCTTAGAGATAAAGTCTTTAACGACGTTCAGAACGAGAATACCTGTTGAACCTAAAATTTCCTCTATATCCTCGGTTCCGTTCCGTCTACAGTATACGATCGCACAATGTTTGTCCTATACCTTAATAACAAATTGACAAGTTGCTCACGACTCAGCTTGCGGTTATTGTTGCTGCGGTGCCTACTTATCGAGTTATTAATGGCGTCGTGCCAAATTACAAGATCGTTACGGTGCGACAAGTAGTGATGAAGGTAGTACTGTATTGTTTTCTGAGAGTCCCTAGCGTTAAAATTCAAACTTAAACCTGGCTTCGTAAAGCAAGTATCTTTGACGCGCTTCTGGGACGGAGCGGGAAGTTTTCGGAGCGCGTGATCCAAAGAACTAGCTCCTAGAATGAATACCATACACTTAGGGGACCTATGCGACGGCTTTGTTACGCTTAAGTACCAATGGGGTTGGAAAATTAAGTAGGTCGGTTGAACTCCAACAACACACACGGAGTAAACCTGAGGATGAAAGAATTCAACTTAACTCACTTAATATCATCGTACCTGACCACTTAACTTTACTGTCACGCAACGAAGTCAATAATCGGACGGGCTGAAACGCCTTTGTTTTACTGGAAGCGAACTGGCTTTCAGTTTCACCAATGGTGGGTGGGGGATCAGGCAAATTGGTTAAGTTCCAACAACACACGCGGAAGAAACCTGAGGATGAAAAAACTCAACTTAATTTGCCTGATATTTCGCTACCAGACCACTTAACATAAGGTTGGTTTCATCTTACAGCACAGTTTCGCAGAATTCTGGAGACGTTTTGAGGATTTTTTGTTAATTTTTTTACTTTTTTCACAAAATTTTTCAGTAAATTTTGGTCAGCAGGTTCGAGTCATAAACCAATCCAAAAAACTAGTCCAGTACCTCTTGTCTATGTTCCGATTTCACTGAATAATTTTCCGTTCACATATATCCAAAAATTTTTGGTATCGAGAAAAAATGTCAAGTCAGTTTGTCTATGTACCGACTTTAAGATACTTCAGTTCAACAGAACTGTCCAAAAATTTTGGGTATTGAGAAAAATTACCGAGGGCTAGCTTGCGGGAAAATTTCTAGCATATATGACATCGTATATAAATTTAAAGCACGAATGGAGAGTTTTAAAAGTTTTTGGAAACGTCTTACAGTTTTTAATTGGAGATTGGCGACACCGGGAAAAAATCCAAAACTTCGGGTGTCGAGAAAACACAGCTCAAAAGTCCACAATCAGGGCACCGGAACAGGCCCCTCTTCCAACAGTCTGCTCTTTCGCATGTCTGCTCTGTCGCCTGTCTGCTGACAAGCTCACCTGCTAAATGCATACATCAAATTTTGGCCAAGTAGTCTTTCGGCTAACTGAGTAATCGCCCAACTTTCGCTTGCGAAGACTTTCAGCCAACTGGGAGTTGGGCCAAATTTGGCTTCCGAGGAGTTTTGGCCAAGTCAATATTAGACTAATCGGCCGACTTTTGCGTTCGTACGACTTTCGGCAAATTCGGCTAACTGCTACTCTGACTACTTTCGGCCAAATAAAACACTCGTCGTGTCTCGCCTGTTGAAATGGGCCAAACAAAACAATCGGCCAAACCAAACACTCGTCGTGCCTCGCGTGTTGAAATGGGCCAAACACAACAATCGGCCAAATAAAACACTCTGATGTCTGGCAGACTGGACTTTCGGGCAACTGGTCACAATTCGGCCAAACGCCCACTTTCGGCCAACTGACGGAAAGATACATTCGGGTCCGCCAAACGTTCGAAAGGGAACTAACAACAGTAGTCCCTTGTGGGGCGCCAAAATATGCTCGCTTATCTCCAAACGAAAATAATTGAATCCAAATTCGTAAATTATTAAAAGATATTCATCGGTAAATAACTCAGGCAATAGATAAATTTCGGTATTTTTCTATTGATCAGGACATCATGCAACATTTTTAGCATCTGCGCGTTTTTGGTACAAATCGGCGCAAGCTAGCCACAAGAACCGGTCGGTAATGTCCTTGAGACAAATTGCTCTTTTTGGCGGTCAACCTTAATCAAGGCTGAACCGAATTAGAACCAAAAAACAGTTAAAATAGGATGTAACCCCCGTTTTTAGTATATTAATACATGGGCAGGTGGGGGACTTGAACCTACGTCAACTGTTTTTTCACACATATAATCGGCGTTAGCTTACTTTGTCTTAGTCCGCTTGGCCAACTGTGCTTATTTTATATGCATCTATACTCTTGTTTTATTCTACATTTGAATTGCAACAAGATTAAAGTCCTTTTGTTCGTGACTCGGATTTTGAAATGTAAATTTTGAAGATGTTGTCTCACTGTCGAGAAAAACTGGTCTGAATAGTTTTGATCTTTCAATCGCTCTGTCAAGAACAAAATGCGAGAAAGTTTAGGCACAAAACTTGATTTTTTTTTGTTTTTCCTAAATCAATTTGATCGGGACATTCTATGCTACTTACACAGCAACCAGCTAACCTTGTTTTTAAAAAGAATTCATATTGATTCTAAACTTCAATTTACAGAATGTATTTTAAAATTCAAAATAATTTATCCAGGTTTTTTCGTATGTGCTACATGTTGAGAAAAATTTTATGGAAAAACAACTACTAAAAAGTCACACCGCTGATGTTTAAATTATTCTACAACAAGGAGTTGTGGTTTATGCATTGGCAGAGGAACTTAAGTTAGAATCAAATGAATTTTGAAAAATTTTATTTCAAAATACTAATCAGATTTTGTACATTGGGTTCAGGGCTGCTCGTAGTTTCAAATGCAAACCTTCAATCATACGATTTTGGGAACTTACCAGTGGACTTGGCTCAATTTTGAGTAGCAGATACATACTGGAAATTTTGCTATCAAGGAGATTTAGTGCTTAATTTTAAGGAGTTTTAGTGCTTAATGTCAACACAGGGTCAGAGGCGCCTACAACCAGGCTGCACAGTTCCACGGCGTTGCCGCAAATTGATTTTTTTTTTAGTTATAAATGTCCTAACTTTACAATGAATGGTGTCCAGTTTGCGACCAGTTTTCTGCCTTATTACATAATAAACCTTTTTATCGTTTGCGCAACAGTTCGCAATAATATGTTGCCTTTTATGCAAAAAAAAATCTTTTTTGGTACATGTCCTTGTAAAAAGTAAAAACCAGTTGCTGTTCAAGTAGCATCGAAATATCCGTTCTTTTCACAGTTATCGCAAAAATTTTAAGCAAAAATTAGGAAATGAGGTGGAGGTGCTAAGTAAACTTTCAATAACCACTTATTAGCAGCCTAATTAAAGAAAGCTTAATTTTTCTGGCATGTTCATCTTCGCTTTGATGTCCTCTGAATGGTGAAATTATTCAAACCACTGCTTTCTTGACATCAATATTTTTTTTCGAACTTTTCAACTTTTAGCTGGCTTCTATAAGTTATTTACCCCGACCTTCTTCAATGTGTCTTTGTGGTTACTGGTTTTGCGTACAAAAACGCCCCCATGCTAACTCTCATCTCACTGCTGTTTGTAATGAACAAAATTGTTCCATTAACTAGTTATGATTAATATAGTGCTCGGAACAAAAAAAATATCCTACACTTGCCATTTTCGGGCGACGTAATGATTCTCTTTGTGAGCTCCTCGCGATTCCGATTTGGAATCGGCTTCAAAAAAGACTTCATACAATGACTGAATCTCAGCTCCATTTTCTTTTCCCAATAACTTGTCGAGGTCATACGTGGCCATTCCCATTTCGGTGAACAAAATCAGGCTGCCAAGTTGAATTTTGGGACAGATTTGTGGGTTGATTAGCTCGTCGTTCAGTTCCAGAATATGTTCAGCGAAATGTGGGCGTTCTTCACTATTGGAAACTGTTGCGTCCATGTTCCATTTGTAGAAATTGATTTTGGTGCCTTTCTGGCCAATAATGAAAGCTTGATTGGGTACGAAATTCAGAAAATGATGTTTTTCTGAAATCAAAGTCTCTAATTGTTGAAAATGTATGACTGTTATCCAATAAAATAAGTAAGAAATCAGCCGGGTGAAAAATCTCTAGGTTCATTAAATTAGGTAATTTATCCGGCCTTAATTTTCCTAATTTTTATCTAAATTATATTTGCATATGACATAATTTAAACTCAATTTTTTAAAATCAGCCTAATGCGCCAGCTGTTTCCTCAACTTTACAATTATTTCTACTTGTCTGTTTATGATTGTTTGATCGATTATATATTTGAATTGTTAGAAATGATTTTGAAATTGCATACCTGGTATGAAGCAAATAGGTTTCTGATTTTCTACGCTGTATACAAAAGGGGAGGAGTGTTCATTGTTCTTCATCAGAATAAATCCCTTCTCGAAATTGGTGTCGTAGACTTCGTCACAAGGAACACGCGAGTACTGGATTTCTACTAAGTCCACCAGAATAAGAGACGATTGGGCGAAAAGTGTCAGAATATTCTAGAAGGAATTAAAACGAAGCCCCTGTCAATAAATTTTTTCAAACTTTTCCAAAATTTTTTGTATGTTTAAGAACTCATTTGTACAAATATCGAGAAGAGTATTTGAAAAGAACTTCAAAAGATTTTAAAAAAACAAGTGTAGTAAAAGTGCCTACAGCATAGAGTATCGGAAGCTGCGACTCCTCAAGGAGATCATTGAATTTGAGCATCCTTCTTTTGGTCACGCTCACTTTCTTCCACGCACCCGGACTCAAACTCGGCTCTATTTCGTCATTCGCGAAATGATCGTCGTCTCCGAAGTCGAACTCGGCCTCGTTGAGTTCGTTCTCGGCTGTCGTCTGCGGCTTCTCGTCTATCACTCGCACCGCGAACTCGTCATCGCCCGCCTCCTCGCGAAACACTACTGCTTCCTCCTCTTGGTCGCCTTCGTTTTCAATCGCTTAAAATTAAACCACTTTTCCTAATATGTTATATTTAGGGCTAAATTGTCGGCACCATTCTTTTCCTTTAATGAATCTGAACATAGTTATTAAAGCTAAGACTGCTAATTTGGGAGATTAATTTTCACTTACTCAAAGCGACGAAAACGTGTTAAACATCTAATTAACGTAAAAATTGTTATCAAGAGTCGGAGAACGTGGTGAAGACTCTTATACCAATGTCACCGATATTGCCACCAATTTGGATTTATTAAGAAAATTTTTTGCCTAACTCATGTTTTGTAATTTTGGAAAAATTGAAGGTGTTGTTAATCTTTTTTGTTATGTTTTTTAATCGTATTGGTTAAATTTGGCGGCAAGATGGCCAGTAAACGCTTGAATTCTTACGTACGCGCAACAAATTCTTCGAAATTTTTCACTTCGAATTCACTCTCCTCATCCTCGAGGTCATCCGGGTCTCGAATCACCCACTCGGTCTCCTCGCTCTGCAGTACCACACTCCCTCCGCCGCCGGAGCCACCCGACAGCACGCTTGCAACCACCAAGTTGTCGAAGGAGGCGAAGAAGGGAAGTGTGAACAGGAGTCGAGAGTCGGATGATTCCCACTCGGCTAAGTGCGGAAGTGAGAGCCACTCTCTCGTCTTAAATAAGGAATATGTGATTTCATAAGAATAAAATCTGGGTTCTATTCTTTATTTTTTGTAATAACGAAGTTTCGTGAGTTTGCGATACGGAGCGTACAACTTACGAGTGAATGATATTGCACGGAACGTTCAAGTTAGGAGTAAAAATGTTTTGATGATAGTCTAAAGAAGAATCAATTGCGTAAAACTTGCATGTGAAGTTCACAGATTAATTTTTATTGGCCCAAGTTTTTGCGATTTTGCTTCATTTCCTGCTTGTGCAAGTAAAAAGTTTGACATACTTTGAAAGAGAATAACTCAACGACTGTCCTGGCCACAACCGAGCAGACATCTGATTGGCTAATCACTCCCTCGATATCTTGTTCGTCGATTTCTTCATTCGATCCTTCCTCGATCTGTGATTGGTCAGTTGATGGTTCGAACAGCTCATAGATTTGATGTTGGAGAGCTATGCAATCCATTCCGAGTGCACTTGGAATGAGTCTTGGAGCGAAGTCTTCGAAGTTACTTCTGGATGCTTCAGCTGATTCACTTTGCTGTGGGAACTTAACAAGAGTCCAGTTGCACTCGTTCACCATTTGCCAGCTAGATCCGTTCCAAATTAGACCCAAACTAAAAAAAAATGCGAATTTACTATTTTAAAAATTTTCGATGGATCTCAAGATGAGTTTTGATCAAAGTAATTTTTGAAACTTAAAATGAAGGAGGAGATTTGAATACGAACGTTTTTTTTTCAGTATGAAAGAAAAATCATAATTAATTTGAGAAAATCTTATCGTGTTTCGTTATGAAGCGTCAAATCACGTCATTATGCGACAGGTTTTTGCGAAAGTCAACTCGTAGAAAAAATAAAAAAAATGTATTAAACCCATGTCTTTTTCATCAAATAGATGATTTGTAGGTCTTTCCGGTTATACCCCTCTCTAACGAATGAATTTGAAAGGGATTTTTTTTCCACTAAGTTGGTTCAACGTCATTAACATGCTAAAAATTTTGACAGGATGTCAAAAGAAGTAACATCTAAAATGGCCTTTGTTTCAATTTTCTGAAACTTTCTTTGTTTCAAATGTTAATTGGCTGCTATGGGTATCGGCCCTGATACCGGGTGAAAAAATGCGGTAAACCTTAGTTCTATGCGTTCAAAAAGAGATGCGGGAAATACATCCCTTTTGAGGGGGGGGGGGGGGTGTTTGGTTTACTTGACAATTGTATAATCTACAGTGTTCATTACTTTGGAAGTAGCTCATTGTACATCTTCATGTCGATTCCGTTTTCTTCTTCCGGCAAAACCTCTTCACATGTTCTCTTCTCTGAGTCATAGATCCAGAACTTTCTAGAAGTAGTTGACGTCCTCAGCAGTTTGGTACCGCAGTGACTCATTGAGAACACTTTTTGCACATCTTCATCTGAGGAGACAAAAACATAATTAACTGCTTGGAGCATAAATAACTTTAACTACTTGATTGGCTGCGACAGAAACTTATTATTTAAAGTTTTCAAAAAAAAATAAGTAAATATAAAATGAGACAGAAGCGGATAGTTTGAGTTCTTTTTGTAAAGAAGCAAAAGCTCAGTATTTTGACATAAATGGTTATAAATATATCCAATAAAATGTCAAATTATAGTAGATTTCATGTTTTTTGCCGATTTTTAGTTTACTTAATTATGCAGACAAGAGGAGACCAGAAAATAGTCTTGCATAACGTTTTTATGGATTCGGGATTAAACTTAATAAAATATTTTTTTTTGGAAAAAACGTTCTCACCTAGTTTGACAATGGAAGTTGGCTTTATCTTTCCTGTCGGATCGAAATCTTCGTTTTGATTACACTCCTCTTTTTCCAGGTGTACTGGCATCATTAGAGGAGTTGTACTTCTTTGGAACCAAACTATCGCGTCATTCTTGATTTTGTCTAGAGTCAAAGTTGAAACATTGCGCTTGTTTCACAAGATATAGATTTCTACCCAGCTAGGACCATTCCCCAGGATCCCCGAGAGAGAAAGAACATACAGCTCTTCAGAGAGACTCTATATTGGCCCCAATAGTTCCAATCACCATCGCCATTAATCCCCCTTCTCCGGCAACACCCCTCCTGTAACAATCCCCCACATCACCCCCCCAAAAAAGTTCCCCAAAATCCGTTTCACAGTGGTAAAAAAGTGCGTGTTTCTTGCCGCTGCTCACAATAGATTTTATAACCATTACAGTTCAAGAGTTCAAACGTTGACGCGACTTCTAGTAAAAGGAACTCATTTCTAAAAAAAATCATATCTTCAAAAAAACTGATTTTTTTTCGGTTTGCAGCGGACTGAACCCAAGCCTATTAGTAATATGAAGTTACTCACAGTTGTTTTGATCGTTTTGATGCAGAAAAAAAATAAAGCATACTCATAGTTGTGTCTTGAGTTGTTTAAGACAATGAGTTAATACATTTTTAATTGCTTGCTAAGCTAATTCGATAGTTTTCGGTGCAGAAAAAACAAAGAAACATCATCTGACTTACTAATAGTTGTTGTGTCTATTTCACTTGAAAATCCTTCAGTTTGCAATACCCGTGACAAACTGTTTGAATCATCTGCTAAACTCTCCCGGTTCACTTCCAGCATCTTCTCAAGGGCAGTTAAAATTGAATTTCGAGTGCTGGTTTTGCGATAGAGTTCGAAGTTGATGGAGCGAATAGACTGAATCACTCGCTCTATTGTTAGACCTCTGATCAAATAGAGAAGGTTCTTGAAGTCGCAGTAGAATGTTACGATGTCCTGGAAAGAAATCAGAATTAGATTTCAGAGTAATTATGGAATTAAAAACATAGACAATTTAGCATTACTTAAGAAAACATAGCCAACAGACAGTTGGAAAAGATTCAATGAACGCACGTACACAGAAAAAAATACGGACTTAGTTTTTGAAAAAAAATTCAACTTTCGAATTTCAAATAAAAAAATAGACGGCGTTAAAGTGTTCTTGAATTTCTAGAACAATTTATGATAGATACTTTTTTGATAAAAATATCCCAATTTGAGAAAACTGGACCAGTACGTAAAATTTTGTTTTCGCTGGAAAATTCGATAATTAAATTCCAGTTTTTAAACTAGAGGTTTATCTCGTTTTTCGGGACTTTTACTCTTTCGCTGTTCGATAGTGGAGCTTGCCTTCCTTTTAACAAAGGAATGAACTGAACTTGAAAAGAAATCAAACCGCGAAAAAATAAATTTGAGCCTGAACAATTTTTAAGACTCTTCCTGAAAACAACAAAAAAAATCATCGCAACCTATATAAGAGTCTGCATTACGCTCATCGACTCTTAATAAAAAAAAAGAGGAACAACCATGGAAAAACAGCAAAACTTGAGGTAAAGATCAAAAAAAATTTTAAAAAAAACTCAGATAAATGGTGTTTATATTTATGTTGCACTCTATTTTTATTTTTTTGGCTTTATATCCATTTAGTCATTGCGTTGATTATTCTCTATATTTTTTCCCTTCCGAACACAATCGAAATATTTTAGCAAGCAATTGAAAATGTATTAATTCTTCGCATTAAACGTCTCAAGATAGCTAGAGAGTTACAATTAATAAGTTTTTTTCCCGGATCTTCCCTTTCTTGAACGTGAGCCGACAATTAGTAACAGGTGACAATTCTTAACAGCGGCAATTAGTAACAGGCGACCATTGGTAACAAGCGACAATTGGTAACAAGCGACAATTGGTAACAAGCGACAATTGGTAACAAGCGACAATTGGTAACAAGCGACAATTGGTAACAAGCGACAATTGGTATTAAGCGACAATTGGTAACAAGCGACAATTGGTAACAGTAGTTTAAGCGGGGAGCACTAATTCACGCGCAGTATTCCTATCGAGCCAGACGTAAGCACAGCGGAGCGAAGCGGAGAAAACGTATTTTACTTACCAATGCCTTGTTACGACTTGTCGCCTGTTGCGAATTGTCGCCTGTTACGAATTGTCGCTTGTTACGAATTGTAGCTTGTTTTTCTTACGTGTTTTTCCGTGTTTTTCTTACTTGTTGATCGAGTAGTTTCCCGAACTGGAACACAATCTCCTCCATGGCACGTGTATTGTACACGCCGTTGCTCACTTTCAGTTGTTGCCGACTGATGCATCTGTTGTGTGCTGATGGCGATGACTCATTCTTCTCGCCCTCCATGTGAGATGGAGAGTCGGGATTAACAAGTCTACCCATGAAGTAGTCCAGAAGAAGTTTGCGAATTGACCTCTGCGGTTGAGATGAAAACAGAACGTGCTCAGATGTTCATGGACAAACAAAAGTGTTCATATGAAAGCAAAACCAAAAATTCCTTGCATGGCACAAAATAAACCAAAATTTTCTGACGCACAAGACAAAGAAGAAAACCCAGTTAGTACCCGACACGCCCATATGTTGTTTTCTTTTTATTTCTGTAAGAGAGTGACAACTTTTCTTCAATTACGAAATATTGCAATAAAAACTCAAAGGATGAAACATTACTTATTACAGTACAGAATTGCATTATATGTACTTCTTTTCTGTATCAACTGACCTCGCATTCTTCATTTTCGTGGAGAAGGCTGCGTCTGAAAACTTCTGCGTATGTTTTGTTTGCCCACGTCAGAAGAAAAGTTTTGCCCATCTTCTTTTCTTTCAACAGATTAACAAAATATGACCTGGAAAATAAAATGAACATCATTTTTCAAGAGTCATAAGAGCCTTTTCTCTTTTTGTTCCGACCATTTGAAAAATGGGGAGAAACTTGGTATTCGGGTGTGTTATAATTTTTTTTGTTTTCCGCGCTAAATCAGGTACCGCAAACAATCACTGGAATAAGTCAAGTGATATGTAATATTGAAGCCTTTTTGGTCGTGAATTGCACGATAATTTAAAATGCTCAAACAACTGTCCCATGTCGAGAAAAAAAGGTTTGCAGTTTTTGAGATTTAGTCTAATTTCGAGCGAGTAACGCGATCAAGTAACGGCCCTTGGTATGTAAATGTACTTTTTAAAAGACTTTTAAGTTCAAAAATATTCATTTTTTATAAAACTAAGGATTAGGTTTTGATGTTTCATATTGGGCTTATTTGGCAAAAAAGTTTCCAAAAAAATAAATTTTGTGCAGAAATTTAGAAAAAAATTGTAAGAAATTTTTAAAATAATTTTTCTTTGTTTGTGATTCATTTTTTAACTTCAAATGCTGCCGGTTATGCTTAATTCAATATTTTTCTACGCGATTAATTAGTTCACACTACGCCCTAAAAACGACATTATTTGAAGAAACTTGAAAAAAAAACTATTTTTCTATTTATTTTATGAATATGGTCGGATTATTCTGTGAAACTTGCACAACAATTCTTGTTTTTGTTTGAAATTATATCGTTTTTAAGGTTAAAACAATTTTAATTGACAAGAATTTCTATGCAAACGTTTAAGACAAACATTTCTCAAGTAGGTTGCAATAGTCTCTCAAATGAGCCCAAAATTAGAACTGTTTTTGAACGGTAGACACTTTTTTGATTCCAAAACCGCCAATCTTGCCAAATCTTGATTAAAAAATACCAAAAAATTTTGACTCGTGTGTTTTTTGCTGAAAATGATTAGAAAAACATTTCACATTCCTACCTCACTTGTAGCCACCAATTGAGGGGTAATCTGACAATATTTCTGTGCAGAACACCCTGTGCAGCATACACTTCGTCCACAGCTTCGTCAGAATAAGACAGAAGATCAAGAAGCTCTATTTCTGAAATCAGCAGCTGATATTGGATCTTCTCTCGAAGAAGAAGAGGCGGATTTTGAGAAAAATTTCATAATTAGAAATATCCGAAAACTTTTTTGAACATTTTTTTATAAGTCAGCCAAATACATTTTTTGAGATCTAAAACGCCTAAAAGGCCCAATTTAGGCAACAATTTTTTCGTTGGCATTTTGGATCTACTTAACAATCTCTCCACCCCCCCCCCCCCCCCCTTTATGGTACCTTAAGAATCTCCAACCCTATAAATAAATACAGTAAATAAACAATAGAGCTTTAATGGAGGATATGAAGCATTTTCCAAAAAAAGTTGGCTAAAATGCCGGATCTACTGAACAATCTGCACAACTTTCAATAAAGAGGGGAGGGGGATAGATTGTTAATTAGATCAAAATGGTCGATTTTTCGACCAATCAGAATGCAGCAAAATCAAAATTCTCAATAAAATTCTATGGAGAATTCTAATTTTGCTGCATTCTGACAGGTCGAAAAATCGACCATTTTGATCTAATTAACAATCCCCCCCCCCTTTTCTTGAAAGGGGTGGAGATTGTTAAGTAGACCCGGTATTTTCGACAAATTAGGCCGAAAATGTTTTTTTGGGCTTTTTAAGACGGTTTCGGCCAAAAATGAGGCGTTTTTTAGCGCACGCTCCATGTAAAATAGTTTTGAAAAGACCCTTTGGGCGGTGAGTGTTTTGAATTCCGCTACTAGTATATTTTTTGGAAGTTTCTCTTTGTCGAACTATTTTTTTGTTAGGCATCGCAGTCAGTTTCAACTTTATACTTCGCAGTTTCAACTTTATAGAGTTTTTTGAAATATAATAGCTCGCTAGGCGAGAATTTATGAAGTAAGCTACCATCCACGTGACAAACCTGGGGCTGTGAAGCTTAACTGCAGCCCATTTTATTAGTCCTGGCTTGAAACAAAAGAAAGATCCTCCTATGATACATTTGTACCCCGAACCCCCTTTGTAATGGTGGTGGAAGTGAGGGGGGGGGAGGGTACAGAGACCTAAAGTGAAAATGAAAGCTGACCTGAGAGACCAAATTGGCTGACACAGATCAAAGAGCAGAATTTCCGGATGACAGATTTGCCGAATCTCTTCTCGGCTTCTCGGATGTGACAGATTTGAATCAGATGATTCACTGATGCGAATTTGTTCACAGGCAAATGGAATCGCTTCCGCCACAGAAGAGCCTGAAACTCTTTTTTGAGGTTTGAAGTCTTTGATAATTAACTCTGAGAAACATTAATTAGCTCACCAATTCGTCCTCTATCAATTTATATCATTACCAAGTTTCGCGATACGTTGCACAAACTCCACTAAATTTAAGTTCACGGATCCATCCAGCAAAATTTCTAGTCTTTGCCTCAAAGAATAAGGAAAATAGTCATTATACAAAATCTCTAACTCTTTACGAAAAACCACTGTAGTCCCTGATTAGAAATTACTTGCAATTTTTAGTTAATTTCTGGGTAATTTCGCCTCGCCCTATAATATTCGCATCACTCTCGGGTAATTAGCTGCACGGATAATGGTGAGCCTCGAACACTTGACCTTTCAATTGAGAGCCAGAAACCTTGCCACTTCCTCGGCGCTCCTCAGAGAATGGAAAGTAAGACCGAAGTGTCTGTTGGCTTGCCTGATTAGCGAGTGAGTTGAGAAGCAACATGGTTGGCTGGTTTCTCAGTGAGCGAGTGATGAGTGTCTTCTGATTGTCAGTGAGACTCCTCCCCTTCGACATCATCAGGTCTTCCAGGTACATCTGACACGTGTTCAGCGACAACTCACCTGGAAGCTGAAATACACGCAACATTAGAAGCCTAATAACAGAACAGTAGTGTTGCCTAAGTTAAACATATGGTTTTGTAAATTAACACAAATTAAGTTACAAATCATATCTTTTTTCCAATCATGCCTCTGTAGATAGCTCATGTTATAGTTCCACCAGCGGATTTAGGGGCGGGGATTAAGGGGGCGCGGAAAATCCTAGATCCGCCCTTGGTAGGTTCTTACTTTTATTAGAATTTTGTTGGATGTACATTTGCTACTTTGACGGGAGTTTAAAATAAGATAATTTAAATATTTGCTCTGAATTTTTAAGACTCCTTTGTCACAAAAATCAATCTTAAAAAATTGATGACTGCTTCCGATAGTTTTCAGATAGAAACCAGAGCGCGGGATTCAAACGCTGGACTGACCTTGAAAAATCTCCAGGATTCCCTTGTCACACATTGTGCTGACGTCATCAATTGAACACACCATTTGTTCACAGTAACAATAAAGACCAATTTGGCACAAAACTGTCTCGGCATCCAATTCAAACTCAGCGCAAAGCTCCTATCGTTGCACGTCAAGGCCTCCAATTGGTCCACGACTACCAAAATCCGAAAGTTGAAGTTAGGTTTCTCCGAGATCGCGATTTGTTCACACAGATTTTGAAACCCGTTCACACATTCAGGCAAACTGCTCGGTTTAGTGTAATCCATCTTACATAGCTTGGTCAGATTGTGATAAATTGACTCGAGCACGTCGAAAAATGACCGAGATTTATCAGAAGCGCCGCAGAACCGAGGAATTATATGAAAATCGGGCAAATAAGTGTTCGCATGCTTAACTATCATAGCGGCCATTATTGATTTCCCGGAATTTGAATCTCCAATAATGAAGAATGGGAAATGCTCCATCGAATGATCGAACATCATTTGTTCACCTGTTGGATCAAAATCTACGTGATCAACAACATTTTCCACCAATTCCCGTTTTTCTTCAAAGTTTTCATCAGGAGCTTTGTTCTTTTTGCTGTCTTTGAGTTTCGTGGTGATTTCGCTATCAGTTGTATGCTCGCTGGTTTCATTGAAAGCTCTTGCGGAACTTTCGACTCTCGATTCTACCTTCTCGCGTGGTTTTTGTCTACGGAGCTTATCTTTCGTATTTCGACGCGATAGCTTCAGGGTTGCTTGTCGGCTGAAGTTAGGAGTCGACGTCATTTTTTGTCTCGTCAGTCGTGTTCGAGTCGTGCCAGTGCCTCGTGATTGGCTAAGTTGAGTCGACCGAATCCCGGTCGAAGCCTCGACATAATCTAGCCAATCATCTTCGCCTGAAAGTTCATTCGGGGTCAGAAGAATTTTCCGGTTTTCAACGATCGTGTCGAAAATCCACTCCAGAATTCCGTCGCGACTCAGACTTTTTAAAGTCAAAGTGTCGACGTGTAGTAGTTGTGCGGAACATTCTAGAAAAAGTGCTTGAAGGGAGTCGCTTTTGAAGAAAGACAGAAGTTGTTGTTGGTGGAGTTTGGCGGCCGATATTCTCCTTGTGAGGTCAAGGTAGCTCTGGGTTTGCACGTAGGAGAGATACGTTTTGTGTTGTTTTTCCTCTGCTGTAATTCCACCTGAAATTGTCCATTATGCCGATGCAATAATTAGCCGATCATGCCGAGAGATTAATAAGCCGATTATGCTGATACCCGTTTTGACCTCCATAAAAGAAAAATATGCTGGTTATTCAATTGAAAATGGTGATTTGTGGAAAACTCACGGAGTATTTTAATTCTAATTTTTGAAATGCTTGACAAATTTCTCATGTTTTTAAAATATATATTCAGAATGTTTGTTTTTGAGTAAATATATCTTGAAACTGCTACAATTCTAACAGTTGAAATTAATACTAATTTGGTTTTTCGGCGCAGTAAATTACGATTAAGACTATTTATTCACGGGAAAGGACCAACACAAGAGCTGTACAGCTCATCACGGCGAACCGCTGTTGTACCCCTGTTTAAGAACTACATGCAATTTTTTTGGTTATTTTTCTGGGCTAGGTAATGTTGCTTCACCCTCAAGCAACGAGCACGGATCATGGTGGGCCTCAAACATCCGACCTTTCGACTGAGAGGCGGAGACGTAACCACTTCACCACCGCTCCCCCATTTTGATAAAATATATATTGCGCGGCTACCTTGTCGACTGATCAGCAATGAACCTTTTGCTTCAAGGATAAATTAGGGTCACCTGGCTTCCAAGAAATGGGTTTTCTGTGAATCAATTTGTTCGGCATCTTCATTTTGATCTCCCTGAAAAGCTTCTCCGCTTTCCTCTGACCTGCTGGAACTACCAGGCCATTGTCAAAGTCCAAATAGTCTCCTAAAAGAAAAACAAAAAATTGTGATTTGAGGTAAGGCAGCAGTCTAATTATGAGGGGAACAAGTCAAGAACGATTGATTTTTTGAGATCAATACTATAACTGTGACTCGAAACAGTAGTTTGCGTTTGATTTAGTTCTGAAATCTGAGAATGTGAGATAAAGTAGCGGCGATTTAGCAAATTTATTTTTTGCAATTTTGGCGCTTATTTTCTTTTTTCAAATACTTTTCACCGTTTTGGATTTTTTTTTGCGTACGCCTTGAATGAAAAGAGTGTTTAAAGCTATAGCGAATAACAAAGGAGCTTTCAGAGCAGATATAAGGACTCCGTTTTACAGAAATTTTTTTTAAAAGGTTTGATATTTTACTAATTTTACTACTTGCTATATGACTAAAAAGAAGACCTTGTATTGCTTAAAAAAAACTATGCGCAATCACTCTCAGACTTTTAGGCTCAATTTGCCATTAGCGGTTGTTGAAAATTTAAACAGATTAATTACAAAAAACCAAGAAGAATTCTCTTTTAGGGTAACTATCACGTCTTTTGAATGTTTTGCAAACGCCTCCTTCAACACCATAAATCTTTTTTTTCTTGTTTTTTTGATTCTGCCCTGTAGCTGATTTAATTATATTTAAACCTAAAGTAAATGGAAGAAAATGAAATCAAAAACATTTTTCCTGGACTGATTCTACTCATTCTCATGTTTCTGAAAAATAAACCATCCATTTTGTCTTATACTTTTGTGATAAGAGTTCAATTATTATTGCGTTAAAGTTTTAAATTTTAATGCATTAAAATTATAGTTTGGTTTCGAGCAGGAAATTTTGGTGCAATTATGAAATCGTCGAATGTTTTCCGCTTGAATCTGAGTATGAATGCAAAATTATCAAAAAAAAATTAATTTATTACAATTTAAAAAAAAAAACCCTTGTTTGTCAAAAACAGAAAATCTAATTTTTAAAGGTTTCAACGCTGTTCAAATAGAGTTAAGTGCTTTTTTTGTGCACAAAGACAAAATGCGGTTTTTTAAAAAGAAGCCCATACACACCGATAGTTTAAATTTCGCTTCAGGAAACCTAACTAAATTTAATAAAGGTACAATACATAGATAGCTTGACGAAACAGAATCAAATTTATTGCGGTTATACATATAATCAGTTCTGAATGCCATTTGACTTATTTAATTGACCCGGCCATTGAAAATGGAAAGGCACTTTGTGTTCGGGTGTGTTTTATTTTATTTTCCAAAAAAATTCCCCGGAGTCGGGAAAAACTGGTATATAATTTTTGTTTTTCATCTAGTTTCGACCGAATAAAGTGATAGGAACTTGCTAAATTGACAAGAAAATGCTTGTTTTGTAAAATGTGTTCATTTTCTAGTTAAAGTCAATATTTTTGAGTTCAATTTTTCTGTTTCAGCTTTCTAACACTATATTTGTAAGCATGCTAAAAGTGAAATTCAATTTTTTTTCTACTCTGATCAATTCATGAAAAATGATCAAGAGTTTTCGAAGCTTTTTGTCTGTAAAAACTTAGATTTTTAAAAATTTTGTCGTTCATTATTTCTAATCGTTCATTATTTCTAATGAACAAAAAACGGTCAAATTTTTTTTATTTTATTAACGTACATGATCTCAAAAAAATGTAACTAACGCAAATTTTTCTTCATTTACTTTTTTGAAATTGGTAATAGCCAGTTCTAAATTGTAGCATTTAGAAGTAAAAATCATTAAATAATTGTACATCAAAACAATCTAAACCATGAAACAAATTAGTTTGCGTAGACAAGTTGATATTTTTTGTATAATTTGATTTTTGAAGTTTTTTTAATCCAAATTGTTTTTTTTTTAAATGACTTATAGACTTGGCATTTCAAAACATTCGGAGAGAGGACGAGATATCAATAGCTTTTTCATTTGTTCTAGTTAGAAATCTAATATGTTGATATGATTTTTTGAATTTTTAGTTTTTGCTGCTTTTTAATTAATTTCCCCATTTATGTACCTGTGCCGCATGTAAGCTTTCAAGTATTTATAAGCAGGTTTAGAACTAAATTCAGGGTTGTTGATAAAGTAGAAAATAGAAAAAATGAGGAAAAAACTTGTGTTGTTTTTATTACATAATAATCTATTATGATGTGTTTTAATAGGATTCTAATCAATTTAAATCTTTGATTTAAATGGATTATAACGGATTTTAATTGATTGCGTGGTCAATGTATAATTATAATCGAATATATTGTCACCTTTTTTGAAGGCGAAAGATGACTTAAAGCGAATAAATTCCATAAATGCGGGTGTGCAGTTTTGCTACTTTGAAAAAAACTCCTCTGATCAGTTTTTGTCTTTAACTGAATTGATTAGTCGTACATCGTCATTTAAAAAACTTTTTATAGTAAAGGCTTCAATCCGAGATTTAGGTGAGAGCACACAGTTTTCACAATATCTCATAAATTTTTGTCAGCATTATTATAGCGCCGTAGGCGGAGATTTAATAAAAAATCCCGTGGACAAAAATCCCGAAGATTTTGCCAAAAATCCAGTTATGTTTTTTTTTCTAAAAAAATATTGAGTGTAAAAATATAATATTTTAGTGGCGCTGGCTTTGAAAATTTGTATATTTTGGCGCTAAAGGATCCCAAAGAACGTTTTTAGGATTGTTCGGTTAAAATGTATGTCGTAAAAACAGTACCACATGGCTTCCGGGTGTTGAGAGCGATGATTTCCTAAAGTGGTTTCACCCCCTTTCTTCTTTCTCCCTAAGCTCGCTTTTTATAAAGTGATAACTGATTAGTGTGAAATCACTGATGATACACAAAAACTGTCTGGAAGTAAAAAAAACTTAAGGAATTTTACATTTTTGAAAAACGAAGAGAAGTTCATTCCTTCATACCTGCCGCTGGGTCCGAAGTGATGATTTTGTCGAACTTCCTCGAGTAGATGACGCATTTGTTCTTGGCCTGTCGCTCTTTAAGTACGCGCTCCACAAAAACCTCGAAAACTAAAAGTTGAAAACGAAATAAAAACTCTATTTTTTTGTGAGAATTTCAACTTCTTGCTATTGGATATCACTCATAGGAATCAAATTAAGAAGCGCTCATTCGTCTCCAAATAAGCCAAATAAAGATTTCCAACTTTAGAGTCAAATATAGCAATATAGCAGTCTTAGAGTCCCGAAAAAAAATTACCCCAACAAAAACTGGAGAGAAAATTGTAAATTTTGACTTTTTTAAATCTGTTTTGTGCTATATCATTGATAAAAAGCTTATATTATTAGTGATAGTAGCCCATCCAAAACGGAACCTGTATCATTTTCATTTAAAGATTTTACTCGATTGATTGGTTCTGAGCAGATGTTCTTTTGTGAGGACATTCTTGCGCACTAGTTCTTTCGTGCCAGCTGTTATCTCGTGAGTCAGATTAGTCCTCGTAGTTTGCCACAGAGCAGATGCCTGAAATTAGGGTTTCTTTTTAAAACTTAATCCGCTCAAAAATTATCATATCTCAAATTATAAAAATAGTGAAGAAAGTGTTCAAATATCATTGGTTGAAATTAGTACGCAGTCAAAAGATGCAGTGCAAGGTGCTGATTTAATTTATCTGGGCAAAGCTAATTAAATTTGAAGCTTGAAATGAGTTTTTTTTTAAACTTGGGTTGACTTGGTTGACATATAATGATAGCAGTAAATCTTTCTTTGAATTTTAGCAAACTAATATGGTGCATTGTATTTGTTAGTTTGAGCTGAAAACACCGGGTCAATTGCTTAAAAAACTAGTTAGAAGAAAGCCTTTAATATGGCTCAACGAAATTTAATGAGTGCATAATTTCCAAAAAAAATCTGCAAAGCGTTTAAAAATTGTTATAAGTAAAAAAATTGTTCTTTTCAGTAAAAAGTACAGTTTTTGGGTAAAGTCAACCCAGTATTAAGTTGCAACTGTTATTTATTTTTTCCGGATAATATAAATCAACACTGTTCACCAATGCGTTCAATTTATAGTGCTGCCATTGTTTTTTTGGGATTTTTTCGGAATAAGTGAAACGATTCAAACCCCGTTCGCGAATGCGCGAAAATTACGTCTGCCAATTAAAGTTTAGTATTCATAAACTCGATGAAAATAAGCGACAAAATCAGTCATTATTGGACAGTTTAATGGACTTTGATTTGTTGAGAGTTTTTGCGCATTCGGTCCTTTACGCATAAGAATAGCGACAAAATAAAATTGAAAAACAATTTTTTTCCTATCAAATCGTCAAATAGAAGCATCAGAATTATTAACAGTATCACACAATCACTACATAGACTAGTCTAAGTGGACAATTGCAGGGTCTCTTTGAGGGGGCGTTCAACAGTGCCGAAGTACAACAGTGCCGAAAAAGGCGGGAAAATTTCAGAATAATTTACACGCATTTTCTAAAGAACGGGAAATTACTGGCGCTAATTATCAAAGAAAATCACTCCAATTTTGGAGCCAATATGTCTACAACTGCTAAGTAAACAATTATTTTGGCGCCAAAACGTGTAAGCTGCAAATTTTCTCACTCAAAATTTTTAAGTTTCACTTAAGATTGTAAACGAGTGCTGTTTATTTTTTGATTGCCGCACTTAATATTTTGAAATTTGTTCAAATTTTTGGCACTGTTGAACAAAGTTTTCATTTTCGGTACTGTTGAACAAAGTTTTCAATTTCGGCACTGTTGTGCTTCGGCACTGTTGTACTGCCCCCTTTTTGATTACACTTTTTCGAAGTGTCACTGAGTCTTTCTTAAATGGTGAAAAAATGAAACGTTTTACATCAAAATTGGATGAATTTTGCTAAGATAGGCAATACAACAAGATAATATATTGTTGGCCAAAACACAGCGGTTCATTTATCAAAATGGCTCTTTTCTCTTACATGTTCCCCGTTTTCTTCACAAACTTTTTATAAACTTGAGACCAAACGCACTTTAACTGTCGTTTTATTTGCATTTTGGGAATTTTTCGTAAATAACTGAACGTTCCGGATATCATTTTAGCATTTTTAACAAAAATCAATTCAGTTTATAAAAAGTTCTCGTGTTTGTTTTTTATCATTCATGTTGTATAAACGAATCAATTCTTAATTGTTACTTACACCACCAACGGATTTAAAATAGTTAAAAGCACAATTGGAAAGAGCAATTAGAGAAAAAGTATCACGTTTTAATGTTTTTTTTTCAAATTTGGGCAAGTGTTGTTTGAAAATTGTTTCCTGTTTGCAAATGTATATGCCATTTTTGCAAAATTTATATGAAAGTGTCAACACTGAATCAGAAAAAAACAGTTCCTTCAAATTACTTTCTTGTTAAGTTTTTGTTACCAACTCATTTATCAGAAATCATCAGCTTAAGGGTTAATAAATAAGGATACAAGTTTTAGATCGCTATAATAAACTTATTAGAAATAACTTCACTCCGATTTTCTATTCTTATTTCAGGGCACGGCATAAATTCGTGGCAGACGCGAAGACTCAGTGTAACGAAAAAAATCCTAGTTTTTATAAAAAGCGACAATTTGCACCAAGTGACTATTCTTTTCAAGGGACATGTAGAGGCAAAATTTTTTGAAAAGATCAAAAGAAAGGAGATTAAAGATTTGGAATAGGTATTGGAAATCGAAATTGTTAGAAAAGCCCTCAAGTTGTTTCCATATAAACTTGAATTTTTAGTACTTTCGAAGCTCAATGAATCGAGAATGGGATGTTTCATAATTAGCCACCTTGGCAGCACTTTAACGGTGGTAGTGAGGGCAAGCTTTATTTCCGACACACTTTGTTTTTTTTTATATTTAATTTATGAGTCACGGGGTGGGCACAACCCATTCCTATCTGGAATGCTTTATGGCATCCGCCAAATGAGTTGGTGTTTTCTTAGTCTTCTTTTTCCCATTTTTAGCAGTCTCCAAATGATTCCACAGACCAATGGAGATTTTTCTGCCCCTGTGCCCACGTTGATTGAATCTGACGCATGTTATTTTGAATTTATCCACATAGCCCAATATGACGATTCGTCTTCAGGACAATTTTCACTGCATAAAGCAAAGACACCAGTTTTGAAATCAAGCTCTGAAATGAGAGCCAAAGTAACAAACAGTTTCAGGATTGTGCCTGCTTTTTTCTTGTCTAGTTAAGGGTGCTAATTCCAGCTCTCGAATTATCCGTTAACCTGCTTGCGCGAACAAAAAAAATCAATTTTTGATAGTGACAATGGCGAACACTCTTTAAAAAGCATTCAATGACGTTCTTTCAACATTGAAGTCTCGAACTAATGTCTCTTACCTGGCTGAAGGCCTGAATGTACAGATTTTTTTTTACTTTTGTGTCGCCAGAGAAACTAAACAAAGGGGACTATTTGGTCATTCACAACAGCATGGATTATAAATATTTGATTAAATGAAGCCGAGCGTGTTTTGAATGTTCCATTAGCACGCCAAACTGTGTTTGACTCCGTCTCTAAATTTGAAATCTTCTAATTAGCAATTAGGCTTCCTAATAATTGTCGCAAGCTTTGAATAGCCACTTGTTTTGAATTGTCGCTTTTTATTATAAATGCTAGGAGATGTCGCTTGCAACGAGGTGTCGCCTCGCCTGATTTAAAAAAAGAAAAAGTCGAAGTAAGCTATGAAAATGTTTTTTTTTATTTCTCAATGTTCTAGAAGTTACATCATGTGATGAGCGCAGGAGCTTAAAGAATTCTATTAACAAAATTCTCAATAAGAAAATGATTTAGGGAGAAGATTGTTCACCTGGTCCAAATTTTATACCGTTAAGCCAAAAACGTGTGACAGATATCGCTGTGGAAAAGTTTGGCAACCCGGAGGAATTGAGCAAAGCTGGAGAAACAGTGTCTAGTGTTAGATGGTGATCAAAATATTAGACATTTGAAGGATTGTCGTCATCACAGATTTCACAGATTATTATTTTAGTAAATGGGATAATTTACTTTACTCTAGTTTGTAGTGACAATCTCTGTATTTTGTTTCAAGCTTTTTGCGGACTCACCTTTTTGTCCTATTGAGTATAAGGTAATTTTATATTTAATTCTCTCTATTAGTGAAGAATGAAACGATTTGTTTGGAAAAGAATAAAAAACACCGAAAGAACATAATAGGGGCGCGGTGGTAAAGTGGTTACGTCTCCGCCTCTCAATCGAAAGGTCGGATGTACGAGGCCCACCATGATTCATGCTCGTTGCTTGAGGTTGAAGCAACATTACCCTGCCCAAAAATAACCAAAACAATTACACTTAAAATATATCTTAAGCAGGGGCACAACAGCGGTTCGCCGTGATGAGCTGTACAGCTCTTGTGTTGGTCCTTTCCCGTGGATAAATGGTCTTAATCTGATTTTTAAAAACACCGAAATAAAAGAATTCGAAAAACAACACCGAAATAAGAATTTTATAAAACATCGCTTTATAAATTGCCGGAATTTTTCAAAAATTGACAAGGTGTTTCTGTTTTCTTAAACTGAAGATTTTAATCCAGGTTATTTTAGCTTAACGGTTTAAGGGTGAATAGTTTGTTTAGTAATTTTGGCTAGACGCGTACATAGTTGATCTGAAAAGTTGAACTTAGTTGATAAGAGTTCCGAAGAGTTACCTCTGCGACCACGTCCGGAGGCAAGTCTGAGTCCAGGGATCTGAAGTTGGAGTATATTTCTGAGATGTCCTTCATCTCGAACACAGGCGGACTGCTCTGGTCGTCCAGGGAGAACCTGTGAAAAAAAAACATTAAAATAGTAGCGTTTTTAATGGGGATTTAGACAGAATAATCTCATGATTAATGATAGCATCGTTTTTTTTTTCATTGTATAGGGGCAGAAGCAGTGATTTTTTCATGCAGGGGGGTTTGGTCAAAATTTTCCAAAAAATTGCCCTAAAACGGCATTTTTGACCTGTTTTTTTTTTACAAAAAATTGCCTTCGGCGCACAATTTTTGGTCAAAAGTGGGTCTTATACTTTTCTGGGAGCCCCCAGGAGTTTCTTGAAAATCTGCCCCCTCCCCCCTCAAGAAAACCCTAAATCCGTCCCTGGCGCGTCTCGTGCTTTTGTGAAGCTAAATAGATCGTTTTCCCTGAATATGGTTTGCAAACTGCTGCAAATAGTGCACCGAATATTTTTGGGACAATCTTATACACGATTTTCAAATAGCCTCAATTTACTATTTTAAAAAATGAAATATCAGATCAGCAAAAGCTTTTAATCTGTAATGAACCAGAATAATATCATTTTATTTGGCACATATTCTTTTAGCTTGAATCATAAAAACCAGGCATTCTTTGCATGTCACGTGACATTATTGTCTATGACGCAATCAAGCGGTTGGTAATCAGGTCGTTCTGATAAAACTTTGCGCGTTTCCGAAAGCTTCGCCCCTCTGACTTCATCGAACAAACAAAGTGGGCAGTGTTTTGTGTGGGCGCAGGTAGAAAAGCAAACTTAGTTTCACCATCGTCAAATTCGGCCCACCTTGTGTGTTATCTAGAGTCAATATTTTCCGAAGCCGATTTCAGGTTTCGGCCGATCTGCTAAATCATAACAACTTTAGACATCTTACATATTCAGTTGATCGGTGAAATTCAAAGTTGCTCTCTTAAAAATGAAACTCACTCAAATAATTGTACTTTCAATCGCTGTGTTTTTGGTCGTGTCTGGTAAGTTAACTATTTGACTCAACTTGGAATTTGAATTAGTTTTCTTATTTCTGTGTTCAGCGATTGATTTTGCTAGTGTTTTAGTTTCGCCGAAAGCGGTTGAATTTTTTGGTACTTTAAAATAGGTTTTTGTTGATAGGAAGAAAAAAATAAAAACTTTTCGGCAGCAAACAATATTTTTAGCGAAGCCCAAAAGGGCTACCAGACATCATGGCGAAAAGCCAGACCACGACGGCGGAAAGAAACACCACGGTAAAAACCCGTCGATGCCTATGATTGGAGGTGGAGCCATGTGCCGAGTACCGCCTCTGGTTCCCGAGGGTTGTGAGCTTCCCAAAAGCGGGATGCCGGAATCGAAGTCCTGGCGACTCAACAACGGGATCGGAGAACCTTCGATGGCTGTCGAAAGCATGCAGTCGGATCTGGTGAAGCACTTGAACGACAATCTGGACGAGACTCCCTGTGAGACGAAGTATGACGACGAAGTGAAGGACTTGAAGATGCGAGGTCCACAAGTGACCTTGAAAGTGACCTGTGACGGAGATGACAAACCACACTACGCGACCTTCGAAATCAACAGTTAGTCTCACACATTTTTTAATCTGTCCATTAGAAAAAACGTCGTTGTTGAAAGTATTGAACTTGCTGCATGAATCAATTCATTTCATGTTTTTCGCCCGCTATGAATATTTAAAAATCGTGAGGCGACAATTTTTCATAAAAAGTCGCTGAGCAGTTTTCCATATTACTCGTGTAACCAATTTTAAATGAATCGGCTTAGCAAACAAACGGCCATGCGGGCGTGGGATTGATACGGAATGTTTCGCTGAACAACTAAACAAATAATCTTGATTACATTTCCTTGCAACTAATTTGCGCTAGTTGCAACGAATTGTCGTCGTGCCCTTTAAAAACATCTAGTAAACTCCCTGATTTTTAAATTCTTCTTCTTTTATTCAGCCCACTCGTACAGCATCCTAGAGGATAAACGCACCATGAACAAAATGCCAGGCGGATACTTCCCCGCCTGTGAACTGGGACAGGTGTTCAACTACTTCATGGCCTATGCCAGGAAGGAGTACCCGGATGAAGACCACATCAAAATTGGAACTCCCTACTGTCTTGTCAAGTCCAGTGTCCGAAACGGAATGTACTTCTGTCCCATTGAGTTGGCACACACTTCTTTCAACATGGAGCTGACGCCCCTGAACGAACCCGAGATCAAACTGGTCGAAGTCAAGACCACGCCATCAAGCATGTGTATGCAGAAACTCACGAAAGAGTACGCGATAGAACTCCTCGAGAACTCGACTGGAAACACGATGGTTTTCCTGGAGAAACATTGTGGCTTCGAAGGAAATATGGAGGACCTCAAGGTCGGCAACGGATCCTTCGTGGACCTGGCGACGGGAACCCAGTTTTGCATCCAGGTGTACACTGACACTTTTGGCGATGATGACAAAAATACTACGCTGGCTATTTACAAATACAAATTGGAGGGCACCAAACCGTTCCTAGTTGCACATCCTTTTGCCGGCAATAACGGAACAACTTACTGCAACCATTTCATGATGATGGTAGCTGATATGTGGGGAAAGTAGAGAAAAAAAACTTCAAAGAGAAAAAAACTTCAAAGTTTGTAGCGAAATTTTAAAAACTTCAATGCGTTGCTATCGTGTTTTGTATGAAGTTTTGAGCGTATTATTTGTATTATTTATTACATTGTCATCATAATAGATAATAACTTTTCCGAAAAAGAATGAAACTTTTTTATGTTAGAAAGTTTCATGTTCAGTTTACAGACGCTTCAGTTCAGGTGAGCGGTGGTGAAGTGGTTACGTCTCCGCCTCTCAATCGAAAGGTCGGATGTCGAGGCCCACCATGATCCGTGCTCGTTGCTTGAGGGTGAAGCAACATCACCCAGCCCAGAAAAATAACCAAAAAAAAATAAAATGTAAAAGGTAGTTCTTAAACAGGGGCACAACAGCAGTTCGCCGTGATGAGCTGTACAGCTCTTGTATTGGTCCTTTCCCCCGTGGATAAATGGTCTTAATAATGACGCTTGAGTTAATGTAAGATAGCTGTGAAAATTGTTCGGAGAGGTTATCATCGATCAATTAAGAAAATGGGCGATCAGATGGCTGCAGTTGGAAAAGGTGAAAGTTCATTCATTGTAGGGAAAAATCATTTGATTTAGTAGCTCAAAACCATCACGCTTATGAAAAACTGATTCATTTACAAAGATCCACGGGGGAGACCCCAAAAGCTTAAGCCAAGAAACGTTACTTTTGGCACAATCTTTCGGAAAATTTGGCAAACACTGTGAACAACCATGTTTTGGCAAGACAGGGTTCAATACAAGTTAACGAAAGGCTGAGAGTAACAATTTGGCTCAAAAATCTGCAGTTCGTTAAGGGTCTAAACCAGATTTAGATAAAAAGGCATATGCAAAATTAATGTTTATGCGCTACGATATAATGAATGAGGAAAAACTGATCGTTAAAACTCAGTAGAACTTTTCGGTTCAACTCAGTTTAAGCAGAATAAAAAAAATCTCAGTAAGAGAATTTGGCGTTTCCAGAAAAAATTGAAGTTTGTTTTGTATTTCGCAGATCATTTGAAAGAAGAGTTTTTCATCTGAAATTGAATCGGGCTTTAAATAGTGTATGTGTAGTAGTGGGGATAAGTTTTACAACAAGCGTTAAAAATAATGCCAAGGAACAACAGCAAGGACCATTTTTAATAAAGAGATTGAAAATTCAAAAAAAAAGAGTTTCAAATCTTATACGAGTTATTTCAAAGATCAAAATTATTTTAAGGAAGTTAAAACATATAGGAGTAAAAGTTTTAGGATTTGAGAAGTACAAGTTGTAAAACTTTTGAGCGAGTTAGGACGGAGCAACTGAATTTACAAAAAGCCGCGGTTAGAATGAAAGCTAATAAGAGTTTATCAAACACATCACAAGAGCTGAAGTGCTATAAGACAACCTGGATAAAGCTGACGAGAAATTAACCAAAAAAATATTCATGTCAATTATTTGAAGGTCTTAGAGATTTTTTGTGCTCTTCTTACGCTCATGAAATATAGAGTGAACAAAATAACTCTAGATGAAATTACGCATGATTTGAAAATTTGAGTAAGAATAGAAAACTGAGAGATTTTTACTTCTGAGATTTTAATTCTAAATTAACAAGTAAAAGTTCTCAGTTGTCTAGTAATAGATCTGCGAAAAAAATGAGATGCTCTTTCCTTGGTCGCATAACTGGGGCCTGTAAACAAGATTTAGAAATAAAGATAGAGAAAGTGATCATTAATTGGAC
This sequence comes from Symsagittifera roscoffensis, assembly GCF_963678635.1. Taxonomy (NCBI): domain Eukaryota; kingdom Metazoa; phylum Xenacoelomorpha; order Acoela; family Convolutidae; genus Symsagittifera; species Symsagittifera roscoffensis. The sequence goes on from NC_087064.1 coordinate 2,716,989, forward strand.
TTTAAAAATTAATTAGAGCTCTTAAAATTGAGCAGATGAGTTTAAAAATTTTAGATCAGATGATCGGTTGCAGCTTGCAACATGATGAAAGATATACAATTTTTATTGATATTGCAGTTAAGTATTCAAAATTTGTTAAAATAGAACAAAAATAGTGAGTCCAATATCTCTAGTGTAAAGAAAAAAAACAGAAAAAAAACTCTCAAAGATTTTATGCCAGTGAACCCAGAAAAATAGGTATCAGTGATGAGGATCTGTTTCAGTAGCTAGCCATGCTTTTTGGCATAATTCAGTTTCTGGGTATGGTACTTGATTGTTTTAAAGTTCAAGTGTGCTGTGGAATCTTTTTGCTTGAAAACAATTTGAACTAGAAAGAAACAGATCTTAATTTTTCATGAAGTTGGCGAAACACACTGAAATTGATGAAGGGAAAACCTTGACACAAAAAAGCATAAAACCGAGACTCTACAGAGCTGATGCACAATATTTGGATAAGGGAAAGAGACAGGAAGGAACAATTCTGCAGAAAATCCTATCTTTCATGCAAAAACTTAAAGAGCCTATGAGCATAAAGAAGATAGTAGAGAGCATAAAAACTGATAGCAGAGCAAACAGCCAAAAACAGTAAAGCTGAACCTCAAGGCTAGTGCAGGGTTTTGTTCTTGACTCAAGTTTTTGAAGAATTGACTTTCTTTTTAGTGAAGTTTCCTCCTCGTTTTTTGTTCAAATTAATTACTTGTTGTGATTTAGTACGTTTGTTATGTTTTGACCTTGGCCTCATGTGTTAATTACGTACCGGTCAACGTTTACTCCTAGAAGTCCAGTGGACTTCGCGTCACCAGTTGCTCTTTTAAGACATCGGTCAGTGTTAGTTCAATACCTTATCTTAGTTTTTTTAACCTAGTTTAGTTAGATTAGATTACCAGTGGTATTTGCACACTTTTATAATGTTGCAGTCATCAACTGATTCGAATCTACGGAGAATTCACGCCTTTTGGCCAAACCACACTGTAGAACTACCCACCCAATGGACCAACTAGATAGACCAATTCCATCTGGCAATCATCGCTAAAGAGAATTTAGATATAGATAATCTAAAGGAACCTTTGGAACTGGAAAATACAATCCCTATCTCAGAAGGCGCCCAGGAGTCAGAAAATGAACCACAGAGGAAAGCCAGGGAGGCCAGAAATCAACAAACCATGAGAGTCTATGAACACGCAGAAGACAAACGAATTTCAGAGGAGAAACAAAAATTCGGAGGTACCAGGAGATCCGAGGCCGACAAAAAAACAAGATCTATCTTATGGCCCTAGGAGCGGAAGAAAAGAGAGTTTTCGCTCAAAAACACCCAAGGGTTGAAGTCCTAGGAATCTCCTTTAAAGAATTTTTCGACCTACTGGAAACAGCTTTTATCAAACCCACAAATATTACGTTCGAACGCTACAAATTGCTAAGCAGAACGCAAAAGGACAGGTAATCCTATGAACAAATTTGGGGCGCATTGTCGGACCTAGCAAGATTGTGTGAAATTGGAAACAATGCCGAACAGGAGTGGATAAGAGATGTTTTTATTTTTAATATGAAGAACTGTGATTTACAACGAAGATTACTCTGGCAAACTCTTAATCCAGTGGATGCACTCAACCAAGCCATCATTGACGAGAAAGGCTACTACAACTATCTTAAAGTTACAAACATGACAAGATCATTCAGCACGATAGAAATAGCGGCAGAGTGTACAAAAATTTAATAATGTAAAAAAGGAACCAAGTATGAACATAGAAAAATCTAACACTTGTATGAAATGTGGGAACGCGTTTACCAAGGGTCACTCGAATGTGTGTCCGGCGAAGAAAATTTTATGTAACATTTGTAAATGTAAAGGACATTTTGGAAGACGTTGTAAATCGAAAGAAAGAAGGCCCGCTGTAAATAATATAGACGAAATTGTAAATAGTCAGAATTGAACATACTCCCCAGAAGACCCACAAGCGAGAATCGAAAAAAAACTTTTGTGGAGTGATTAATGCTTGGACAGAAGAGGGGATCAGTGACAACGACCATTATTCCGTTCTTAACATCAGAACGATCTACGATACCAATGAAACTAAGAAACTGGTTAAAATTAAATGAGAGATGACGCGATAGTTAACCTGAACATTCCAGTGGATTCGGCGAGCCCAGTAAGCTTTCTTAAGCAAAATGTCCTACACGAACTGAAATTGAGAAACTCACAATTGAAAATCCATTCACTTGACGAGAAAACTCGTGAATTATACTGCGGTTTCACTGATGACGCAATTAACATCATCGGAAAATATGTACTTAGAATACAATCTAATGGATGGATTGCGGAAGAAACTCCACTTTTTATCACCACTGGACACGAGAGGAGTAGTGTAGAAAACGATAATCTACCAAGAATTGGAATTGAAATAGCACAACGACAACCACTCTACCTGTCAACAACGTAACCCTCCCAGATTCGTGTAAGTCAAACAGTCATTCAGATACAACCCTTAGCTTGTACCATAAATTCAAATGTTTATTTAACAGAGTAGGGAAAAAACATTGGACAGAAAGATCACTCATTTTCACACCCCATTCAAACCCATTCAAACCAAAGGCAGAAGAAATCCCCTTCCTTTACTAGATAGCGTAAAAGTGGAATTAAATAGAATGGAAAAGGAGGGGCATTTTGTGAAACTAAGCAAATGTGATGAAGACTGCTTTGTTAGTTCAATGGTAATTACCAGAAAAAAGGACGGTAGTATCAAGCTGGCTTTAGATTCAGAACTCCTTAATGACCAGATATTCAAGAACAAATATTGAATGCCAAACATACACGTGCTCATCGACAACATAGACCTCCAACTTACTACTAAAGATTCAGGGGAAGTCTGGTTTAGCAATTTAGACCTGAAAAATGCGTATAAACAATTACAATTATGCACAGACACAAGCAAATAATGTAATTTCAGTATCTTAGGCGGTGAAACCACCGGGACTTATCGATTCTTAACGGGGTTTTACGGACTAGGCGACATGCCGAACGAATTCCAAAGGGTGATGGATTCACTATTAAAAGATATTACTTTTACCAACTGTTATATCGACGATATTTTAATAGCCTCAAAAGGATTTTTAAACGAGCATACTATTAAAAATTTCAATTGTCTTGGACAACAAGAACATGGCAGTTAAATGGGAGAAATGCGAATTTTTCCAAAAAGAAATAGAGTGGCTGGGATTCAAGATTAAGGTCATTCTTCTGCTCGATTAACCAATACATGAAGCTGGTCCCAAATCTGTCAACCCTAAGTTCTCCGCTATGTCCACTGTTAATACAATAACCAGTTTACCAATGGAATGACGATCACACGAAGGCCTTCGAAGAATTATAGAAACAGATTGTAAACACTACTGAGAACAACCATTTCGACATAAAAAGGACTTCAAGATTAAAAATAGACGCTTCACACAGTGGTCTGGGAGCCACATTAGAACAATGGGACGGGAAAAATTGTTTAACGATAGCATTCGCTTCTCGATTCTTAAATAGTCACGAATTGAAATATTCAACGAACGAATTAGAAATTTTGGGAGTGGTTTGGGCTACAGAGCATTTATAAATTACTTGTACGGCGCCGAGTTTGAGATCGTAACGGACCACAAGGCCTTGTTATTGGCTTTAAAAGATAATCAAAGTAATAAAACTATGCATAGCAGACTGACCCATTGGGTTTGATTTTAAGATCAGACATATACCAGGAAAAGACATGTGAATTACAGATTTATTGTCGCGATTACCTTCAGGAAAAGCCCTCCCAACCTCATACTACGATGACGAATTCGTGGTGGCAACAGTGAAAAAGATTGTTGATAACCTGTCTGTAAATAGTGATGGTAAAAAAAATAATTGTACAAAGAACGAATTGTTCAATCCAGTGGATGTAAATAGTATCACTAAATTAGATTACAATAATCCAATGGGCGGAAAGAAAGAAATAACTCTATACATCCAACGGTCGTTTTTTGCGAAAATTCTTAATTATGTCGATGACACAATTCGTATATGTAATTCTAATCACTCGCGTTCAGAGTCTTGTTTAAGCGGTTGCAATCCATTAAACCTTTCGAAATTCAATTTTAATTACTTTTGTCTTTCAGATAAATCTTACCTGTTCTTCTTTTCTTGTTCGTTACTATCAGTTGACTCGTCCCTAAACCTCGAATGCAAAAATCTAATCTTAGAAATTCTCGGGTCTGTGAAATCGTTAAAAATTTTCACTTCGAGCGGAAAATAAAGAAATTTTTTTAAATTTTGACAACGACACAATGACAGGCATTCACAAAAAGTTACTCGCCAAAGATAAGGGAGGCTTGAAGTTACGATTTTCCTTCAAAGAACAATGCTCTAACGAATTAATTAGATATATGACAGACGAGGATAAATTACTCAAGGACGTGAAGAAGGCAGTAGAAGAAGGCAGACCACTGGTCAGATTTGGAGCATAACTGAAGACCTTCCCACGAGACATCCACGTAAAAGAAGGATTGTTGTTCAATGATAACAAACTAATATTGCCAGCAGCTCTGAGATCTCCATTTTTTTCGCTACTCCCACCCAGGACAGTTCGGAATGAAGTCTCTGGCAGAAAACATTTGGTGGCCACATTTGTATAGAGAGATTTATTACCATGGGAAAAACTGTATCCAGTGTATAAAGGCGGGTAAAACTTAAAAGTGATTTTGGGCACAAACAATAATGAGAAATTGCCAGTTCTATCCGAACCAAATGAAGAATTAGACTTAGACTTTGCAGGTCCATTCGAAAAAAATTGGGGCAACTCAAAATATTTATTACTATGTATTGATCGCTTCTCAAAATTCCTGTCAGCAAAGGGGGTGAATAACAATTCAGTCTCTTCGCTTTTATCTTTTATGAGAGATTACTGCCACCTATATGGATTTCCGAAGTTTATCAGAGCCGACCATGTGTCATGTTTTATTTCGAACGATTTTAGAAACTTCTGCGAGAAGAACAACATTAACTTAATTCTATGTACGGTCGGGGATCACAGTTCCAATGGAGTCGTAGAACGCTCATTTACACAATTAAAGCAAAACTGTTGGCAATGTCGTTTAACGAACCCAAACCAACCTTGAACGCGGCAATTGATAAAATCATTTGGAATCTTCGTTCAACGAAAAAATCCTCCAATGGATGCTCTCCATTTTCTAAACAATTTAATAGATCGCCTAATACTTTTTGGAAATCTCTGGTCTCACAGTCAGTAAGGTCAAGGGTTACAGCTCAAAACTGGGGAGAAGACGACACTATCGAGGACGACTATCTGGATAACACAGTAGCAGACAAGATGGGATACGAGAGCGATCCAACCGACAAACCTGATCTAAGTCTTTATCGAACACCGCTATCCAATCCATTCAGCCAAGGAAGTAATTGGTTTAGGAAGACAATTAACAGACGGGAAGGCGACCCGTACTTTAAACCCTTTGTTGGAAAACCATTGTCGGACACAACGCATACGGTTACACTTGACAATGAACATGTTCTCAGAAAATCGGACTTAGCTTTTAAAAAAATCAACCATTGGCTCCCAGTAAATTTTCAGCAGTTCCTACTTTGATAGTTAATAGTTATGATTTAGCAGGAAAACGGAAGAAAAATTCCTGATTGAAGAGGATGGACTCGAATGAAACTGGCCCAACGACAAGCTACAAACCAATGGGAGCAAAGGCGACAAAACGGAGGAGAACAAAATTTTCGAGTTTTAAAGGTTCAAAATTTGCGTACTCGGACTTACATTCTGCGTTAGACTTAGATCATTGGGACAAAGTTATAGATGACTATTTGGGTACCGACTCGGAAACTGTATATAATGCTCAAACTTATAATAGTGATAGCGCTTTAGATCAGTCAGGACGAACCTTAGCGAGCAAAATTACCACTCAGACAACTAGCACATCAACTGCGGGCACAAGTGATAACCCAATTAGGATAGAAAGCGCTCCTGAAAAGAACCCAGAGATCCCTCCAATAGAAACCCCGAAGGGCAAGGATCCACGTCCCAGAAGAATCCAGGCCCCCAAGGAGCAGAGACCACAGAAATTGTAGATTCCGACGACGAACACCTGATAACCTTTTCAGGATCGAAAAGCCTACAGACGACATTCACTTCAGATTTTCCTTCGGATTACTTGACATCACTCTAGGACATACTTCCCCATCCAACACTGGTGGCCGAATTAACTCAAGGATCCACTTCAACTCCTTCGTTTATGACACGGAAGATCGCGGTCCTATCCTCACCATTGGTAGAAGACAGACCCATCATTCAGGACGAAGAGGGGAGTGATATATCTTCAGTCACAGATACAGAAGTGAGAAAGGAGGCGGACATCTTTCATTAAACTTTCAACGCCACCTCTGAAAACTCATAAACTCTCTTTTAGTTAAGCTAGCTATAGTGTTGATTTTACCATTGATCACTTTTTTATTTCCTTTACCAATTTTCAGCGTAACGTTTTTGTACATTTAGCCTTAGGATCATTTTACAATTGTTACTTTCTTAGTTTAGTTTGTAAAATTTGTCTATATGTCACATAACACTAACAGTACATAACATTTCCTTAATTGTCTAGTCGTTGTACATATCTGTACCAATTTGTAGGTAGCCATTATTTTATTATCTCATAGTCATCTCCATGTTAATTTGTATATTCTCTGTAAATTCCATTGGTGCTAAGGCTGTTACTTTTTATTTCAATTTTGGCCCTCGTGGAGTGAGAGGAGTGTATGTGTGATATTGGCTACCCAGGAAAAGCGCAGATACAATTTTTTTTGCGCAGTGAAGAATGTTGTGATTTAGTACGTTTGTTATGTTTTGACCTTGACCTTTATGTATAAATTTCGTACCGGTCAACGTTTACTCTTAGAAGTCCAGTGGACTTCGCGTCACTAGTTGTTCTTTTAAGACATCGGTCAGTTTTAATTCAATACCTTATTTTAGTTTTTTTAACCTAGTTTAGTTAGATTAGATTACTAGTGGTATTTGCATACTTTTATTACTACTTGTCTCTGATATCACCAGATCAGACCACAAAACGCTGTTTTTTTCTGAATTTATTTTTTTGATTGAAAGTTTCTTCTTGCAGCCCACCTGCAATATTAAGGTCATCTAAAGTTCGTTTTTGAGATTCTATTATCACTTGTTAGATGTTTCCAACTGATGTTTCCTTTCAACAAGGTTACAAAGATAGTCAGTTGTGTTTGCAGTGTTTGAAAATTATTTAAATAACTTGTTTTCAAACGTTTTTTTGGCTTTTGGAATAATTGGACTTTCCATCCCTAAAACGTCATAGGGGGGTTTAACATTGTTAATTTGGATTTTGTCAGCCAGTCAAAATTGAGTTTTTTACGAGCAGTGCCAAGCAATTTTTATTAACAACAGGCGAAGAAGAATAGCTTGGTCTGTTAATGTATGTTAATTATGAAGGCGATGGTGTAAACTTGATCTCACCTTAGAAACTAGACCGGTTTCGATGCTGAGATGGAAATTTGAGTTATTTTTTTTTCAAATAGATCGTTCTGAATTAAAGTTACAAGTGAGAAAGCGGGGGAGGGGGGCGGAATCAAAGAACTTACCACTCGACTATAGTCCTGGTGTCAATTCCTACAGACTGGGACGCCTCCAACAGCCACTTGAAATGCTTGGGAACGAATCTAACAGGCAACACCGGATCCCCATAAGTCTCAGTGTGCAACACGATAGCCACCGGACCCAATGAACAAGAGGAGGGGACGAGGCAGCTGTCGAGCTCGGAGGATACGAGGTCCCAGTCTTTGGGGGTCATGTCAAGTCGGGAAGACATACCAGTCCAGTAGTCTAAGAACTGAAATAATAAAATGCACAATTTAACTCTAAGAGATTCGAACCCCGCTCCCATAATCTGCTTCTGGTGTTAAACATTCCATACTTCAAAAAACTTGAAAGCACGCTCGAAGAAAAATTCCACTTCGTTAATTTTTCTGCGAGAAAATGTATGAACTGATATCACAACTGACAAACCAAAAACCCATAAGAACGGTGAAATTAATCACAGAACAAGTGCAAAAAAGTTGAAGATAAAAGTGTTCACATGGGAGATCAGTTACCGTGAACGTGCATCCCTGTTTGGCTGCAAACTTCTGTAGATGTTGTTGAGTGTGCGACAACAACACTTCCCTTTCCTGTCTGCTATCTGAAAAAAAAAGAACCAAGGTTTTCTTCATCAGCTGGCAAAGAGTAGAGCTCATAGTGGGCCTCGAACCTCGACCTTTTAATTGAGAGTCGGAGACCCACTTCATCTCTCCAAATTATCATTTCGAGTGGTTGCTCATATCAAGTCTTATTGGAAAACTTTAATAGATCTTACAGACACTTTTTGTCTTCAAGATTCTTGAAATTTTGTCGAGGATCTTCACCGATTTTCGAGAATCTTGACCATGTTTTCAAATATTTTTCTTCAAGATTTTTGACAGACTTTAAAATGTTTCAAAGATCCTTCAAAATTTTTTTAAAAAGATTCTTCAAAGTTTTTCAAAAAAATCAAGATTCTTTAAGATTTTTTATAGATTTTTCAAATATTCAGTAAAACTTGAGAAAGATCGTAAAGATTGTTGTGGGTACCTGTGCAGTTAGAGACGATGAATGTTTTCACTCTATTCTCTCTCAGAAATCTAACTGTGTTCCTCCATTGTGTGTTCTCTATGAATTCACCCCTCAGAACAGACAGCACCAATTCAGAGTCCACGGCAACTGGCCTCACACACCCAGCTAATGTCTCGTCACGGCCCAGTTGCTCCACTAACTTGCCTAGAAACCAATATTTGTAAATCAATATTTAACTTTTTAATGATCGAAGAGAGAGCTGTATTGTTAGAACAGTATCTTTACACAATAGTTATAGCAAATCCAATAAAAAAGTAATAAAAACAAAAATGAATGATTAAATTTTCAATAAAAAATTCTTTAAATTTTTTCCTTTCCTCCCAGATTTTCTTCTTTTTTAGGTTATTGGAAGTGGATCAAATTAGGGAAAAAACCTGGAAGCAATTGTAGGAGCAATTGATTCGATTTTAGCAACAAAAAATCTGTCTAGATTTAAATAAAGAGTTCGGTCTAGATTCCTCCGTGAAAATTAGTCAGACAAACGGTAATATTCAGATTAATTTTACTCGAACGGGGAGTTTTTTACTCTGAAAAACGACTGAAACTGTTTGAATTCACAGTGGATTGTAGTACTACATGAAGAACCTTGAAGTACATGATCTCGATTTGAAAGTTACCAACCCTCGGCCATAAATCCTCACCGCCCTTAGAGGTGATCGATACGAAAATCTAAAAAACATCTTTGTAAAAAAAGGGGGAAAATGTTACGCCCTAACGCATACAGAGATTGAAAGAACGCGGACACTTGTTGTTTGGCCACTAAAGTCTGGAAATAACAAATTTGGGTAAAAAAAATCTAAAAACTCCAAATTAATTTTGCGAAATTTTTCAGTTAACCAGCCAGAGGTCTAATCCGAAGGTTAATCAATTAAAGTTAACTAAGCTATGACCATCTTACAAGAGCTCACACCTTTTTAATTGCAACGCACGGGCATTAAACCCGTGATCACATGATTGCTGGGAATCATCACTACCAAGTTGCGCCACAACTTACATGTTTGTTCGAAAACGTACAAAAAATATGAAACGTTTAGTTCCAAATAACTCGATTTTGATTGGTTGAATGATACAACTCAGTGGCAGAGCCGAACTATCAATTAACTTTCCTCGAAAAAAAATCTCTGAAGAAAAACTCAAAAATCAATTAAATTTAAAGAAACTCACTGAAGCCGTGTCCAATCTTCAGCGCGGCCATTTTTAAATTCAATTCAATATAATCATAAGTTTGAAAGTCTTTTGTACCGAATCAAAAATAAGCGTTTGTCAGCGTTTTAAACTATCGAGTTTAATGTTCTCAGTTTTGCTGTTAAACAGCTTGATGCTTTTTCAAAAATGCTAGATTGTAAAACATGGTTGTTACAATGAGAAAACACCAATCAGCTTTACAGCTCCAAACGCATTACCTACGTCTGTACATAGAGAAGAGAAAAGTTATGATTGGAAAATGGTATAATAATAATTAGAGGCATGCTCATTTTTTTTTGACCGAGGATTCAGATATTGCTTGCGCTTTTTTAATGATTGGACTTTGGTGCTGTAGCAAAAAATTTATGTTTATAAAAAGTGTTTTTCCATTTTTTCAAAATGATGTTGAAAATCTATTTACCAGAACTATTTTGTTTCCTATACCATATACAAAAAAGATAAAAATGAACTAAAGCGTGAGCATTTACCGCGTAGTTTTAGTTTCATCGAAATTTTATTAAGGATTCATCATGATATCAAACTAAACTGTTTACAACTTTGGTTCAATTTTTTCAGTTTAAAAATGCCCCTGAACAGTTTTTCCTCGTGTGTATTGAAAAAATGAACGTGTTTCGTCATATATATCACGACTCAGGCGCTTGACAAGTCCAGACAGACAGCCAATATCCCAAAAAATCTGAACGTCATTGTAACCTTGTAGAATATGGTAAAAAGAAAGGTACAAAAATAGATTTTCAAGCCATTCAATCAAACATGGAACCATGGAACGCTGTTAAGAACCAAAGTTTATGCTTTTGAGTATCGCGAACACCAGCAATCTTGAACTGACAATCGGATATGAGTCTTTGACGGCATCTTGTCTGTCATACCCCTATGTACGAGCTGTTCTAGAATCCGAACGGATTCGCAGAATAACTTAATAGTTGTTAAGGTTCTAGAAAGGTAAATGAACACAATACTGAATTCAAGACAACTGAGCGGCTAAGCTCACAGATACGGTTAGTTCATATCAATTAAGGCCATCTGATCGGGACATAAAATTATTATACCTGGGGGACTTATTGTTAACTCGCTTTTCTTTGTTTTGATTGTTGTTGCTGAGTTGAGATGCCCTTTTTATCATTTTCGCTGTTGCGGACTCCTCCTCCTCTTCTAGTGTTTTCTTGTCTAGAATTTTCTAGTGTTCTTTCGTTGTGTTTCTTTTCTGTTGGATTTTGTCGTCATTATTCTTGTTTAATGTTTCTTGAGCGTTTCTTGGGCTCTATTGATCAAAATACCACGTCTATGACGTTGATGCTGTCCTTCGTCTTTGGTTTAACTAACTCGAGAAGTTTCAAGCGAGCCACAAATTCTGGTGAGCCCTTCTAGATTCCCATTTTGTGGATCAGACTTTTGATGTTTGAGTTGTTTCCGTGTTGTTCTGGTGACGCTATAGAAAATTTTCTACGAGAGTTTATTGTATCTGTTGTGATCGGGTTTCCCAGCGAAGTTGCTAGCATTGCCTGACGCGTTCTTTTTGACTTTCTTGTCGGTTCAGCTGTTGATGGCTGTGGGGATGTCTTTTTCTCGTCTATTCGTTTGGGGGAGGGTGCCGTGTTTTCCAAAGCTGTAGAGGACCACCTGTCGCTTGACGAAGTGTACGATTCTGTTGTATCTCTCCAGTCGGTTTCTTTGAATGTCATCCCCCTTGCCTGTTTGGGGTTGGTTTTCCGCCCGTTCGTTTCCCAGTTTGTGTCGGTCTTATTTTCTCTTTGTGTCTTTTTGGGTCTGCGGTTACCTTTGTGACCTTTTGGGTCTGCTGTTCTTTTCGAGTCAGCTTTTTCGGGAGTCCCGTTCTCTCATCTATTTGAACTTTGCGTTTTGTTGTGCGTTTGGTTATTCGATGTCTAAAAAACGCAACCATGGAACCGTTCTTCTAGCAAATTTTTATGCAACATAATCAATTAGTCGTGATGGTCCACATGGTTCATATACTAAAGCATTTTGTTTGGCACAAAAGCGAACTCGTTTTTTTTCAGTAGGCGAGGCTATTTTCCTCGAGTTTGTTACCAAGCCATGTGCGGGGTGTATGTTAAATTTTTTCATCTTTTGTTTTGTATTTTTTGCTCAAATGTTTTCGGATCCTAATTTTTGTTGCAATTCTGATCATTTTTCTAGCTATTTATTGAATGTGTTTCGTAAAGTTGCTGTCCTCTTGTTTTTGTGTTTTGTTTAATCTTAAATTTATGGCTTGCCTTTTTTTATATAGAGAGTGTCTGTTTCTGTCCCCTGCACTTTAGTGTGCTTTTGTGGAGGATTCTGGGTGTTTTAGGATCGCGTTTGATGGTTCCGGAAGATTCCTTGCGAGCCTTCTTTTAATGTTGAAGTCAATATCGGACCAGCATTGTAGGTCGTGCATGATTTCTGGCGGGAGTGGAGGGTGATTCCAATTTTCCCGATCTAAACAAGCGTTTTTCCAGTTTAGGTCATTTGGTAAGATAATTTTTGCTACATTTGATAATGGTGTGTTTGGTTTGCGTCTCATATGGGACTAAAATAGGAAACTTTTTTAATTCCGTGTGGAGTTGTGCTCAATGTTTTTATGATATCGGCGACAGTAGATGCAAGTTCAAATGCGTAGTTATTTCCGTCTATCCGCATGACCCCTAACATGCGTATTAGTGTTCGAATTAGGCGCTCTACAACACCCATTAATCTGTGGTCATCTAACGCGGTGAAAACAAGTTTTATCTTGTAAGATCTGCAAAAAATGTGGAATTTTTTCGCTCTTGGGAATTTTGACCATTTGTCTTGTGCAACCAAAATGTACGCGTCCTTATCGAAATCGTCCGGTAGGGGGCCGACGAAGTTTAATTGTTTTTCCTCATTTGGTTCAACAACTGGCTCCATTTGTAATGATTGTGACTTTCCTTTAGCAGGTTTTACATTTTTGCCTTGTTCTCTGCAGTGGTGGCAATTTTGGCTCATTCATACAATTTTTTAATGAATTTGAATGAACCAGATGTTTTCGCTCAGATCTAACTTTTCCACAGCTCAGGGATGCGTTAAGTGGAGGCTGTCCAGAATGTTCTGACGTAGTTAATGTGGTAAGATGATGCTGTAATCTATCAGTAGACAGTCCTCTTTAACATGTAATCAGTTTCTTACATTGTACCAATGGTCTCCATATGCGCGTTTCAGTGTCTTCCAGTCCCGTTTTTCAAAGAGTTTATCTACCGATTTAATGTTATTGCCTGTGACTGTGATTATGAAATTCACACCCATCATCTGAAGAGTGGTGTGTCCTCCTCTGATTCTGCTGCTGTTGCTCGGTCCGCCTATTCAACCCTGCCTGCCACCATTAGTTAGTGACTGGCCTCCAGTTGTTATCCGGATATCGTTCGCGGTGCTTCATTCGGTATTGCTTCTTCTGTGCCTTGTTTTTGTGGGTCGAATCTGCTTATGCAGTCTTCGTTTTCTTCATTTACCTCTACTGTAAACTTTGTCTGCGGTTGTACGTGGTTCTGTTGTGTTTTATTTTTGCTTGTTGGTGTTTGGGTCTCTGAATCCGTCATATTTAACTCAGTTCGGGCCTCCATTAAAAACGTGTGTTTCGTAAATTGATCCTGTTCAGTATTGTGTCCGTTTGAACCTTGAGTTTTGGGCTTCTAGTCCGGTGGGTTGTGTTGTCCAACGACGGTGGTCTTCTTACAATTTCTTTTTCTTGGTTATTTGCTTCCTGGAAACTTGTTTGGGGCTGTCTGTAAAGACATTTTTCGGAAATCCTTGAGGTCTTTTGCTCGGTAGTTATTCTCCTGCTTCTTGTTTTGATGTTGTTGAGTCTGTAGTCCAGCGATCGTAACTTCATGTCATCTTCCTTTTGTGCCATAATGAGTCGGACAAGCTTTCCTCGCTGTCCGGTTCCCCTTCCACATTATTTCCGGTTTTCTCCCTCGTGGTTGCGTATGTTGCAGTCTGGGGGAGCTGGACCTTGCTCAATTGTGGAAAAATCCTCCTTCGTATTCTTTTAATTCATTTCTATGCCTCATTTTGTCTGAGTTGTCCTGCATTGTCTTGACGCAATTGGCATAGTTTAGTTCTTTTAGATTTTCGGTCAGCTGATTTTCGAGTGTCCGATTGATCGAGTCATTGTTTCTGGTTTCAATTGGATGACCGATTTCGATATGTTTGGAATGTTTAAACTGAACTTGAGATTTCAATTATGCTGTTAATTACCTTTCAGTTTCAGCGTGATTTTTGATCAGCCGATTTGGAGCTCAATTCTGAGTGGTTAGCTTGTTGAGTATGAAGTTGTCAATCAATTTAAGATTGGAAATGAACAAGTGAATTGATGCCACAACAAATTCCCCATCATACTTGCTGGGGGTAGCACCTACCCTACCGGGTTTTGGCAAATTTAGGGTATTATTCCCATTTTTGTTCCTGCCAAGTGCTTTATATCAAAAGTAAAGGTGCGATTAATCCTGCTTTGGAAAGTAAATGTGGGATTAATCCTGCTGTGGGATTGACCCTGCTTTGGCTAGTCTTTGATCATTCGCAGGTATTTAATTCGCTGATTAAAGCTTGATGGTCTGCGATGAAGGTCAAATTTTTGCCTCATAAGTTGTATTTGAAGCGTTCGATTGCCCACACGACTCCTTCAGACAAATTTTGTGAACTGTTAGCTTTAAGATGGTTTTTGAAGTTTTTTATTGTTCCGACTTTCGATACGAAAGTAACGGAATATTTGTGCTCGGGGTGGGTTTTTTTTCCTCAGACAAATTTCCACTTTTTAACTAGCCATTTTTGACAAATTTTTTTTTATCATTCAAAAGGTATTGTTGTCTTGAGCTTAAATTTGAAAAGATATTTCACCTGTGATCATTTTATGTAAAGTTATGAATTGTAGTTCGTTTCTTCTAGCGAATTCAGAAGACTAGAAGCATACGCTGTTGCTAACCAGCCTTCGTCAGTAAATTGCTCACGAGCGGCTCCTAGCTCAAAAATTGACATGTTGCATACCACCGGGGTCTCTAAATTTTGGTTGAAACGTTCATTTTTTTTATTTCAAATACAAATTTTTGGATGTCCTGAAATGCAAAAATGTTTCGGCTTCAAATCCAAAATTTTGTGTTTATTTATTCTCTTCTAGCAATGTTTACAGTACAGATGCAGATTTGTCAAGGTTGGTTTGTATCTTGTGAGGTGGTTATTTGAACCTATGATACTTTTAGTTGTTTAAAACTTATTGGTGTTGTGAGTTTTTGTTTTACGTCTGTTTTTTGAAATTATCGGTTTCATGTCGTCACTTTTATGCTGTAGCCAAGTCATTCTACCTGTTCACACGCAATTTTGGTATTTGTGTAAAAATATTGCTAAGTTTTTGTCGTTTATTCCAATAGTTTATGTAATCTTTGTGTGTTTCTTTCGACCCTTTTGTTACAATTAAAAGTTCATTAAGATACCTGAATGTATTTCCACAGTTTGTTAGTGTAAGGTCTATAATCGTTTTAAATCCGGTCGGCATATTCGTATGGCTTTAAAATCTTTTTTGAAATTGGTATGTTTCTGATTTGTAGCTTTGCCTCCATTTAGGCAAAAGTTGCACTGGTGTCTTGTTTCAACGTCCAGAGAGATTTGCGAATGTTCTTAGACTAGATCGAGTGTTAAGATTATAATTTTCATTTTTTCTTCCGTCTCGATGATCTGTGCAATATTGTCTAGCTTTGATTCAATGTTAGGCATCTGGAATTTTTTTTTTCATGCATGAATTTGTTCATGTTCTTTGAATCTAGTGCTAATTTTTGTTTTTCATCCTATTCTACCGTTACTACAATTGCGAGGTTTCGGGCGGCGTCATCAGGTGGCGGATATAATTGAATATTGCTAAACAGTCCTTTGTTCGTAAAATCTGTGCCGTTTTTTTTTGTTGAGAAATCACATTGTGCTCCTGAATTAGCGATTGCATAAATGTTTTCTGTTTTCGATTTTAACTTCACGATGTGGCCATTTAAGTCATCTCCCTGATGATCTATCATTTTTTGTGTTTCAATTGCTTCTGAAATCGCCAAAACGGTGAAATTTTTCTCTGGGATTTCTTCTCAGCCGTTTGATGTTGTAAATTCTGCATACGCCACTGGATCGCTGTTGTCTCCGTCGTTGCTATTTTTGTTGACCTTCTCCTCCTAGACAAAAATAATTTAGCTGTTTACTTTGGCTTCAGCATCGTTGCGCTTTCGAGCTTTTGTTTCTGCATTAATTTCGTTGCGTAGATTGGTTCAGTTGGTTCGATATTTGGCGGTTTTGTTCTGGGTAAATTTCTTACTTCTATTCCGTTCTTGGGAAACACAGCCATTTCCATCAAGGCTGCCCACTTGGATCGTTCCAGTGGTTAATCTTCTGAACGCTGAATCTTTCCATCAAGGCTAAAACGCTGCAGCACTTAGCGGGTTCTTATGTCCTGCTGACTGCGTCATGCCATCCCGCTATGTATGAGCTGCTCTAAAATCCGAACAGAATAACTTTACACTTGTTAAATTTCTAGAAAAGGTAACTGAACACAATGCTGAATTCAAAACAACCTAGCAGCTAAGCTCACAGATACGGTTAGTCCATAACGGTCAAGGCCATCTGTTGGGCCTCTGAATATTATATTTAATGTATAAATGCATCATATCAATTTACGCCAATCCGAAATATAAACGTGTTTTCAACATCTAAATTTCATACATCATGACTCATGTACTTGCGAGGCCAGACCGACGGCCATTATCCCAAAGTCTGAACAGTCATGGTAATTATGCAGAAATTGGTGAATGGAAAGTACAAAAACAGATTTTCAAGCACCTCAATCAATCATCGAAAATGTTAAAAACCAGACTTTATGGTTTTGCGTATTGCGACCACCAGCAATCCTGAACCGACAATCGGATGTATTTGAGTCTTTGACCGCATCTTGTCAACGCCGTCTGGAGAATTAATAGCAAGATTTCTGTTTCAAAAAACACTTTTATCATCAAAATTTTCACGTTACATTTTTTGCCTTTTACATACAGTACCGCTGTCGTAGTTGTGTTTGAGATTTAAAACATAATGGTGATAAAGAAGGGGGAGGCGATTTTTTAGACAGAATGGATCAAAGCTTGTTTTGTTCTGCAAAAACTAACCCACCACGGGCGTAACGAACGCAATTTTTGAAGGTATTCGCGTATTTAAGGTATTTGGAAACTTATATATGGAGCTGCCTACCAATTTAAGCAATAGTGGTTGTCATTTTGGAAGTAGCCCAAATATTGAGAATTTTATAGGGTAGTGGTCTTGAACCAATTTATGGTTTGCTCCGAACGTAGCGACGTCCAAGCGACTAAAAGCACGGCAGCAACTATTGTTGCTGGCCTTGAGCCAATGACTATATGACCTAATTTCATTTCCATCTCTGGTGAAATTTCAGCAACTGTTGCATGTATCCAAACTCGTTGAACAGTGTCTTGGATGCCTGTTAATCTAGCATACTCATTTAAATTGCAAAATTATGGCAAGCGCCATCAAATATGTTCGATTTGCCCCTGTTTGCTAAAACAAAATAATATAGCCAAAATCCCAGAAAACTGAATTACATTGAGCATGACAAAATAAATATATATTCAGATTTTGAACTCATATGGCTTAGCCTGATCAAGAAAATGTTTTGAGAAGTCTGAAACATGCTCAACTAGCGGTTAGTTGGAACTTTATCAAAAACTAGAGCATATGTTTGAGCGCGATGGCGGGAGATCTAAGACAAAAAGTCAACATGTAGCAACTTTTACGATTACTTCTCGTATACGATTTTTAGTATAACCTCATTAGGTATAATTTTCAGCATTTGTACGCAATGGCCCAGAAATTAGAAATTCATAAACACAGGAATAATTATCAGCCATACCCCTCCGGTATTGGCTTGAATTGAACACTGATTGCAAAAAGAAAGCAGAGATACCCGGTTAATGTGAGAGGAGCACAGGAAATTGTCACCATAGTCTTAAAAACGCAACGAAGAATTCAAGTTAGTCTCATTTTTTCTGATTGGTGTGATAAAAAGATAAAGATCTGAACGTTTTTAGGGGCTACAGTTTGGGCACTATTCGACAAACCTAGTATTTTACAAACCTAGAGAAAGATTTTCAAACTCAATTGATTTAGCCTCCTCATAAAAAATGTTTTAAAAATTGGAAGAATGTTTAACTAGCGATTAATTTGGAAATTTATCAAAAAACTAGATCATGCGTTTCATCGCGGTGGCGCAAGATCTATTACAAAATGTCAACATGCAGAAACTTCTACTGTTACATCTCGTTTAATATTGTTGTTTTTCAGTATAATCTCAATACATAGAATTTTCAGTAATTGTACGCAATGTCAGAGAAATTTCGAGTTCCTAAATACAGGAAAAGTTATCAGCCATACCCTCTCCGCTTTGGTTTGATTTGAACCCTAAATGCAAAAAGTCAGCAGATATAGCCTGCTACTGTTCAAGGAGCACAGAAAGTTGCGACAAAAGTCTTAAAATTACAAAAAAGAATTGAAGTTAGTCTCATTTTTTCTGCAGGTGTGATGAATGAATCTGAATGAAAAAGTAGAACTCGACAAACCTAAAAAAACTGGCAAACTGGTACACAATTTTGTTTAAAAAAGACTAGAAAAAAAATTTTCTGGATTTTTTGAAATTTGATTATCAAAAGGGCGTTAAAAAACAAACTTCACACACTAACTTTATTCCAATAAAACTAAAATTGAGCACAAATAAAGTTGCTGTGATGGGAGTAAATTAAGCAAAACAAAGCCTACTCGCTTGCTATGATTGCTCGCAATTAGACCAAAACTCAAAAATTTCATACGGTTTCTCCCAAAACTGAGAAATAATTTTTCAAATTTTCTAAATGTCGCTTGAAATGGTTTTATTATGATAAATCACTCAAATCATTCCAATGATGTTTTGCATTACCTGATTTTGAGTGACAAAAAATAAAATGAAACTAAACTACACCGGAATACAAAGTTCCTTGCCATTTTCAATAGTCGGAACAAAAACTACAAAATTTATGGTTGACAGTACAATTTAAAATTTTTGCTTTAGTATATGTATAACTTATGGTCCGTCACCTTCCCGTATTTTGAATGTTAAAACTGATCCCAAATAATTTGCAGAAGTTTCCTTTCCAGCAAATTATGCAAGAGTTAGTCAAAATAGAGGGCAAACATGAATTTTTTATAGTTTGCTAGGTCTTATCATCCATCCTTAAAGAACGCTATATCAAAGTATCAATTTGCGAAACTTACTCGGATATCATTTTGAATCTCGTTCAGTCTAACTAGGAAATTTTTCAAACTTAGATTCTGTTTAAATAGGAGTTTCAGTCGAAATTAATAGCTGCCAGAAAGAACGCAAATTTTCGCTTTTGAAGCAACCGAACTAATATCCGATTTTGCAAAGTTTTCAAGATCGCGCCAAGTTTTTAAATGCTAGCTAATTTGATTGATGAATTTCAATTGAACAGTTTTTTTTAGATAAACCTTTTTTTGAAAAACTACGTTTAAAAAGCTTAGCCCTAAGCTTACTAAAAATGGAAAAAAAACAGATTATTTTGGCAATATTCAAAAAAAAATGTAAGGTTGATTTTTTTCGAGTTGCAACATCAGCTGTGAAAATTGGTAAGTGGTAAGCAAAGAACTATTTTAACTTCAGTTTTGTTCCAAATTGAAATTTTACGAATGCAGCTAGAATTTATTTTTTTCACTTTCCTGATGCGTTCCATTCGATTTTGTTTTACTGATTTGCTGACTTGTCCTTAACACACTCCTTTTTGTAATCCAAAATTTTATTGCGTTGCGAGATTTCACAAAATAATCATTACGAGGCCAAACTGAGTACTTTGTTAATTGTGAGCGGATTCCGAAACAGGCTGAAGTTACGCTTGTGGTGGAATCCGCAAGATCGTTATTTTTTATTTGCTGTTTGGGATTCCAGGCACAAATAACTAAACTGCTGTTTTGATCAAAACCGCTCCAAAGACAGACAAACTTGCAGATATCGCATCAAAATTTGCGGAATTTGCAAAAAAAATGGGAATGCGAAGCAGTTTGTGGAAACAAATAATAAAACATGCGCATAGTGAAATAATTTTGTCGTTGAATCCGCAACTGTTAACGGAATCTACAAATTGTACAGAAAATTTGCGTAATCTACTCACCTTTGCGGAATCTGCTTACAAATTGCGGAGTCTATTTACATTTTAAGAATTCCGAACATTAGCTATATTTGCTAGTTGCGCAACCCCGAACAAGGTTTCTGGGGTTTTCAAAAACTCAATACAGTCAGTTGAATTAAAATTTTAAGAAGCATAATAACAATTTTCTACTTAAAACTCAACCGATCACCGGAATTGAAAGAGTCTTTTTTCTTTTTTCTGCATTAAAGTTTTCTTCCTTTGTAGACATTACCTATTTCTGAATTAGTTGACCGAACAATTTCAAAAGATTATTTGATTTTTTTGGAAACAATTTTGCATTTGAAGGTATAAAACATATTATATCTATGAGCACCATATGGATTTCTATCCTCCTTCACTCCTTCAGTCACAGATTAATAAAAATAACATACAACCTTTTGAAACCTGTTTTTTTTCGGATTTCGGTGGTCTATAAATTGCCAGGGTAATGAAATGGAAAATAGGAAACCCTCATACCAGTAAGATGGAATATAATCATTTAAAATTACATCAGCCAATCAAATTCAAAATTCAATAATGAGAAATTCTAATAAAATAGGCATAAATTTAGTATAAAAAAGTTATTTAAATTTAGTTAATTAAAACGAGGAAGAAAAAAGAATAATTCTCTCACATTTCCGAAAAAAAAATCACAAATTATTTTTGATCACAAAGTCTTAGGAAGGCATTCGGAGAAATGAAAAACGTTGATTGGTTGAGAGTTTTCGCACAATTAGTTATTCTATGATGAAAACTACAGTCATGGGAAAAAGCAGTAGGCGTTCTACAGTCTGTTGGCCACGTCTGTATTGTTCGACAGTGTCAGAGCCTGTCTCAGTTCCCCAGTGGACCCTGGACCCCCGTCTCTCCAGCCCCGCAACAGGGACTGCAACGTCTCCAGGGGCTCGTTCGGGCTATCTTCTTCAGCCTCAACTATCTCGCTCTCTGTGAAACCTGTGCAAAAACAGACCAAAGTTAGGGGGGGGGGGGTCGAAAACAAAAAGTTCACTTGGTTCTAAGGAGGAACTTTCAGCCAATTGGATTCGCAGATGGGTTTCACAGATTATTTTTTTCATAACTAAAATGTCTCGGTAAATCGTATCTTTGGGTGGTTAGATCTTATTGAAAACAGAAATGGTTCTTCTCAGATTGTTCCAATTGCGGATATCATTTTGCCATTCATACATTCTAGTTGCAGAAAATCATTTCCAGTGCTCAAAATTAGGATGAGATTGAATTGCCTTCAAAAAAGCTTTGAGGCAATTAAATGACCAGATCTAGGAACAGTAATGGATTTAGGGATGGGCTATTTTTCCCAAAAAAGATATTTTTCTCCATTAATAACAGATTTCAAAATGATGCTCATATACATGTTTCTAAGTTATTTTATTTTACGCTTCCATTCATAATTCCTAAACAAAAATGCTTAAAATTTTTTGAAAATGTTGCACTTCTTTCAACTAGAGGATAGAGGTGGGCGGGGTGGGGGGGTGTTTATTATATTTTTTACGAGTCAACTTGTTTGATTTATACGACATTTATTTATAGCTGACAGTCACTAAAATAATAACAATAATATAATAGTGTCTGAGGAAAGATCGTAATATCAATCTGATCGACCTAAAAAAAACCTCCCCCTCTCTAAGAAAGTCGTGGAAAGAACTATAGTTGCGCCTCTTTAAACCTAGTATGTTGAGCAGTCGTCTCCAATCTCTCCTGGGTTCTGTCATCAGTTGGGCCACCATCTTCAGCTGCGAATCAGAAGGCAGACCCACCCCACCATCTGTCACGCCCAATCCACCTCCTCCATGAGGGCCTAGATCAGGAAGATACGTTTCAAAAGCTTCAAACTTAATAATAACAAATTCGCTTTACAGAGAGGAAATGACTCGATTATTGTTTATACAACTCATAATAGTGGAAAAAGTCCAATCTTGGAAGAACACCAAAAAGCCTATCGTCGGTTTTCACCAGAAGCAGTTCATGAGTATCAGGTCGGCAACAAGACCTTTTGGCAGTTCTTTTAAATATTGTCGGGTATTTTAGGCTTTTTAAAAGTTATCTTTTATCTTTTTAGTTTTGGAAACCAATTCAATAATCACCAATTTAGTTTTGGAAACCATCGCACCGAAACTTGAAAGATCGCTGATGTGCAAAAATTTTGGCCTTGATTCAGCTTTTTTATGAATTCAATAAGAGTTTTTCAATCTCACTTTATAAAGAATGAAAGTACAAAAAACGAGAGTACAAAAAAAACAGCTGAGAATCGAGACCAACATTTTACACATCTGCTATCTTTTAAATATCGGTCTAATGTTGGGTTGTTTAATTTCCCAAATGGTTGCCCCGGAATTTTTTTTTTACCTCTGATATCACCGCTTCTCGTCGTTGGTAAATAGTCGCTCAAATGATCATCTCTAGGTCTGTTTTTCAAATACTGTGGCACTATTTTATACGCTAGACAGTTCTCCAACAAGTTCCGATCATCGAAGCTCTGCATGAAACGCATGAAGTCCATTTCAGTTACGTAATCGTGGCTTCCGTACGTGAATTGTGAAAGCAAAGTGTCGGTTGTCGATTTGATTACGTCATCGTTCTCTCTCGGGTAGACGGACTGAACTAATTTTCTCAGAGTGCTATAGTCCCACTCTTTTCCGTCGTTGTACAGACGAAAAATAGCTCTCAATTTTTCGTCTTCTGAAAAATCTTCAATACCTTTACAAGCGATACAGTAATTTAAAAAAGAAATATTGCCCCCCGTTTTTGGCAACGAGTTTATAAATAAGTGAGAGTTGTAGTTAAGACGTGATCCAGGCGATATAGCTGGGTTAAGCCTTCCGGTGACTCGGCTGGCTCCGAGCTGCTGGAACTGGTCCCAGAGGCGTTGCACTTCCACAAGTGGAAGTCCGGATTTGCGGGCGTGGGCTGTGATCCAGTTCTGGGAGGTAGGCGTGGTTCCGGGGGATAGATCATGCACTGGAACCGAACTGTTGGCAGTTCCCATAATATTTTGAAAATCTTTTTTAAAAAAAATTGCTTTGTAGTTTTTAGTTTTTCTGGTGCTGATCAAATCATGTGCAAATTTTCGAGTTTTCGCAGTGAATCAAGTAAACGTTTTATTGTTATTTTCAGATAGCTTCGATATTTTCTCTATATTGGTTTTAAAAAGTACGTGGCTTAACGTGCAAAAACAACAAGCATTTGTTTTTGATAAAAACAAAACTGAAACTAAACGATTCATTAGACTTAAAATCATAAAAACCATTTGCAAACTTAACACAGAAGAGAAAAATATTTTTTGATAATTTTTGAACTTTTTAGTAGTTACTATGCATACTAAGAAACGTCTATTTTTTTACAAAAAGCTCACCAAAGAAAAAATTATTCGGTTAATTAATCAGTTTGATTTAATTCGATCTAGGTTAAGATAAAGACGATTTATCTAGAAGAAAAAAGACCCAAATGCGAGCTGTTCAAAAATTGTTCTGATTTTAATTGTTTTCTGAAAAACTATGATGAATGGAATTTTGCTAAATAGACCAAATCGAGAATATTTATGAAAATTTTCTCATTTTTACTTTTGAGACATGAAGAAATTCAAATCAAGAAATTTCTTTCAAAAATAAGGCTCGTTTTATAATAGCAACAAAGCATGGATGAACAAAACTGACTTTTTGCACTGGATTTAGCCTGGATGAGGAAAATTTAAAAAAACGGAAGAATATAACCTGAAATCTTTATCAAATCTTGTAGTTTATCGAAACTAGTTTTTGATTTTAGAGCACTGTTTAATTATTCAAACCAGAAATTTTGATTAACTTTGGCCAGTTTTGTTTTGCTATTCTTTTTTAGTCTCTACAAAATGTTCCTTTAAAAAATTGATGTTAAATTTCGATGATATTATAATTGAGCTATTTGAGTCCATAAGTTGAGCTTTAAAACACCTGCCAAGCACCAAAACAACTCTGCCTCTGTTTTTCTGAGAAGCAGTTTAATGCCTTCATTGTCTACCACTCGGGTATTTTGTTTGGCTATTGTTTTTTAGTCTCTACAAAGTGGTGCATTAAAAAATTGAAGCTTAATTTCAATGTAGTAAAATTGAACTAATTGAACCCATATTTTGAGTTTTAGAAACACATGTGAAACACTAAAACAACTCAGGTTTGTTTTTGTGCAAAATATTCTGTTTAATGTCAATTTCGTTTGATCTTTTTTTTGCGCTCCATTGAATCAGGAGGTAGTCTTGAGTAAGGAAAGAACTAAATTTTTATTTGCTTGCTTAAAGCAGAAACAATTCTCAGCTTTTTGGCCGATAATTTTAGATTAGGGAGGCATACATGCTGACTTTTTGAAGAAAACCAATTATCATTAAAATTAATGAAATGATGACGCAAATTTAAGTATGAAACAAAAAAACTTGAAGGCCTTTGAAGAAAAGAACAATAGAGTTAAAGAAAAATATATACCCATATACGAAACGCCATAGTAACGATGACCAAAGGAAGTGTTTCTTACGACTCGTTTTTGGCTCAATACTTCTTAGT
This sequence comes from Symsagittifera roscoffensis, assembly GCF_963678635.1. Lineage (NCBI taxonomy): Eukaryota > Metazoa > Xenacoelomorpha > Acoela > Convolutidae > Symsagittifera > Symsagittifera roscoffensis. The sequence goes on from NC_087064.1 coordinate 2,741,706, forward strand.
TTGGTTTTTATCAACTTTTTTGACGAAGGCAATGCTGGTGTCAAATCACGCGGTATGAGATATATAAAACACTGAATCCAAACGGATTGGTACATTAGAAACCTCGGCTATGACTCATATAGGATAACAAGTTAATGAACCCTTATTTTAACTTTTGAGATGATTTATGGATCCCATTAAACTTTATATCTGTTTGAATAGTGTTTGCGGAGCTTATTTTTCTTTTGCTTCTGTTTTTCTGATAAGCGGTTTGACGCCTTCATTGTCTATGATATACCCTAGCCATTCTTTCTGTATACATGCAAACTTACGTTTCTCTAGTGAGATTGCTAAAATTTCTTCGTCTACTCTTTTTAAGACAGTCTTCAGTGTTTTTTGTTAATCTACCTAATCTTTGAACTGGTCCCAGAGGCGTTGCGCTTCCACAATTGGATCCCGGATTACGGGCATGGGCTGTGATACAGTTCTGCTAGGTAGGCGTGTGTCTGAGTGATAGAGCATGAACTGGAACTGAAATGTTGGCAGTTACCATAGCATATCAAAAAGATGTTTTTTGTAATTTTCAAACAGCTTCGATATTTATTCTATTTTAAAAAAACTAAAAAAATATGGCTTACTGAGCAAAACTAACTAGCAATTTTTTTTGATAAAAACAAAACTGAAATTAAACGATTCATTAGAGTTAAGTTATTAAAAAATATTTTCAAAATAAGGACACAAAGAGAAAATTAATTCACGATAATTATTCTCCTAATTAGTTGTACATTTGTGTACTAAGAAACGTCTTTTGGATAGAAAACTCATCATGAAAGAAATGGCTAGGATAACTCGTCAGTTTGATTTATTTTGATCTAGGTTAGGATGAAGACCGTTTATCTGTTTATCTAGAACGAAAAAGACCCGCATGCGAGCTCTTCAAAAATTATTCGATATGTAAAAGTTTTCTGAAAATTTATCTTGAATGGATTTTTGCTAAACAGACCAAATCTTTATGCAAACTTTGTCATTTTTACATTTGAGATATGAAAAAATTCAGCTCAAGAAAATTCTTACAAAACTAAGGCTAGTTTTCTGATCGAAACGAAGCAAGCATTAACAGAACAGGCACACTTTGTCCTAGATTTAGCCTGAATGAGGAAAAATTGAAAAAGCGGAAAAATATAACCTGAAACATTTATCAAATCTTGTAGTTTAGCAAAACTAGTTCATTGATTGTCGAGCATTGTCTGTTTTTTCATTACTTTGATTGACTACGGGAATTTTGATCGGCTATTATTTTTTAGTCTCTTCAAAGTGGTGCATTGAAATATTGAAGCTTAATTTCAATGGTAGTAAAATTGAACCATTTGAACCCATATTTTGAGTTTTCAAACACCTGTGAAACACTAAAACAACTCAGGTTTGTTTTTGTGCAAAATATTCTGTTTAATTTCAATTTCGTTTGATTATTTTTTTGCGCTCCATTGAATCAGGAGGTAGTCTTCAGAAAGGAAAGAGCTAAATTTTTATTTGCTTGCTTAAAGCAGAAACAATTCTCAGCTTTTTGGCCGATAATTTCAGATTAGGGAGGCACACACGCTGACTTTTTGAAGAAAACCAATTATCATTAAAATTAATGAAATGATGACGCAAATTTAAGTATGAAACAAAAAAACTTGAAGGCCTTTGAAGAAAAGAACAATAGAGTTAAAGAAAAATATATACCCATATACGAAACGCCATAGTAACGATGACCAAAGGAAGTGTTTCTTACGACTCGTTTTTGGCTCAATACTTCAAGCGGAAAAATATAACCTGTTCCATACTATAGAGCATCCAATAAAAAAGTCAGCGCTCCATTGAATCAGGAGGTAGTCTTCAGTAAGGAAAGAGCTAAATTTTTATTTGCTTGCTTAAAGCAGAAACAATTCTCAGCTTTTTGGCCGATAATTTCAGATTAGGGAGGCACACACGCTGACTTTTTGAAGAAAACCAATTATTATTAAAATTAATGAAATAATGACACAAATTTAAGTATGGAACAAAAAACGGTTGAAGGCCATTGAAGAAAAGAACAATAAAATTAAAGAAAGATTTACTCTTTTACGAAAAACCGTGGTAACGATGACCAAAGGAAGTGTTTCTTACGACTCGTTGTTGGCTCATTACTTCTTAGTTTGGATTTTATCAACTTTTTTGACGAAGGCAATGCTGGCGTCATATCACGCGGTTTGAGATATATAAAACACTCAATCCGAACGGATTGGTACATTAGAAACCTCGGTTATGACTCATATAAGATAACAATTTAATGAACTGTTATTTTAACTTTTGAGATGATTTATGGATCCAATGATACTTTATCTTTGTTTGAATAGTGTATGTGGAGCTTATTTATCTTTTGCCTCTGTTTTTCTGACAAGCGGTTTAATGCCTTCATTATCTAAGATATAAACTAGCCATTCAACTTGTATACATGCAAACTTACGTTTGTCTTTTGAGATTGCTAAGTTTTCTTCGTCTACTCTTCGTAAGACAGTCTTCAGCGTAATTTTGTTACTCTACTGAATCTTTGATATGGTCCCAGAGGGGTTGCGCTTCCACAATTGGATCCCGGATTACGGGCGTGGGCTGTGATACAGTTCTGCTAGGTAGGCGTGTGATAGAGCATGCACTGGAACCGAACTGTTGGCAGTTCCCATAGTAAATCAAGTAATTGTTTTTTGTACTTTTCAAACAGCTTCATTATTTATTCTATTTTAAAAAATAAGAAAAACATGGCTTACTGAGCAACACTAACTTGCAATTATTTGTGATAGAAACAAAACTGAAACTAAACGATTCATTAGAGTTAAGTTATTAAAAATATTTTCAAAACAAGGACACAAAGAGAAAATTACTTCACGATAATTATTCGCCTAATTAGTTGTACCTACAAAAAGCTCACCAAAGAAAAATTGTTTAGGTTAACTTATCCGTTTGATTTAGTTCGATATAGGTTAAGATAAAGACGATTTATCCGGAAGAAAAGAGACCCACATGCTAGCTGTTCAAAAAAAGCTTCTATTTGTAAAATTTTTTTGAAAAACTATTTTGAATGGAGGTTTGCTAGACAGACCAAACCGAGAATATTCATGCAAATTTTGTCATTTCACACTTCAGAAATCAAAAAATTCAAATCAAGACTTTTCTTACAACAGAAGGGCGTGTTTTTTGATCGTAATAGAGCACGGGTTAACAAAACAGACACAGTTTGACCTAGTATTAGCCTGGATGAGAAAAAATTTAAAAAACGGAAAAAATTAACCTAGAATTTTTATCAAGTTTTGTAGTTTATCGAATTAGTTCATTGATTTTAGAGCACTGTCTGATTTTTAAACCAGAAACTTTGATTGGCCACGGCCAGTTTTGTTTTGCTGTTCTCTTTTAGTCTCTACAGTATGTTCCTTTAAAACATTGATTTTAATTTTTAAAGACGTTATATTTGAATTAGTTGAGTTCATAAGTTGAGCTTCCAAACACCTGCCAAGCACCAAAACAACCTAATTTCTGTTTTTTTGCAAAATATTCAGTTTGATTTTTAAGTTCGTTTGTTTACTGTTTTTTTCTGTTCATTTGAGTCATGAGGTAGTCTTCAGTAAGGTAAGAACCATTTTTTTGATGGTTTGCTGAAACCACAAACAATTGTAGCTTCTTTGGTCGGGATGTAATGGAATGTAATGGAGATGGGATGTGTGTAAATGGGATGTAATGAAAGCAAGGTCCAGTTTTCCATGCGGATTTTTATGAAACATAATCACCTAGCCTTTATGGCCTGCGTAGCCCATAATATATTTGGTTAGGAACAAAAGCAAAAGCACTGTTTCTCAACAATCTCAGTTGCTTTCCTAGTGTTTGTAACCAAGCTGTGTATGGTGTGTATATCAGACTTTCCAGTCAGTTTGTTAATATTTTTGCTCGAATGCTTTTGTATCTTTCACTTTGGTTGCTATCGTTTTTGTTTTCTTTGTTACTTGTTCTCAACGTTTGTTGTCGTTTTGATCTACCCTTACTTGAATTCCCTTAAATCTCACGCTGAAGATTTCTTTTTCAATAATTGTTCCTTGTCTAGTCGTCACACCTGTATTCCGTATTTGCTGATCTGATGAAGTTATAGGCTCCACATGGGCTCATTCAGGTATCTTTTCTGGTCATTTTTTTGAGATATTTTCATCCGACCACTTCTGAAGGTTGTCCATGATTTCAGCTGGCAGTGGGTGTTGCATCAAGTGTTTCCGATATAAGCATGCATGTTTTGCTTTTTCTCAGTTAAATTCATTTGAGGAGCCATTTGTTTTTAGGTTTAAAATTAGAAGTTTAGTTTTTGTCCCATGTATGCCTCAAAAATTGGAATTTTTGTTGCACCGTGAGGAGTGATGCGTTTTTTTTTACGTTTTCGGCTACATCCGATGCTAGTTTTTAAGGTGTGTTCGTCTGCGTTTTAATTTTTGTAAAAATCATTCTACTACCACCCAAATGAGCTATGGTCGTCTGTGGGCGCGAAAATCAGTTTTTTGTTGTTTGAAAAATAGCGTTGCGTATACTTAATGGCGATGTCCTCCATTGTGTTAGAAGCCACAAAGCCGTAGGGAACTTGGACCGCTTATCTATAGCAACTAGAATATTAGCATCCTTATTTAATTCGTTTGGGAGGGGCACTGAGAAATTTGCTCTTCCTCGTGAGGCTCAATTACTGGTTCCATTTGAAATTTTTGTTGTTTTCTTATTACTGGTCTCACATTTTTACCCTGTTCGGTAAATTTTCGGAATTTCTGTGCCTCTTTCACAAATGAGCAGTGAATGTGCGGCAATCAAATGCGCTGACGGAGATCCAGCTTTTTAGACGACTCGGAGTGTGTGAGGTAGATACTTTCGAGTACTGTTTGTCTGAGTTGTGTTGAAACCACTATACATTCGTCAATTAGGAGGTTTTCGGTTTCGAATGTCTACCTATATTGGCCGTATGAGCAATTCAACTCCTTCCATTCTTGTTTTCGAAGAAAATGTGGTGTCGGCCTATGCTTTTTGTTTTTCTTTGTAACAGCGGCAATGAATGGAATACCTAACTTTTTGTAAGTCCCCGGTAAAGCGGCGTATTAATTTCTATCTCCGTGTTTGTTCCGTGGTCCAGAGTCACATCAATTCCCTCTGTGATCATCTCATGGCTTGCCTCTGTTTGTACTTGTGTTGTTGTTGATTGCTGGCTGTACTAGTTGTTATTGTCGGTGATTCTCCAGTCAGTAGTGGCTCCTCCAGTCTATATTGTGTGAGGTTTACGGGGCTCACGCAGTACTCATTTTCTTCTTGAACTTCTTTTGAAAACTCGGTTTGGGTGATCGTTCCTCTGATCACGTTTGGTGGTTTCATTTGTAATGTGTTTGTGGTTGTCGTTTCTTCTGTCTGTGAGGCTCATTCGTTCACTTTTCTTGCTTGTTCGTTTGGGTTGTGTGGTTCGTTGTGTCAACGTCGATGGATGTGATTTCTGGAAAGAGTGACTTTTTCTTTGATGAGCTGGTTATCAGTTGCCTTGTTCTTTGACTTCCGATTGTGGGGATGTGGTTGGCAACATTTAGTCGTTCAAACCCCTTTTGTTTCCGCCTAGTGTTTTTAAGTGAAATTTAATGGAGATTGTTTGCTCGATTCATCTTGTGAGCCTACTCTGACTAGTTTTTTTAATCTTTCGCTATCGTTTATTGCCAAGATTAAAGTTTGATGGTACGTAGAAGTAGTATTAAAACTGTTTGATTGCCCGAACCACCCAAATTTGCCCACATTGCTCGATTGTTTTAGGCAGATTTTTTTTGCCTTTGTTTTTCTGATAAGTTTCAGTGCCCTCATTGTCTACGATATACCTTAATAACTGAACCTGTTTACATGCAAAGTTTGTAAGTCAGTCTTCTGTCATTTGTGTAACTGTAAAAAGTATTTGGTCAGCTTCAGTGGATCACCTAATTAGGCGTATGTAATTTTGCCGTTCAATAGGGTCAAATCTATGTTTTTTTGGAATTCGGCCGGCATATCTGTTAGACCGTACAACCCCGTCTGGAGCTGATATGACCCGATGGCTTGGTCTCCGATGAGGCTAAAATTGCATTGCTTTTTGGTTGGTTTATCCAACGTGATTTATGAATATGCATAGCGTAGGTCAAGCGCCGAGAATAGCGTTTGCTCAATGTTTGGCATCTGATATTTTTTGTTATGAAGATTTATGTTAAGTTTCTTAATTTTCAGCGCCAATTTGACCGTTTGGTCAGTTACGGTTTAACAATTGGACTAAGAAAAAGTTTCACTGGACATTTGTTTACTCTTATGACACCTTTTCGATCAATTAAATTAGTCAGCTCTTCGTTGACCCTTTTTTGTGATTGGATCGAAACTTTTTATGTCGTTTTTGTTGAAGTGTGATTGCATCTTTTAAAAACTGTGTTCGCATCACGTGAATTTTTGCTTTTTCGATCAATATGAATAGTTGATTGAAATTGACTTTTACCCATTGCTATTTTTCGGAATTTGAGTCTTCGATTTCTTGTACGCTTAACATTCTTGTATCAGTTTTATAACAGTTTGTGGCAGGAGGTTTCTTTATTTTAAATTTGGTTTCTGGTCGTCGGCAAAAAGGATTGGGCTGATTGAATAGTCCATCCCCTGGTCTCTATCGCAATTATCAGTCTTGCTTTTAAAAAAAGGAACTCACAGTTGTAGCATGCCAGGTTTCGTGCCGCTTCTTCTGCTGAGCTTTTTATTTCAATCGCCGTGGATATTGCCATTACCGAGAAATTATCTTGTTGGAATTCTTACCACCATCGCTTTGTGGACGTGAGTTCGGCAAACGCTACTTCGGAGTTGTTCTCTTCCACCTCGTTGATTGTACCGTTTTTTTTTGTTTTTCTTTGTTTCGTTCATGGAGGTAGTTGACGTTTGTGAACCTACACACTTTCGCAAAATGTCCCCGTTTTGCACACTTTGTTCAATTTTTGTTTTGCGAGACATGACTGCAGGTGATTTGGACAAAATTGTGTTCCGCACTTGTAACATTGTTTTTGTTGTACGTTGTTTGAGTTTTGGCGACCCTTCGTATTCTGATCCATTGACTTCGAGTTTTGGTGACCCTTTGACTTCGATGCCGTCCGTCGCAAATACTGCCACTTCCAATAGGTCCGCCCTTTTACCAATCTAATGGCGGTTCTGCAGATGCTCTTTGCCAAAAAGGGTTAACGCTAAGTGGGCTTGTTGTGTGTCCTGTTGGCTGCACCATGTCATACCACGCGGTATGAGATTTATATAATACTGAAACCGAACTGATTGTTAAACTAGAATCTTCTGTTGTAACTCACTCACGACATTTGGTTTATAAATCGTTAATTCAATTTCTTCTCTCCGTAGCACAATTTCAAATAATCTACATTAATTACTCAACGCAGTGAAAATATAAAAATGAATTTGTTTGCCAATCCGGACCGCATGACAGCTGGATTGGCTAGCATTGCTACTTAATATTCCGACTTTCGAAAAAAAATGAGGAATACAAACGCTTGGGTTTTTATTCAAATCTCTGGATCTTCATGAGCCGAGCAAGTTGTGCACAGCACTTTAATAACTTGTTTATACAGTCTCTCTGAAACGAGTATATCGAGACTGCTCGTTTTATATTTTGCTGCTGGAAGTGTAACGCGAAAATTGGCTCTTTTCTCTTATCTACTTACCTCGCATCGATTTTGTAGTGTAACGATTTATCCTGTGCTCCTAAATGGCTACCAATTGAATTGAGACCAGCTAATTGCTTATAATAATTACCTGTATATCATATTACACAGCATTAAATTCATAATTTTGCTAATTTTATAAATACTACGATTCGTTTTAGCCCAGTTAAATGGCATCGGAACATTTAGGATTTTTCCTGGATACGATAAGTCTCAATTTTTTCTCCGAACGTTTACTGTATTGGAGCTCATTTGAAGAAAGAGTCCTTCTGCATATAAAGTGTTTACTAACACTCCTTTAGTGAAGAGCAATGTTCCGGTTTTTGGAGGATTTATGGAATATATTTGCTCGGGGTGTTTTTTTTTCACAGTTCAGATGAATTTTACAATTAAAACTGAAACTTACCGAGAATTTTGGGGTATTCAAGCAATCTTGCATGCGACTAGCATAAATGTGGTGGGAAGTTCTCGATTGATTGTTGTTTGTTTCAGTGCGCGAGTTTTTTAGGCGAATTATCCAGCGCACAAAATCGTTCCGAACTGAAATGAGGCAAACTAATTGTTCATATCAGTTCGACTCGAACTGTAGCACTTTATTTTTGATATTCGTTGTCCAAGTTTCATAATCAATCAAAATTATGTGAAACCAAAAAATTGTTCGAGACCAGCTAAAAAGCAACTTTAAGGGTTTTATCATACGAGCAGTCTAGTTTTTACATACAGGTTTAACTTTGCGATTGCTACGGAAAAATGGAATTCCGTAGTTTAGTTTTGGGTTATTTGCGAAAAAGATCACAGGTATTTTTTTTTTATTTTTTGAGCTTCCGTCAACAATGTCTTCTTTCAGAAAGTATTAAAACTATTACGATAGCGTTAAAAACATATAACAAACTCCGCACTCACTTTCAAAGTCGGAATAGTAACCCATAAGTGAGTGCGGAAAATATATGCTTAGGATAAATTTTTTACTCAACCAATTTTCGACTTTTTAAATTAATATTTTTGACGTTTGATGTTTTTCAATACTTCTTGACGGAGATTCAAATGTAAAAAAAATTGCCAATACACTTTTTTAGGCAAAAGATGTAAAAATTCACAAATAACAGTTTTTATAAAACATTGAAACTTTTCTCTCTTTTCGAATAATTGAGACCGTTGCTTAAACAAAACGTTTGTGATTGACGATAGAGGGCAGTCCAAACATTCAAAATCTTTTTCTTGTTATATGAGTAGTCTTGTTTTTAAATAACTGTTTTTTTAGCGAGCAACCTACGTAGTTTGAGAGAAAATTTTGTACGATATAGATTTTCATGAACGCGAGATTCTAAAGTTCCCGCAACGCAACATCAGTTGGAGTTCATTTCAATTCAAATAAAGTCTAAACAGCCTCAATTTAAAAAAAGCTGAACAAATTAATATTTAGAAATCTTTTAGGATTTACATTTCAACGGAGACTAACGTTTGCTGAAATTAAGCTTCAAAAATAATATCCACTTTTGAATTGACAAAAAGCGTTTTGGATACATTACTTCTTTTTATTCGTATTCTTTTAAGATTTTTTTGCCTGCCAATGCTGGATTCTGATTAGCATGGGTGTCACCAAGTGAGTAAAATTTGCATAGTGCACGGGTTCTTGATATGGCGTTGATTAACAACTTGTTTGAAGAACTCTTTTAAAAGATTTAATGTCATTTAGAGCGCTCCTGAAAAATTCTAGATAAATAATAGTTTCTTTTACAACAGTATCTAGTTTTTTAAATTTTTTTACGAGGCTAAACTGTGTACTGAGTGAATTGTAAAGGGATTTCGCAACAAGGACGGTCCCCTTGTTTTTCTTTTGTTCTTTCAATTTCTTTGATCGTTGCGACAAAATTTGATCATGTTTAAAGATTTATCTCTGGAATCCAGAAATTACATACACAAAAATGTGCGCCTATCCAAAGCACAGCTTGGCCTCGTACTGTTAGTTTTTTGGTTTTTATGAATTTTTTGTCAGAACAAAAAAAAGAGCAGTCTGATATTCAAAGCTTTCAGCTTTTTGATTTGTGTCTTGCAATTTTTTTGACGAATTTTAGTTAATATTGACATAAATAATTGGTGTACATCGTGAACTAGAAGATGACGGAGAAATACTTCAGATTGGATATTAATTGAAATGCTCATTTTGACCAGTCAATTATTTCACATTATGCTGATTCAGTTTTTCGTGACTCGTCATTAACTGTGTTGATACTGATTATTTTTTCTATAGTAAACCAAACTTTAGTACACTTTTGAATTAATTGACCTGGAATTGAAAACAAAAACAGGAGAGGGTGCAAGGTGTTTGGATATGGATGCAAATTTGATTCACGATGATTTTAAACTCACTATAAAAACAATTTCAATTGAAGAAGTTAAATTCAATATATTTAGTTGCTAAAAATAACTCTAATTTATTTAGTTCTAACAATAACTCTAACAACTTTATACCAATTTAAATTACTATTAACATCAAGTACTGAATTTAAGGATCTTTATTACGCCAAAGGTTTTAAATTTGATGAAAATAGTCTTTCATATTGAAATCAATTTTAATAACTACCTGAAGATAAACAAAAAACTTATCAGAAAAACTTGTTCTATTCATTCGTTTTCTGTTATGGAGTTTTTTGGCTGGTCAAAACCGTCTTTAATCCTGATTCTAGCTTCTGGGAATAAATTTCGCAACTCTTCTTCACTGGCAACTTGTTCAGAACGGCTGCGAACCAGTACGTGAATTCTGCAAAGTACACGGGTTCTTGATACTGCGTTATATAAAAATTGTGGTAGAGATTTGTCCTGTTCACTGAGTGTTTCACACTCGCATCTGTCTAGATATCGGACAATGTTGGCCAGATTATTATATAATACGTTGAGTTCATTTGGGTAGGGTTCATTTGTTTCTGCGTCAAAATTATAGAAACTGGTTGCCTCGTCTTTCAGACATTTTAGTTCCGCAATTGTGTGTGTCAATTTGTTTCTAATATGAGCATAGAAGTCGTAACAAAATTCGATTTTGGAAAATGAAGGAATTGATGACCAAATACGCAATTGGTCTAAGATGATCAAAAGTCCTTTATACGCCATTTTAACTATTTCATCTAAGATTGATTCCATATTTTTGTCAAATCTACCCAACTGATAAATCTGTAGTCGTAGTTTTTTCAGAAAAAAGCTTAATTTTTTCATCCGATCCTCAAGCCTGCTGCCATCTGAATAGCCTGAATAGCGTGTAGGAGAATCCAACGGGAAGTCGAATTCAGAATTCATCAAATAGTTCCTCATACAATTTATACTTTCTCTAATCTCATCCATCAATTTGCATGACTCCAATAGTTTTGATTTTAATTCATAAAAATTTGAATCCCTCTGAATCCTCTCAACGGAATTGTTCATATAATTCTTCTCGGGAGAATTTGACATTGGTTCATCCGCAGTCTTCTGCGAAATTTGCTTTTTTGTGTTATTTTCTTCTGTCGTCAGATGTAATTCATGTGAACTCGAGGAAAACAAGCTTTTCGGTTGTTTCATTGGAGTAAATATTTCCAGTGGTGTCAATATTTCCTGCTCTATTTTTTTCGTGCACTTATCCATATCATGCGTCCAAGTCTTCATTTCATTTGATATTCTAACACTTGCACTTGTCCAACTTTCCATTTTTTCTCTCAATGAAATTCGATTCTCCAAGAATTCGAGACAATCTTTTACTCTAGTAAAAAATGGTTCTTGCAAAACTGATGATGCTTTTTCAAGTTCCATTTTCGATCTTTCAAGTTTTGCTAATAACAGTGCCAACTGTGGAAATTCTGGCGATTTTATCCGATAATTTGTATACGGCAAAACTATGTGACACTCGGTAAATTCTGTAGATGATATTTCAAAGAGCTTTCCATTACTGGCGACTGAAAAAACAGCTGATGGGTACTTTTCAGCATAATTCTTGCATATTCCTTCGCCGATGAATTCATTCTTGTAAAGAATGCAAGCTGTAGAGTTCTGTTCGTCTTGTGTTCCTGTGAAAATTTCGGGAAACAAGTATCCTTCCAAAAAACGTTCTACACTTTCAGCATCGTCTTTAGCTTTGAGATGAAATTGAATGAGCAACTGAGGCCCATGGATAAAGTGTCCATGAGAAAGAGGTACCAAAATGTCTCGAAAACACTCTGTATCTTCTTGGTAAACTGATGACAGAGCCATGAGGTGTGATACAATATTGTGAGTGTTTCGGTATGTTTTTCTCAGCCAAGTTATATTGTAATTTTTCAGAAAATTGAGAATGGATTTGAAATGCTCCACGAATGGCCCGTCTATGTCCGTTAGCTCGCTCTGGCCCAGATCAATTCCTACGCCATTTACAGGTACACCCATTGCAAAAAGTAGAATCTCAGATGGGGATGCACGAAAATTCACAATGTTTTGTAAATCGTCTACAAACAGATAATCATTTGGGCTTATGATTCTACCAATATAAAAAAAGGGTCGCCGGTGAATAATTTCCACTTGCGTGTTTCCACTTGCGTGTTTATTTTGACGATAAAGGTGCTCAACTTCATCTACCTTGATGCCAGCTCTTCTGAAAATATCGCTAAACTTGATCAGTTTCATTTCATTCGCAACCAAAAACACAATTCTCGATTGAGGTTCACTTAGTGCCAGTCGAATCATTCTCGCTATTAAAACCAAAGTTTTTCCAGAACCACTAGGGCCAGCTATGACCAAACGCTTGCGTTCATCATTATAAGCGTTCCATTGCTCAGTTGTAATATACTTCAGCCGCAAACAATCCTGGAAAATATTGATTCCTTCAACAAGGGGTAGCTCACTGGTTCTCAACACATTTGGATTGGCTAAACGTTTTTCGGTTCGAAAAGTAATCTCGCTGTCTCGCAGTTTTCTGTCAATTTCACGTACACACTCGCTCAGGCTTAATTTGCTTTCGTCTACTGTTCGACGATCGCCTTTTTTTCCAGCGGCAAACAACCGAAGCAGCGCACATTGAATACGTTCATTGTCGCCGCAATTTTTTTTCTGAGGAGACTTGCATTTGATTTCATGATCCCAAAACTCATTGAGATCTTCTAATATGTCCTTGTTGATGATTAAAAAGTTTTCCTGTCCCGTTTTCCCTTCACAGTCGTTACAGTTTGGAAGATCAAAAAGGGAAGATAGTCCTTCTTGACTCAAATTAGGAAACGCTACTATTTGGAATATATCAACTGAGGACAATTCACTTGCTGTTTTACTTTTTTCTGCTATTCCTGCAAGAAGCTTCTCGGCTTTCTCAAATTGCGTTTGCGATTTCATGATTGAGGATTGTATTGAGCATTTTTGGCATTGTTGAGCATTTTTTTGATGAGTTACAGGAGCTTCGGTCTGCTTTGAAGGGTTCTTTACCTCAACGAAGGCAATGTAGTTTGGACCTATGACTATGAAATCATGTTCGCCTTCAGTTTTATTCACTTCACTTTTCTTGCAACTGGGTTGTGTTTGCTTTGAGCTGCACATTTTTGGGTCATGATTGCAATCCCACATTCTGAACTGGTTATGATTGTATTCTAAGCCATGCAGCACTGTGATTGGTTCGTCCAATTTTTCGAGAGCGCGGTAAACTTTAACTTCAGCTTCATAATCTTCCTGTAACCTCCGGTCGTCAGCAATCTTTGGATCAGAGACTGCATCGCACTCTTGAATAATCTATTCAACCTGCCCCCCTCTTTGTGTTTCAATACTTCATAAAAGTACAAGAATTCGTTCCGACCGGGCTGTTGTTTAAATAGAGAAAACTAAACGTGAGAACTTGAAAAGCAGTGAGCAAAATTGATTTAGAAAAAAAGGCGAAAACCAGAATCTCTAAAAATACATCATATTTCACAAATTTGAGTGAAAATTCATACTTTTGTGTTTCTAAGCTTTATATTGTTAGTAATGTAAGTTATAGAAAAGTTTCTAAGATTCCTGTTTGTTGAAAACAGGTATTATGAAAATGCAGGGAGTCGGGTTTTTAATATTAATTTGTTATTTTATTTTGTTTGCGACTCTTTGGAATTTTTTTTATTTTTTCAAAAATATAGCTTTTCTCAAAAACTACTAAAAAAATAGTACCAATAGGAAAAAAATTTTTTTCCAAAAAATAGTACCAATGGGAATTCCACCTACTACCCCGTGTGCCAGTATAATACCCTAGTCTCTTTCTACCGTAACTCACTTTCTACAGTAAAGTGTGTGGGGTAAATTTTTGATGCATATTTTTGGACTTTTTCAATTTGTCAATTCAATGGGTAGAACGGGGTGTTGGAAGCTCACCTGCTCACCAAATTTTTGCTTTTTTGGCCGTCTTGTGAAACTTTTTGACGTTTCTTTAAAACTAGCCTCCCAAATCTGGGATTTTGCTTCAATGTAGGGGCGGATCTAAGATTTTCTCGAGAGGGGGGGGATTTCGAAAATTTTGTCGACCTTTTTTTTAGGTCGACCGAATTGATTTTTGAGCTCTCCCTAAGCATAGTTTAGTCCCTTTTTTGGCAACATTTTTTGCGCCGCAGGCAAAAATTTGAAAAAAAAAACAGTCCAAAAAAGGCGTTTTTAGGCACTTTTTGTAAAATTTTGACCAAAAAATTGCGTTTTCTCGGCGCGCGCTCCCCCCCTCAAAACAGAATATATTGGCGCCAAAGGCGCCTTTAGAAAAATTTTAGGGTCGTTAGGCCAAAAATGGATTTCTTAAAAAGTACCAGAGGGGGACCCTTTGGGTCGGCAGGGGGTCGAATCCCTGAGGAGTGGGGGCGTACGCCCCCCTCGCCCCCCCTAAATCCGCCCCTGCTTCAATATGTACAACAGTTTGTGGGAAACCCCCTTGCCCCTTGCATAAAGAGTTGTCACCAAACATTAAAACAAACATTTATGATCTTCGGAAAAGTCGAATTATCGATTTTTTGACCATTTCTTGAAACTTTTTGACTTTTCTCGGAAACTACCCTCCCAAATCTGAGCTTTTGGTTTCAATGAGTAGATCGGGTTATGATAAACTACCCTGCATAAGCGGTTACGCCCAATTTTTTTTCCGCAAAAGTTTATGGTTCTCGGAAAAGTCATGCTTTTTTGCTGTAGATTTTTTTATGGTTTCAAGCATTGTTGAACATTTTTTTGGCAAAGCCGAAGGCAATGTTTCAGTGTATCAAACTTTGAAAATTTGAGATAAACCTTTTTTTGTATCAACTTCTCCATATAATGTTTTGGCGTATTTTTGTCTAGAAAACAAAACAAACAACTTCATTATCATCTCTGGTGATCTGGGCAATAACCGCAAAAAAAACTTTTTATTAGTTTCAAAGAGATGGCTCGTATCAGCCCGAATCCCGAACATTAAAACGGGTTTTCAAGGTTCAAGGAGTTTTGTTTGCTTCAAAAATTAAAAAATAGAAAAATAAATTTTCATAAAAAGTTGGAAAGTAAAAAGTGATGGAAAGTAAAAAGTGATATCTTTAATAAATTTATCATATTCAAAACTTTTAAATGAACCCATTAGCATGAATTAGCTCAATTTGAAACAGTTTCTAAACGAATTGGAACTCCGCTTACACTTTAAAAGCCCAGAGTTTGTTATTGCGCGTTGATTATCCTAAAATTGGCAATTTTTAAACCCCCCGTAAAATAATAAAAAATATCAAAAGTATCAAATCTCATTAATTGAGCTCAGGCAGCAATCCATTTCGGATTATTTAATCAAAACCCCGTCAAAATTGCTAGTTTTAATATGGACAATTTATCTGGAGAAAAAGAACACTAGCCCAATCTCAAACTTTCTAACGTTTTCTTCGAAGGCGAAACAACGTTTTGAGGAGTTAAACTATGAAAAACTTTAAGAACATCTCCAGAAAAACCTTTTTGAGAGTTCTGAGGGAAGTTGTTAAATAGATCCTTCGTAAGCGTCGATTCTTTGCTGAGAAGGAGCGGGAGGAAACATCAGAGGCTTGTCTTTTCCTCTGCAGTATTTTTCAAACAACTGTTGACCTTCATCTAAGAAAACATCTGTAGCTTTCTTTTGATCTGTCATGGCGGTGTTACTTTCTGCTTTAAGCTGAAACAAAAATAGAATTTATGCAAAAATTGCTAATCGCTACTGGTCTTAAACCAACAGCATAGAAATCAACATTTTAAACTCGAATGTAGAGCAAAATGAACACCTGATGGGCAGGGTTACCATTTGGTCGCCGAAAAAGTAGTGACTTAATCAAAATCTACAAAAATCATCTCAAAAAGAACAAAAAACAAGTTCCCAAAGATCTAAAAAGACCCTGGCTAGATTCCATAACCTCAAGTTTTTGCTAGAATCCATAAATTTAAGTTTTTGCTAGATGCCAGATTCCATAAATTTAAGTTCTGCTAGTTTCCATGAATTTAAGTTTCTGCTAGATTCCTTAAATTTAAACTTTTGCAAAATTCTATAAATTGAAGTTTTTGCTAAATTCCATAAATTTAAGTTTTTGATAGATTCCATAAATTTAAGTTTTTGCTAGATTCCATAAATTTAACTTTTGCTAGATTCCATAAATTTAAAATTTTGGCTAGGTTCTTTAAATTTAAGTTTTTGTTAGATTCAATAAATTAAAACTTTTACTAGCTTCTATATACATAAGTTTTTGCTAGATTCTATGAATTAAAACTTTTGCTAGATTTTTTACAATTAGGTTTTTGATAGATTGCATAAATTTAATTTTTTGCTAGATACTATAAATATAGGTTTTTGCTAGGTTCCATAAATTTAAACTTTCGCTAGATTTTTTAAATTTCAGTTTTTGCTAGGTTCCAAAAAACTAACTTTTTGCTAGATTCCATAAAGTTAAAGTTTTGCTAGCTTTTATATACATAAGTTTTTGCTAGATTCTATGAATTAAAACTTTTGCTAGATTTTTTACATTTAGGTTTTTGCTAGATTCCATAAATTTAATTTTTTGCTAGATACTATAAATATAGGTTTTTGCTAGGTTCCATAAATTTAAACTTTCGCTAGATTTTTTAAATTTCAGTTTTTGCTAGGTTCCAAAAAACTAACTTTTTGCTAGATTCCATAAAGTTAAAGTTTTGCTAGATTCCTTAAATTTAAATTTTTGCAAGATTCTATAAATTTCAGTTTTTGCTCGATTCCATAAATTTAAGTTTTTGATAGATTCCATAAATTTATGTTTTTGTTAGATTCCATAAAATTAAGTTTTTGTTAGATTCAACAAATTAAAACTTTTGCAAGATTCTATAAACATAAATTATTGCTAGATTCCATAAATCAAAACTTTTGCTAGATTTTTTACATTTAGGTTTTTGCTAGATTCCATAAAACTAAGTTTTTGCTAGATTCTATAAATTAAAACTTTTGCTAAATTTTTTAAATTTCAGTTTTTGCTAGGTTCCATAAAACTAAGTTTTTGCTAGATTCTATAAATTAAAACTTTTGCTAGATTTTTTACATTTAAGTTTTTGCTAGGTTCCATAAAACTAAGTTTTTGCTAGATTCTATAAATTAAAACTTTTGCTAGATTTTTTACATTTAAGTTTTTGCTAGATTCCATAAATTTAATTTTCTGCTAGAGACTATAAATACAGATTTTTGCTAGATTCCATAAATTAAAACTTTTGCTAAATTTTTTAAATTTCAGTTTTTGCTAGGTTCCATGAAACTAAGTTTTTGCTAGATTCTATAAATTAAAACTTTTGCTAGATTTTTTACATTTAAGTTTTTGCTAGATTCCATAAATTTAATTTTTTGCTAGATACTATAAATATAGGTTTTTGCTAGATTCCATAAATTTAAACTTTCGCTAGATTTTTTAAATTTCAATTTTTGCTAGGTTCCATAAAACTAACTTTTTGCTAGATTCCATAAAGTTAAATTTTTGCTAGATTCCTTAAATTTAAACTTTTGAAAGATTCTATAAATTTCAATTTTTGCTCGATTCCATAAATTTAAGTTTTTGATAGATTCCATAAATTTATGTTTTTGTTAGATTCCATAAAATTAAGTTTTTGTTAGATTCAACAAATTAAAACTTTTGCAAGATTCTATAAACATAAATTGTTGCTAGATTCCATAAATCAAAACTTTTGCTAGATTTTTTACATTTAGGTTTTTGCTAGATTCCATAAATTTAATTTTCTGCTAGAGACTATAAATACAGGTTTTTGCTAGATTCCATAAATTAAAACTTTTGCTAAATTTTTTCAATTTCAGTTTTTGCTAGGTTCCATAAAACTAAGTTTTTGCTAGATTCTATAAATTAAAACTTTTGCTAGATTTTTTACATTTAAGTTTTTGCTAGATTCCATAAATTTAATTTTTTGCTAGATACTATAAATATAGGTTTTTTCTAGGTTCCATAAATTTAAACTTTCGCTAGATTTTTTAAATTTCAGTTTTTGCTAGGTTCCAAAAAACTAACTTTTTGCTAGATTCCATAAAGTTAAAGTTTTGCTAGATTCCTTAAATTTAAATTTTTGCAAGATTCTATAAATTTCAGTTTTTGCTCGATTCCATAAATTTAAGTTTTTGATAGATTCCATAAATTTATGTTTTTGTTAGATTCCATAAAATTAAGTTTTTGTTAGATTCAACAAATTAAAACTTTTGCAAGATTCTATAAACATAAATTGTTGCTAGATTCCATAAATCAAAACTTTTGCTAGATTTTTTACATTTAGGTTTTTGCTAGATTCCATAAATTTAATTTTCTGCTAGAGACTATAAATACAGGTTTTTGCTAGATTCCATAAATTAAAACTTTTGCTAAATTTTTTAAATTTCAGTTTTTGCTAGGTTCCATAAAACTAAGTTTTTGCTAGATTCTATAAATTAAAACTTTTGCTAGATTTTTTACATTTAAGTTTTTGCTAGATTCCATAAGTTTAATTTTTTGCTAGATACTATAAATATAGGTTTTTGCTAGATTCCATAATTTTAAACTTTCGCTAGATTTTTTAAATTTCAGTTTTTGCTAGGTTCCATAAAACTAACTTTTTGCTAGATTCCATAAAGTTAAATTTTTGCTAGATTCCTTAAATTTAAACTTTTGAAAGATTCTATAAATTTCAGGTTTTGATAGATTCTATAAATTTATGTTTTTGTTAGATTCCATAAAATTAAGTTTTTGTTAGATTCAACATATTAAAACTTTTGCAAGATTCTATAAACATAAATTGTTGCTAGATTCCATAAATCAAAGTTTTGCTAGATTTTTTACATTTAGGTTTTTGCTAGATTCCATAAATTTATTTTTCTGCTAGAGACTATAAAACAGGTTTTTGCTAGATTCCATAAATTAAAACTTTTGCTATTTTTTTTAAATTTCAGTTTTTGCTAGGTTCCATAAAACTAAGTTTTTGCTAGATTCCAAAAATTTATGTTTTTGTTAGATTCCATAAATTTAAAATTTTAGCTAGGTTCTTTAATTTTAAGTTTTTAAATTGAAACGTCTGCTGGATTCTTTAAAAATAAGTTTTTGCTAGTTTCCATAAATTTAATTTTTTTGCTAGAGACTATAAATACAGGTTTTTGCTAGATTCCATAAATTGAAACTTTTGCTAGATTTTTCAAATTTCAGTTTTTGCTGGGTTCCATAAAACTAAGTTTTTGCTAGATTCCATAAATTTAAGTTTTGCTAGATTCCTTAAACTTAAATTTTTGCAAGATTCTATAAATTTCAGTTTTTGCTAGATTCCAGAAATTTAAATTTTTGATAGATTCCATAAATTTATGTTTTTCTTAGATTCCATAAACATTAGTTTTTGTTAGATTCCATAACTTTAAAATTTTGGCTAGATTCTTTAAATTTAAGTTTTTGTTAGATTCAATGAATTAAAACGTCTGCTAGATTCTATAAATATAAGTTTTTGCTAGATTCCATAAATCAAATTTTTTGCTAAATTCTATATGCATAGTTTTTGCTAGATTCCATAAAACAAAACTTTTGCTAGACTCTTTAAATTTCAGTTTTTGTTAGGTTCTATAAATAGAAGCTTTTGCAAGATTCTATAAATTTCAATTTTTGCTAGATTCCATCAATTTGCAAACGTAGTTTAGGCTGAATTTTTCAACCCTCTCTTTCCACTTTATCTGTCCAAAACAAACTTAAAGCACAACAGTCATTACGAGGCCAAACTGTGCACTGGATAGGAGCACAATTGTGTGTCTGTGTGTTCCTGGATTCCAGAGACAAGTCTTAAAATATGTTCCATAATGTATAATGTAAGTGAATTCCACAAACAAATTTTCAGTGGATTCCGCATACATATACCGGTAAGGTAATTTCTGACGGCACATACAATTTGCGGCACATTCCACTTTCCATTTGCGGATTCCACTTACAATTTGCGGATTCCACTTACAGTTGCGGATTCCGCAACAGCTCAATTTAACGATACAAATGTTTTATCTTTTGTTTGTGGATTCCACAAATACTGTTGCGGATTCCGCAAATTAGCCTATTTTTGGAGCGATTTTGAGCGGTACAATGATTTAGGTATGTGTTTGTGTTTCCAAATCAGCACAGCAGATCAAAGAAAAGTAGCATTGTTGCGGTTTCCGCGAAAAATCTGATTTTGGCCTGTTGCCGATTCCGCTTACAATGAGGAGAATGCACAGTTTGGCCTCGTAATGGTTTAACTGAACGAAACCCTCAAACTACGCAGCATTTGTATTCATTTTGAACCAAAAATAAATGAGCATTTGTTTTTGTTTTCGTATTTTTAGAATTAGAATTAGGGGCGGAAGAAGTAAAAAAAAGCGTTTACTGCAACAAAAAGATAAGAAATAGCTTACATAAGTTTGGTTGATTGATTCTTCGTGCTTTTGTGGCGCTTGATTCGAAAACCTGCAATGACTCGAATATCTGCGTGTCTAAATTACTCTGATGGTTTCAATCAATTTGGTTTTTGCTCGCTATTTGGGATAAATTCTATAATTTCAATGCTGGTATTGAATAATTTGCGTTTTTAAAATTTAATTATCAAAGCTGGTATTAAATTTTTAATATTAAATCAAATTCGAATTTTTGAATGCCCACAATTGAATGCGTAAAATTAGTTATTACCAAGCAAAAGCAAAATAGCCACGTGTGTACAGTTTGGTTGCAAACCAAATATTGCTAAGCGATTGAGTAATGCAAAAATTAAGCTGAGCAAAACTTTATAAATAACGATGTTTGTAAAAAGCATTATTAAGCATGAGTTTTTCTATTATCGGTGTAATTTTTGTTTGAATGCAAGAATGCAAAAAATGTATTCAAATCATTCATATTGCCACAATAATGTAACGTGTATACAAATTAAAATGTCTGCCATTCATGCGTTTCAAAAAATATTCTGCAAAGTCGAAGACCAAAAAAGCACAAAAAATGCACTCTAAAAAGTTGAGGTAAAGTTACTTGAAGTCACTTAAGGTCAGCGATTGTTGAGGTAAATTTTACCTCAAGTCTACTTTAAAGTGGAGTTGTTTTTAGTTCAAAAGACAAATGGGCGCAAGTCTCAAACAAAACTTACAAATTTTTTTTTACTTTGACTTTGAAAGTAAAAAATATTCAAAAAACTCACTGAAAAAAAATCAATGGACAGATTGTTTCCGAAATTTGAGCATGCCGCAGTTGATCAAAGCTGGAGATCTTAAATGATCTTGCAAGAATTTTTGACTTACAAAAATTTTTCCGCATGTTTCGCCAGTGTGCAGTACAGAACAATCAATTTATAAATATTATAAGCAATTTGAAGAGGTTTCAATATTTACACAGAGGCAAAGCGGAGCATCGGCAGACCTAAGAATCGGCAGAGTACTTTTCCAGAATTGCCAAAGAGTTTACAAACAACGATCAAAGCTTAAAACTTTATTTTTTGAAGTCCAAAAAAGAAGATATCAGGTGAAGAAGCTTATAATCACGCGTTATCTCCATTGAACCCACAATCTGAGATTTCGGATGGCATTTTTTGAAAAATTCAAAAAGATTCAAACAATAGTCAAAAATCCAATAACTGACAATTGCTAGGGCGATAACTACTTGTGTAGAGAAATTGGGCCTAGCCGTTTATTCAAGGGAGCTGCAAACAGCCTGTTCTATCTAATTAACTCAAAATATCAGATCTCAGATTTGCTAGAGTAGTTATTGAGAAAATGAGAAATCCAAAAAACTGGGCCAAATTTTCGTCTCACACACTTTTTTGAAGGTTCTAGTCGGTGGGGTAAAAAACTAGCAGACTATGCAGGCCTATAGAGGAGTAAACGGTCTTTCCATTAGTAACTCTGTTTTAAAAATTGTTAGTTTTTGCGAGTTTTTTTTGGAAAAAGGGAATGAATCCACAAAGCGTCTCAAAAAAAATAAAACAAAAAACCCAATCCCATATAATTTCATAACACCTGTTTTTATTAAATAAGAACTCTAAAAACATGATTAGGAGGATAATTATTTAAAACTTAGCAACGAAACAAAACATAGTGTAAACAAAGCCGATAATGTTTCAGCAGACAACGGTTGAGCCATGAAATTTTTGCCAAATAATTTTTTTCAAGTCTCAAGTCTCCCCTGACACAAAATTGCATAACTCTTTCAACTACTATGATACTTCCCTACAGCACAATGAAAATCTATGATGAGGCACCTAAGCCGATAAAAACTGAGCAGACAAAGTCCAAAGATGCCTTTTGTACAGGAAAAAAATTAGTTTTAAAATTGTTGAAAAACAAGACCTGCCAGACCTAAATATTAAAAAAGCGACCGCGTTACCTCCAGACAAAAGGGGGAAAACCTGGACTTTGGTAAGATTCAAAAATAAAGCGAGCTCAATTTGTCGCCAAAAAAATTTTTTATGGGAAAAAAGTTTAAATATGGGTCGTAATATTCGCTATTTAGGACCCAATAAGCAAAGAGTGCAGACCAAGACCTCTGCAGGAGTTTTTTTGACGAGAATTTAAAAAACATATATAATTTGTTTAATTGTTCAAACTAGCCAAAAGTGGGTTTTGGGCACTTTTTGAAGTTGATGCCAAAACTGTGCTTTCCCCCAAAAGTTTTTATACATTGACATTCAAGACACTTTAAAAATTATCCGGGTTTGTCTGCTAGAAGCTGCTGATATCATAAAACATGTCAAAAAGGAGAGTGCTACTGCCGCAGATTCATAACTTCCAAGCTAATGTTTTTCAAAATTTACTTAAATTATTTTTAGTTCTAAGTTAAATCAAATATGCTGTTATAAAAACGTTTTACATTCTGCAAGTTTGTCGGCTACAAGATCAGCCGATAATTTTTCTAATTTGACAAAACTAACTGGGGTGAAACCTTCTGTGAAACTTGCGCAGCAATCAGCTATCAGAACTTTTATTGTATTTTAAGAAGTCTGAGATTACCCTTGAATCGAGACATTTATTTGATTCAAAAAGATTGATTTGTTAATTCGAAATCGGAGTTTACTAAAAGATGGACTATTAGCCAAACTTATTTTTCGCTTATCGGTATGACGTATATGCACTTCAGGTACAACTCTCATTTCGGTTTCGCGACAGTACGTACAAAGTTTGTGCGATCCAAGTTTATATGCTCTTATACTTTGCATATTCCAATTGGCAACTTATTTCTTTATCTTATTGTAATATATCTACCGTTGTTTTAAAAAAGTTAAGTTTTGATCTATATTAAAGTCGACCTTGAAGGTTTTTATAAGTCCTTTATTTACGATGCCAATGTCAGAAGTAACACAAAATCAGGCAGTTTTGACTTTAAAACCGGTATCCAATAACCACAAACATCTCTACTGAATGTACTGTACACATAACAGAAAGCAATCAAGCACCCATGACAGGCATCGCTAACTAAATTTTTTTCTACTTCTGATGAAAATCTATGAAAAAAATTTTCTTTAAAGCTTTCTGCTTCAAGAAGTAATAAAAGTGAAGATTAGATGTTTATTTTCTTTAATACCAACGATCAAATATGACTATTTAATATTTCAATTCCAATTCCGAAAAACGTTGTAAAATATCCAGGTTATCAAAAAAAATGCTCTAAATTATGTAATTTTTCGTTTTCCTGATTTTTCACTTGCTAAAACCTACTGCAGCATTTGTTTGAATAGCTCCGTTTTCATAAACTTTTTGATTCATTGACTTTAAATGAATTTTTCCGATCATAAGATTTCAAGAACGAAGAAAAATAATTCATTTGAAAGTTTTTTTTTCGCGGCAACTAACAATGAAATCATATGTATAGAAAGCTATAGCCCATTTTGTTAACCGAGCTATCATACAAGGGCTGTTCAGAATACAGTTTACAATTAGAAAAAAACTTTGATTCAGAAACTTAAATTTACTTTTGTGACGCTACTACAAAACAAACAACGCGATGTCAAAACTGATTTTTTATTTTTCTTAAAACTAGTTCCGTGTTATACAGAGAAAACGAAAATGAAACAAGGATAGCCGGTTGCCGTGCAAGTAGCAAAGAATGTTCCGACCATATTGAAGATGACCAAAAACTACAATCTAGTTTTTTTGGTCATCTTCAAATTAGAGTCACTTCTTGTGCATCGTGTGGTTATAAAACTATGAAAACGTTAGCGATTGTTAGTGAACTATAAATTTAGCGGACTAGGCATAAAAGACTACAAATGTCTTCAAAAAGTATAAAAAAATGAAGAAAAAAAACTAACTTCCATTTTTTG